>NC_088942.1:1977895-2637194 GCF_033473495.1 Cercospora beticola
AATATGCTAAAGATTTATAACCTAGAGCTGTCCGTGCTTACTAAGCTCGGATATTATACCTTTTAGCCGAGAGGTAACGAAACAAAGCTCTAGGATTTCGCTATTATAAGAATATCCGAGCTTAACGGTTCTACTATAGGTTCGGCCGAAGTCGGTAGCTCGGTATATCCGAGGTCTTCGGTTCGATCCTCGCTTAGAGCTAAAAAGCAGAGTTAAAATTGCGTCGGTATACGTACTAAGGGCACTAGGCGACGTTTGTAGATTTTGCCTTATTACGTGCTCGTATTACGTAACTAGGTTCCGTACGCGTGCGACCTGTACACTTCCGTAGTCCCTTACCTATCGCTTTAGGGTTAATATAACTTAGTAAGCACTCTTAGTTACGTAACATACTACTGCGGCCTCTAAGTACGTAATCCGGGCTTAGCGCCGGGGCGTCGCCTTCCGAGAGAAGGGGATAGTTATAAGAGCGGGGTTACGTAGGTAGTTACGTAATACCTAGGTTACGTAGTAATATACTAAAGATTTATAACCTAGAGCTGTCCGTACTTACTAAGCTCGGACATTATACCTTTTAGCCGAGGGGTAACGAAACAAAGCTCTAGGATTTCGCTATTATAATTAACTATACGCTAGTAGAGCTAGTCGATATAAGCTATATAGTATACCTAGACGATATCCTAATCTATAGTAGGATATATAAGGAATACGTACGAGACGTATACGCTATACTTAAGAGGCTCTATAAGTTTAGACTCTATATATAGCGTTCTAAGTATAAGTTCTTCTAGAAAAAGGTCGACTTTCTTAGATTTATAGTAACTACTAGTAGCGTAGTAATAGACCTAAGTAGAGTAGCTATAGTCGCCTCGTAGCCGACTCTAACTATACTAATAGAAGTTTAATTCTTCCTTAGATTCGCGAACTTCTACTATCGATTTATCTTTAGATATTCGAGAGTTATAGTACTCTTAATAGCGCTATTAAAGAGTATAAAGGATAGAAAGAAGCTAGAGCTAATTAAGTAGGAAGTAGCTAAGGAGTAGGCGTTCTATAAGCTAAAGAATCGATTTTAGACTATACTACTACTAAGATACTTTAACTCTACGCTATACTTACGAGTCGAAACTAACGCTTCCGACTTCGTAGTAGCTAGTATCCTAAGCTAACTATTCGAAGCGGAATAGTATCTAATTGCCTTCTTCTTATAGAAGATAATTAACGCTAAATATAACTATAAGATTTACGATAAGGAACTACTCGTAGTAGTTAAGGTATTTAAGGCGTAGCGACTATACCTCGAAGGCGCTACGTATAAAGTTAAGGTACTTATTAATTACGCTAACCTTAAGGGATTTACAGGCGTTAAGTAGTTAATAGGTAGATAAGTAAGGTAGGCGACATTCCTCGCTTTCTTTAATTTTACTATTAGCTATCGAGCTAGTAAGCTTAACCTAGCCGATATACTATCTAGATATAGCGACTATATATAAGAAGCGAAGGAGATAAGTAACCTCCTACTATTACTATAGTAGAAACTCTAGGTATAGAGTACTATACTCGTAAGCGGCCTAGTTATTACCTATATAAAAGCTACTTACTAGGCTTAGTTAGATACCCTAAAGGTAGTTATAGTAGTAGTTAAGAGTAGGGAGGTAGCGCTGCCTAATAGTAAGTATATTATAGTAGCGGTTAACTATTCGGTTCGTCCGTTTAGCTTTGCTCTGCCCTTACGAGTCGCTAGCGCTATTACTACGTAAGAGTAGCTATACGCTAACGTCTCGGATATAATTATTAGGTATACTACTATATTAGTATAGCTCGATCCGAAAGTAAAAGTACTATACGAGTAGGCCGAATACGAAGGCGTAGCGAGCGAGAAATATACTATTAAGAATAGCTATATATACTAGGAAGAGGCTCTATATCTACCGAACGACCTAGTATTATAGATGTAGGTAATCCGTATATACTACGACGATATCCTAGTAGACTATTTTAGTAAGGACAAGACAGTAGAGTTAGTTAAGTAGAAGTACTAGTAGCTAGAGGTTAGTAACGACGTAAGGTAGTACGTCGAGTAGTATAGTAGCTATTAGAAAGCAAAAGCGAGGCGCTATCGCCTCTATAGCGAGATAGCTACGCTCCCGCTATCTAACTATTCTTAGAAGGATTTATCTATAGACTTTATTACGGATCTTCTACCTAGTAAGTAGAATAGCTATATCTTCGACGCGATCCTTATAATCGTAGATCGTTACTCGAAGATAGTAACTTTCGTCCGAATAATAAAGTACTATACTAGTATAGAGCTTACGGATATCCTAATTAATAAGATAATACGACTATATAGCGTACTAGCTAGTATTATAAGCGATAGAGGCTTAGTCTTTACTAGCTAGTTCTAGTTAAACTTCTACTACGAGACGTATATTAAACGTAGGCTAAGTACTATATTCTACTCGTAGACTAATAGTTAAACCGAGCGCGTAAACTAGACGCTTAAGTAGTATCTACGTATCTATTATAGCGAGCGATAGGACAACTAGGCGTCTATCCTATCGTTAGCGGAATTCGTATATAATAATAGCGCGAATACTACGCTTAAGATATCGCTATTTCGAGTAGTATACGAGTTTAATCTAGACCTTTCTACGGAAACGTATAAGAGAGACGTAAGCGAAGCTTAGGATACGCTTCTTTAGAGAAAGGTACTAGTAGCGAAGAATACTATAAAGAGGTTAAAGCGGAACTACGAAGAGCTAACTAAGCGCTAGTAATAAGCAAGCGAATCTTAGGCTAAGTACTTTAATTAGAAGTACTAGCTAATAGAATTTAAGGTTAGCGACTTAGTCCTATTATCTATAAAGAACCTCTAGTTAAAAGTACTATCGAAGAAGCTAGCGGACAAATTTACTAGACTATTTAAAGTTATTAATATAGTTAGAAAGTAGGCGTACTACCTAGCTCTACTAACTAGCTCGCGGATTTATAATATCTTCTATATATTTCTTTTAGAACTCTAGCGAGGCGGCGATACGTAGGATACTAGCCTACTACTTATAGATAAGTAAGGCGAATAGGAAGTCGAGAGGGTACTAGAAAGCTATATAGAGAAAGGCGTAAAGAAGTACCTAGTTCGATAGCGTAAGTAGCCGGAGGAATACGATATCTAGGAGCTAGTAGAATATATCGGAGATTACGAGGCACTTAACGTATTCGAGGCGCAACGCAAAACTAAGTAGCCTATATATAAGGCGAAACTACGGAAGAAATAGTAATACTAGTAGTTAGTAGAATAGCAGAAAATTCTAAGAATTCTAAACGCTAAGTATTACTAAGATATAAGAACTACTAAGATATAAGAATTTAGAAAACTAAGACGTTACGAGAGGAAAGAAAGCATTTATTTATAGTACTCGTAAATATAGCGTATACTACGCGTAATAG
The DNA here is from genome assembly GCF_033473495.1 of Cercospora beticola. Lineage (NCBI taxonomy): Eukaryota > Fungi > Ascomycota > Dothideomycetes > Mycosphaerellales > Mycosphaerellaceae > Cercospora > Cercospora beticola. The sequence goes on from NC_088942.1 coordinate 1,981,346, forward strand.
AAGTATATAGCCTAGAGCCGGCGAGACGTAAGAGTACTATAAGAGCCTAGTAGAAGAAGAGCGCGAGGCCTATAGGCTACTCGCCGCCTACGCCTAAGTCTATATTATTATCCTTCTTCTTACTCTCCTTCTTATTATCTACTTCGAGCTTAGAGAGCTCTCCTTCGTTCTAAGTAGACTAGCTAGAGTAGGTAGAGGCGATAGTAAGGTCTAGAGCCTCGCTAGAGGCGCTAAGTAGGCAGAGCTTCTATTATACGAATTAGTACTATATATTACGATTTAAGATTCTATAGATACTATATCTCTCTATCTAATAGTTAGGCTTTAGGCAAGTAGTGCCTTAGGCTTTAGGAATTCTTAGTAGAGGGTATTTCTTTATAGGCTTACGGTGGATAGCAACCTAAGCCTCTCTAACTACTTACTATAGGGGGTTTTACTTTGCCTTATTCCGCTATACCTAGATAGGTTAGACCCCTATATTTAATAGGTTATAAGCCCGGGTTTATATCGTAGCCGGAAAGCTAGGAGCTAGAGGATATAATAGTAAGTACTCCCGGTAGGAGTTAAGGCACTCTAGTAAGAGACTTAAAGGTAATAGTAGGATCTAAAGCTATAAAAGAGTTAGAAGCAAGAGGAGTAGTCTTATAGGCATAAACTAGATAGCAGAAAGAATAGTATATATAGGTAGATAGGATATCTAATATATATTAGTCCTAAGCAGAAGGACATACTATATAGCTATATAAAGATAGAGAATAAACTCTATAAGGCACCTAGGCTAGGTGCTTAGTAAACAAAAGTTATAGTCTAATAATACTAGGAGTTAGTCTAGTATTTCCCTACTACTAGAAAATAGAAGAGGATAAAGTTAGAAGAGTAGTTAGGCTATTAGAGGGAGTCTCCTAAAGATAGAGGGAGTCTCCTAAAGATAGCTATATAGATAGAACTTACTACCTATTTAAAGGAAGATCTTATAAGGCTAGAGGATTAGTTTATACTAGGCAGGTTATATTTAGAGAGGATAGTTATAAGGCAGGTTCTAGAGAGACCTACTATTAGCTAATAATACTTTAGAGACTAACTAAACCTCTTACTATCTCTAGAATCTAAAGGAGGATTAGACAATTAGGCCTTAGGGGCCTAGTTAGACAAACTAATATACCTAAGATTAAGAGGAGTTATAAACCTACCTTTGTTATAAATATAGTAGTACTAGGAGGTTCCTATACTAGAGGGTACTAGAGAGGTATACTCCTTTAGCTATTAATATATATACTATATATAAGGCCTAGAGTATAATGCCTACCCTAGAGCTACCTAGAAGATAGAGTCCTATAAGCTCTAGCTAAGAGAGAGGAGTCTTAGTATAGTTAATCCCCTACTAGATAGTCTAGTATAAGGGAATTTCTACCTATATATATACTAAGAACCAAATGCTAAGATATATAGGTCCTTTACTATATAAAACAAATTTATTTCTTAGCTATAGTTAGAAGAACTTAGCAATATATATACCTAAAGTTAACCCTTTAGAAGACAAGATAGGAATAAGATAAGATAAATAGCACTTTAGTAAAGAGACTATATCTAGTACTCTCTAAGGAGAACTTAGAATAGTAGTTTAGAAAGATAGCTATATTCCTTAAGAGAGAAAACCTATACTTAACTATTAAGACCTTAATATCTATCCTAATAACTAATAAGGCAAACTATAAAGCAATCTACTAGATTTAGCTTTATATTAGTAAAGAGGATAAAGAGGTAGTATTAGAGAAAGAGATAGCAAAGGCTATCTAGTAAGAGCTAAAGAAGAAGTATAAGGATAATAAAGCATTAGGAAGGAAACTAGTATAGTAGTACTTTACCTTTTAAATAACAAGTTTATAGAGTATATTATAAGCGTAGTTAAGCTTACTATTACTTAGGAAGAAGATAAGGGAGGCCTAGCTAGTAATAGTAGAGGCAGTTAAACCTAAGAATAGAATCTAAGTTCTACTTAGTAGCCTACCTAAATCTTAGTTATCTATTAGAGATACTATAGATATCTAACTATACTTGTTACCTAATAATATCCTTTCTATTCTAGAAGAGAAAGAAGTAGGGATGCCTAGGCAACCTAAACTAGAGGGAGGATTAGAGTATTTAGCTTATACTATAAGAGCTATATAGAGATAATAATAAGGGAGAAAGAGGATAGACAATTTAGAGTTATTTAAAGCTAGGTAGTGCACTCTATATTAAGAGAAGGGACACTTGCTATTAAGCTATTAGTATCTAGAACCTATAAGAAGTATAGTCTTAGCTTTTAGAGATATAGGCAAGGCAAGGGCCTTTGCTATAATAGAGAATAAGACTAAGGAAGGTTACTAGCTATTAAGAGATAGGCTATTAGAGGGAGTATTACGATTTAAGATTCTATAGACACTATATCTCTCTATCTAATAGTTAGGCTTTAGGCAAGTAGTGCCTTAGGCTTTAGGAATTCTTAGTAGAGGGTATTTCTTTATAGGCTTACGGTAGATAGCAACCTAAGCCTCTCTAACTACTTACTATAGGGAGTTTTACTTTGCCTTATTCTGCTATACCTAGATAGGTTAGACCCCTATATTTAACACTATATAGTATAAGTAAGCGACTAGTAGGATATAAGATATACCTCGTACTCTAGCTCGAATATACCGTACTAGATAGCGAGGCCTATACTCGTCGCTACAAGCTCGTTAGCGGAGGGTATACTAGTAGCTAGCGCCTCGCTAGCCTTCTTCGGCGTAGAGAAGATACTAGCGGACTTGCCCGAGTTGCTCTATAAGCGCTTAAGAGTAGTAGCGATAGCCTTGCCTATATTATCGAAGCGTTAGTAGAGCTACTAGTAGCGTATAGCGCGCGTGCTCGTACGTAGTAGGCGGCGGTAGTAGCGCGCGCGCTACGCCTACTTTATAAAGTCGGAATTAGTAATATAGATATACTTATAGTTAGACCTAGCGTAGCGAATATAGTTTAGCTACTAGCCGAGCTTTATATCGCTATTATAGCGCGGCTCGATAGCTAGGTATAAGAAGTTAGTAGACTCGAAGTATACGATATATATACGAACTGCGCGACTTACGGTCTACGAGGTATAGGAGGTAACGCTAGTAGTCGTCGTCCTCTACCTTCGGTAGGTCGTCTACTATATAAGAGTTATAGTTAGTAGCCGAAGCGGTAGGAGTAGCGGGAGCTCTTCTTAGAGGTATATTACTATAAGAGTAGAATATAGCAATATATTAAGCGCCCCTAGACTCCCCGTCTAGAGATATTAAGAATAATTCTTGCCTCGTTAGTTTATATACGTTCTATATACTTTTATCCTACGCTAAGTATAAGTAGCACTAGCCGTTATACCTTAACGCCTAACAAGCTACGCCTAATAAGCTATACCTCTCGAGCTATATACCTCTAGCTCTTATAACTATTTTCTTTCTCTAATAGAGCTACCTTAGCTCGTAGAGGAGACTATATATTTCCGTCGTCTTAGTATAGTATCCGGTACGTTCGTACTACTTCTTACGTATATAAATATTAAGTCGAGCCTTAGTTCGTAGCTAGTTGCTATATAGCAACTCTCCGTAGTAACGGGCTTATTAATAGTACGTACTATCGGCGCTCGCGCTATAAGGCGCCGGTATACTATAAATTCGTCGTATACTCTTCGCGTATTTTCTCTATTAACTATCTATATTTAGTAAGCTCTACGTATCCGACTCGTACTATATACTTAACTATCTAGCACTTCTCTCGTACGCGACCTATAAGTAATATACCTCTAAGAAGAGCTCCCGCCGCTCCCGCTACCCTAGCTACTAACTACGACTCTCGTATAGTAGAAGACCTACCGAAGGTAGAGGATAACGACTACTAGCGCTACCTCCTATATCTCGTAGATCGTAAGTCGCGCAGTTCGTATACGTATCGTATACTTCGAGTCTACTAACTCCTCGTACCTAGCTATCGAGCCGCGCTATAATAGCGATATAAAGCTCGGCTAGTAGCTAAACTATATTCGCTACGCTAGGTCTAACTATAAGTGTGTCCGTATTACTAATTCCGACCTTATAAAGTAGGCGTAGCGCGCGCGCTACTACCGCCGCCTACTTTATACGAGTACGCGCGCTATATATATCTAGTAGCTCCGACGCCGCTTCGAGAACGTAGGCGAGGCTATCGCCGCTACTCTTAAGCGCCTATAGAGTAACTCGGGCAAGTCCGCCGATATCTTCTCTACGCCGAAGAAGGCTAGTAAGGCGCTAGCTACTAGTATACCCTCCGCTAACGAGCTTGCGGCGACGAGTATAGGCCTCGCTATCTAGCGCGGTATATTCGAGCTAGAGTACGAGGTATATCTTATGTCCTACTAGTCGCTTACTCCTCTCGTATAGTACTAATTCGTATAATAGAAGCTCCGCCTACTTAGCGCCTCTAGCGAGGCTCTAGACCTTGCCGTCGCCTCCGCCTACTCCGGCTAGTCTACTTAGGACAAGAGAGAGCTCTCCGAGCTCGAGGCGGATAATAAGAAGAAGAATAAGGAGGATAAGAAGGAGGATAATACTATAGTCGTAGGTAGCGAGTAGCCTACGGGCCTCGCGCTCTTCTTCTACTAGGCCCTTACGGTACTCTTACGTCTCGCCGGCCCTAGGCTATATACTTCTATTACGCGTAGTATATGCTATACCTGCGGGTACTATAAATAAATACTTTCTCTCCTCTCGTAACGTCTTAGTTTTCTAAATTCTCGTATCTTAGTAGTTCTTAGCGTTTAGAATTCTTAGAATTTTCTACTATTCTACTAACTACTAGTATTACTATTTCTTCCGTAGTTTCGCCTTACGTACGGGCTACTTAGTTTCGCGTTGCGCCTCGAATACGTTAAGTGCCTTATAATCTCCGATATATTCTACTAGCTCCTAGATATCGTATTCCTCCGGCTACTTACGCTATCGAACTAGGTACTTCCTTACGCCTTTCTCGACGCGGCTTTCTAGTACTCTCTCGAGTTCCTATTCGCCTTACTCGTCTACGAGTAGTAGGCTAGTATCCTACGTATCGCCGCCTCGCTAGAGTTCTAAGAGAGATACGTAGAAGATATTATAAATCTACGAGCCGGTTAGTAGAGCTAGGCGGTACGCCTGCTTTCCGACTACGTTAATAACCTTAAATAGTCTAGCGAATTTGTCCGCTAGCTTCTTCGATAGTACCTTTAACCGGAGGTTCTTTATAGATAATAGGACTAAGTCGCTAACCTTAAATTCTATCGGCTAGTACTTCTAATTAAAGTACTTAGCTTAAGATTCGCTTGCTTATTACTAGCGCTTAGTTAGCTCTTTATAGTTCCGCTTTAACTTCTCTATAGCATCCTTCGCTACTAGTATCTCTCTCCGAAGAAGCGCGTCCCGAGCTTCGCCTATATCCCTCTTACGCGTTTCTATAGAAAGGTCTAGATTAAACCTATATACTACTCGAAATAGCGATATCTTAAGCGTAGTATTCGCGCTATTATTATACGCGAATTCTACTAACGATAGGATAGACGCCTAGTCGTCCTATCGCTCGCTATAATAGATACGTAGGTACTACTTAAGCGTCTAGTTTACGCGCTCGGTTTAACTATTAGTCTATAGGTAGAATATAGTACTTAGCCTACGTTTAATATACGTCTCGTAGTAGAAGTCTAACTAGAACTAGCTAGTAAAGACTAAGCTTCTATCGCTTACGATACTAGCTAGTACGCTATATAGTCGTATTACTTCGTTAATTAGAATATCTATAAGCTCTACGCTAGTATAGCGCTTTGTCGTTCGGACGAAAGTTACTATCTTCGAGTAACGATCTACGATTACGAGGATCGCGTCGAAGATATAGCTATTCTACTTACTAGGTAGAAGATCCGTAATAAAGTCTATAGATAAATCCTTCTAAGAATAGTTAGATAGCGGGAGCGTAGCTATCTCGCTATAGAGGCAATAGCGCCTCGCTTTTGCTTTCTAATAGCTACTATACTACTCGACGTACTACCTTACGTCGTTACTAACCTCTAGCTACTAGTACTTCTACTTAACTAACTCTACTATCTTGTTCTTACTAAAATAGCCTACTAGGATATCGTCGTAGTATATATAGATTACCTACGTCCGTAATACTAGGTCGTTCGGTAGGTATAGAGCCTCTTCCTAGTATATATAGCTATTCTTAACGGTATATTTCTCGCTCGCTACGCCTTCGTATTCGGCCTACTTATATAGTACTTTTACTTTCGGATCGAGCTATACTAATATAGTAGTATATCTAATAATTATGTCCGAGACGTTAGCGTACGGCTGCTCTTATATAGTAATAGCGCTAGCGACTCGTAAGGGCAGAGCAAAGCTAAACGGACGAACCGAATAGTTAACTGCCGCTATAATATACCTACTATTAGGCAGCGCTACCCCCTCGCTCTTAGCTACTACTATAACTACCTTTAGAGTATCTAACTAAGCCTAGTAAGTAGCTTTTATATAGGTAATAACTAGACCGCTTACGGGTATAGTACTCTATACCTAGAGTTTCTACTATAGTAATAGTAGGAGGTTGCTTATCTCCTTCGCCTCTTATACGTAGTCGCTACGTCTAGATAGCGCATCGGCTAGGTTAAGCTTGCTAGCTCGATAGCTAATAGTAAAATTAAAGAAAGCGAGGAATGTCGCCTACCTTACTTATCTACCTATTAACTACTTAACGCCTGTAAATCCCTTAAGGTTAGCGTAATTAATAAGTACCTTAACTTTATACGTAGCGCCTTCGAGGTATAGTCGCTACGCCTTAAATACCTTAACTACCGCGAGTAGTTCCTTATCGTAAACCTCGTAGTTATATTTAGCGTTAATTATCTTCTACAAGAAGAAGGCAATTAGATACTATTCCGCTTCGAATAGTTAGCTTAGGATACCGGCTACTACGAAGTCGGAAGCGTCGGTTTCGACTCGTAGGTATAGTATAGAGTTAAAGTATCTTAGTAGCGGTATAGTCTAAAATCGATTCTTTAGCTTATAGAACGCCTACTCCTTAGCTACTTCCTACTTAATTAGCTCTAGCTTCTTTCTATCCTTTATACTCTTTAATAGCGCTATTAAAGGTACTATAACTCTCGAATATCCGAAGATAAATCGACGGTAGAAGTTCGCGAATCTAAGGAAGGATTAAACCTCTATTAGTATAGTTAGAGTTAGCTACGAGGCGATTGTAGATACTCTACTTAGGTCTATCGCTACGCTACTAGTAGTTACTACGAATCTAAGGAAGTCGACCTTTTTCTAGAAGAACTTATACTTAGAACGCTATACGTAGAGTCTAAACTTACGGAGCCTCTTAAGTATAGCGTATACGTCTCGCACGTGTTCCTCGCGTATCCTACTATAGATTAGGATATCGTCTAGGTATACTATATAGCTTATATCGACTAGCTCTACTAGCGTATAGTTAATATATACTTAGAACGTCGCTAGTACGTTCGTTAAGCCGAAGGGCATTACCTTATACTAGAAATAGTCGTAGCGCGTATAGAACGTAGTCTTCTAGTAGTTACTTAGCTTAATCCGAATACGGTAGTATATATTAGCTAAGTCTAAGAACGTAAACTATACGGCTCCTATAAGCCTATCTAGCGTCTTACTAATTAGAGGTAGTAGATACCGGTTCTTAATAGTAATCTCGTTTAGCCTATAGTAGTCGATATATAACCGTAGCTTGCTATTCTTCTTTAGTACGAACAGGATAGGCGTACCCGCCTCGCTATCGGAACGCTCGATCTAATCGTACTCGAGTCCTATCTTAAGGTACTCCTTAAGCTCGTCTAATTCTCGCTCCGACTAGTAATATAGTAGACGGAATAGTAGTATAGTTCTAGGCCGTAGGTTAATCGTATACTCTACGCTATTAACTAGCTTGCTTCTTATTTCCTCTATCGGATTAAGAATATCGTTAAAATAACGGAACTCCTTAGAGATAGGCTTAACCTTATCGCCTATTTTGCTTAGACTTACTACAAAAACTACTAGTGCCTTCTAAAGATCCTTAAAGAACTTATAGGCTTCTCGGACTTCGAACTTACTAAAACGATCGTTACCGTATAGCTATTTATCTATAGCGCTACTAGCTAGTACGCGCTAAGTACGTTGCTATAGACGGCCTAAGATTACGTTAGAAGTTAGTATATTATATATATAGAAGATACTACCTATAGATCGCTCCTTACTACTAGAGTCTGCGATCTATATATATATATAGTACGTACTATAATAGTGCCCTAATTTACCCGTAAAGGTAGTAACTAGCAGTAGGGCCGTATTCGGCCTTATTAGTAGGTTATACTATAGTATAAAGGCCCTTAATATTATATTAATATCTATAGTATCGTCGAGAAGGAAAGCGGCCGGCTTGCTACCTAACTACGTTTCGACTTCTCCTTCTATACGCGTCGCTAGTACGCTCTAAACCGGCAGAGGGTTATTGCTATCTAGTTTAGCGCTAGTAACTCGCGCGTTATCTCCGGCGCCTTAGCTTTTTTCGCTCTAAACCGCTCCTTTGCTATAGTTACTCTACGAATAGCCGGCTTATTACTATCTTTCCTAGAGTTCGAGCAGTTAGGACTTATATAGCTAACCTCGTTATATACGAAGTACGTAGGTTGCTAACCCTTACTCTTGCCTTTGCCTCTACGTTTACTCTTCGGCTTGCCGCTATAAGTATTGCGTTAGCTACTAGCCGAACTAGAGGCTCCTTTATAAGGAGCGTCGCTATTAGTACGCTTACGCTTAGCCTACTTGTTCTCGGTATTACTATAATACGGCTTACGAGGCATCGCTTTCTTAGCTTACTCGAGGCGCCTTACTAGAGCGATAAGGTCGGTACGCTTATTAGGGACGATATAGTTCTTAATAATATCTTTACGTAGCAATAGCTTTAGTTTTACGAGGAACTAGCGTACTAGCTACGCCTTAGTATAGTTACCTAACTAAGACTCTAGGTTACTAAGGTCTATTACGAACTGTCGTACGCTCTAGCTCTCGCTCTAGCGTATATTCTCGTACTCTATAGTTACGAGAAGTATATAGTTCGCTTAATCCCCGACGATATCGTATAGGAATTAATAGAACCGAGACTAGGTATATCCTATAAGCAGAACGCCTAGGTATTTATTATACTATACCTCTTACGCTTCGCCTACGAGGTATATAATACCCGTAATTACCTTCTAGTAATCCGTTAGAAACTTCTTCGGTATAGCTATAAAGTTTACCTCGAGGGTATAGATAAATTCGCGTACCTCCTTTATAGTCTTACCTTTAAAGAGCTTAGGCGCACGTAGCTTAATAGACTTATATAAGCTATACTCGTCGCTTTCGGAACGTATACCGCTCGTATAACTTACGGACGCGTCGCCTTACTAAGGTATTAGCTATCCGAGGCCTAGCGCTATCGCGCTTAGCTATACTAGTAATTTAATTATCTATACCTCTCTTAGTAAGCGTTCGTTCTTAGCCTTAAAGGTACGGATCTCTAGCTATTTGCGTAACGTATTATTTTTAGCTTAGAGGCGCCTACGTATTATATATACGTTACTAGCGTCGTCGGCATTATCTATATCCTCGTCTTATTCCTCTTTAGCTTATACTATTCCGGATTCTAATATCTCTTCGATATAGCCTAATAGCTATCTATCGTTCGGTATATCGTCGTCGCGATTAGTCCGCTAGGCGGATACGTTTCGCGTAAGTATAATAGGCCTTAATAGATCGCTACTCTCGATAAGGTAGAAGAATTATAATTATAAGAGTAGAATATAGCAATATATTAAGCGCCCCTAGACTCCTTATCTAGAGATATTAAGAATAATTCTTGCCTCGTTAGTTTATATACGTTCTGCGTGCTTTTATCCTATACTAAGTATAAGCGGCACTAGCCGTTATACCTTAACGCCTAATAAGCTATACCTCTCGAGCTATATACCTCTAGCTCTTATAATTACTTACGAGTCGTATACGAGAGAAGTGCTAGATAGTTAAGTATATAGTACGAGTCGGATACGAAGAGCTTACTAAATATAAATAGTTAATAGAGAAAATACGCGAGAGGTATACGACGAATTTATAGTATACTAGCGCCTTATAGCGCGAGCGCTAATAGTACGTACTATTAATAAGCCCGTTACTATAGAAGGTTACTATATAGCAACTAGCTACGAACTAAGACTCGACTTAATATTTACGTATATAAGAAGTAGTACGAATATACTAGATACTATACTAAGACGATAGAAATATATAGTCTCCTCTACGAGCTAAGGTAGCTCTATTAGAGAGAGGAGATAGTTATAAGAGCTAGGAGTATATAGCTCGAGAGGCGTAGCTTATTAGGCGTTAAGGTATAATAGCTAGTACTGCTTATACTTAGTATAGAATAAAAGTACGTAGAACGTATATAAACTAACGAGGCAAGAATTATTCTTAATATCTCTAGATAGAGAGTCTAGAGGCGCTTAATATATTGCTATATTCTACTCTTATAGAACTATAGCGATTATAGTAAATAGATCGTATAGAGTAAAGGTATAGTAAGTAGAATTATCTAATAGCGCTAAAAGTATTATTTTCGCTATCTCTAGTATAATAGTACTAAACTCTATAAGAAATTATTAGCTATCTAATTAGTTAGAATCGTCGTCGCTATTAAGTAATTCTTCGTCTTTATAATTAAGAAGGTACTAGTAGTATACTTAATTACTCTTAGTAAACTATTCTCGTACCTTATTATATTCTTAGCGTATATAATTACTTAACTAATAACTTAGTTTATTATAGATAAAGTACTTCTTCTATAGTTATTATTACTAGTAGTTATTCTATTATCTATTAGAAAGTATAGTCTAGTTAGATATTCTAAGGGATACTTTAGAGGTTAGAATTAGATAATATAGGTTATATAATACTAGGTTATATAGATAGATAGATAGATAATTCTTATACGCCGGTCTACTTCTTTTAACTAGAGTAAGTAGTACGCTCTATAGATTTCGGTTAAGGGAAAAGCCTTCGAAAAACTCTCGTATATCTCTTTATTTATAGCCTATATAGCCGCTTCCTTCGCTTCTATTTTCCTTCGGACAATACTAGGTATCTAGTAAGTCCTCCTCTTACTAGGCTCTATCCTTCCCCTTCTCTCTCCTCTTTTCCTCCTATATCTCTTCTCTTATAAGTAAGAATTAGTCTAGGACCTCTTCTTAGATAAGCTACTTTGCTATTATATATAGCTCTCTCTTTATATTAGCTAGATCCTTCTAGTTTATAGATACCTCTGCCTAGAATAGCTAGTGTCTTCTCTCGTTCTATTTTAGGCAGAATATATATATATATTTTAGTATCTTATAACTCTGCCTATATTCGTAGTCTAGTATAAAACCTAGGACTCTCCTTCTAGTAAGGTATTATCTTATCCTAATATACTCTATCCTTAGGAGTATAACTATTATACTCTCTAGTCTAGTAAGTTCTTTATATAGAGTTAGTCTAATAGTAGAGGAGGTAGTAGTTTTCTATACTAGTAGTTATTCCTCTCCTACTCTTACTCTTCTCTCTTCCTTATTCCTTTCCTACCTTCTATCCTACTAGTATTTAGCCTACTATACCTTACTACCTAGGTATACCTATATCGTTATTTCTTAGCCTTATACTATTTAGAGGATTTCCTCCTATCTAGTTTAGGTTAGTAGTATAGGTTGCCTAGCTCTCTTTCCTACTTATACTTATCTTTTAATCTCCCTATACCTGTCTTTAATATACTAGTATATAGGTTAGGTATCTTGCTTTTTAGATACTTACTTAGCTAGGTTCTAGATATATAAATAAAGAGGAGCAATATTTGCTTCTCTCTCTAGAACTATAGTTATAACTAACTTATATACTCCTATAATATTCCTTAGAGCTTCCCTCTAGATCTTCTTAATAGGTTTAGTAAGGTTCCTATAGTAGCTTTATATACTCTCTAGGTTAGACTAGACTTAGTAGCTAAAAGTAATAGCTAGTCTTACTACTACTATATAGAGGTGCTTTACTTTTTAGAAGGATGCTCTCTATATAGACTTATATAGTCTCTAAAGTAATTATATTTAGTAAGCTCCCTTTTCTGCTACTTGTTTAATATATAGGCCCTATTTAAGTTTAGTATCTACCTATACTCCGAGGAGTCTAAGTAATAGTAGTAGTTCTCTATTAAATCTCTAGATTTAGACTATAGCTTTAAAGTTATACTTCCTACTTCTAGTAAAGTAGATTAGCTAATATTTCTATAGTACAAATTCTGCTCTATATCTCCTTACCTATTCTTTATATTTCTAGTAGGCTTTCTTAAGTTGCTTATAGTTATCCTCTATTAATATACTATATATAAGGATATTAGAGTTATCTATAAATCCTATTACTAAAGTAGTCCCTTTATAGAGTATTAGAAGTAGAGTAGAGGCAAAGAAGAGGAAGAGGATTAGAGATAGAGTAGAGCCTTAGGGAATTCCTATATTTTAGGGCCTTAGTTAGTCTATAAAGTCTCTAAGCCTTAGGTAGATAGTCCTATCTTAGAGGAATAATTAGATAAAGCTAATAGTATAGTCTAGGAAGCCTTTTATTCTAATATTATAAAGTAGCCTCTAGTAGGAGACCTTATTAAATGCCTCTAAGATATCGAGGTAGAGTATAGATACTATAGCTCCTAGCTTAGTTTCCTAGATAGTTTTTACTTACTTAGTAATAAGGTCTAATATTAAGGTAGTAGACCTACTAGGCCTAGTACCTATTTATTCTTCTAGGAGGAGCTTCCTTTCTTTAGTCTTTTTAGATATCCTCTTAGTAACTATAGCTTCTAGGACTTTTACTATTATATTAAGTAGAGCAATAGGTCTATATACTCCTAGCTTTAAGTAGTCTAGCTTCTATAGTTTCCTAAGTACTACTATTATAGAGTACTTAAAGACTTTAGAGTAGTATACTATTCTTAGGTATATAGTAAAGAGTTTAGCTAGGATTAGAGAAAGTTGTTCCCTATACTCTTTTAGTAAGAAGTTTAGTATTTAGTTAGGTCCTAGAGCTTTATTACTAGGTAGTTTCCTAAGGACTCCTTCTACTTCCTTTAGTTAAACCTTAACTTCTATCTAGAATTAGAGTAGTAGTTAGATATATTAGATATTACTTAAGTCTACCTCTCTTAGGTCTAGGAAGAAGTATCTTACTAGGATTATAGCCTTCCTCTTATTAGTATCTCTATTATACTCTATATCGGCTAGGCTTAGAAAGTATAGTAGCTAGTACTTTTAGTTAGCTCTCTTTCTAGCCTATTTAGCTATTTTCTAGATTTTCTTAGAGTCCTCTATAACTTCTTTTATTAGTCTCCTCTAAGCTAAGTTCTACTCTCTCCTTATAGCCTTACTTCTTATATATAATACTTTAAGGTATAGCTTATAGCTCTATTCTATTTTATAGTTCCTCTATTCTCTTCTCCTTCTCCTTACTAGCTTTATAGCCTCCTTATATTCCTAGGTCTATACTATTTTTATATAGCTTAATAGTCTAGCTATTAGAACTATCTTCTCTATAATCCTCTAGATAGAGGATTATATTCTATAGGCTAGTATATCTAGGTATTCCCTTATATTAAGTAGGAGTTAGTTAAGTTAGTTAGTATCTTAGGCTATAAGGTCTTAGATTCTGTTCTAGTTAGCAGCTTTCTACTACTTTCTCTAGCTTCTTCCTCTTAGCTCTTAGAGGTTAATATAGAGAGTTGTCCTAAAGGGGATATAGTTAGAGCTATATATCTCTTCTAGGAGAGCTTTATATTCTTAGATTAGGTTTTAGAGGGAGAGGCTAATAAAGACTAGGTCTAGTATTTAGTAGCTAGCTATATATCTTTCCTATATAATTATCCCTAGCTCTAGAGCTAGCTATAGTTAGGCCTCTATAATTGTTTTAATAAGCTTATCTACTATAGTATATTAGGTTTAGGTTATATTTCCTCTCTATTTTAGGTAGTAGAGGTTAAAGTCTCCTACTACTATATAGCTTACTTTTATATCCTCTAGAGTTTATAATAGTACTTCTTAAAGTATAGAGATAGTCCCTTCTTATCTATAGCTTATTAGCTCTAAGAAGTTATAGTAGTTATAGATAGAGATAGTTCCTATAGGTATCTAGACTTAGATAGTTACTAAGTTACCTATATTATAGAAGAGTAGTTTCTAGCTATTAGTTCTAACTTTATCTAATATAAGTATTACTACTCTTAAGTTCTACTAGGGTAGGAGGACTATAGAGTATCCTTTTATAGCTTTAGTCCTACTATTTATAGTATTAAGCTATAGTTCTTATAGTGCTATTACTATAGCCTCTTCTATAGCTTAGCTATCTAGTAGTAGAGTTTAGGTAGTATTTAACCTATTAATATTATATTAGTAGATTATTAGAGTTTAGCTACTTATAGGATTTATAGAATTCTTAGGAGAGGAGCTTAATTAGGTTAATATCTATATCTTCCTAGTAGGTGCTTATTACCTCTTAGGTGTCCTTATTCTTCTATATAAGAGGGAAATAGAGCTTGCTTGCTTGCCTCCTACTAGCTATTACTACTACTATAGTACCTAGAAGCCTGCCTTTATATCTAATATCCCTCTATAGAGGCTTAGCTAGTAGAGCTTTCCTCTTAAGGATTAGGAGTTCTATATTACTATCTCCTTATATTAGGCCTAAGGCTATCTCCTATTACTTTTTAAACTACTCTAAGAATGCTCTTACTTTAGCCTTTATAGTAGCTTTATAGCTATATTAGAGAGAGTATATCTTATAGTCTCCCTTATAGTTATAGTATTTAATTTTCTTCTCTTTATAGCTATCTGTCCTATACTTCTCTATATAGTTTCTATATATATCTTCTATAGCTTTATAGTAGGTAGTAATATACCTAAAGCTATTATACTTAAGGTATTATATAATCCTCTACTATAGGTAGTATAGTTCTACTATATACTATATTAACCTAATAGTAATACTTCTCCTATATATTTCCCTTATAGTTTATCTATCCTATACTACTATAACTACTAATAAGAAGTTAGTCTCTTCCCTTACTCTCTAATTCTTAAGCTAAAAGGCCTTCCTAATTTTAAGCTCCTCTAGGAACTAGGTAAAGTTATCTTAGTCGAGTTAGACCTAGCTATTTATATCCTCTAGCTTCTAGGATATCCTAATACTATATATAATTACCTAGGTACTTAGTATCTCTACCTAGGCTTCTAGGTATATAGCTTTAAGCTAAGACTAGTCCTTCTCTAGCCTACTTTTCTCTTCTTCTCTATAGAGGATAACTTTAAGGTCTCTACTTAGGAGCTTTTATATAGCTTTAAACTGCTATACTTCTAGTTTCCTTCTAAGCTCTTTATAGCTTATCTTCTTTGCTATCTCCCTTTCTTCTTAGTTTCCTATCCTTACTAAGATAGTTATAGATATCTAAAGCTAGAGCCTTAGTATTATATATCTAATTTAGGCTATCTAAGCCTATATTTTAGAAGTAGTAGTAGTAGGTATTAGGCGGCTCTAGAGAGTTTTCTAGATAGCTTAAAAAGTCTAGGACTCTTCCTAGTAGAGGGCGAGGTAGAGGAGAGCCTATTAGGCCTATTAGAGAAGGAGGAGAGTTAGGGAGAGAGAAAGAGTTATCTAGATATCGAGGTAACTCTAGATCTGTTCTATAAGTATTTTTAGGTTCTTTTAGATTATTAGTTTTAGAGTATTAGTATTAGTAGTTATTTTCTAGCCTTATTAGCTAGAGAGAGGTAGTTATAGGCGGATTTAGGCCGCCTAGGAGTTAGAGTCGTAACCTCCTCCTCCTAGGCTTCCTCCTCTACTTATAGCGTCGTAGTATCGGTCGGAGAGTATTATCGTATATTAGGAGGCCTCGAGGCCTCCCGCCGTCGTTATCGTCGCCTACTAGGGCGCGTTTATTTTTTCTTAAACTATAAAATTACTAGGTTATATAACTTAGCTAATACTTATCTTAGGAGTAAGATATAACCTATAACTAACTAATATAATTAATACGGTTAGTTCCTACTTATTATCTCTACTTCTACTACGTTATACCTATCTAACAAGTGCCTACGAGAATATAATTTAAAAGGTTATAAGCCTAGGTTTATAGAGAGGCTCTAAGTAGAAAGAGTTAGCCTTCTTATCCTTAAAGTAATATATATTACCTCTTATAGGACCTATAGTATTAACTAGATAGAGAAGTAGGAAAAGAGTATAAGGGAGACTAGAGGTATATCCTATCTATACTACCTTAAAGCTTTAGAAGATCCTAGTTATAAGCTAGAAGTCTCTAAAAAGTAAGTAAGATAGAGAAAAGCCTAGTAAAGCATACTCTGCTTTAAAAGAGAGGTATACTAAAGGAGTATAAAGAGGAAAGGATTAGCCTTAGACTATAGTACCTAAGTAGATAAGACTAGGCCTAAGTACTAAGTACTACTAATACCTTAGAACTAGCTAGTAGTACTCTTCTAAGAAGGTAGATCTTTTAGAGGTTCTCTACCTAAGAACCTAACTAACTCCTCTAAGAGAGAAGAGTTCTTAGATACCTTAGCTAAGAGAGAAGAGTCTTAGTAACTAGGGAAGGCAGAAATCTAGAAGCTACTAATTAAATTAAAAGAGCTTATATTTCTAGAGTTTAGATTTATTTATTTAATTTTGTAAAAATAGATTTAATAAGTAGAATTAGAAAGAAAAGAGCTATACTAGTACTAAGTAAGGAGAATTAGAGATAATAGTTTAGCCTACTATAGGACTACTTTAAGTTAAAGAATATATTTTAGGTTATCTTAGAACTAATACCTAACTTATCTATTAAGTTATTACTATCTATCTTTAGCCTAAGACATTTAAGAAATAACCTAATATAGGTTAAGGCTAATATAACTACTAGGTATAAGATAATAATCTGCCTATTAGAAGATAACTAGAAAGAGGTCCTTAAGGAGAGATAAGCCTTAAAGATATAGAAGAAGATAAGAGCTAAGTATAGTAAGGTATATACTATATATATAATAGTATATATCTAGAAGTTTATAAACTTTTAGATAACTAAGGATATAATAATTAGAAAAGTATAGGTATAGCTAGCTAGTATAGTAAGAAGGATTATAGAGATAGACTCTTAGGAAGTATACTATAAGGAACTAGAGAGGAGACTTAAGTATCTCCTTAATAGCTTACCTAAGGTATACTAAAGTATAAAGAATATAATCCTTACCTAGTAGTCTATAGTATATAAAAGTATACTATAGCTACTAGAATCCTATAAGGCTAGACTAAACTAGTCCTAAGAAATAGCAATATTCGCTAAGAGTAGAGGCATATAATATATAAAGCTAAAATACTACTTTTATAGAGAAGAGTATTTTAGAGGTATTACTAAGTATCTATACCTTAATAAAGCTAAGAGAACTATTAACTTAAGATAGGCTAATAGAGTAGAGAAGAGAAGATTACTACCTAGAGAGAGTACTTTTAGAAGGAGATCTTTACTAGATAGAGAAGTATTAAAAGAAATAGTAAAGAAACTTAACCTAAAAGTCTAATTCTTTAAGAAGAGATAAAGCTTAAGGAAGTTTTCTAAGAAGGTATATACTACCTAAGAAGATATAGAACCTTCTATAGTATCTAAAGTATCCTAATCTCTATTAGAGGATAATAATATTAATAAAGTTATATACTTAACTATAGAAGCAAAAGGTAAGTATATACTATTAAGATAGCTACTTAACTCCTATACTTTATTATATATAACTAACTAAGAATTACTTTTTAGAGAACTAAAACCTCTTTAGAGGAAAAAGTAGATTAAGGTTAGAGAGAGCTATCTAATAGCTATATATATAGGAAATATAGTAATAGGTAGGAAAAGAGGAAAATAGATTATTCTTAAGAATATTCTCTTCGTACCTAGCCTAGGAGTAAATCTTGTTTCTTAGAGCTAATTTAGCTAGTAGTATAGTATTTAACTACTAAAATTTATACTTATTTTATTATCTAGGAAACTAGTTATCTAGACAAAACTATTAGGAGGAGTACTATTTATTAAGGAGATTAATAATATATTATAGGAGCTTATAATATTATACCTTAATTAAAATTAAGAGAATAAAGCCTATATCTTTAAAGCCTAAGAGAAGCTCTAAGAATAGTAGGAGCTCTAGTATAGAAGACTTATATACTTTAGAGAGAGTCTTCTTAGAAACCTATATAAGGTATCTAACTTAAAGGCTTAGATTCCTATTCTAAAGGAGTACTAACCTTATAGAGTATACTTCTTAGTAAAGATAAAGAAATATAGAGAGAAGGAAACTAAGAGAAAACTCTAGAGGTTATTACTTATTTCTATCGATATCTATAGACCTTTGCCTATCTTAAGATTAGGATATAAATAGTAGCTTAAGATTATTAATAACTTCTTAAGAAAGAAATAGACTTTCCTAATAAAGTCTAGAGAAGATATACTAAGTATTCTTAGAGACTAGAAAGTAAAAGCTAAGCTATAATTAGGAAACCCCCTCTAGATTATAAGGAGTAATAGAGCAAGGGAGCTTCTTACTATACTAAAGTAGTAGGAGAAGGAATATAGAATTTCCTTCTATATAACTAAAGTATATAACTCTATCTAGAATAGAGTAGTTAAGAGGTTAATCTAAACCTCTAAAGACTATATAAGAGTAATACTAGAAGATGCCTATATACCTATTAAATTCTAGCTAGAAGTATTAGTAGCCTATATAGTTATTAGAAATTCTCTTTCTAATAGCCTAGAAATTAATAGATTTAAAGTATTACCTAAGGAAGCCTTCTTAGGTATTTAACTCTTAGTATCGTACTTTAGAGTTTAGAGTTATAAAGCAGTAGTCTATATAGATCCTAAGTCCTAGCTAGCTAGAATAAGATTAGATAAACTAATAAATAGAAGTAAAGATACTATATTTATTAGGTATATTCCTAATACTACTAAAATATAGCTCTTCTAGGAGCCTAATATAAGAGCTATTAAAGCCTATAGTACTACTACTTAGTTTAAGTATAAGAAAGGAGGAGATATAGAGCTAAATATTCCTAAGCTTAATTAAGTAAGTAGTATACCTATTAGAAACCTAGTTAGTAGACCTCTAAAGAAGCTAATAGTAGTTATACCTTCTATAGCTACTATACCTATAGCTATAGTAACTAAACCTATAGATCCTAGCTAAATACTCTTTATATAGTTACTACCTCTACTAAAGAATAAGAAGGAGTACTAGAGGATAGAGGATCTAGAAGAAGAAAACTCTAGAGAACTATAACCCTAGTAGGAGAAAAGTAGAACTACTAAACTACCTAAGTTAAGCTAGGAAATTAATAGATAAGCTAGTCCTAGTACTAGTAGGAGACTATATTTAAAAGTAAAAGAATTAACTATTATATAGTAGGACCTATAAGGATATAAGGATTAGGAGGGGAACTAAGACTAAACCTATAGCTAAAAGAGAAGGAGATCTATCTTAGATAAAGAACTAGGCCTAGAGCTAAAAGCTTATAGTATAGTAATAAAATAAGTACTTTAGAAGAGATAGAGAGAATATAGATAGGAGGAGGAGCCTAGTACTAAGTATTATAAGGCATTCCTAAGCTAAGTCTAAGGCTAAGAATAGGAGTAGATTTAGGAAGCCCTATTAGAGGTTTAGGAGTCTATATTTATAGCAATTACTCCTTAAGTCTCTATATAGAAACAAGAAGTGCCTATCCTAAAGTTCTATAAAGAGGCAATTTAGGATCCTAAATAGAGATATATATAGGAGAATATAGTCTAAAAGGAACTAACTATATTAAGAAGTAATAATACCTAGATAGAGGTTATTCTACCTAAAGAAGTAAACCTTATTATATCTAAGTAGGTATTTAATATAAAGAGATTAATTAGTAGAGCTATTAAGAAGTTTAAGGCAAGACTAGTTATAAGAGGTTTCTTTTAGAAGTTTAGAGTTAATTTCTAAGAGACCTTTATACTAATAGTTAGGTATAATACCTTAAGGGTATTTATAGCTATAGTTTATAAGAAGGATCTAGAACTTTACTAAGTAGATATAAACAATATATTTACTAAGAGTAAGCTTTAGGAAGAAATCTTTATAATTCTACCTCTAGGAGTTAAGATTCTACCTAATACGGTCCTATAAATCCTAAGAAGCCTATATAGACTAAAGTAAGTAGCAAGAGACTAGAACAAACTCTATATCTTAAAGTTAAAACAGATTAGGTTTATATAATTAGAAGTAGACCTATACCTTCTTATCTACTAGGAAAGGAATATTCTAATCCTAACCTATATAGATAATATTCTAATTATAGTACTAAAGCTAGAAGATATACTTTAGTTTAAGGAATAGCTAGGCAAAGTATTTAAGATTAAGGATCTTAGAGAACTAGAGAAAATCCTTAGGATAAAGTTAATAAGAGATAGATAAGCTAGGATTCTAAAGCTTAATTAGGAATACTTTATCTAGGAGAACTTTATAAAGCTAGGAATAACTAAGGAGATAGCTAACCTAACTCTCTTACTAATAGACAGTTATAATAGCCTAAAACTAATAGGCTTATATAATAAGAAAAAGAATAAGATAGAGTACTAAAGCTAAACTAGTACCTAGATATAGCCTATAGTTATAATAAGACTAGATATTACTTTCTCTCTTAGAAGGTTAAGCTTATATATCTTAGACCCGACTAAGAGGTATATATAAGCTCTAAAGAAACTAGCAAGATACCTAAAATTATCCTAAGACTTAGGATTAATATTTAGGAGAAATAGAGGAAGCCTAATAGGATATTTAGACTCTAACTATATAATAGACAAAGCAGATAGAGTCTTAATTCTTAGGAGCATCTTCTTTCTTTATAGAGCTCTAGTTTCTTAGATAAGTAGAAAGCAAAAGTCTATTATAATATTAATAATAGAAGCTAAGTATATAGCTATAAATATATATATAAAGCAATCTTAGTTCCTAGTAGTACTCTTAAGAGAGATAGACTATATAGAGTTAGTAGGAGAATACCTATTCTAACTAACTATAAAAGTATATCCTAATATAGTAAAAGAGCTAAGGCTAGTATAAATTATAGGAGATAACTAAGTAGCTTTAACTCTTATTAAGGATATATATACCTATAAGAGATCTAAATATATTAATATTATATATAACTATAGATTAGCTAAGTTAATAAAAAAATAAATACGCTCTAGTAGGCGACGACGACGACGGCGAGAGGCCTCGAGGCCTCCTAATACGCGACAATACCCCCCGACTAATACTATAACGCTATAAGTAGAGGAGGGAGCCTAGAAGGAGGAGGTTATAACTCTAACTCCTAGGCGGCCTAAATCTGCTTATAACTACCTCTCTCTAGCTAATAAGGCTAGAAAATAACTACTAATACTAACACTCTAAAACTAATAATCTAAAAGAACCTAAAAATACTTATAGAATAGATCTAGAGTTACCTCGATATCTAGATAACCCTTTCTCTCTCCCTAACTCTCCTCCTTCTCTAATAGGCCTAATAGGCCCTCCTCTACTTCGCCCTCTACTAGAAAGAGTCCTAGACTCTTTAAGCTATCTAGAAAACTCTCTAGAGCCGCCTAATACCTACTGCTACTACCTCTAAAATATAGGCCTAGATAGCCTAAATTAGATATATAATACTAAGGCCCTAGCCTTAGGTATCTATAACTATCTTAGTAAGGATAGGAAACTAAGAAGAAAGGGAGATAGTAAAGAAGATAAGCTATAAAGAGCTTAGAAGGAAACTAGGAGTATAGTAGTTTAAGGCTATATAAAAGCTCCTAAGTAGAAACCTTAAAGTTATCCTCTATAGAGAAGAAGAGAAAAGTAGGCTAGAGAAGGACTAGTCTTAGCTTAAGGCTATATACCTAGAGGCCTAGGTAGTAATACTAAGTACCTAGGTAATTATATATAGTATTAGGACATCCTAGAAGCTAGAGGATATAAATAGCTAGGTCTAACTCGACTAAGATAACCTTACCTAGTTCCTAGAGAGGCTTAAAATTAGGAAGGCCTTTTAGCTTAAGAATTAGAGAGTAAGAGAAGAGACTAACTTCTTATTAGTAGTTATAGTAGTATAGAATAGATAAACTATAAGGGAAATATATACGAGAGGTATTACTATTAGATTAATATAGTATATAGTAGAACTATACTACTTATAGTAGAGGATTATATAATACCTTAAGTATAATAGCTTTAGGTATATTACTACCTACTATAAAGCTATAGAAGATATATATAGAAACTATATAAGGAAGTATAGGATAGATAGCTATAAGGAGAAGAAAATTAAATACTATAACTATAAGAGAGACTATAAGGTATACTCTCTCTAATATAGCTATAAAGCTACTATAAAGGCTAAAGTAAGAGCATTCTTAGAGTAGTTTAAAAAGCAATAGGAGACAGCCTTAGGCCTAATATAAGGAGATAGTAATATAGAACCTCTAATCCTTAAAAGGAAAGCCCTACTAGCTAAGCCTCTATAGAGGGATATTAGATATAAAGGCAGGCTTCTAGGTACTATAGTAGCAGCAATAGCTAGTAGGAGGCAAGTAAGCAAGCTCTATTTCCCTCTTATATAGGAGAATAAGGATACCTAAGAGGTAATAAGCACCTACTAGGAAGATATAGATATTAACCTAATTAAGCTCCTCTCCTAAGAATTCTATAAATCCTATAAGTAGCTAAACTCTAATAATCTACTAATATAATATTAATAGGTTAAATACTACCTAAACTCTACTACTAGATAGCTAAGCTATAGAAGAGGCTATAGTAATAGTACTATAAGAACTATAGCTTAATACTATAAATAGTAGGACTAAAGCTATAAAAGGATACTCTATAGTCCTCCTACCCTAGTAGAACTTAAGAGTAGCAATACTTATATTAGATAAAGTTAGAACTAATAGCTAGAAACTACTCTTCTATAATATAGGTAACTTAGTAACTATCTAAGTCTAGATACCTATAGGAACTATCTCTATCTATAACTACTATAACTTCTTAGAGCTAATAAGCTATAGATAAGAAGAGACTATCTCTATACTATAAGAAGTACTATTATAAACTCTAGAGGATATAAAAGCAAGCTATATAGTAGTAGGAGACTTTAACCTCTACTACCTAAAATAGAGAGGAAATATAACCTAAACCTAATATACTATAGTAGATAAGCTTATTAAAACAATTATAGAGGCCTAACTATAGCTAGCTCTAGAGCTAGGGATAATTATATAGGAAAGATATATAGCTAGCTACTAAATACTAGACCTAGTCTTTATTAGCCTCTCCCTCTAAAACCTAATCTAAGAATATAAAGCTCTCCTAGAAGAGATATATAGCTCTAACTATATCCTCTTTAGGACAACTCTCTATATTAACCTCTAAAAGCTAAGAGGAAGAAGCTAGAGAAAGTAGTAGAAAGCTGCTAACTAGAACAGAATCTAAGACCTTATAGCCTAAGATACTAACTAACTTAACTAACTCCTACTTAATATAAGGGAATACCTAGATATACTAGCCTATAGAATATAATCCTCTATCTAGAGGATTATAGAGGAGACAGTTCTAATAGCTAGACTATTAAGCTATATAAAAATAGTATAGACCTAGGAATATAAGGAGGCTATAAAGCTAGTAAGAAGGAGAAGAAGAGAATAGAGGAACTATAAGATAGAATAGAGCTATAAGCTATACCTTAAAGTATTATATATAAGAAGTAAAGCTATAAGGAGAGAGCAGAACCTAGCTTAGAGGAAACTAATAAAAGAAGTTATAGAGGACTCTAAGAAAATCTAGAAAATAGCTAAATAGGCTAGAGAGAGAGCTAACTAAAAGTACTAGCTACTATACTTCCTAAGCCTAGCCGATATAGAGTATAATAGAGATACTAATAAGAGGAAGACTATAATCCTAGTAAGATACTTCTTTCTAGACCTAAGGAAGGCAGACTTAAGTAATATCTAATATACCTAACTACTACTCTAATTCTAGATAGAGGTTAAGGTTTAACTAAAGGAAGTAGAAGGAGTCCTTAGGAAACTACCTAGCAATAAGGCTCTAGGACCTAACTAAATACTAAACCTCTTACTAAAAAAGTATAGGGAACAACTTTCTCTAATCCTAGCTAAACTCTTTACTATATACCTAAGGATAGTATACTACTCTAAAGCCTTTAAGTATTCTATAATAGTAGTACTTAGGAAACTATAGAAGCTAGACTACTTAAAGCTAGGAGTATATAGACCTATTGCTCTACTTAATATAATAGATAGATAATTCTTATACGCCGGTCTACCTCTTTTAACTAGAGTAAGTACTTAATATAATAGTAAAGGTCCTAGAAGCTATAGTTACTAAGAGGATATCTAAGAAGACTAAAGAAAGGAAGCTCCTCCTAGAAGAACAAATAAGTACTAGGCCTAGTAGGTCTACTACCTTAGTATTAGACCTTATTACTAAGCAAGTAAAAACTATCTAGGAAACTAAGCTAGGAGCTATAGTATCTATACTCTGCCTCGATATCTTAGAGGCATTTAATAAGGTCTTCTACTAGAGGCTACTTTATAATATTAGAATAAAAGGCTTCCTAGACTATACTATTAGATTTATCTAATTATTCCTCTAAGATAGGACTACTTGCCTAAGGCTTAGAGACTTTATAGACTAACTAAGGCTCTAAAACATAGGAATTCCCTAAGGCTCTACTCTATCCCTAATCCTCTTCCTTTTCTTTACTTCTACTCTGCTCCTAATACTCTATAAAAAGACTACTTTAGTAATAGGATTTATAGATAACTCTAATATCCTTATATATAGTATATTAATAGAGGATAACTATAAGCAACTTAAGAAAGCCTACTAGAAATATAAAGAATAGGTAAGGAGATATAGAGCAGAATTTGTACTATAGAAATATTAGCTAATCTACTTTACTAGAAGTAGGAAGTATAACTTTAAAGCTATAGTCTAAATCTAGAGATTTAATAGAGAACTACTACTATTACTTAGACTCCTCGGAGTATAGGTAGATACTAAACTTAAATAGGGCCTATATATTAAACAAGTAGCAGAAAAGGGAGCTTACTAAATATAATTACTTTAGAGACTATATAAGTCTATATAGAGAGCATCCTTCTAAAAAGTAAAGCACCTCTATATAGTAGTAGTAAGACTAGCTATTACTTTTAGCTACTAAGTCTAGTCTAACCTAGAGGGTATATAAAGCTACTATAGGAACCTTACTAAACCTATTAAGAAGATCTAGAGGGAAGCTCTAAGGAATATTATAGGAGTATATAAGTTAGTTATAACTATAGTTCTAGAGAGAGAAGCAAATATTGCTCCTCTTTATTTATATATCTAGAACCTAGCTAGGTAAGTATCTAAAAAGCAAGACACCTAACTTGTATACTAGTATATTAAAGACAAGTATAGGGAGATTAAAAGGTAAGTATAAGTAGGAAAGAGAGCTAGGCAACCTATACTACTAACCTAAACTAGATAGGAGGAAATCCTCTAAATAGTATAAGGCTAAGAAATAACGATATAGGTATACCTAGGTAGTAAGGTATAGTAGGCTAAATACTAGTAGGATAGAAGGTAGGAAAGGAATAAGGAAGAGAGAAGAGTAAGAGCAGGAGAGGAATAACTACTAGTATAGAAAACTACTACCTCCTCTACTATTAGACTAACTCTATATAAAGAACTTACTAGACTAGAGAGTATAATAGTTATACTCCTAAGGATAGAGTATATTAGGATAAGATAATACCTTACTAGAAGGAGAGTCCTAGGTTTTATACTAGACTACGAATATAGACAGAGTTATAAGACACTAAAACATATATATATATTCTACCTAAAATAGAACGAGAGAAGATACTAACTATTCTAGGTAGAGGTATTTATAAACTAGAAGGATCTAGCTAATATAAAGAGAGGGCTATATATAATAGCAAGGTAGCTTATCTAAGAAGGGGTCCTAGACTAATTCTTACTTATAAGAGAAGAGATATAGGAGGAAAAGAGGAGAGAGAAGAGGAAGGATAGAGCCTAGTAAAAGGAGGACTTACTAGATATCTAGTATTATCCGAAGGAAAATAGAAGTAAAGGAAGCGGCTACGTAGGCTATAAATAAAGAGATATACGAGGGTTTTTCGAAGGCTTTTCCCTTAACCGAAATCTATAGAGCGTGCTACTTACTCTAGTTAAAAGAGATAGACCGGCGTATAAGAATTATCTATCTATCTATATATAACTATATTAGATATCTCTAGCGGCAGAGGAAGGTTATAGTAGAATATATTCTAATAAAAGAGATAGTTACTAATAGCCTAACTAAACTAAAGAATAGGCTATAGTTTTAGGAGTTTATAAGACAACTCTAACTTATATAAGAAAAAGCAAAAGATTCTAGCTCTAAAGAAGATTAGTTCTAAGCAGAGGAATAAGATATATAAATAGAAGAAAGTAACTAGAAAACCTACCGCTAGGGTTTTTAGTTAGAAACTCTATCGATAGAGGTTTTAGTCGTTTTAATCTAATTCGTATAGCTATATATAGAGATAGACTTAAATATAAGAAGGCAAGCAGAAGACTACCTAGCCTAAGTAGGAGTATTAGAAAGTATAGTCTAGTTAGATATTCTAAGAGATACTTTAGGAGTTAGAATTAGATAATATAGGTTATATAATACTAGGTTATATAACTTAGCTAATACTTATCTTAGGAGTAAGATACAACCTATAACTAACTAATATAATTAATAGATAGATAACTCTTATACGCTAGTCTACCTCTTTTAACTAGAGTAAGCAGCACGCCCTATATTTTTCGTAGGTAGAAAAGCCCTCGTACTAGTACTCCGGCAGAAAAACTCTCTCGTATCTTTATGTTTTATAGTAAGCTCTATATAGCCTGCCGCTTCTATAGTTTCTAGTTCTCCTTAGGATAATTTATATTATCTTAATAGTTTATTAGATCTTTTATAGTATAGTTTTCCTTAGTTGTTTCTTATATTACTAAGTACTTAGGAGCCTAATCCTCTTGCCTACTAGCTTAGAGACTCTAGCCTATATATATAGTCTTTGTCCCTATACTAGTATCTATATTAATCCTATATCTAACTCTTTCTTACTAGTTCCTAGGGTAGGTGTCTCCCTATATAAATCCTACTTAGATTTTAACTTTCCTTAGTATCTAGTTATATAATCTATATCTAGAGAAATTCTAGTTTTTATAGAATATCTAGAATAGTAGTAGGTATCTTTATAGGTAGCTCTAAGTGTAGTATAGAGTTAGATAGCTTATATTAGATGCTCTGCCTTTAGACTTAAGGTTTCTAGAGGGCTCTAGAGTAGGGGACTAGTCTGCCCTAGAGTCTCCTATTTAGACAAAAGGCTCCTAGTAGCTAATTGTCCTAGTATCCGTAGAGGTACTACTATTCCTTTCTTCTATTTCTACTATCCTTACTCTTTCTTATTAAAGCCTTCCCTTAGATATACTTAGTTCCTCCTTTTTAGCCTATTTAGAGCCTAGGTTACTACTCTAGCCTCTAGACCTATAGTAGTATTTACTACCTAGAAGAGCTATCCTATAGTCGAGTATTAGAATCTTATAGTAGTTATGCTACGCTAGCGTCGTCTTCGTATTCTTAGGAGCTCTCTAGTCTCTCTAGGTCGAAATTCTAGACTTTTTGTCGCCTTCTTCCTACCTCTATAAGTGCCTAGCCGCCCTACACTTTGCTAGTATAGCCGAAGCTATCTGTTTCTACCTACGACTGCGTAGAGGTATATAATAGGACTTCGTAGGCTAATATAATTAATACGGTTAGTTCCTACTTATTATCTCTACTTCTACTACGTTATACCTATCCGACGAGTACCTACGAGAATATAATTCAAAATTATCTTTAGTTACTATAAAAGTTACTAGTATTCCTTCTATATTACTTATTAGTAATAAACTAGTTAGAGGTTTCCGATTATACTTTATTAATATTTAACTAGGTAGTAATAGACGTTCGTATAGTAGTAATTAGAGCCTCTAATAACTCGTAGTTACCTAGTAGTACTACTTAATATTCTGCCCTATCTTAGTAAGTAAGAATAAGCTAGTTTATTATATTAGTATTATACTAGAGTAAGATTAGTAGTCTAGGCTTAATAGTTATTAGGTTATTATATATAGTTTAGAAATATTAAATTAGCGTCTCGTCGGAGTTATTATAGTAAACCTTAGTTAGAGTAGTATTACGCTATTCTAATTAGTATTCTAGCTTTAAGTTATACGTTTCGAAGGTATCTTAGATTAGTTAGTATACTTAATTAAAAGTTATAGAGATAGGTATAATCTGTCGCTCCTATAGTTCCTCTACTTTTCTAGTAAGTATAGTATATATAATATCCTTATAGCTTAATAGTAGTATACGTAGCTAGTTATAGCGCTTATTAAACTAAATTAGGTAGGTTACTAGTATCTTATATTTAGCCTCGGAATACTTCTTCTAATTAGTATAAAGCTTATTAAAGTTTGTCGTAGCCTTACTTTTATTAAACTCTAGAATTATAGTAGTTTATCTTAGATTACTAGTAGAGTTTTAGTTCTAGCTAGAGTATTCGTTCTAAGGAGTATAGGTAGAGTTACTAGTCGGTAGTAGAATTAGTTCTTAGCTTCTAAGAACTAGTTATTCCGGTAGATTCTTAGAGTTAATTATATCGCTACTTACTAGTAGTACTAGTATCGCTATCGTTACTAGCTTTAGTACTAGTAAACTAGTCGCTTATCTCGAGGCTAATCGCTCCTTATATTAGTAAGACTATTATAGTTTAGTAGCTCGCTAAGAGCTATAAATTAATCGTTTATAAAAGCTAAGAGTATTATATTATCGCTTTACCTTGTCTTCTAGCTAGAGTTAGTATTCTTCTAGTTCTAGCACTTATCTAATATATATTACTAGAGTTTATTTAGTAATTAAAACGAGAACTCCTTAGTAGCGTAGTATATTAATTAGTTCGTAGAGTAATCGCCTATTAGTTACCTCCTATTACTTGCTAGTAAGGTAGCTAAAAGTATCTATAGCTTCTTTAAATAGCGCTCTATTATAATAAAAGGTAAGGTTATTAAGGAAACGTACGATCTAATTATAGATAACTTCTAGCGTTACTTAATTATCTAGTTCGGTATACTTCTAGTTATTAGTATTAATAAGGCTACTAAACTTCTATAGCTTCTCTAGTAGTACTAATATTATTATAGTATCGTTATTACTATATATATATATATATAGTATAGTATTATAGCTACTCGGAGGTCCTAATAATACTATATATAGGTAATTCTCTTTCGTATAGTTAATAGTTCGTACTATAGATATTAAATTAACTAAAGGACGTAGGTTTTAGTATCCCTATTAGTAGCTATATATCTAAGATACTATACTAGACATAGTTTCGCTAAGAATTAGCCGTAATTAGAAGTTAATTAAGGTCCTAACGATACTATATATAGGTTTAATCTCGTTCTAATTACGCTCTTCTAGCTAGCTAATTTACGTAAGAATTAATAAAGAACTTATACTAATTAGTATAGGTAGGCTCCTCTATAGAGAGTATTCGATTAAGTGTTAAAGTCGGTATAATAAAGATGTCTAATTCTATAGAAGGTAGCGAACGAGCTGGCTCTATATACTACTGCCGGAACGGAAGAACCGGCAGTTAGGGCTAATTCCGGTTCATGCGAGGTGGCTACTATGCCATGCCAATCCGACAGATGGAAATTCTACTGGAATGAGAGTGAGTGATGGTGGTAGAATCTGTTTGGAAAAGAGAAAGTGTTGTTGAGCAATATATATCGCAGAAGAAGAGGGAGTTCTTTATACTCCTCCCTGATTATTAGATCTCCTGACTGACCAGCGAATACACTACGACGGTGGTATACGAGTTCTTGTCGGCCCGGCATAGCTTCATGTTGTCCATTCATGCTCACATCGAGCTACATTGCTCGCTCGGACCCCAGTTGCAAATCCATTTGCCTTGAATATATCGGCTGCTCAATGGTAGGCGATCACTCGCAATGTTGCCGTGTCGATCCTTTAGGACATCACATCGTTCAGAGAGAGATCTCTTTCTCATTGCCCAGCTTTTGAAGTTGCTCAAGCCCAGCGTTTGAAGTCGCTCAATTGCAGAGGATGTATTCAAAACTCCCCAAATCATCTATAGAAAAGCCTTAAGGGTATGCTGCGGTACATTGCGCAGAAGCCAATAAACTCCGGCACGAAGGTGATGATCGTGCAATACAGTACAGTTGTTAGTTAGTCTAGCCCGTCGGATCATTGAAAGATACGACACCTGATCACTATGTGGTCTGTCCTTTTCTTCTTCCTCTTTCTCTGTTCATGCAGTCTGTTGCATGCTTACGGATAAGCATTCGTGATCTGACCCCGCTCAACGAGTCGAATGTGATGCTTCCTCATGCAATTCTCATCTGCCACACGTCAATGTGCAACCTCTTCCTGATATGCACATAAGCTGAGGTCGTAGAAGACATAGACGGGACCAGTCTAGAACCGCTATATCCCCGGGACAGGTCCTCGGCCCGATTCCTCTACGACACGATAGTCACGATATAATGTTCGCGCGTCGCGCGAACCACGCTTTTGGCGCTTTTACGGTCCGGTATAAGAGTTCTCGCATCGTACACGATGTCCATTGGGAAACTTATTTGATATCTGTTTGTTGCGGCATCGAAGCATGAAAGCAGCTCCAGACTACGATGAATGAGAAACTGCTTTCAATTGTTACAATGTTGAGGTGCTCGTTCGGTGGATGTTTTCGTTCAGGTCCTAAATGTGCTATATCCTGACTCTGAGGTCTTTGGTGGTCAATTTACCCTTAATTCCTTAGTTTGATATAGCAGAGCGACGGGCGGCCGGGTTAGGGGTAGCGTTCTGGAATGAAATGGATGAGGCCTCGAAGATCACGCTTGCTTGAGGATCAGAACATGCAATCTCGTAGACAAAATGAGAGCAGTATCTCCGGTAACTTGCACAGCATCAGATCGACGTTGTTGCGAGGCGGTAGCTGTGGACAGAGAGATTGCCCACTCACGATGAAGTTAGATGCCAAGAAATGCCGAGAAATATGCTCAAACGTCAGTATTGCGATCTTCCTCAAAACGCTGTGATCGTTCTCTACTGGATATACCTATATCCTTGGGAAGCTGTCAATATGGTCGCTACTGCTCTCCCACAAGGCTCCTCTTCTTCAGCCACTGATGAGTCTGCTCGACCAGATCCGTCTTCCTCTGCTTCTCATCCCATAGCCTCTTAGTCAGATACTTGTACAGCCAAGCATTCGCTCCGTTGTACACGATACTGTGATCGCTGTCTGTGAAGGCCATCATTTGGAATTTCTCTGGGCTGACACCTTCGCTGACGAGGAGGTCGACGAGAGCTGCGGCGTTTTGATACTATAAGTCACAAACAAATCAGCAACTTTCATAGATTCGGTTGAGGGGCGTGGAGAGACTTGCATGTACATTGTCGTCACCTTTGATCGTAGTTAGCAGATCATCCAAGAACATTAGAGATAATTTGAGGAAAACTTACCCAATCCATGAAGTAATCCAAACCCTCCCCGAGCATTTTTGAATCCATCGGCCTTCCTGACTGCAGTCTCATTGTACCCAGCCGGATTCTGCTCATAGGTCTTCATATACCGTTCCGTGTACATCGAATCGTAGAATCGCCAATCACTGACAGGCGCAACGATCAAGCCGAAAGAGAAGACATCGGAATCGGCCTCGAGGACCTTGGCTGTCAAATACCCACCAAACGACCACCCAAACATTCCGATACGTTCCGCATCAATGAACGAATTTTGAGCGATCAACTGCTGAGCTGCCCAGATCTGATCCTGAGGTTCAAGACGTCCGAGGTGGTTAGTGACTGTGCTACGGAAAGCTCGACCTTTGTAGCCTGTTCCGCGGTTGTCGATTGTGTAGGTGATGTATTCCAGTTCTGGGTCCGAAGAAATGTAAGCGCGCCAGGCGAGAGTTTGGAAGCGCTTGGAGACTTCTTGGGCACCAGGGCCGCCGTAGGGGGTGAAGAGGACTGGGTATTTCTTGCTTGGGTCGAAGTTGGGTGGGAGGCGTTGCATGACGTTGAGGGTGAAGCCTTCGGGGTGGGAGAGTTCGAAGTAGGTGATGTTTGGGAGGTGAAGTTGAGAGATGTTGCGGACTAGAGCTTCGTTGCTGACGAGGGTGGAAAGTGGTTCGGAGGTGTTCGTGGCGTAGACCTCTTGGTATGGGACGTCTGGGCCTTGGTAGGAGAGGATATAGTAGTCGCCGCCGCTCGAGAACGATGCAGACCAGTATGCGTCCACAGTGTCATCAACGATAGCCTTCTTCTCCCGAGTAGCATAGTTGATCGAGTAAACGTGGCGTTCAGTGCTGTGGTGCTCGGTAGAAGTATAGTAAATCAGATTCCGAGCAGTGTCAACCTTGAGGATCGCAACAACTTCCCACTCGCCAGAAGTCAATTGCACAGGCTCGCCGCCAGACGTCGAATGCAGATAGATGTGCATCCAGCCGCTCTCATCGGACAGATCGATGTAGTACGAATCGCTGCTGGAGTTGCTGTAAGTGCCAGTGCTGTTGCCTCCGCTGATTGAGCCAATGTACTGAATGGCCTGGCTGTTGTCCAACCAGCCGTCTGTGCCATCTCGCTCTCGAACGACTTCAGATGTCTTCGCCACGGGGTCGACCACGACGTGTTTGTCTTGGTCTTGCACGCGATTGAAAGCTCGGTAGACGACTGCGGAATGCTCATCAGTGATCCAGGCAACTTCGCCAACGACAGTGTCGTTAGCTGAGAAAGCAGTAATTGGCACTTCGGAGTACTCCTTGGTGGCCACATCGAGAATGTTGAACTGCACAGTGGGATTCGTTGTGCCGACCTTGGGATATCTGAGATCCAGCTCTCGTGGGTACGGAGGAGCCACATCTTGATTGTCCATGTAGTAGGGAATTGTGAAAGTCCCCACTCCAGTCTCGTTGAAGCTCAAGAACGCAACGAAGGCACTATCTGGCGAGAACCAGAATGTCTTGCGTGCTCCAAATATCTCTTCCTCGTACACCCAGTCTGGGATACCATTGAATTGATCTGGACCACCATTCTCTGTGATCCTGCTGACCTCGCCGTTGTCATGAATGTAGAGGTCGTTGCCACGCACGAATGCAATGGCACTGCCAGTTGGCGCGAACTCTGCATAGATGATGTCCCCCACTTGGTCTGCAACAAGTGGTGTTGTCTCTCCACTGGCCACGTCCTGTACGAGATAATCGGCGAAGTACGAGTATCTGTATTGCTTCGTGTAGTTCACTGCCCATAATACGCGCTCTTGATCTGGACTGATCCAGTACTCGTGATAGTCCTCAGGCACACGATCTGCTGCGACAAACACGCTGGAGTTGCCTGTTACGATGTTCTCAAGGACGAGCGAGCCATTCGCAACAGTGACGAATGAGCCATCCTGCTCGCCTGAAATCCAGCTCACGGTTTGCGAGGTCGCGCGATTGAGGGCGGTCGGCGTGGTCTCGTTGTAGGTAAGCCGTCTCTCGCCGTTTCCTAGCGGTTGTCTCGGCTGTCGGGGTGGATCGATGGCAGCTGTGAGTGAGAGCAGCGCGCCGAACGACAGGAGCTTTGTCAATGCCATCGTTGGCTGCTTTAGAAGAAGACAGCAACAGAGAGAATATGAAGCAACAAACCTCTATTACCTACTCTCCCGGGGCGTCCTGTGGCTCCCCATCATATAAAGGTTACCTTTTGGCGATCTGCACGACAGTACCACGATGCCGTCACGCGAGGAGCAATCAGTTTTGCGTATCCCGCTCTGCGATGGACCCATATCTCTTTCTGCCACCAACCAGCTTCAGAAGATAGAAGATGGACTATCTCTGCAAAGTCTTGTTCGTGCTCTTGGCCCTCGTCTTTGCGATGTTACCTTCTTGATTAAGCCACAAAAAGTCTTGGTAGGGATGATCCGCGACCCGCGCACAGGCTTGGCCGCGTGCGGAGCTCGGCTTGCTTGCTCGAAGAGTATACGAAGAGACGGACATGCTTGGCTGCACGCGGATACTGGACGCTTGTTCGCGGTTGTATGATGTGGCGGAGATTTTGTTCATCGCATAGTCAGCTTCCTGTTACGATGATGATGTTGTGCTTATCCATGGAGCGATCGCCCGTGACAGCGTGCATGGGAAGCCTGGTAAAGCACGGACCCTCGCCAGTGTTGGATCTGTGAGGATGAGTTCCACAGAGTTGAAGGCAATGGAGAATATGTTCGATACTTCTCCTGTATTCTCAAATGCACTCTTCCATACTGCCTCATTTGAACAGCTGTGCCAAATATCAGACGTGGGAGCAGAAAGTACTGTGGTTCAGACAAGCTCAAAGAGCTCGCTGAATCCAGCGCCTCTGACTTGGTGGCTGCAAAATGGGTACCGTACGTATATAAGGATTGACGAAAGAGAACCAGAGACGTCGACTTCCATCTGCTCAGGTCGAAGACAGCACGTCGACCCAACGGGCAGGTCCTCAAACCAAAATTCGACATGGCAAATGTCCTGTCGATGGAGAGCCTTTCCTCATGCCTCTTAATCGATAGTCAACACTGCAGGAGCGCCTCGCTGTCCGATGTGATTGCAAGTACGACCATCACAGCTGATCTCCTTACCTTGTGAACTTCCAGCTGGCTTTAACTCTTGATTTGCAGGACCGACATCTGCGAAGCCTGGTATATCCGGCTCAACGATGTGCCTGAAGCATTTATCGTCCTTGCTGCTGCTGGCTACTCGCCCGAACACCGACCGCCCTTTCCTTTGCGTGCCAGCGAAATGCCTCAGGCCCACGGCAGATCTGGGCTCGCTCTTCTCACCGAGATCCACGTCGGACTTCAGCTCGCAGGGACCACCTCAGGAGATATAGCCGGAATTCCGGAAATCAATTTGGCATGAACATCACCCCATTCTTGGGCACAACAGTACACCAGAAATGCGGAAGCAAATTGATGAGATGTGTCTGATGGGGTTTGGGTGACCGCAAAACCAGCCAATTGGCTCATGAACTATCTGTCCAAAGTCTGGCCAGCTCAGAAGAGAAGTGGAATGACGGTATGCGCCGGTATGGGCAGTCGACAATGCGGGATATATACGACCGTTGGCCATGGAACCGGTTCCTGATGCTCCGGTCGGGTACTAATTGCTCTTTACGCACCGACTTCGTGTGTTCTAGCCCGCTAGATGCACTTAAGCGAATGCAGGCCGAGGCAGATTGACGACGTGGTCTGCGGACACAAGACCGAGATGCTTCAATTAGGGTCCTGGCCTGGATGGAACGGAGGGTTCCTTGCGCGATCTGTCTCGCTCTTCACTTTCGCTCAAGTGATTCAACATACCAAGTCGTTGGACGACACATCACATAGTGGAGGGAATCAGCTGGAACTGATCTGAGGAGCCACGATGCCGGCAACCAATATCTTCTCGCTTCCCGGAGAACTCAGGAACAAGATTTGGCGCGAACTGGTGCTCTCCGGTGGCGACCTTGCTGTCGAAGCTCTTTGCAGATCTGAAGTGCAGAAGCTGCATCAGCCTGCTGTAGCGTTCGTGTGCAAGCAGATTCGGAACGAGGCCCTCAGCATCTACTACTCTGAGAATAGCTGGTTCCTTGGCAAGATAGGATACCATCATCCCAAGCATGTAAAGATGTACGATTTCGACATTCGCATCTCTCGATGGAACGAACTGCTCGGACCCTACGTCAGATATCTTGCCCGCCTGAGTATGGGAGTCGATGGGCGATGCTATGCGTGGAACGACCAGGGCCTAGCAGATGATGCCAGATATGAGATATGTGTTGTTCGCAAGGGACAACTGCACTTCGAGAGGAATGGCGAACCGAGATGTACTTGCCGTTTGAAGAGTGGTGTGGAAATGCAGGCCACAAGAGATGGTGCTGTGCTCCTCGAACTGGTGAAAGAGTACAGTGATTCGTATCGCGATAATGTACATGAATGCTTCTGTCGCCAATGTGGCAAGAGCAGGCTGGAGAAATTCGGCCGCTCAGACGCCACGCACCTACCTCTGTGGGAGGATATCGCGACCTGCTAGAGTGGCAATTTGCAAGCAGACCTTTGGTCTCCCGAGAGGTCCATCGGAGCTGGCCCATTAAGTCAGATCATATCCGCCGCTCATCTTTGCCAATGGTGTGCTCTAGGCCACTGTGACGGTTGATTGCAATCGCGCTCGCGATGCATTGTCCATCCAGCGCCCTGCGCGTACAGCAATTGAACGAGCTCCGGCTGAGGCGCTGTCGAAATCCTGCAGTGTGGACGCCCGTGCCTGTAGCCATTGTCATTCAGCATGGCTACAAACCTCTTGTTTCCCTAGGATCGGCAAGCTGGACATCCATGAGTAGCGTCCTTCGCTACTTTATCCTCGAAACTATTGCCGCTCCTTCAGTAGCGAAGAGGATCATGCCGAACAGTCGCGAATCGCTTGACACGACTTGAGCCAAGCACCTTGTCCCCAGGCGGAAGCGAACATTGTAAGCATACATCCAAGCCCTTCTACCGCGCGAGACCTCCCTTCCTGTTCATCGCTGCTCCGACTTTAAAGCCGGTATTGTGACCGGTTCACCGTCCAGAGGGAGTGCCGGAAAACTCCAATCCGACTCGAACACTCCGGCTTCATCATGCCTCTCGAACCATAGGACACGCTTGGTGCCTTGATGCTCAGACAGGACTACAGATCTACGATACTTCAGAGACATGAATCCATGCAACAGTCTTTCTGACTATGAGATCCTGTCCGCAGCTCATCCGTTGAACTCTGCTTGGAACTAGGTCGCGTCGAATTTTCCGAGCATTTACTTGGCCTACAGCTTTCTCCAAGCGCAATGCCAGATCAATGCTATGTGGGCTGGCCGAGGGCGAGGGCATGTCTTTGCGGCCTGTCAGAGAGATGAATTATTGCTGATGCTTCTTTGATTCCTGAAGAAGACATCCGGCCAAGCTGCTTCAACACAGTCACGATGGCCAGCTGACAATCAATTGGAGACATATGAATCTCAACAGGAGCTCTCCAGTTGTAGGAGCAGATACAAAGCCAAAAAAAAAACCCCCCTGGATATTGGTGTCATGGCATATAGATGGAAGGTCTGAGACACCTACATCTCCTGCTGATGTCTCCATATGCAAAACGTGGCACAATGCTGAGCTAAACATTGGCGTGATGGTCGGCAGGCAACAGGTTGAGGAGAGCTAGATCTTTTGCCAGTGTCTCCGCTTGGAGAATGTGATACAAATCCGGGTTGGCTGACTATACTCGAGGAGATACCCTGGGCGCTCGACACGAAGGCCGATCATCTCTGACGCTACACCGACTGTACGAGCCATTATACTGCTCCAGTGCGTGGCTACTGACAGGATGCCATTGCGGCGGGTCGGGTGAGATGTCCAGCGGCCTCTCCTTCAGTTTTCCTACGTGATGGATCATATGAGGTTGCAAGTGAGCACTGGTGGGCCCCATGCCGACATCGATGCCAAGACGCTAACCCAGCCACTTCCGGTCGCTGCCTATTCACGTATCAGTTTGTTTGGTACTTTGTGCCTGACTAACAACTTGTTTACATTGGATCTCGTATATTCGAAGCCGCCATCTCATTGTCGCAAGGTCGAAACAGCTCCGCCAATCGAAACATAGACTCATCTCGAGTCGCCAGCCCTCAGCTTCACGATGGAAGCTGAGAACGAAGAAGACCAACTGAAGTGTCTCTTTCTGGAACTACCTGGAGAGCTTCGAAACCGCATTTATCGCCTTTGTCT
The DNA here is from genome assembly GCF_033473495.1 of Cercospora beticola. Taxonomy (NCBI): domain Eukaryota; kingdom Fungi; phylum Ascomycota; class Dothideomycetes; order Mycosphaerellales; family Mycosphaerellaceae; genus Cercospora; species Cercospora beticola. The sequence continues at coordinate 2,019,419 of NC_088942.1, forward strand.
CATGGCACCTGAGTCGGTCATTACAATCAAGGTCGATGCCCAAAAAGTTCCTGACACAAGCAAAGGAGGCTCCTGCACTGTCTGGACTGCGAGTCTGCCACGCGAACCCCAACTCTTGAGCGTCTGCAAAACCATCCGCAACGAAGCACTATCCATCTACTACGGCGAGAACACTCTTCATCTGCGTTTACCGACCGCGGCAGAGATAATGTCGCATTGGCCTCGAGTTGGGGCCGAATATGCCGTTCGCTCTCTGGCGAAGAAGCTCAGTGCTGCCCAAATGAAGGCGATTGGGATGTGGAGAGTAGGCAAGACATTGCAAACGTACGATGATCAACGTATTGTCTTCGCCTCTGCTGCCTGGCTCACGTGTCAGTTGACGTCTCAGAACAAGATCGAGGTCACTTTGGAACAACATGCGAACGACGAACACGGGGAACTCAAACGCGTTCTGTGCGCTTGTAGCTTGCGCAAAATGGCAGGTTCGCGTCGATCTCAGAAAAACAAAGAATCGGTGCTGTTCGACATTGTCAGGAAATTCACGGATGACTATCTGAACGAGATTTCTGACTACACTTGCAAATCGTGCGGGAATGCGATGTTGTATCGCTTGGTTGATTGAAGTTTCCGCTCCGATTGCAAGGGGCTTCAGCCTGATTGGATGGGGCTATGAGAATGGCGCGATAAGGCAAAGTACCACACACATTGGATCTCAAGCTAGGAACGTGTCATAGGCGGCCCCCCACCCCCAGACTCAGCTACGAAGCAAATGATGAAGACGAACACTACAAAGCTACCCCCTATATTTGTACCCGTAATCTGCAGATTGCGGCGGACTCGGGCACGTTTGAATTGAGTGCAGAGCTCGTCCTGAGCAGGGTCGTTAACGAATCGCTGAGCGATATCTGGGCGAACTTGGAAAAGACACTCGTGGAACATGCGAACGTCCGATAGCGAGCTAGAAGCCTGATTGCTTGTTTCACCACAACAAAGAAAACAGGTACAGAAGAAGTCTCTCGCTAAATCACTGCAGATCGCGAGACATCGTGCAAATCTTACAACAGGAGCTTCTTCCCATTGAGACAACGGTGCAGAGTTGCTGAGAGTCTGAACACTGGAGCCATCAGAAACTGTGGTGCTGGAATCGACAAACCAATCAATCAGCACCTCTAGCACATTCCCATCACCTCCCACCGGGCCCAACCCCGCCACCACCGCCAACTGGGAATCCCTTCTCCCTCGCCACCCTCTCCAACTGCTCCGCCGACTCAACAACCTTATCCAACAACTTCCTCCTGTCCTCCTCCCCAAACCCTCCCGCCTTTCTCAACATCCTCTGGATACCCTCCACAAACTCCTGATCCGGCATCTCCACCGGCGGCTGCATACTGTTATAATAATTCTCCATTGTACTCCTCACATCCCTCATTCTCTCTACGGCTTTCATAATTTGAATCTCCAACTTCGCCTGCTCGATGGAATACTGCCAAGCTTCGGTTTTGGCTTTTTGGACGGTTTCTGTCCAAGTTTGGGCGTTCCCCCAGCCTATGAAGTTGATCTCTGGCATGACGTCGAGGATGTAGGAGACGTTTTTGTCGGCTTTTGCGACGGCGAGGAGTTCGTTTCGTTGTTTGTAGAGGACACTTAGATCGGACATGGCGAGGGCTAAGTCTGTTTGGGCATCGAGGCGTGAGAGAGGAGAGGAGGACATTTTTGGCTTGGGAAAGGGTTGTTGATGGTGGTCGTCTGAAGATCACAACGGACTGCATGGCAGAAAATTGGGTATGGAGAGACATTATATGGCCTCCTGAGAAGGAAAAGACAAATATCATGATTGCGTACAAACCAAACAGAAGACTCAGTGCAATGGAGTGTAGCAAATTGCCAGACTATTCCATTCACGACGACACGGTATCCGATAGTAGCAAAAGAGACGTCGTCAAGCAATGCACATATCTTCAGTACTGTTCTACCATTCTGTTTGTCTGTCTCTTCCAAGCAATTGTATCTTGCTCATGGTATTCTATATTCATCCAAGACTCCCAGGCCCGTTTCTCCTCAGAAGAATTTGTCTATACTTGCTTGCTGTAGTTGCTCCCAACCAGTAAACGCCTCGCTTCCGATCCCGAATATTCTTGTACACAATTCCAACTCAGCAGAAGAATGAAAGCGCACCCTATTCCGTCCATTCCCCTCCCACTTCATCCATACCCTTTACACACACTCGGCCAGAAATTGTTGTACCTCAGACAATACCATACACCTTCCGGGCAACAAAATAACAAACCAGACCAAAAGCGATTAAACCAGCGGTAATACAGAAAAACCACGTCAAATCGCCCTCGTATTCTTGTCCAGGAACCCAGACGTTCATACCCCACATTCCGGTAATGATATTCATCGGAAGGACAATCGTTCCGAGGACAGTGAGTTTTCCGAGGACATCGGCGTTCGATTCGGCGCGTTCGTTCATTCGAATATTGATTTGGGCGACGTAATTGCTGTGAGCTCTGGAGAGGAGACTAGCAGACAATATCAGTAAAACTGTTTAGCGGCAAGGCTAAGTAGATGAGCAAGACATACCTCTCGTAATGCGACAAGTTTTGCGTCATGGTCACAATATGATCCTGGATATCACCAAGATAGAGACCAATCTCCGAACGAGGTGCAACCTCCCAATGCTCATTGCAACGCTTCGCAAAGCCTTTGATGACATCGGCCTTGTTTCCGAGCAAACGATAGAGGCCCATGACTTTCTTGCGGCAACCCCCAACACGTCGAAGCATGTCGCCTCCTTTCATCTTCTCTTCTCCATCTCCTTTCTGGCTGCTGGCATCGCTGTTCCTTCTGCCATCTTTTGGAGTCTTTGCTTTCCCGATCATTGCTGCCTTCTTGTCCTCTGTGGCTTCGGGATCTGCTTCTCTATGCATGTATAGAATTGCCTCGTCGATGTCGTCAACCTCTTCCTCGATTTCGGTAACCAGAGGCGCGTACACATCCGTAACATCGTCAATAATGGCGTACGAAATCCAGTCCGCAGTAGGGTTCATGTAGTCGTTCAATTGTCGAATTCGTCGTCGAACATTGGCCGGGTGTGGACTCATCGAGTGATGGAAGGTGAGTACGCCGTCTCGGAAAACAATCACGTACATGTTGATCGGTTCCATGTAGTCGTCGCTGTCTTTGTCCTGTTCGAATGTTCGGTAATTCACAAAGTAATAGGACGGGAACAGCTCCACCTTCTCACGCGGCTCATCCATGAGAATGTCTTCCGATGTCAGTTGGTGGATTCCAAAAGTGCGAGACAAGACCTTCATCTCGCTTTCAGTCGGCGATAGGACATCCAGCCACCAAGTTGGGCGCGGCCCATAGCGCTTCTTCGGCGGTCTGGGAGTCGCGTGGCCAGAAGCTGGCGCTGACTCGGCGGCATTCTTGCTGGCAGCAACACTGTCAATGGTCGAATTTCGCGCCACTGATGGCGCCCTGCTGTCGCCACGTTGGCTAAATGCGTCGACATTCTTCACGGCACTATCGCTTGAAGCGCGATGATGCCTCTGCAGTGAAGGACGTTCCGCCACGTTCTCTTCCTCGTCCTCATCGCTGCTGCTGTCACTGAGCTCAATCGGGTCTGGAAGGAAGAGATCTTGGAACGTAGCGCCATCTTCTTGCAGATCGCTGATGTTTCTAGCATGGATCGTGCCGTCCAGAGTGTCGTTGAAGTAGGTATATCTGAAAGGCCGTTCATCGACCTCGGGATGCCACACTGTCTTTGCTGGGCGAAGACGACCGCCGACCATGACCGGCTCGGCTATCTTCTTTGCACGAAGCACGACTTGTTGCGTACGCTCTTCCTTCTCTTCTCGACTCCACTCTTCGAGTACCTCCAGATCTGGAAACCTCCTTCCTCGTCGCCTCCTAGGCTTGACAGAGTTTTCATGGTGTGGTTGAGGTGACCCATCGCCGTGTTCGTCGTCATCTCCTGGGAAGCAAACATCACGCTCAGCCAATTGTGCGAGAGTAGCTCGTCGCCGCATGCTCTCTGGAGATCGGCTGTCGAAACGCCCTTCGTCCTCGTCGATGGAAATGACTGCATCCCTACCTCGGTCGGACATGCTAGAGCCAAGTGCATGCATATACACATCATCCATGCCTCCCATAGTAGGCGATCCAGGAACGGAAGGCGGGTTGTTGACATCGTGCTCGCCATCGATATTGTTGCGAGCAGAAGTCAGGATCTCCACTGGAGGTAATCTCCGCGAGGAAGCCTTCGAGTGTGTAGATCCATGACGGGCTCGAGCTCCATTCGGTGCGCTGCCAACAACTTGTGTGCTGTTGTTGCGAGAGAGATGCGGCTTGCGAGATCTGTTTACTCCCAGCAATGGCGACCGTTCATTGTTTCCTTCACCATCCTCGTCCTCGTCTTCGCTAATGGCCACTCCTTCGGCGTGTGCCAACCGTGACCGAGATGTAGCAGGCTTTGCGGAGGCATCAGAAGAGCGGTGCGAATGCCGTGTAAAGGGCTGGACAGCTCGCGAGAAGCCTTGCTTGATCGTGTCCCTCCTCCGACTCAACGGTGCGTGCTCGCGGTGGTCGAGCAGCGCCTCGCTCTCCAAGCTCGTGTCGCTCGTCCTCCTCGCTGATTTCTGCAGACGATAGAAGCTATCTTTCTGCGACGCCTGATGGGAGGCATCGAGCAGGCTTGGCCGATCGCCCATGTCGGTGGTGTCTTCGGTGGCAGCTTCGGACGGGGCAATGAAACTCTGTCTTCGATTCTTTCTGTGCTTCTTGCCCGCTCGATGGCGCTTCTTCTTGGGTACAGGCGCTGCGCCGGCACCAGATGAGGCATTGGCTTCTTCTGCGGCCGATCCTGGTTTCGCCATTGCAGCCGGTCCTGCGATGGCGGAGATGCCGTTGCGTGGCTGCTGAGATGCCATTGTGCCGGTCGTGCAACAGCTGAACGCGCGGCGGAGTGTTCGGCAGGATGATGGACCGCTATGAAGACATGGACAGGAGAAGAAAGGCAAGCGGGCAGCAGAAATAGATGATCGCGCTCGTCCCCGATCGGCTCGAATCCACCTTCGAACTTTGGCAGAGCCGCTTGGCCCGTGGCGTGTCCAATGCCGTCACTGCGCTCGGCAAGAACCTTCGACGCGCCTGTCAGACGCGAGACGCGATAAGAGAGTTGGCTGTTGCAACAGCGATGATTCCTCAATCACGATGCCAGCACTTCACTTCCCATTCGCACGCTGACAGCACACCCGGGACTCGAGGCCGACGATGATGTTCGCGGCAGCCAATGGAGCGGTGGCACGTTCTCGACCAAACAGGCAATGGAGCACACGACACAGCGCAAACCTTGTCCTCCATCCCCGCTGCCGAGCGAGGAGAAGAGCAGAGCTCTTTGCCGCTTACTTCTCCTTCTTGCAACTCCATCGCAGCTTCATCTGCAGCCCGACTGTCACATTGATGCCACCATAGTCGGCATTGCACCGGCCATGCCACGCTAGAGACGTCAGGCGAGCGCTTGCGGCAGACATGCGGGTCTCTGCCAGCAGAGCTGCATTGACGAAATCGGTACATACCACAGGTTCGCACGCGCCAAAGTAGGAGATAGCGCACCGGCATTGGAGCTCCACAGGCACGCATGGACAGTGTTCTTGACCGAACAACAGGGATATCACGTGTTTGGACAACAGAAGCTCTTCAGCATTGTAGTTTCAAATGGTAAGGAATATACAGACCGCTAACAATACATGTGTAGAAAATGGCACGCGACTTCGCCCTCATCAAAATCAACACTGTCGTCTCCTCGCCAACTTCTAGGTCGAGCGACTTATTTCAGCCCCTGACCTGTCTGGGTCAGATCAAGACAGATCTTTAACGCCATCAGAAGCTCCGTGTCACCAGAGATCAAATGAGTCTCCGAACAATTTTCGACATGAGTAACACACAAGATTTATAATTCCTCGACTAAGCTGATGCGGCGGTTTCCTGGCACTGTGCTGTGACGACCTATCGCGTATCTGTCTCCTCGTAGTGTCAACTCGGTCGCCTCGGATCTTGGCATGGGCTGAGACGGATTCGATCTTGGATGCCAGAGAAAGAATTGGTTGACATTCATGCCAGCATGATAGATGTACGTGGCGTGTAAGGCTCGATCGTGTACTGGCAGCACGGGCTCGATCGCACGTGGGCGACGGAAAGTCCCTGCTTTCGGTCAGAACAAGACCCACAGCGCTCACGAAATCGCAACCTTCTCACGTACTTTTGACCTTGTCCCATTTGACGACAATCAGGATCAAGGATATTACCACGGTCAGAAGGCCGAAGAAGAGTTGAAAGAAGTCTCCAAGATCCATCTCGTGAGAGGGTATGCAATCGGTCTCCACAATTTCTTCCGAATTGAAAAGACGGATTACAGAGCCGATCGCCGTATCTGTAGCTGGTCAAGGGTCGGCTTGCAATCTTGTCTGTACAGCAGCGGACGAAATCGTTCCTTCCAACTCATGAGCTGTTGACATCAAGACTTGACATTAACAGAAAGTCCAGGCACGATATATATCATTTTCAACCTGCCGAGCCTGCAGAGATGTCGTTGTCGAACTGGCACCCATGAATGTGGAGCTATGCAGCTCCTTGCATGGACCCACGTTTGATGGACCCATGGACCATCTCGCTCGCATTACCTCCTAGCGGCTCTACCTGTGCACGCATTATGGGCAACATCCCGACTGTGCGTCGAACAGTTGATCTGGACACAGAGGCGATAGAATCCGCTCTGACCTATTGATGGTCCAGCTGTGTTCATAGTCTCTCGCGAAACTTTCGAGCGCGACAAGAAAGGATGTTCAGCAGGCAGTCGCTGAGGTGTAGGATGTATCGGCACAATGCAGGACTGCATCCTACACGCAGCGGTCGGCGACGATGCAATGCGTGTAAGAGGCTTGCGTACAGCTCCAAGGCGAAGGCAATGAGGTGCATCTCTCTTCTGCCCAATTTCTGGTGCTTCTCGTTTCTGATCGCTTGGGGGCTGATTGGGCGATGCGAAGGATCATGCATGCGGCGAGCATGGCGGCTGCTCCTCAAACGCCATGCTGCTGGAGGCACTGTGGCTGCGCAGCTGCTGAAATTCCGGCTAAAGACAAATTGGCTAATCATCCTTGCAGTCATGGGAAAATAATATGTGACGAGACGCCCACTGCGCTAGGAAGAGTTCGCTGGCTCCCATACGGATGCCAAACACGTCTGCCTCAGGATACTCAGCCCGGCGTATTTGGCCTGCCTGAAAGTTGGAACCCAAGCTCACATGATAATATGGACGATGAATACAACCCAAACGGCATATCACAATACACTCCAGTAGCGCAACACACGAAGTCGAGCGGGAACCATCGGAATCCATACTGGAAATCTTAGACGTCGAAATCGTCTACGATACAGAACAGATTGTCTGTTCATGGACCTCGTGGCCTCAGGCAGAATTCGTGATGGAGAATCGAAATGGTTGAGTTCCAAGTCATACGAATCTGGTGCTTCCAGATCGGACTTTCCGGATTCATCATCCAGTCTGGTCTACTGAAGGACCTCAATGGCTACTTAGAGGATCATTCTTGCGATTCCAGCGTTGCATGAAGTCAAACGGCTGTCCCGGGCCTACGGCAGCTTTCGAAGTTTCGCGGGCTAAGGCACAGCTTGACATGGTAAGACGATGTGCTGATCACATCCTTTTAGCACTAGTCTCTTCACTAACAGCCAGTCCCCCAAACCTTACTCGAACCTGTGCCACTTGGATGCATAGATTACATTATGGACAACCAACTCACGCAAGGAAAGCATTGATTCGGGTGCTCATCAGCTCTTGGCTTGCCGAGATAATCTGGCCCGAATGTGGATACACCAGCAGTGTGACGTTGCGCCGAGGCTATGAATACAGATGGATGGACTCTCCTCCGCAGCAGATGACCTGCAATGTTAGCTTCGCCGCTCACTCTCACGGTCACTGAAGAGAGCCTTCTCCCGCCTCGAAAAAGTCGTACAGAAGACCTGCGTGGTACAAGTACTTCAACATCCACAAACTTGTGACTGAGAATCAGCGATATCCCACCATGGAGTCTTCCCCGAGCACGACGCCTGCATTAACCTCAACGACCGCTTCATACACTGTCTCAACAACATCACGACCTGCACTCGACTGCTCGATCTCCAGTGTCCGAACTCCTGGCGTCTCCGGCAGCTACTGTCTTGCAGGCCAAGGGTCAGTAGCCAGCACGCCACCATCCCTCTGCACAGACTAAATCCATCTGCAGACACCCACGAATGAGACCCTGCTGCGAATGGTATGGTTTCAGCGACGATGTCTAAGTTCAAGACCAATGCCACACGTGGTGCAGGGTCAACGATGATGCGTTCTCGGACGATGAGACCTTGGAGAACGGCATGAGGCATGGAGAGCGACTGCGAGCTTTTCAGGAGTGCTTGTGGTATGGGCCAGATGGAGGAGGAGATTTTGTTCAAGGCCCTCCGTTGCTGGATTGCACGTTCAATGATATTTCTGGGAGAGGATCTGCTACTCCATCGGGATCGAATAACGAGACGAGTACTGGAAGCAGCGCTGCTGTAATCACCCTTGGCGGCGGTGTAGTGCCCATTCTGGTCATGGTTGCATTGATCTTGGCTGGATTGAGGTAAAGGAGTGATGAGGCTACCCATTGATTGTATTGCAGTGAACAAGAACCGATTGTAATTTATTCGCTGCACGTGCTGGCTCCACTATGTATCTCTTCTGCCTGGTTCAGGTAAAGATCGACAGATATCTCGACGGCTGGCTCTTCGAACGAATGATCGACGACACGACATTTCAATCCTCTCCCTCTTCCGCCATAAGACGAAGTCTCTGATCACCCAGCTCCATGTCTTGGCCATTTGTCCCATTATCGATTTGCAATGGTTGGGAGACTGCTGCCTCGAATCTCCTCATCGATGTGCCGATCCACTGTGCCTGCCCTGCGAAGAATTGATTGATGTTGTGTCCGACATGAAAGATGTATGTTGTGTTGGGCGTGGTGTAGTGTGTGGGAAGAAGCGGTCGAACGCTTTGACGGCTAGGGAATAATGCTCCTCCCTAGTCAGCGATGACTAAGACGACGGTCTCTGATGGTCATGCCTTTGATCTTACTCCATTTCAGAACGAGCAAGACGAGTGATATGAGGACTGTCAAGAGGCCGAACAACAGTTGGAAGAAGTCTCCGGTGTCCATAGGCATAGAGATCTGTCCTTGGCGTGGCTATGTGGTATGCAAGTGATGGACGTGGATGGGTGGGTTCTGTGCCAACAAAGCTTCAAGCGTCGTACAAGATGGGGAAACTAGATTTATGAAGAGCCTGTGGCCAGGTCTCTAGGTCTGTCTGAGTCGTCTCAAGATGTGCGAGCATGAGTGCTTTCCTCTGTCCGTTATATAGAACATAAATTTCTGAAGGTACGTCCTATGAGCATGGCACCAAGGTACAAGCTGGAGGCCAAGACCGGCGTGTGGCGCAGTGTCCTCTTTTGAATCCTTCGCGATTCGGAGACACTTTCTCGAAAGCTGCACCAACGAGCTGTTTCGCTCTTGCACCTACTTCACAACGCAGAGGCCCTCCTGCTCTGACTTTGAAATTTGGGCGCTCGAAATCGAGCTCTTGCTGTGCAACAGGCGTGTGTTGAGTACGCCAAGGCTAACACGTGATTTTACCCACGTGATGCGAGACACGACGACAACGATACGCTTCTCGCGCAATAAAAATTCGATCTGAGGCGCACAAATCCAGAGGCGACTGGAGCGCAGGCTTTGAAAACAAATTCCGCGCTTGCATATCGAACTCGGTCTGTTTCTGAGAAGTCATTTCTTGAACAGCGAATTATGGAAGGCGCGAGCTGCCTCCTCTGAGAAGGCTGCTTTCCATATCAGGAATAGTCAACCCCACCACCACTTTGCAGTACATGCTACATATGTACGATCGGCAGGCTCTCACTTATTAAGGCTCAGACCTTGACATGGCCGGTGGATGGAATCTATCTCTCAGAAATCGCTATGTCCTTGCGTGTGGATTTTCGCACTGTCCTGGACAGGGCTCGCGAAAGGGACTTTTGCGCCAATTGATGCACCGTCCTGCTACGATGTTACGAGAGATGGACATTTCAAGCTTGGCTTGGGTGAATCTGCTAAGGTGAAGCTGACAGCGTGGTGCTGCTGAAGGCGCTGTACGTCTGCTTGGCTTATACACCTGTACACTGATCTCGGAACCATGCAACGCAGCCTCGAGCAATACTCGCGCCTGGACCTGGTCAAGCTGGCAAAATGGCTAGTTAAAAAAGCTCGTACATGGGAACTAAATGCTCGTCAAGTCGAGACAACTACGCGCGCGTAAGCCAACGCTCCCGGCTTGCTCCAACAGCCAGCCGGACTGTCGAAAGTGCGTGGTGTATCGACCTTCTGCGCACGAGGCTATACGTCCGGCTTGGTCGCACGCGTGGTATCGGTTGACCGTCTGGAAGCGTTCTTCCGTCGTTCTGTGCATATCTTGGCACCGCGAAATCTGACTTCCAACCTATGAGCATGCGATTGAAACGATTCAGATGGAGGTCAACCCTTGGGCCTCCTGACAATACAGAGCCGACAATTCATGGTGGCATATTGAATCAGGAAGATGTCATAGGAGTCTCTTTGGTGGCGAGAAGGCCGCCTGCAACAGATCCGAGATAGAGGCTTCGACGGCATCGTAAAAGCGGCAGCGTAGAATATCGCATCGTCGTGTATGAGGAGTCTGCATCATGAAATGTGAGTTCTGTACTCCAATAGAAAAGCCGCTTTGGACCTGATTATAGCATGCTCCCGCTCCCATGTCCGGAGTCTGCATGCGGCGCCTTTGATAGTTCACCAAACGTGGGAATATCTGTGAAGTCTTCCCACTGGAAGCCAGGCATTTCTATTGCTGTTGACACGATGTTGCTCACCATACTCTGTGGCTGGGACACTGAATCAATCGTCGCTGTGCTGAGCACATTGGGTGCATGCCGTCTGACTAAACGCCACAAAGCACCTTCCGATCGGGCCTCTTGGCTACCAGAGCGACATAAACCCTCCCAAAGATTTGCAACGACCGTTTCCAGGTCTTCTTCTCGTTGAGTCGGTCGAGAAGCCGTTCGTTGTTCAAGAATCTGCAGCTCTTGCCGGAGCAACTGCACCTCGTTCATCAGGGTTTCTGTGTGGGCAGCAAACGATGCAGCTGTAATTTCTTCGCTTTGCAAGGCTCCAGATAGGCTGACACGTTCTGTGCTTGATTGCGATTCAGCATGAGCAGAATTCGTGCGTTCAAGATTATTATCTTGCATTGGCTGAGTCGGAGAATGCTCACCGTCCTGAGCTAGGCCGGCAGCAATACCTTCAGTGGGCCGATAACGGTGACTTGGATACTGTAGGTGGTACAGATGTTGCCACTGCTGCTCCGCGGTAGTGACACAAACGCACGCGGATGGCTGTGGGTCTGTTATGGAGACCTTCCTCCTGCACGAGGAGTTGGGACATCTTTTGACACAAATGTGTTGCTCTTTGGCGGATTTAGTGTCAAACTTTTGAAGGCAGAATTGGCACGCGTGGAAACCATGAGGACATGCTCTCAGATGACGGCTTCGATCTGTCAGTTGCATCCTTGGGGACGTTGATCGAGCCAACTCACAGGAGCTCCGCAATGTGTTCGTACTTCTGAGTATGGTCGAAGTAGATCTCCGGCTCGCCAACGGAAAAGATGCAGCGGAGCCTTGCTTCCGAGGCTCTCTTTCCTGGTTGTAATGAAGACCGCGGACGCTTCGCTGGTGGACTTGAGTCTCTACTTGGCGCACCAATACCGCTGGCCGGAATGCTCGTTCGTCCACTGGCACCAGGGGCAGTGGATGAAGCATCTGAGACTTGCCAATGAGAATTTGTAGTCGATCCTGAGTTACCAGGAACCCCGTTTGGAACCTCTCTGAGGCGCTGCTCATGGTCGTCGATTCTCCTCAGTCCGCCCTCGCCGCGAAGCGAAGCAGGTAGACTATGTCGTCGTCGAATTGTACGATTCTGTACGACACTACTGCTCGAGCCAACTCGGGCACGATCGCGAGCATGTGTCTGGCATAAGAGGTCTCTCGCACGCCTTCGAAGCCCCCGAACTGTATGCATCAACGCACGGCGGTTGCTTGCCTCTTCACCTTCGAGCATCGAAACTGGACCAGTCGGTGGGACATAGCTTCCTGTGGACGATCTTCTCGACTTGGTATGTGGGCTTGTGACAGAGCTATCATTATAGTGACGACCGCTCGATGCGCCCTCAGGTGTGCTGATCGCATAGTTGTCGTAGTCCTGAGGGTGCAGAACGGGGCCAGTAGGAGATGCCCGCGCCTTAGAGCTTGCAAGCAAATCTGATGTGGCCGACGGAGTGCATGGCGGCCCCGCTCTCGAGGATGGAGGCAAAGCATCTGCGAAGCCTTCGTCGAACACTGGTGGTACACTTTCGCAACTGGATAGACCATTGCTAGCGTCATGTGTGGCATTAGTGTTTTGACTGCGGTCCAGCCCTAGCTTGTCCAACCCTTCACTGTCATCGACAGAATCCGGCGACGAAACTTTCACGTAACCCTTTGGGTTCCGCTCTGATTCCAGGCACTCGTTGCAGATCTCCGGCTCATCTTTGTGCTTTTGACTTGAATACTTGTTGCCAGTCTCCATTGCCGCTACTGGTATGGCCTGTGTTTGTCCTCTGACCCCGCTCGTTGCTCCGATGACGGGAGTATCAGTCAAGTACACCACAGGCTGTGGAACTCTATAGGCATCTATACCTCGACCTTGCCCCTCATGATAGGAGCGTTCTGTTTCAGGGCCGGCCTGAATTTTCCGCGAAGCATCAACTTCGACCTCTATTTCTTCGACGCGATCCAGCGCCTCTCCGAGTAATGAATGAACGACTGGGCGCTGTTCTGTGCCAAATAAGTCACTTGTCGATGAGGGCCTGAAAACGTGGTCTTCGAGCGCTCCACTATCTAAGGCCGACGAATAGGATTGTGTTTGAGTCTTGTACGCAGCCACGGATTGGCTCTCGCGGCGGTCTCGATCTACTTCCTGTGCTTCATCATTTCTTGTTTCTCTAAATTCACTGCTCTCGCCACTGATCTTACAATTCCCGTTTGCATTGTCCGGCTCCTTGAAAGTGCGCTCGGGTTGTACGAGGTCGATGTTGTTTTTCATGGTGGAGTGATGATGACATGGCTCTTCTGGGTCTCCGAAAGATTTGTCGCAAGCCTTGCGAACGCGTTTGAAAGAAAGGGGTGACGGTCTGTGGGCTGATGCGGCCGCAAAGGCTCCTCTTGCTGGGCGATCGACACGTTCAACATTGTATATTGGGTTATTGGATCGATAGTCCAGATCATGCTCGAATCCATCCGAGGGGCGCTTCGTATTACCAACATTCTGGTATTTGCGATCCTTCTCGGCTTGTGCAGCTGTAATCTCCCTTTCGAGCACTTCGATATCCTCCGTGGCCTTCTGTATAGAGGCGTGGAAGCGTTGCGGTTCTTCAAGCCAACGCTCCCGATCAGATAGAGCTCTTTCTCTTTTACGAAGCTTTGTTTCAATCTTCTCGCAGAAAGTGCACTTGTTAGGCAGATCGATGGTACAATACAAAAGCTTCATGTCACATGTCTCTCCTAGCCGCCACTCTCGGTTACAGTGTTGCCTGAAATTGCCCCATCTCCAATCGCGACAAGAGTATTTGTAGCATTCGAAGAAACACATGTCGCAGTATGTTACGTCTCAAAGCGATGTGACCAGGTTCAAAGGTCGAAGTATGGCGTGGAGAGGCAAAGGGCGATAGCACTGCAACCATCATCTGTAGAAACAGGGCAAAAGCGCAAAACATGTGGTTCTGCACATGCCTTGCATGCAAGCGAGATCCTGCATGCACCTGAACCAAACGAGCATAGCGTGCAAGCAGTTCACTCTTCGTTGTGCACTCTTGACGCATCGCACGGGGAAGCCTTTCCGTTCCACCTCGACAGAAGCGAGTCGTCGTTGCCCAATCACAGATCTGTCAGTTCCAGAGCAAATCAAATTTGATATCGTGCTGACCTCATGCTGTAATGCACATCAGGCTGTTTCAGCACTATGCTCTCCGAATAGAATTTGTGTAGTGGAGTGTGCCATGGTCGTACCTCGCTGAGATACCCTTCGGCGACTTGTCTTGAAGGGAACCACGCATCTGGGTCATCGACAGTTGAATCCAATTATGAGCCGCGATCCACAATCTTGACAGCACGGCAGCTCCATGAAGCATATGGATTGACTTTACGCCCTGAAACTCTCCAGAGATGTACGCTTGGGCTTTCCCCAATGGAACAATTCAATTCCCGCAACCGTATGGATGCCAGCAGCAGCGAGACGTTCACTCTTGTGCTTAGCATCATCTTCTTTCCCAGGCGGAAATGACACAGCATGGTCTCAAAGCCCGAGAACATCCATTCTCAGTCGCATTTTCCGCAGCAGTCGACCGATGAAAGTGGATTCGAAGTCCAAGTGGCACTTCTTTGGTTCCGAAGCTGGGAGAATTCCGACATATTGGAACACGCTCGCTGCACTGTTGAAACCTCCGGTGATGCCCTTGAACGTATTCAGACCGTGGCCATGGAGGTGTCGAAATAGAATTAGCGCCGTGGGTGCACATACAGCAAGGAGGCGTGAAGCCGCTGTGCAGTGGGTTTAGAACGAGTGGTCGGGAAAGCACTCGGATGGCAGTATGCGAGAAAATCGTAGGATACCGTCCAACTGCAGCTTCGTCCCTGTCACATTTCCTTGTTCAGAACATTTACCTGTTCCGAAGCATCTCCGACCTGATCGCACGTTGAGCGTGCGTATGGTCTTCAATGAGGCGGGAGCGACCGGTGGTCTCTGAATAACGCATGTCGAGCACTCGAATTACCGCTTGCCCATTCAACTTGTCCCTGTTTGTATCCGTCACCTTGCATACCTTGAAGTAAGTGGGCAGTCTGTTGCGACCAATCGAGAGAATTCGCCGAGCATCGCGCTTTCTTCCCATGCTGTGAAGGCCTTGGGCGGTGCGCACCATGGCTGACATGATTGATGCATTGAAAGGACCGTCTCCTGTCTTGAAGAAGTCTGCCCGATTGGCATCGACATCTAAGAACAGATCCAGAGCGGCTGCGGGCCGAGGACCGCTAGGATAATTGAGCATCAGTCTCGCCGTTACCCATGAATGCCTCATGGTCCCTGGCGGGGCCCACAGCATCATCATCCGCATGAACTGCTTGAGCTCCGACACATCGACTTTGCTTGTGTCGAAGTTTGAAAGATATGAGTCCATTGTCGTCCCAGCGCCAAAAATGGGAATCCGATTTGTTTCGCTTGGATTTTTGGTAATGTGATTAAAAAACTTCAGCCCAACGTTGATACCTGCGCTGATTTCGTTGGCCCAGAACACCATCGAGTCGATGGCCAGTCGGAATATTGTACTTCGCCATCGATTACATTCCCTTGCATCCCATACCGCCGCGTACTCGGGAGTTTGATTCATTGTTAGCCAGTGGTGTAGAAGCTTATGAGTATCATCTTCAGCGACTAGACAGTGTGCTAGAAGCTCTGGCCAGGTAACATCTAGCGCAATGTCTACCGTTTCGAAAGCATGGTCGAGGAACCAGAGCAGCGCTCGGGACTACGCAGGCACGAAAGTCAACATAATGCTTTCGCACACGCTTCGGGAACAACTAGACTCACGCCAATCTTGGTAGACTTGTACAGCTCTCGTGCTTCTGGGCCATTGCCGTGGTCCCGATGTGCCCGTGCGACGAACGTCTGTAGACATAGCTTCACAAGATTCAAGTCGGCTCCAGTATCGTCAAAAATTCTTAGGAGGTTTTGATCCAGCTCTGTAGGAAGTGACTTGGGATGGGGATCGAGAGATAGAATCCATGGCGATAGGATGGGTGGCTTTGAGATTTTTCTTTTCTGCAGGAAATACTCGTAGAAATCGTGTTTTCGTCCATGTTGGTAAACGAAGTAGTCTTTGGTTGAACTGGTACGCGTATCTTCGCTTCTGGATTGTGTCTGCCGTAATGTCGAAGTTTGTGCCGTTCGCAACGACTGAGCTTCCGAAGTGTCTCTCAACGGCGTCTGCTCGCTGAGGCCGGGCACGCGACGGAAGTACGTCAACGGTCGCGACGTCTGTTTGTGCACCAGTCTCAAGCTGGAACCTTTGACATCGCAGCCAGGTCTTGCTGTTCTGAACAGTCGTGAGGGTATTGACATAACGAAAGGAAAGTGGCGTTGTGGAGAGAAGGATAGGGAAGGAATCGGCAAAACAATCCTCCAAACTTTCCGGGCCCCATCCTCACGCCAAGACAATCAATCATCAGAATGTTACACAGAAGTGGATCACACACAGGCAGCATTCATTCAGCCGATACATCAGTCTACCTATCACGACCCTCCACCTAAATCTTCGGCATCTTCCTATCAACCCCCAAACCCTCCACCTCCTTATTCTTATAATAATGCGGCGCAACCTCCATCAACCACTCCGGCTGCAACGGCATAACACTCCTCATAAACTCCTTACTCGTCAAAACCAGCTCATAAAAGATAACCCACTTCGGCCTAACATCCATCAATACCGAAGAAGGATGAATATGCACCGTCATATTATTCTTCACAGTTCGATAACTATCGCCCGAACGCTGTAATCTCGCCGCATTGGGGAAGAAACCAGCTGTGATGGCGCGTTGAATAGGTTGGAGGTTGGAGCTGCCGCAGGAGGAGACTGTGACTTCGACGCGGTCGCAGAGTTTGGCGAGTTGGTCGCGGACGTCGCGGGCGCGGGTGAGACTGCGTTGCTGGAGGAAATTTTCTTTGGCCCAGACATAGCTGAAGTCGGCGTCGACCCATTGGTTCCAGATGTTGAGGTAGGTCAAGTGGTCGCCGCCTTCTTTGACTGTGAAGCGAGCACGAGCAGCATCGGCTTGGAGTTTCTTGTCTTTGGGTCGGTAGAAGAGTGCTGCGGCTTCACCGAGCATGGCGATGATCGACAGGACTTCATCAACACAGCCTTCTTTGTCGGCTTGCAGGACAGCCTTGGCCAGCATAGGATCGGTAGGGAATTCAGCCATTTGACGACCGACTTTGGTGAGTTCGCCTTTGTCATTGAGGGCACCGAGAGCGTAGAGTTGTTCGAGCGAGCGAATCAGCATATCGGGTGATGGTGGATCCATGAAGTCGAAGTTGATGAGATCGTTGATGCCGAGGGACTTGAGCAGTAGCACGATCGAATTGAGGTTGGTACGTTGAATCTCAGGGGTGGTCGACTCGGGGAGGTCGTTGTAGTATGCCCATTTGGTGTACAAGCGAAAGCACTTGCCAGGCTGGTTTCGTCCGGCTCTGCCAGCACGCTGGTTCGCCGAAGCACGAGAGATCGGAACCGACACGAGCGACTCCATATTCGTTGCTGGTGTGTATCGATTCTCTTTGACGTAGCCAGGATCGATAACATAGACGATACCATCGATCGTCAGAGAGGTTTCGGCAATGTTTGTGGCAAGCACGACCTTGCGACATTTCGGAGGTGTCGGGTCGAAAATCTTTTGCTGAAGATCTGTTGGCAAATTGGCATAGATGGGACAAATGAGCAGTTCCGGTGCTGCTTTCCCTAGCTTCCGTGCTGTTTCTTGGAGCGACTGTTCAGCTTGCTCAATCTCATCCTGACCAGTCAGGAAGACCAGAATATCGCCAGGCATGGGCTGCGAGAGGTGGATTTGAAAGACAGTCGTGATGGCGGCAGAAAGGTAGTTGGCTTCCGGCTGCAGCGAGTAATTCATCTCGACATCATAGGTACGTCCAGGGATGTTCAGAATCGGTGCATCGTCGAAGAATTCACTGAACTTCTGCGCATCAAGCGTTGCCGACGAGATCAGCAACTTGAGATCTGGTCGGCCTCTTGCGATATCCTTCACCAGGCCGAACAGGATATCCGTGTGTAATGTTCTCTCGTGAGCCTCGTCAATCATCAAAGCACTATACCCTCCAAGATCCGGCTCTGTCAAGAACTCACGCAGCAACATACCATCGGTCATGTACTTGAGTGCTGTCTTGTCTGATGTGTTGTCTTCGAATCGAATGGCATATCCGACCTCGTTTCCGAGCTTGACGCCAACCTCTTCTGCCACACGTGCGGCAACACTCATGGCTGCAACACGACGCGGCTGAGTGCAGCCCACTTTCATGCCATTCTTGCAGTAGCCGTCTTCGTATAGAAACTGCGGAAGTTGTGTAGTTTTGCCACTACCGGTTTCTCCAACAATAATGAGAATTTGGTACTCTCGCACAGCATCCAGGAACTGTTGTCGGTATTGATAGACAGGTAGAGTCTTCCGCTTCTCCTCCATAGTCTTGGCCTTCCTCTCCGCTGCCAGCATTTGTTGCGCAAGAAGCTGCTCTTGCGGCGATTTCATACTGCTCATACCGCCCTTGAGCACGGCATCTGTCACCCATCGAAGCTGCTGTTCTTCGTCAAACACATACTCGTAGTCCCCAACCTCCGGTTGATCGGCAACCACAATTTGCGCTTTCGTCTTGGCCAGCTGCTCCCGCTCCCATTCCTCGTGTTCCGTCACATACTTCTCGCGGCCTTGGTCGTCACGTTCGACATACCGGCTGTATAAAGCCTGTTCTTTCCGTTTCGTATCCAGTTTGCCTTTTTCCGTAATATAGTCGTCCGGCATAGCGTAGCCATCGATATGATCGTCGATGCCCTCTCGCTCCTCGGCGAGCCGCAGAGCTTCTCGATTCCGAGCAAATTCATCCTTTTCCGCCTGGGTCAGATCGGGGTTGTTCCGCTCTTCCTCTTCTTCATCGGCAACCTGTCTTCGCAGCAAAGCCAGTTCCTGGGTAGATCGCTTCTTGAGGTAGTCCTGCCGCGATCGCAACCTCAACGCCTTCATCTCTGCTTCTGACAATTTCCCCGCCTGTGCTCGTCTTTCTGCGTCCGCAGCATCTCGTTTTGATGACCGGTCTTCTGTCAACTTCTTCGTACTATCCTTCTCCTTCTTCTTCAACCTCTCCTCAAACTCTTTGCGCTCTCTGCGGTCACGCTCCTCTTCGTCTTCCTCGGGCTCCTCTTTCGCAGGACTTCGATCGCGAGGTGACGCTGAGCCGTCGTCGAACCGGGTGCGTTTTGCAGGTGGCGAGGGAAAATCCTCCTCCTCTTCCTCCTCATCACCCCATCGATCGTCAAAATCTCCATCTCGCCGCCGCAGCTTCTTGCTGTGCCGATCTCTGCTTCGCGAACGCCTTCGTTCCCTGTCTGATCGATGTCTTGATTTTCGCTCTCCGTTCTCCTCCCTCTTGCGCTCTGGTTTGGGGGGCGGCGGAGCTTCCTCTTCGACCTCCATATCAACCAAAGCATACTTTTTCTTCACTTCCTTGGGTTTCTCTCGTTTCTGCGCAGAAGCCCCGTTCGAGGCTGGCTTTGCGACTTGAGCATACAGACCGTCGGTAAAGCGTCGCAAGTCATCATCACCCGAATCTAGCATGGTCGACAGCTTGTCCAGCAGCTGTGCGGGCGACTTTGCGCGTTTCGCTTCGGAAACGACAAAATCTACAATCATGTCCTCGCTCGCTCCGACCAGCTTGAGCAAGTGGTCGGAGACATATGTGCGGAGGTCCATGGCGGGCGAGGTGGCGTGCAGTGCTGGACTGCGCGAATGTCAATGTTTCTCGCGAATGTCGAGCTTCATGGACGTCGGTTCAGAGAATGCGCCAAGAGTGCGGCCGCCTGAGTCAGGTGGAGATGCGGTCGTGTCGACCTGCCCGTGGCACTCCCGCAAGTTTGATCACCTCCACCTGCGGCATCTCTGACACACTCCCGAGTGATGAGAGATGCAGGACTGCGAGCAGATGTCATGCGCTGGCTACGGGCCTCGTTGGCAGGGGTCGAGGAATGAAGTTGGCAGACAATGTGCACCACTTCCAGCAACGGCACGTGCTGTCGACCGGGATGAGCGAGTGTTTGTGTGGAGAGGGCGCTTTAGTCGCGACGGGCGGTGGTCGCAATCTCTCCCAGTGCATGCCCCGTCGTCTCGTCTCCTTTTCAGCAGCTTATCGATTGTCCGACTCTGTATTTACCAGTTGCTGCTCTCTCCCTCGCCGCTCCTCCGATCGCCGTTGGGGACGTCCATATTGCCAACGTGCTGCGATTATAACGAGCACTGCCCGCCTGCGTGACGCCTATTCTTAGAGTTGGATGGATGCTTAAGCTGGCCGACGAGGTCATCAAAACTTAGTTCGCCCGCGCCGACCGCCAATCCATCGCCGCTGCTGCTTTCACGCCGCCAACCCCAACAACGCCCGCCTGTGCGCCGACCATGTCCAGCAGCACGCCCACCACCAAGAAACCACCCATCCCCGCTGCTGCTCGCCGCACCCCCGCCGCTGCCACCAACAATTCGGCTGCCGCAGCCGGCTCCAGCGCTGGTCGAGACTCGCCCTCCAAAATGTCGTCCAGCGCGACCAACAGTGCGGCTGGTGCGGGCGCAACGGCCTCCCTCAATCGCACGCGTTCAACACGAAACGGCGCTCCCATGTCTGCGAGAGCAGCGGTGAGAGGCAAATCAGCCACCGACAACGCTGCCGACGAAGATGCTAAAGCAGAACTCCTCGCCAAAATGGAGGACCTGCAACAGAAACTCCAAGAAGCCGAGCGCGCTTGCGAAGAGTCACACAAGCAGGCTGCAGTACTTCAGGTGAAACTTGACGAGGCTCATAAGGAGCAAGGCATGCTGGAGGAGACCGTCCACGAGCACACTGAGCGCATCAACGACCTCGAGAACGAGAAGAAGGAGAGCTTACGAGCACGACGAGAGATTGAACAGATCTACGAAAGCGAAAAGGAGGCCGCGATGAAGGAGAAGGAGGAGGCTCTGAAGCGGGAAGAGGAGATGCAGACTGCCCTCCAGCGTATGAAGGAGACCCTTGCTCAGCGGGAAATGCGTGCCGGCCTGGATGATGACCGGAGGCCCGTTCTCTCTAGGCACTCGAGCAATGCGCGAAGTGCAAATGGCTCGCCAGGTCCAGATGGTTCTGATCGCCAATTCGCTCCTCCCTCCGTTTCCCGAAGCGATTCGATGTCACGAATGAACTCCAAGCTGGTCAACCAGAAAGACAAGATCATTGAAGGGTTACGTCTCGAGCTCGCCGAAGCACAGATCAAGCTCGTCGAGGTGGAGAACATGGGTGGTGGCCGCATGCAGGAGATTCAGAAGCAGCTGTACGACGTCAAGATGCACAACGCCCGTCTCATGGAAGAGAACGAATCCTTCCAGCTCCTGCTCAGCGAAAAGACACTGCAAGGAGACTTCATGCGAGGACCCGCACACAGCGAGTCTCGTCCACCTTCCCGACACGCTGAAGGCACAAGCGGTACAACTCTCGCAGACGAGCTCGACTCTCACGCCGACGAAAGCGAGATTGAAGGAGACACGCGACGCCTGCAAGCCGAGATCAACGGCCTCAAGGACGCGAACAAGGCTCTGACGTTGTATATTAATAATATCATCTCCCGCCTGCTGCAACATGACCAATTCGAAGCGATCCTCGATAAGACGCCGGATCTCATGGGAGGCTCTGACGCCGCCCGGAGGCGAAGAGCAGCAAACACGGATAAAGACCTGCCGCCACCACCAGGAGGCGAAAATGAGCAGCCCAGTCTTTTGCAGAGAGCGAAGAGTGTCATGGGAGGATCCGCCAAGCCTCGACCGCGACCATTATCGCAAACGCTCACCCCATCTGAACTGAGCGAGCCTGTAGCGAAGGGACCGGCATTGCATGAGGATCCTACGACAGCTCCAAGTGTACCAATAGCACGAGCTAGGTCGACCAGAGCACCCAGTGGGCACCGCCGAGCCAACTCAGAGTGGCCCGCTGCAAGCGTGGTGACGAACATGTATCGCGGACCTTCACCAAATTCGGGTCCTCTGAGCCCAGGTCTCACATCTCCGATCAACCGCAACTCATTCTTCGGACGAGCTCCATCATCAGGATCACAAGTCCCAACCATTTCTGAAAATCATGGTGACAAGGACAATGCGAGAGACAGCAAGATGGGCAGCAATGCCAGCAACCGCAACAGTGTCATCTCTAACCCTGGCAACATTGGCATTGACGAGGACAATGTGCTCAATATCAACAACGAAAGGTCCAACCCTTCATCACACCCATCGTCACCGCCGCGCAGTACAACCAGCTCAGGCGACAGGGATAAGCCCAGTGGCGCCATCATGATGGGCTCCAAACCTCGTCCTCTCCGGCTGGTCCAGGAAGCTGCCGACGAAGACGCGGCGAAGAAGCAAGCCAATCGTGGAAGCTGGTTCGGCTGGATGAACAAGGGAGGCGCTGCACCACCTGCCACGAACAATCGCGACTCTGTGCACTCCCCGCCACTGGGTAGTGCTGGCGGCGTTGGACAAGGTCTTACTGAGAAACTCGGAGGTGTCTTTGGCCAACGCAAGAGCGAGAGCGAAGCATCCGGCAGCCAGGCGCAATAGAATTCGCCATCTTTGCGGGAGAGAAACGCTGATGAGTATCTTCATCTGCGCGAGGAGTGGAATATCAGGGATCGAACTGACGCTGCTACCGGATCTCCTGGGAGAGGCCATGGAAGACGGACGAGGGAGAACATTCGGCCTGCACTCAACGCTCCTGCTCCTGCTCTCTCGCTCACGCGAGTCGCCGCTACAACGGGTAAAGAGAACATCCGACCTTCCCACACCTCTCTACCACCCATGTCGCCAGCTGCACCTCTCCCGCCACCTCCTGCGCCCGCTTTCGTCGCCAGCAACCCGCTCGCATCGAGACGAAGCCTAAGATGGAGCGATCCCAACGCTTAGGAGAGATGGCTTGCTCCGCATATTTGATCTTGGCTATCGGCAGCTTATACCTTGGCATGTTGAGGGAAGAACGAAGGAAGAAACGAAACTTGCATGGCAAAGAAGCATATATTTTATCCTTTTGTTTGTTCGGCGTGCTACGGGGCGGATGGGGAATCTTCATATACCCTCTTTTGTACTTAACAATTATAGAAACCAGGAGGCGGCGAGAAGGCGTTGTTGGCGGCGAAGCATATAGCATTGAAGAGGAGGAATGGGTGCATTCTCGGCTTTCGAGCTCGAATGGGAGGGGCGCAGGTTAGTGGTACGAACTGTTGTTTGGCCTCGATTGAAGAGGCGGGCGTTGGATTACCGTCGCAGCCACCGATACCAAATGGGTAGATAGAACACTTTCCCTGAAACCAGGAAGAGTGGAATGACAATGAAAGAAACTTCAAAGAGAAGTAAATAGGATACCAGTTCCACCACTACTCATAAGTCATCATGCATACCATAAGTACATTTATTGGACTGAATTCTCTATCAGTGCTGCTTCACTTCAGTGAGGAACGTATTGCTGCCAGGTTCCTGCCTGTTTGTAGTTCTCGCCCTCGCAAGCCTCTATGACCCATCTACCATCAACGCCGAAACCTTCTCCCTCGCTAATGCCGCCGAAACTCGTGTTGTGCGCACTATTGTTGACGTACCAAGATCACCCCAGTCGTATTCGCGAAGACAGACTATTGAGGACTCTTCGGCTTGACCCTCATCACCAGACCCTCATCGTCTTCATCCTCATACTCATCCCTATGCAGAAGGAAAAAGAGGCACAGGTCAGTCATCGTTAAGCCAGCAGGGCACTTGATGAATTCAAGGATGGGAAAGGGCCAGCACACTAGAGTGGGACAGGATAGATGGTGATGGGGGTGGAAGATTCTTACTTAGTCTCCTTCTCGGTCGCGTTCACAGTCTGGCTCTCACCAGGCGAGTCCGCAATCGCAGGCTGACTAGAATCATCCTTCTTGGCTCCGTCCGGGAGGTCGTGGTCGTTGGCCGTTCCTGCAGGATCCAGAGTACTAGTGCGGCGGACCCGGAGTTTCTTCTCAGCTTGCTCTGAGATGCGAGTGAGTTCTGTCACAAAGCTCTCGCCCCACCAGGCCGAGGTGTATTTGTTGACATATTTGGCCAGTTTCTGGTAGTTCATCGTGCGCTGCTCATCGCCCATGGTGACGGCATCGTGGATGGCATCGGCGAGCTCCTCGGTGTTCCATGGGTTGACAACCAGGGCGCCATTGAGGCTCTGTGCGGCACCAGTAAATTCCGACAGGATCAATGAGCCGTGGCGTTGCTGCTGACAGGCGATATACTCGTAGGAGACCAGGTTCATGCCGTCACGAGTGGAGCTGACCAGACATACGTCGCTGATTGAGTAGAGTGCCGTGAGCTCGTCGAAGCTGACGGACTTGTGCATGAAGTGGATTGGCATGAACTCGATGGTGCCAAACTTGCCGTTGATGCGACCGACAAGCTCATTGACCACCGCACGGAGGTTCTGGTACTCTTCGACGTCTTGTCTTGATGGCACAGCGACCTGTACAAGTACCACCTTGCCGATCCACTCCGGGTGCTCCGTCAGGAAGACTTCGAGAGCATGCAACTTCTGAGGGACACCCTTGATGTAGTCGAGACGATCAACTCCAACAATAATCTTGACACCATCGAACTTCTTCTTGAGTGTCTCTATCCGCCGAATGACATTGTCTTTCTGCAGACCCTGTACGAACTTGTCTGGATCGATACCGATCGGGAAGGCGCCGACAGTGATTAGCTTTCCTCCGAACTCGACACCGTTTGGAGTGGTGGCGAGTCCCAGGATGCGTGCACATGATGACAAGAAGTGCCTAGCGTAGTCGTATGTGTGAAAGCCGATCAGATCGCAGTGCAGAACGCCTTGAAGAATTTCGTTGCGGACAGGCAAGATGCGGTAGATTTCGGAGGATGGGAATGGAGTGTGGAGGAAGAAGCCGAACTTGACGTTTTTCTTCTTGTTTGGTCCCCCCTTGTTGATCTCCTCCCGCAGCATTGCGGGAAGAAGCATCAGGTGGTAATCATGAACCCAGACCAAGTCATTATCCTGGACATCTTTCGCGATCTCCTTGGCGAAAATGCGGTTGGCTTCCACGTAGCCATCCCATGCAGACTCGTCGAAGGTGATCTCACCTGGGTGGTAGTGGAAAAGTGGCCAGAGGATGCTGTTTGAGAAGCCGTTGTAGTGGCGATCAGAAAGTTCGTCATCCATGAAAATAGGCACCGCACTGTACTCGTCGAACAGTCGCTGCTTCACATGGCCGAGTTCATTCTCCGGCACTTGGACACCGGGCCAGCCATACCATTGGAACTTGGTGCTCTTGGAAAGACCTGACAGACCAGCTACCAGACCGCCGGAAGACATTGAGAAATCGTAGTGGCCCTCATCGGAACGCTTGATCGTGATGGGCAAACGATTCGAGACGAGAAGAAGCCTGCCCTTGGGCGAAGGAGTCTCGTCGAAACTCGGCATTTTGCTAGGTTCTGCCTCTGCTAAAGGATTATCTGTTAGCTGATGTCGAATATTGAGACTCGAAAGGGTAGGTGTGCTCTGGGAGTGATTGCCGCCATTGCTCAACATGGTAGCAATTGTTGCATTCAGACAAGCAGTCTTTTGCAGACTCAGGCGCCTGCCTGTTAGATAACTTGGCCATGGCGCCATGCGGGTCTCGAAGTCCGAGTCGAAAAAAGCTGTACTTACAGTGAAGCTGCGGGCTGCAGTCGCTTTGAATAGTGTTTCCGTTGATGCTTATAGAAGATGTCGGAAGTTGTAGGTGGCGCGAGTGTTGGAGAAGCAGGAGCTGAGGCGCGGCTGCTCAGTTGGTCCTACAAACGATAAATGGGCGAAGTTGGTCAAGCGTGGAAGGCGTTGGTGCGGTGTGTCGTTGGGTGGACAAGACCGTTGGCGCGCACGAGCCCGGTGACCTCAGTGATATCACTGGCGACCGTTGATCGGATGTGGTTGGTGATGGAAGCTGAACGTGGCTCGAGTGATCAAGCTTCGGCGTGGGTTTCAGCAGAACGCGCTTGCCGTCGATGAGCCGGAGTTTTGGGCGGTGGCCGGTGGGAGTGCGGAAAGCGGGTTCGAGCGCGTGAAGTTGAAGTGAAGGTCGAGGCCTTTGTCCCGTGCTGGCAGCAAGCGTTCACTTGCAGCAATTGTGTAGGATTGACTGCAGCGGTGACTTGACACTTCGTGAACTTTCCAAGGTCGGAACTGATTCTGCAGCAGGGGTGTCGGATACGTCAGTCCACAATCATGAAGACGAAACCAGACCTCCGTCGACCATCACGCGAGAGATCCGAGCGTCGCGCATGTGAAATCGCTGATGAGGCAAGTCATATGCCAGTATGAGTGAGCGGCATGCACTGCAGCAAATTCTGGGACACTGCCAGTTGCTGTCGCATCAAACTTCCCTTCGCCTGTGCTTGTTTGCAGCGCGGCTCACTTTGACTTCCGGCGACTCGGATGTGGCTGCCCCACGACGCGCTAGCCATGCACATCAACATCGCGCGTCGTGTCGTGCTGAGATGAACGGCAGTCCCATGCACCTTCACACTGCTACACCACAATCATGTCCGACTCCGAGCTGTCCACGGCAGCTGCACGGCCATCCGATGATCAGATCGAAGCATGCTTGAAGCGAGTCACGCGCATCGGCATGAAGGAGGATGCCTTCACAGTGAACAAAGCTCGGATAGCTGCCGAGCAAGAATTGGGACTGGAAGCAGGCTTCTTCAAGCACGATCCGACCTGGAAGGCGCGAAGCAAAGAAATCGTCGAGCTCGCTGTTGACGAGCCGTCCCCAGAGAAGCCGAAAAAGCCAGCACCAAAGCCGGCCCCGAAAGCTGGGAGGAAACGCAAGTCAGACGAGGCTCCCGAGCAGAAAAAGCGGCCCACGAAGAAGGCGCGCAAGCAGGAATCTGAGGATGACTTAGATGATGAAGAATCAGAAGCTCAGGTGACACCCAGCGATGAAGATGATGACTTTTCCGAAGCTACTCCAGTGAAGAAACCACAAGCCAAGAGAAAGGCTCCGAAGAAACGTGCAAAGGCTGTCAGCGATGATGATTCTGAGGCAGAGGTAGAGACAAAGAAGGTACCGGTCAAACGCAAGCCAGTCAAGAAGGCTGCCGAGAAGGTCGTCGAGGACAGCGAGGCGTCGGATGTGGATATCAAGCACGATTCTCCAAAGCCTGCGGCCAAGACGGAAGACAAGAAAGAGGTGAAGGCAACAACGGAGCAGGCCGAAGACGGCAGTGATCTTTCCGATCCGCCAGACGAGGACAAGCCGGATACCAACGGCAAAGCTGCGGCCCCCGAAGACGATGAGAGCGACATGTCGGTGCTGATTGACGAGCCGCCCAAGCGAAAACGCCAAAAGAAGACAAGTCCAGAGCCAAAAACCAAGTCGAAGACTACCGCCAAAGCCACAAAATCCAAGAAGGCCGCAAACGAAGGCCTGAGCCCGGGCGAAGAGGAGATCAAACGTCTTCAAGGCTGGCTCGTGAAATGTGGAATTCGCAAAATGTGGTTCAAAGAATTGGCACCCTATGATACCGCCAAAGCGAAAGTCAAGCACCTCAAAGGCTTGCTGGAAGAAGCCGGCATGACTGGGCGGTACAGTAATGAGAAGGCCAAGGATATCAAAGAGAGGAGGGAGCTTGCTGCTGAGCTCGAAGCTACGCAGGAGTATGCGAAGAAATGGGGCCAGGACAAAGACGATGACGATAATGAGGGTAGTGGCGGCGAGCAAGTCAGTGAAGAAGAGTTGAAGCCTGCAACTAGGAAGCCCAAAGGACTGGTAGATTTTGGTGATTCGGGCGATGATGGCAGTGACTGATCGGGAATGACGGACGATTGCTGGGCTTACGGTACCAACGACCATGGTTAGAAAGGTCTCGTGGAGCTATTTGAGCTGGACTTTGCGCTTTGAGGAAGACCCTGTTCACATCTGAGCATCATGGTGTATGTGTGCTGCTCTTACTGTACAGCTCTTTACCCGAAGTGTTCCAGGCGGCCGGCAAGGGGATCGACGAATATCTTCGGACGAATCGACGTTTGTGAATAGCCGGGCGATGATCACGACGATTGTCTGCATCCCGTCAGGCTTTTAAAAACGAATCTTGGAATCGAGAAAAACTTACGAGGAGAAGATCTTTCCAAACTCTATGTAATGTGAAAAGCCATGTATGCATCAAATCATCTTCCCATTTCCCATCTCAAGGAACACCACCAAACCATCCTACATCCCCGTGGCTTCTACATCTCCCACCCCTCAAAATCCTCCGCTCCCAAAAAATCAAACTTCCCAACCGGCACCCCTTCCTTCCTCAAAATATCATAAGCAGTAACCATATGAAAGAAGAACGTCGGTAAGACATATTTCTGCAAATATGATAAAGCTGTGAACTTAACGTAGCCTTTCGATGCTCCGGGAAAGGAGGACTGGTACGAAGGTGGGACGGGGAGGCGGGTTTCGGTGGACTGTGAGGAGGTTAGAGTGCGAAGAAACGGATTGGAGTGGGGAGGAGAGGGAAAGGATGGGAGGTAAAGGTGGACTTACAGCTTCGACGAAGTCTTCTTTCTTGAGAGATCGCCGAAGGGAGATCGTGTAGTTGATTCGAGTCTTGTGTTCGGCGAGAGTTTTGGGTTCTTCGATGTTATCTTTGTGGTCTTTATCGGCTTCGATGGCGGGGCTGGTTATGAGGGGGAGCATGCCTTGGGCTGTGCGGTTGCAGGTTTGGAGTTGGAAGGAGAGCGGCTACAAATATTAGTCTGTGCCGGAGAAGTTGTTATCAGATATTTTGCTTATCCAGCTTCGCACGTACCAGCATGTCATCGATGATATGTGCTTCGAGGAATGATTCCGGATCTTTGCCCTTTTCTTCTGCATGTTTGATTGCCTTGTCGATGATGGTGTTGAGCAGCTCCAGGTTTCTCACTAGAATTGGGACAGCGAGGTCATAGGTGCTTATGCTTGCAGACATGGTTATTGCCGGATATGGAGCTTATGAGGGAATCTGGATCTAGGTGAGAAGCTTGGTTGTTTGCACGTGAAAGTGATGCGGACTGGGCGTGAATGGCGTGCTCTCCAACTGAAGATGTCGAATATAAGTACTTCCTTCTCACCTCCTACATTGTTTGCTTTCTGCCTTGATTCTACTTCTGCCTGTCGTGGCTTCAGAGCGGTACCACTCTCCATCTCCCAATGATCGCCTGATGCAGAAACTTCTCACCGAATTGTGGTGCCTTAGGAGACATTGGTTTGTAATCTATGCTCCACACGTCCTGCAAAATCAGAGAGGATGCTGAAATTTGTGCTGCCTATAAGCATGCATAGGCGGTTTTGGCTTGCACAAATGCTGCCTGTACCAATTCGGCACGCGCAAGAAGTTCTGGGACGGTGCTCAAAATTAGCCCGGAAGGATCAAACGATCCGCTGTCTGTGGTGCCAAAGTCGACTTCGTGCGACCTAGATTTGAAAGCAGAAGGATGCGAGAACGGCCACGGCGTGTTTGATCGAAAGTGCTGTCCTTTTCACCTTCAACGTTCTCAAGGCCTCCAATTGGGCAATGACGATGTGCAGGATCAAATTGGGAACAGCGTGACGAAGTTCTAGCTTGTCTGCTCTTGCGATTCAAGATGTTCACGCGCAAAACCAGAGCGCCGGAGTGAGGGCAGAATACCGAGATATATGCCACAAGCGTGCTTCCCCTTCGTGCAAAGGTGATGAAAGATTGGCGTATGTCGTTCGTTGGGCGGATTTTCTACTCATGACGCGACCTTGTGAACAGGATCGCTGCAGATAGCATGAGCCTTCGAACTTTGACACGTGCTGCGGCAATATCAGGACAACTCTTACATAGTGTTGCTTCTCTGTGGTTCTGACTGTACCAATTTTCCCCAATTCATTCAATGCTAGAATCAAGCGTGACGTCAAAATATGGGGTCCGCGTAGCAAACTCTAACTAGTTACAATGATGTGCGTCATTTGGCACAACATACCAATGGCTATTTTCCATCGAGCCATTCTCCCATTTCGATGGCCGTGATCCTCCATTCTCACAGCATAATCAAATGGCAGAGAGCGGCGCAGAAAGTGGTGGCGGAGGCCGCTTCTTACAATACGAAGAGCCAGGCAGTAAGTTTATTTACTCTTGTCACACACCGTAGCAACCAAGACATCCCTGCTAACTTTATCGTTCGCCCTTTCACAGTCGTCGACATCCTCATCATAATATCCTTCTTCACATTCCTCTGGATCGCTGGCTATATATCCAAGAAAATCATCCGAGCCGGAATCATCGGTCCCATCGCCGTCGGAATCATCTACGGCCAACCTCTGGCGAATATTCTGCAGCACATCTGGCAAGAAACGTTCATCTATCTCGGCTACGTCGGATTAATCCTCATCATCTTCGAAGGAGGCCTTACTTCGCGTCTGGATCTCCTTCGCGCCAATCTTACCCTATCCGCAGTGTGCGCCACCACAGGCGTAATCCTCCCCATCGGCCTCAGCTATCTACTGCTATACCTTGGCTTCGGATATGGCGCCGTGGAAACCTTCATCATCGGCGCAGCATTGTCTGCAACCAGTCTCGGGACGACATTTGCAGTCATTTCGGGAGCTTCGCAGAGCGTGGATTTGAGTCAGACACGTGTTGGAGCAGTCCTCGTCAGCGCAGCTGTGCTTGATGATGTATCTGGTCTGGTCATGTCGAGTGTGATACACGATCTAGGAGGCAGTACAGGCAATCTTGGCTGGCTCATCGGACGACCTATACTCGCATCGATTCTCATGGCGGTTTTGACACCTGTCTTATCGAAATGGGTATTTGCGCCTGGGTTTCGCAAGTTCATTGAACCGCATTTTCACGTGTTTGATCATTTGTTCAACATCGTGTTCATGATCTTAGTGCTTTCGGCTTTCATTTCGATTGCAGCCTATGCCGGTACCTCGATACTATTCGGTGCGTTCCTCGCTGGCTCGTTCTTGACATATTTACCTTCAAGGCATCCAGCCGGCCCGTTCGTGGTTCTCAGCCGAGAGCAAGGAGAGAAGGAGAAGCACAAGAGTCCCACTTTTATCCACACTTTCGAATACTACTGTTTGGACTTCCAAGTCTATATCCTGGAACCATTGTTCTTCGCAAGCATTGGGTTCGCGATCCCGTTCTTAGATCTCTGGACAGGAGAGGCTATCTGGCATGGAGTTGTGTACACACTTCTCATGGTGCTGGGAAAGTTCCTAGTAGGCATCTGGCTGCCGGTATGGGCATCATGCTCGAGCTCGAAAGACAGCACAGGCAAATCTGAGTTGCCGTCCGTGGAAAAAGGTGCGGATGCTGGACGTGCGGCGAGAGTGAAGCCAAGCATATACCCAGGCCTGCTTCTGGGTATGGCAATGGTCGCTCGAGGGGAGATCGGTCTTTTAATTGTTGAGATTGGCTACAATAATACACCATATGTCACCCAAGCAGGATTTCTGACTGCGATCTGGGCCATCTTGCTGAATACGATACTCGGACCCATAGCGGTGGGCTTATTGGTCAAGTACAAAGCTGATCAAATCGCACACGGCGATTGGGGCCTAGTGGAAGCTCCTGACAGTGCCCAAACTGGAAAAAAAGAAGAAGGCACTGACAAGGGATGAGAGGGATCATGAGCGAATAGAGTTAGAACGTCGTATCATGAGTACATATTAAATGATACTATCAGCCGCATCCACTCTGCGACACTTACAGCTTCGTGCGCAGCCCTCTTCGTCTCGAACACGGCCTGCACCATCTGATTTGCCTTTTCCACTGTTTCTTCGCCAGCAGAGGGGCCCAGGCGTGCCATCATACTCTTGTGGAGTTCCAGCTGATCGACATCCTCCACTCCAAACCCAAGGACAACGAGTGGCCACGTCAGATGCGAATTGATGTGGTCTTTGAGTGTCAGCTCATTCATCAGCTCCATGCCAGCACGGACATGATGTTGCTGAAATACGGTGACTGGAAACCGTAATCCCTCGGTAAGCACCGCATCGGCGAAGAACGAACAAGCGTGCCAGTACGCCAGCCGTGCGTCTGTGTAGTACTTGAGAGTCGCCTCATCTATGCCAAATGCGGATCCACCTATTATGAGTTCTCTGCTGCTCAGCTGGGCTGCAATGGCCTGAAGACGTTCTGTATTTGTTTGATCGAGTGGTATCTGATGGGCGATCCAGGAGAGTCGATAGACGAGGTCGGTGAACTTCCGCCCCCAAAGTCCAACCCACGGAGTAGTCATTATTTCGACCGGGATGCCCAGTTTTCCGAGATTCTCCTCGTGGTAATCGATCGATCGTGTGATGTAGTCGAGAGGCAGTGCGCTGTCCGGTTGGAAGAGGTAATTGTCGACTGTCCGCGCTATATACGCCTCATATAGCATGCAGCCGTGGATGGTGTTCAGCCGATAGACACCCTTGCGCTCGTCAAAGAGTCGATGTGTCGCCTTCAAATGGATCGCCGCAGTATCGTAGCTCTGTCCAGCCTCCACGAATTTACGACTCCTCTGTTTCTACAACGCTAGTCAATACTTCGCGTGCTTGCCCCTTGACCGGTAACGTACCTCGAAGAGATAGAGCATGAGCACCGTAGCACGCATCCACTCGCCAGACGCGTCGTCGTCCGCAGAATCACGAATGCCTTTCCTCAGCTCGACGCAGGCTTGACTATGGTGCATCAATGCTCGTCGCTGCCAATGCGCAGTCCGTGGCGCTACTGCTGCCATACTGCAAGCCGTCCAAGCATGAATGTATCCCGGATGTGCATTCGAGCCAGGCAGCCCAAGCATGAATATTGATCCATCGAATTCAGATTCGTGACATAGCATCTTTCTTTGAAGGGCGAGAGTTATTTGCGTAACTTTGGTTGCAGAGAGATCGCTGCGCGAGTATTCAGCTGACTGCCGTCCATCTGAGCTCCGGGCACTGGCTTACGGCGACACACGAAGCACTGCTTCTGGCAACTGCCATGGTGATAACGCATCGAGATCATTCCTCTGTATGCTTGGCAACCTCACGATCCAGTCGTTGGCGCTCTCGATGGCGGCGCAGGGAGCCGTGTGGTCCACGTGGTCCCGGTTCTCATCATCGAATATCTCGACCAACCCAGCTGGCGTAGGCTCGACTGAATCCCGCCGATCATCGTCCTTCTTTTGCGGCCATACGCAGGTATCGCGATTGGTGCTGTTCATGCATCGCAGGCAGCGCGGCTTCGTTTTGTCGCATTTCTTGCGTTTGCGTCTACCTGCGGACGCGGTCAGCGAAAGGAGGTCAGCACAGAATCTTCTCGACCACGGAACTCTACGGACAAGGCAGGCATCCGTCGTGCGAGCGCGCCAGGCGTGGTGGGGGTGCCGCGTACATCAAGCCATCAGGACTCAAAGCAAAACTAGCAAACATGCCGTCGATGGAGTGTTGGTGAGCAACATGCGGGATGCCTTCTTGCGTGGAAGCCGCGACTTAGCGCTCGAAGGCCTCGCGTTGTGCAGACCCCTGTGCAAGATTGGCGGGGGTTGGGCGATTTAAACAACCAAGGTCATCACGCTTCGTCACTGCGCTGAGTCAAGTCCGGCAGATCGTGCTCAGGCCCTCAGAGCAGCTGCAACCGACGTCTCCTCACGAAGAGTCGCTCTTGCTTGTACAAGATCTCGTGGATCGGGATGGGAAGTTCGAAGACAAAGCCCTCAGAGTCAAATCCCAGTCCGTCGAACTCTGTTGACCGTTAGCCTTCCCGTTCCGCACACACGCAACGAACTTCGACAAGTCGGCGACTACGGGATACAGTTGACACACACGTTTGACCCTCCTTCTACGAGTGTTTGGGCTTCCATGTGAATGTGGACTCCTGGCCAATTGACCGTAGAATTGGGTGTTCGGCGTTCAGCAGAAATCCCGCGAACTCTCACTGATCAGCCGTAACAAGACACCATGACGGACGAGCACAAACTGCAAGATTCACCAGGTCATGACTACCTGCCCCTGCCGATTTCGATGAAAGTGCCCCATATGGACTTTATTTATCGTTTAAGCTGCGACATGGCGGCTGAGAATCACTCGGTGGGAGCGCCGTTCGATGGTTCTCATCGGAGGGTGATCATGCCAATCGAAGGCGGCAGCGTCAAGGGACCCGGTATCTCTGCGACAATACAACATATGAGTGGTGCCGATTGGGGCACTCAAGTTGCAGGCACAGAGGTGAGATGTCAGTCCTACAGGGAGAAAGTGTCAGACTGATCGTACATGCAGTACATGCGCCTTGATGCACGCTATACGTTGAAGACCGATAATGGTCATTTCATATATGTCCGCTCAAAGGGCATCTTTTCCCCGCGGGAGGATGACTTCTTTGCTAAAGGAGAACCGCACCAGATGACACAGTCAGATGTAGAATGGTTCACACGTCTGCAATTTGATGCAGGTCCTGGGCCATACAATTGGCTCAATGGGATCATGGCTATTGGTGTCCTGTCGATGCACGATCGAAAGATCATCATCGATGCGTATAGAGTGACGAACTTCCCAGGACTACCCGCGAAGGCTATCAGCGTTAAAGCAAAGGCATAGCTCAGTAAGATTGTGTATCAATGGCCGTTCTGCACTGCGATCTGTCTATGGCTCAGAATTTCATCGACGATAGTTGCGACTTGTAGCAATCGCTGGTCCTCCTGTTGCATGCCCACAAGCTGTACGGTTAGTGCCGCACTCTGGAAGTCGTCTGGTCCAGTATCTATGCAATCATTAGTCCTCAGCCCTCAAAATGTGTTGTGCAAGTTACTCACAAAGCTGATAGTTCCTCCGATCTGCCTCGCCGTACTTGGCGTTGTCCAGACCATCCGCCGCATCTGTATAGGTTACTGTCCCTGTAGGAAGAATAACCGTCGGGTAATCTAAGAAGTTCCATAAGGCTGTGTAATTAACCGGGCCCCACTCGTCATGTGGCGTCGCTGTGGTTGAGGCGCCTGGCATAAGAATAGCATCGAGCTTATTTGCTTGCCACAGATTTTGGTATGTCCGTTGGATGCGACTTCGAGCAGCATTCAGTTCGAAATAGTCTTCAAGAGTTGCGGAAGGTATCCCTGCAAGGTTGACTCGTTTTACAGATTCGACTTGAGGCTCGCCGCTTTCCTTCAATCGAGCTTGGACGAACTTGCAGCCATCAAGTGCATACATCCTGTGCGTCACTTCAATCGCCTCTTGGACGTCGGGCAAGTTCAAGTGCACGACCTCTATGCCTGCGCGCTCAAGTTTAGCTATTGACTCGTGCATGGTTCGGCGGACTGGAGGCCATGGCGTGAACGCTCCATCATCGAGAACAACTCCGACACGCGACGGCTTCACGCGCTCGCAGGAGTTCCACGGCAGATGTAAGCAGCCGGGGTCGTACTTCCACGGCTCAGCTTCGATCACGACCTTCATAAAGTACTCGCAGGTCCGGAGCGATATCGCCATTGGACCAGCTACAGCGGCGACTCCTGCCATGCCAGGCGGCACAGATGACCGCTGGCCGGCATATGCCACAACACCAGCGCTCGTGCGAAGGCCGTAGATCCCGTTGCATATGCTCGGTATTCTGATGCTGCCAGCAACATCGGTTCCGATGCCGAGAACACTACCGCGAAGGGCAATCAGCGCGCCCTCGCCTCCACTGCTTCCGCCAGCGGTGAGCTTCGCGCTCACTGGGTTCACTGTCCGGCCAAAGACGTTGTTGTCGGAGTCTGCTGTCATCATTGTCTGTGGAATGTTCGTTTTGCAGTACAGTACTGCACCGAGATCCACAAGAAGCTGAGGCAGCGCGGAGTATGTGGTGTCTGGTAAATTCGCCCAGCAGATCATGCCCACTGTGGAATCGTATCCAGGAACGCGGAAGCTATCTTTCAACGATATTGGCAAGCCATGAAGGGGCCGGAGTGGCGCGTCAGGGTTGGCATTTTGTTCTCTGTCTAGCTCTTTCGATCGTTCGATCGCATCGTCGAAGAAAATCTCTGTCAAGCAGTTAGACTGTGTGCTGTTAGCAAGCATCGCTAAAGACGGAAGTCATCCGTACCACTTGTTGTGCAATGGCTGCGCGCTTGCAAAACGCGCGCGTAACTTCTTCAGCTGTATAGGTTCGGGCCCGTATCTTCTGTACAATGTCCACAGCGTCGTTTTCGCCAGTAATCTCGAGCTCTCGTGCGGTGAGCAGACCACAAGTTGCCGGGACGTCTAGGACATTATTTCCGAGCTTCACGTGTGCAGGCAGCGTCCATTCTTTTGGGATCCTGCTGGCGCGTTGCTCCCTCTTCTGCTTGCTAATGACTTGATAGTCGATTGTCCTAGTCATGGTGTTGCTTCGCAGACGCTAAGGAGGATCGAAAGGAGCAGAGAGAAGTGCAAGACCTACCTTACCGGCATGCGCAGTCCCTCGTCGTATTCATACACAGGTTGCTGCGTCCGGCCGTACGCTATGTTCGTTGTCGAACAGAGTAAGAGGTGATCTTGGCAAACAGACAAACGCGCACCGGGCGCGCTAATTGTCGTCCCGATGCCTAAAGCAGTAAGTCCTTCCACATTTCGACCAGAGAGACCTCCAATACTCGGTTATCTAGCCCAGGCTCCGTGGGTTCCACGCCTTTGACAACTGCCGGATATGTTGATTTGTGATATTGTTGCGGTTGCAGATGTTCAGACCCTGCTTCTACTCCCCTCGCCTCTAGCCGCCGGCTGACACTACGCAGACAGGGCATATCTTGATTGCGGGGGATCTGCTTCAAGACTGCGGGTCCAACCCACGGCAAGTAATCATATTTGATGCGACTTTTGAGACCGAGGTATAGACCAGAACAAAACACGAAAGCCGCCGACAAGCCGTTCCCAAGAGGTGTCGCTTGCAGAGAGTAGTCGGCAGTTGAAGGTCGTATCGATGTTGTGGCGATGGGCTCCTTTGCTGATTCGGCTCAAGTCATGGGTGTTTGATCTCTCCGAATGACCATGAATCCTGGAAATGGAAGTCTGTTGACGTTTTGATACGTGCATGCATACGTTCCATTGACCAGTATTGCAGTAGGCGCCATGGCTATCGGATACCCGATTGGAAAATGCAATATTGTGTGAACCTCGAGAAGATTTCAAGCATTCCCGAAGCCGGCCAATCCAGGACACCCAGAATGCGTGGGAGATTTTGGGGTAAGGAGACCTGTCTTGAGAGTGTCCACGCTCTCGCGAATGTGAACAACGGACCACGAATTGCAATCCGCCCTTCAGAGCTCTCACTGACAGTCCGTCACGCAGCTTCACTGCTAAAGGGTGTATTCCTCCACATATGCGAGTCATCATCGCGCTCTGCTGTAGCATATATGGCGGATCCGGGTCGCGTAAGTTGCAGATGTGACAATGACAGCCGGCGGTCTGAGTCCACGTTCTGTCCAGTTGGACTTCGATCGACCATGCATGATGCGCCATCTGCATGTGCGGCAGAAGCGAACTTTCATCGTCAAGTAGCGGCGACCCACGCCCAGCGGCTTGGTGTAGACATTTTCGGCCTCTAGAGCGAGCTTTGTTCATGCTGGAAGTCATGCTCAATCATCACTCATCTCTTCGTCTTCACTCTCGCTGTCCTCCACAAATGCATCGACATCCACGATAGCTTCTAGACCCACTTTGTGTTTCTCCACCCATGCTCGGACCTTGCTCTTGGAAACGACGATATTCCCGCTCGCCGTCTTGCGCTTCTCATAGACGTCCATCTCTTTCAGCGCGACCACGACATCCTCTGGCATGATCCAAGTCTTTTCTGCCAAGTCTTTCACGCTCAGCACCTTCTTACCGTGCCCTCCAAGTAAGACCTCCCTCGCAACTGCTCCTGTCCAGTACTTGACATAGCTTTTTCTGCCGTCGGCGGAGAGGGGACGTTCGGGACCTCCGAATCGATTTTCTCTTCGCCCCAGAACATAGGAAGCTGCGATAAGTACTTGACCAAGCCCGCGCTTCTGCCAAGGTGGGAATACCACGATGCAGGCGAGATTGTTGTTGTCCCAAGACATCTTCTCTTTGGAGAAGAAGCCAATGACTTGTCCCTGCGGATTGCTCTTACTCGACGGATCGTGCAGGACCAAGGTGTAATAGAGAAAGGTTGAAGCATCGAAGAAGACCGACTTGGTTTCGAGAAACAGCTTGGCGAAGAGGCCTAGATTCTGGGAGTAGAGCTATGCAATTCGTCAGCAAAAGCACATCGGCCAGCGACGACTGAAAGATACTTTGTGTTGCTCGCCATCGAGCTTCTGTATCGAGTAGTTATCCTTCTCGTAAACAATTTCGCCATGCGGTGGCTCAGCCTTCATGGGACACACTTTCTTCCTGCCATCAGCTTGTCTTCCATATTCTGCTTCTAGTGCTCCAGCCCATGACCTACACAATGCGCACTGAACTTTAACAGCTCGTTGGTGTACTTGAAGCACCACTGGCACACATAGAGCCATTCGGTTTTCTTGCCGCCAACCAAATCTTCTGGGTAGAAGGACGGATATTCAGGTCTGATGTGCCGCTCGCCCAGGACGATATTCTTGACATTGGGCTCCATCGGTCGCCTTCCGGCCGTTCGGTGAGGTGAGTGTATGCCCGGCGGGGCGATGGGCGCGGTGGAAACGGCCATGCTGGCGGTGCGCGCCCAACGGCGCGTGTTTGCAGCAAGCAAGGCCGGGAAGACGCGTTGCGTGAGATGACGGGTGACAATGACACGCGTCTTGGCATTGCCCGCGTCGCCCACGTCTCTCCACCTCACTTGCACTTTCCATCACTGGAAACACCAACATGCGTCACGCCAGCAGTGGAAGGCGTTTATCGCTCGCGCAAGCATGACTAGATCATAAGAGAACTCATGTCGCTCAGGTTGTGACAATGCAGCGAGCAAGTCCAATCCTCGGGAAAAACGTGCGATGATTTTTCTATGGACAATTCACTGAAGACCACGTTGTGGGGTTGGCAGAATAGCAATGATTTGCTGGCACATCAGGGCATACGGACATGACAATGGTTGAGTGAACTAAACGCGAACTCTGCTGAACTGTTCATAGTCTGTCATACCGTGAGGGACACTGCCCAGGCGTTTCATGTTCACCTTTCACGACAGTCTGGCCACGCTGATCAACACCACTCCCAAGCTTTACCTTCGTGGCATTCTTCGCCCTTCGAACGTCGCCGCAAAACGTCCTGTCTTCCTTCACGGCGCATTTGCCCATCCAAGACGTTGAACTGGTGCGGAAGAACCATCATTGCGGTCTCTCGCTTGGATCACCTTCCGGCACATGAGCGTGCTTGACTTTCTTGCGCCTCGGATGCCCCTTAGCTGCCTCGCGGGCTGTATCACCTGAGAACTTCTCTGACTTCGTACCTCCAGTTGGTACACTCGGTCGGTTCGCCTCCTCGAAAGCCTTCTGAGCCGCAGCCAGGATATCGTCCTTGGTCTGGGCCTGCTGCTTCTTAGGCTTCGGCGCCTTCTTCTGGACCGTCTTGACCGTTCCATACCAATGATCAATCTCTTGGCCATGTGCTTTGATGTACTCCCCAACTCTCACCGCCAAGTCTTCGAACTTGCCACGGGAAGGCTGGTGTTGGATCTTGAGCCAGGCTCGAAGCTGCGTGTGGTCATCGAACTCGGTCTCTACCGTGTCGGTGGTGTAAGCCCTTATGAGTTGAGCGTTCGTCGGAATGTCCTTGCCGGTATTGGTCTGTCGAATCTTGTTGGGATCATCGCTGACTTGGAAAGGAGCCCATTTCGGAGGTCTCACGTCGTGCTCATCTCTGGGAGAGCCTTTCGAATCGGATGTGTCGGACCCCTCTTCATGCTTCCTCTTTTTGGATGTGCTAGCCAATAATTTGGCGTCCTCCGTGACCGTTTGAGGCTCATCACTAGCGACTGTCAGGCCGCTCTTGGCAGCTTTTGGAGAGCTCTCGTCGGGAGCCTCTTCGTCGGGCGACTCCTCGCCGAACAACTCGAGCTCCAGAGAAATGCCAGGCATGCTGTGCTTGTCGGTGTATCAGTGAAAGTCCTTCGAGCTGCTGTGTCGGCAACGTCGCCGTGTTGCCGGAGAGGAAGAGCTGACAAACCAAAAGCGGAAAGAGCAGTCTCTTTAAATCAAGCGATTGCTCGGGTGAATGAGCGCTTTAAGCGGCGCGTCCAGAAGAGCGCAGAACATCACATCTTCATGTGGAGCAGTCCAACGAAGGAAATAATTTGGTAAGACTGTTTGTATACAAATACATTCGGACACAAACATCGAGGCGATGCGAATGGCTCTCGCCGGCACAATAAGACCTGAACCCCATTGCAAAGGCTATATCGAGGTTTCGATGCAGATGAGCACAATGCACAATTCAACTGGAGAGCTGTCAAATGCATGGTCAAGATCTGATTCAACTTGGAAAATGAATCCAGAGGTAGGCTGATTGATCGTACTTGAGTCGACAACGGCGGCTCAGTAACGCAAAGCGTCGAACACCTGATCTGAAGCAAGGACCTTGAGCATGACATGCAGGAATTTGGAAACAATTAGGTTAGCCAACGAGCATGTATCTCATCGGTTGAACGCCATGCACCGCATCTTGAATTCGAGCAGGATTTATTCATAATCTGATAGAACATTTGTCGGAATTTGAGCTCTGTCTTGGCGAGACGCCACTCGCTGCAAACATGCCAACGCGTCGCGAGCTCCGAAGACGTTGTCATATTGACAATTTTGACGGTAATCTCAGGTCTCTCTGGTTGAGATATCGGGGAGGCACACTACCCTGGCGCTTCTAATGTTGGTACAGTATTGCACACACGAGGTCTGAGATTCTGCTCCTGACGAGGGTCGTTGTGCGGAGAAGATACTGGAAACCATGACTTCATTGCAGACGCGTCGAGGCGCGTCGACTTCAGGAGATCATCAACATTGACAACACATGCTTCTGCGACCTGCTACAGAGTATATCTTGAATCAAAGAACGCCAGAATGGCAGCAACATGTCAGGCGCTGAATCTATCAGATGAACAGAAGTGCTCGGCAGAAGCTACTTCGGCCAATGGCTTATTTTGCCGCTTTCATGCAAAGCAGGCATACGGGCTGTATCGAGGATACAAACTGCGGAATGCGACATTCGATCACTTAGATGCCAATCCACCAGCCTGGCTGTCTGGAAAGCTCTCGGATCAAGTCCTACGAAACATCTCTTTCGCAGATGTTGAAGATGAAAACACGCTCAATGAAGTGCATGACCACCTGTTCAAAAGGTATGCTCTTTTGGATCGGGTAATCCGGGCACGCAAGCTTCATCAGCAGCATTTCTATCCTTTGGACCTCGATTATGGTCACAAAGCGTACGTAGACAAGCTTACGAACGAGCGCTTCGTCACGCTTCGTGCTCTTGAAAGACTCGAGAAAAGAGCCGCAGAAGTGCTCCACGCACAGAAAAAATGGTTCAAATTCGTACGACAGCAGCAAGAAGAGGAAGAAGAGGCCCGCGAGAACGAGAGCAAGCAGATTAAGCGCGAAGCCGCACTGTTCCGGCGCTATGTCAAGGATACTCAAGCCCGTATGGCAAGGAAGCGGCAGCGAGAAAACCAACGAAGACAAGAAGCACACCTGAACGAAGCATACAAGGAGCGCCAGAATATGAGCGAAGACGAAGAGCAGGAGCAGTGGGACCCCATTGAAGACGAGCTCGAGGAGGACCGAGAGAAATTTATCGATATCATGCGTCGCCTACTGTGGTTGACTACCTCCGAAGAGACACTCACAGCACTTGATCAGGCTCCCTCACGAGCGGCACCGCAAGTCTCCAATGACACAGGCATGGAGCGTGCTGAGTCTCAGCCTTCGGTCACAGAGATTGTCAGCTCTGAGTCTGTTCCCAACAACCCTTCGAGTCGAGCATTGACTTCCAATAAAGTCATGAACAGAAATCAGAAGAAACGAGCCAAGAAGCAAGCGAAGGCCCAGGCTGCTCCAGCTGATGATGTGCCTTCCGATGACAGCCTCAAGATTGAAGTTAATGAAACAGCCGAGCAAATTGGGGCCCGGCTGCTCAGTGGGGAGGCCTATGACTGGAGAGGCGGTGTGAGTAAAGGTGGAGTCATGGCTGGAACGATGGAACACCCAGCGGAGCTACATGGCAAGATCCTTGGCCTGCCGCAGGACGAAGTCGACAAATTGATCGAAGAGATTGGCGAGATCAAGCAACTGTTGCTGTGCAGACTCATTCTCGGGCAAGCAGCGTTGCTACCTGCTGCATTGCGAGCGTCCAGTCTGCAGGAATTTTTTCTGGACCCGGAGGTCAATGCCACGCAGCTCAGAGATCTTTGCCTGAGGTTGGAGCAGCCCAGCCTCCAGGAACTTCGCGATGCATGTGCCGATTTCGCACGAGGGGAATTAGAGGACAGCGATGATGAGGTCGATGAAGATGAAGAAGATGAGCAGGAAGCATACGACCGAAGCATTGCGCCTAAACCACACAGATTGTTCCGCAAGCAGAAACGAGCACTGCCAGACTACTGGAAGGCTAATCACGAGAAGCAGAGCAAAAAGCGGACTGTGTACAACGAAGGCGCAACCCGTGTAGACTTCGGAGACATTGACGACAATGGCCAGTTCCAGAGCAAGAAGATTCGCATCAGAGTCTGCGGTAAAACTATTTGGTGAGCACCAAGTTGCCGGTGGATTTTGCAAATATTAATGTGTTTACAGGAACTATCCCTCGGAGCGCTCTGTGAGCAGACGAGGGTGGCTACACTTCTCCATAATTGCGAAAGGCACGAAACTTGGGAGCGCCATCCAACTATGTCGTAACTGGAATGAGTTCTACGAGCTCAACATTCTCGCGCTTTTCGGATATTTTCCAAATGCTGCCTGGGGCGAATGGGCAGGGGATTCGGGACGCTCACGCTTCCTGTTGCTGGGCTTCATACCAAGATTCACCTTCTTTGATGCTCATCGCGTAACCACTCCAGAAGGCGGACCAGCTCGTGGCGCACCAATCGTCGAATGCAAGAATGTGATATGCGCCCACATCAAACGCAACGATCCAGTCAGCCGGAGATTCATCCAGTATTTGATGTTATTCACCTCTGAGTTATGCATTCTAGTTCGTGATGCCAAAACTGGGCACATCATTCTCCAGCCACCAAAAGAGGAACAGTGGCTAGCGCGGACTTATATTGGAGGGCGCTGGAAAATCACGGGTGAAGTGAACGAGGAAATGCTTGAGCAATTCTCCGATACGCATGCCTACAGCGATTTTCGATTTGGCTTCGACGAGCACTACGATTTGATCATCTGGGACCTGGAACCGGGTGAGCACTGGACCCAGCTGGAAAGCAGAGTGCACGACTGTCTCATCAAAGCGCATCGCCTCACAAAAGCGCTCGACGGCTACTATGTCGCGGCGCCCATTCTAAAGACAGTCCATCGCGACCACGATTCCATGCGCTGTAGGGATGTACGCCCAGGTGAAATGTCCATATTTGACGATATGAACCACCCCGGAACACGCTCTCTAGACCGCATCATCGAGTTCAAGAATGGCAAGCAAGCCAGCGCTCGCGACATGACCACAAAGGAGATTCACGAGAAATACTACAACGAGATTGATGCGGCTGAAGACGAGATCCTGTTTCCGGAGGAGTTGCAAGGGCTACAAATAACTGCCATTGGTGACCATGCCGATAGGATCAATCGTGAGCTT
Source organism: Cercospora beticola (assembly GCF_033473495.1). NCBI lineage: Eukaryota > Fungi > Ascomycota > Dothideomycetes > Mycosphaerellales > Mycosphaerellaceae > Cercospora > Cercospora beticola. The sequence continues at coordinate 2,063,165 of NC_088942.1, forward strand.
GAAGCCCAGGGGCCTAGTTTGGTGCGATTCGTCAATGGCCTAGATACCGACGATGACTCTGATGCCGATCCGGATCTGGTCGAGCGACTCAATCGTCCACGCCTTGAGGCGGAGAAGAAGTCTAGTCGTCCGCAGCTTGAGGCGAAGGTGAAGTCTTCTCATGCAAAACCATCCAAAAGCCTCGCTTTGAGGCAAAAGAACGCAGCGTTCAATGGGAACCAGATCGCGTCAAGATCCGGGCCTGTGGGCAAGAGGAGACCAAAAAGTGCCAAAGAGTTCGAAAATCGGCTGCGAGAAGCTGGCGAGCGCGTGCACGATTGGCAAAAGGAGGAAGACAAGTGTCCGAACGATTTTGCGCCCGATTGCGAATGCGCAGTCTGTGCTGAAGCTGAAGGATGGGAAGAATATATTGCCGAAGCTGCAAGATTGTTGGAAGACGATACTGAAGGTTCGGATTGGAGCGATTCTGACATCCCCAGCCCCGAAGCCCTGTATGAAGTCTGCGATGCCGATCTTGAAGCTGTGGAATCGGACCCGAGAGAACTGAAGAGACTGAAGACATTCGTCTTCGGGCCTTACGCTCGGAGCGAGGACATTGACAAGCAATTCTGGCTCTTCACCGAACGCGAGAAGGCAAAGGTATGTTACTCATCACCAGGATACTGCCGATGGATGGCATGGCACATTACGAGAATTGTAATCCTGGCGACTCTATTTACTAACACCTGTCACAGGCGTTCAAGCCACAAATCCACGCTGCTGACATTGAACCGGGCGCCATGGAGCGCTACGCGGAGCTGCAGCAATTCCAAGAAGAATCACGGCGAGTGAACGCGAAATGCGGCTATATGCGTGGCAAGGCGGCGCAGACGCAGATGTGGTTGAATGTGCACCAAAGTGAGCACCGCCTAGTCTTCCGCGACCTTGAAGCCACATATGCGTTCGTTGGATTGTTCTTCCCTGCCGATCGCGAGAAGTATGGTGACGCAGTTGCGGATTGGCGACAAAATCTCGCGACCCGTACCAAGCTAGTCGACAACCAGTACAAGGCGACGCAACTCCCTTACTACCGCGACTGGCGCAGCGATGAGCTTCTTCCTAAGGACTTCTGGCCTCCTTGCAAGAACAACGATGCCTATATCCCATTGGAGACAGCGAGCCGGCTCAAGAAGCCACCGCGGGAATGGGATGCCTTGACGAGACCAATCATCGCACGGTTGTATAAGGCAGGCATAATCTCACCTTCGCCCATCAGTCTCCCTTGCGGACGCGCTATAGCCCGCGAGGACCCGATGACCGGCGAACAGAGAATGTTTATCGACTTTCGCAAGTCCCTCAATTTTCGAGGCGAGGCCATAGGCGACCGAAGCCATATTACTGACTTCCGAGCGGTTGACCTACTCGGACTCGCAAGGGAGCACAACATGCGCAATACACCAGGCAAATCTCACTTCGCCCTGTTGCGCGTGTACAGCCATCCCATGTTCTGGCCGGTTGTAATTGGGTTCGATACACGCGAGTACATGACATTTGAAGATTGTCGAGGGAGAGCTTGGTCTTGGAAGTTCTATCCGAAGGACGCTGCAGGAAGTCAGTGGAGTTTTCAAAACGCCCTTGACTCGAAGCTGAAGCGATGGCGACCACAACTTGGAAAGAACGTCCAGGTGAGGAGAGACATTGTGCTTGTGATGGGTAATACCCGGGAAGAACTGGAGCAGATGATGCTGGGAACTGTCTTTGCTCTGCAGACTGCGAATTGGAGGAATGAAGTGGACTTTTGGAGAAGTTTCGTCGATGTCGATTTTGAATTTCTGGATAATCTGGACAAGAAGTGGCTGGAGTGAGATATTTTGAAGCGGTGCCGCATAAACACTGCAGCTACGATTCGAGCATCTGATTGTCAATTAGTACTGGAATAGATGTATCCAATCCTTGATCACTAGATGTTCCTAGAGACAGCAGGCGCTTGCGAATTGATGCAGTATAAGCAAGGGCTGATCGGCGGCGGTACGAAACGTACGAATTCTTGGCAGGACAAATTTGACTTCAGCTTCTGCGCCTCGCACCTGACCGAGGCACTTTTCTGCGACCCATACTGCTCGTGTGCCGTGGAAGCTCCTCTCACATTCGACAGATCGCAAACCTGACAGGAGAGAAAGGCAAGTCCGCGGCCCTCGCGTGCCGCTCTTCGCGCATCACCTACCGAGGCGTAACCAAAATTGTTGCAAGAGCGCCAACCACGCTCAAACGTAAGCGACGTCGTCGAGCAAGGTTGCATGTACCAAGTTCAGTCTCCAGCATTAAGCGAAGTTGCGCGGTTGTGTCTGTACGAGACACCTTGGCCAAACGACTTTGGCTACTTACTGTGGACATATTATCCGTGCAGAGAACGACTCTCGGTACGGTGTTGCCCCGGCATCGCTACTGCTGGATCGAGCCAAACCCCTTCGACGACTTCGTGCAGAGCCCATAAAGAGGAAATGCTGCAGGTATCCATGAATAGAGGTCATCTTAATCAAAGGAGGCATCGAAACCTCGTTGCGTTTCGAAGTAGCAGGGCTAGTTCCTAGCCAGTAACATGCCGGCAGTCCCCGAAAGCAGCTCATAAGTCGCAGGGCTACCATGAGACTTCGCAATTCTATGTTAGTGTACGAGCTCAAGCATGCCTCGCTTGAGTAGGCCGCGAGTAACTTGCAGCTAGCCTGGAGAAACACCCGTCGATCTTCGACTGTCAGGACATTTAACGATCCACTCCACAGCCGAATCTCGCAAAGCTTGATGGTCCTTCGTGGCTACTGTCGACCTTAGACCGCGCCATACTCGGCGGAGTCCTGTGCCAGTTGCTTCGCAAAGACATCGTATGACTGGTGTGGCGGCGATGGAGCAACTAGCTTCCCCAGTGGCGCTGCTTAGTTCTGCAATTCCAATGCACTCCGCAGCAGGACCGAACCAAGCGACATATGAATGGCCAAGTCGCTCTCATGCGAGGAAGTCAGGGTGGCATATAAGGATCTCCTCGCATTCATTGTCTCCTATTATATCCCTACATAGAGATACTTCAACACAACACACCTCATCTGTGATTCTCAAGTCCCTTCAAGGCTCAGAGGCTCGACAGATTGCCCTCTATGCTTCGCACAGTCCTGACTCTAGGCTCAATCATCTCCACTGGTCTAGCTGCTCCCAACGCAGACGCTTTCGCAGCATGCAAGACTCTAGACGACAGATACTCTGACCAGGTCGCGACAACCGGTGTCGATTTTCCTCTCGGTCTTGCATACACTCAAGCCCGAACGAGCTACTGGTCGCTCGCGAATGCCGACGTCAAGCCAGCATGTATCTTCTTTCCCAAAACTGCACAGGACATCCAGTTCGCCGTTCAAACTTTGAATAAATACAATACCGCACCTTGGGCAATCAAAGGTACGTGGTGTGATCCATGGTCACAAGCCTTGCGACGATTGGTCCTGACCGTCCGATAGGAGCCGGCCACAACCCCAATGTCGGATTCTCCAGCACGAAGGATGGTGTACTTATCGCAACGCACGAGTTCATGGCGACGACAACTCTCGATTCGAACAATCTGGCCCACGTTGGACCTGGCAATAGGTGGATCGATGTGGCAAAGGCCCTGCAGCCATCCAACAGAGCCGTAGTCTCTGGTCGGCTGGGTGTTGTTGGTGTACCCGGCCTCACGATGGGAGGAGGATTGTCGTTTCTCTCGACACAATATGTAGGCCTTCACGGAGTCCTTATGCTTCATGACACTGCTAACACAGGACCCAGGGAATGACAGCAGATAACGTTGTCGAGTTCGAAGTGGTCACAGCGCAAGGCGAGCTCACCCGCGCGAATAGGAACCAGAACAGCGATCTCTTCTACGCAATGAAAGGAGGTGGTGGACAATTCGCTATCGTGACCGAATTTGTCATGCAGACATGTAAGGATGTCCCACACCACACACTTCAAACTGCTGCGGCGAGACACTTACACTTCACCAATCGCAGATCCTATCGGCAAAGTTTGGGGTGGTCACAAGATCTTTCCCATGTCACAGAAAGATGCTCTTCTAAAAGCTACACACAATCTTAACTCCAACTACAACGATACAAAAGCTGCCGTGATTGTCACTTACAGCTCGACTCTCGACACCCTAGTGGACATCTTTGTCGTCTTCATGTAAGCTATACTGAACAGTGGAGGTCTGTCTCACACATGCTAACTCCCATTTTTCTTTTCAGGTTCTATGACGGCCCTCAGCCAGGAACAATTCTCGACGAATTCAACGCCATCCCTTCTCTGATCGACCAGACCAAACCCAACAGGGACTACGCCGAGCTTCTCGACTCCAACAGCTTCTTCTCCCTACAAGGACAGCGCTACCTCATCCGCACAGGGACTCTGCCAAATCTGCCAGGTGCCCAAGGAGTCGATCTGTATAACTTTGCCTTCACGAGCTTCTTTGACGGCGCCAAGAAAGCCCAACTCTTGGAGATCGATAATTACATCTTTTCGATGGCTTTTCAACCCATCCCACACCAGCTTGCGAGCAACTCGGTCAACAACCCAAGTGGCGTGAACCTCATCGGCCTGGATCCGAGGTACGGGGACAAGGTATTCTTGGAGTACGATGTTTCCTGGCTGTTGCCCATCACCGACCAGAAAGCCGCTGCAACGATCACGAACCTGACGCAGGCGGCGCAAGATTATGGTCGATCCAAATATGCCAATGTTCGGCCGACCAACTACCAAAGCGGAGATCTTGGATGGGGCTATCGGCCACTGTTTATGAACGATGCGATGTTCAATCAGGATCCTTTGAAGAGCTATCCAGCAGAATCGTATGCGAGACTCCAGCAGATCCAGCGGCAGAGAGACCCCAATGGCTTCTTTTCGAAGAGGACGGGAGGGTTCAAGGTGTAAATGTTATACTGCTAGTGCAAACTATCATGCCGCGTTGCATGTTTTCCGCAGCCGGTCCATTCTCATGATCTGATACAGCCCTGGCTTGAGCAGTAAAACCCTAACATGGTTACTTGACTTGCAAACCTTTCTGCTGAACCGCCATGTTGACCTTCACCGTAGGCACTTTGCTCTCGGGCGGTCCTCTCAGAGCCTTTTTCGCCTCGTCCCGATAAGGCCTCCATTTCGGATTTCTCGCGAGCACATCCTGTGTAGCCTTCGTGGCGAAAGTGGAAAGCTTCATCGCCTGCTTCAAAACCATACTCTGCAATTCATCGGCACTAGCACCTTTCTTCTGCGCCCGCGCAATTTCAAGATATGCCTCTCCAAGTACTTTATCCACTTCTGGACCACGTTGCCTGCGTACCATCTCCACTTCTCTGAAAATGCGTTCAACAAGCGGAGCTCCACCAGGAATCGAACTGGCATACGCGAGTGTTGTGCGTCTCAGCATGTCGAGAGCCTCTGGGGCATTGTATGTGCCGGCTTTGAGGCTCGTGATGATCTCCTCGATAAGATTGTCGACGCAGAGCTTTGCGGTTCTTGCTGCGAGGATGGCATTGTCGATTCCTGCGAAGTTCTTCCATATGCCGGCCCCTAGGATCACGGCAGCTCCAGCGGCACAGCCGAGCAGACCACCTGTGACTACTGCTGGAGCTGCGAGTGCCAGAGGACCGGTATTGCTTTGTGATTTTGCATTATCAGTGGCATGTGCACTTTCTATTGCCTCGGGTTGCAAGTTTGACTTTGACCTCTTTGGATGTAAATTGGCACCACGTCCACTTTGCTTCGATATATCTGGCTTTGCTCGTGACGCTTTTGATATGTTCGTTCCTGGCTTATAACAAGCGGATGAGTTGGGCGAAGGTTTAGTAGGCACTTCAGCTTTCCACGCTGAACCAGCTCCAGAGGCCGTGTCGGCCTGCTTCATCTTTGATGCTCTCCGCCTCGGATTTGGCCTCGCCTTCGTTTTGCCATTCTCGGCGGCCGGCACCGCAGAGTTAGTGGCGTTCAACGCCATAGTCGCTGCATTGGGGCCAGAGATGCGCCAGCTACCCACATTCAGCTCTCAGGCTCTCGTTGCTGCGCTGGTTGGGAGTTCCATCAAGGCATGTTGTTGCAGAGCAAGCGAGGAGGATCTGCCAAGATCGCTCGATTCAAGTTCCTCGTGGTCGGATCCTTGTTCCTGCGCAATAGCTACGCTATCGCACTCCACTTTCACGCATATGGACCAACCAATCGATCGTTCTCAAACGTCGAAACAGGAAGCAGTACCGAGATACTGGTCGCTTGCCCAGTTGGTATTGCAACACATCGTACTGCCCCAGTCCGAGGATCAATTCGATACTATCGTTCAGTATGCTATGTTCTCGCCTGGTGGACTGAGCGGCTATCTACTCCGGGTCAGATACATGCAAGAAACCTTCATGAAGCACAAACCGCCTGTATTCTCACAGCAAGCGCCGTCTTGGCAGCGCAGTCTCCGCTCTCAATCGACGTCTGATTGGTCTTAGCTTGCGTGTATGGACGCGCTGTACTCCCCTCAGCGCACTTGAACAGTCTTCCCGAATGGAGCATCCTGCGAAGCCGTAGGTGTACGCCATTGCCGGTAAACTGCAGCAGCATCCTCAACCGCATCGTAGCCCAGGAGGTCCTTGTTGTATTCCGAGTCCAGCCAACCGTGAGAGGACCTCCCCTTCTCGAAATCAAAACCAGCCATTTCAGCGTCACGTTCTTGCTGCTCTGGTCCATCATGCATGTGGTAGAAAATCCTGTTCTGGTCTGCGCCTGCGACATTCAAAGTAGTCCGTCTCTTACGCATTTTCTCGTAGAGCTTGAGTACCGACGTTATCGGTTCGGCGTGAAGCTTTCCGTCTTCAGCTTGCAAATCTCTCTGATATACGCTGAGGAGGTATCCAAGAACGGCGCCGTCTTCTACAGCCATAGCTGCTCCTTGGGCTTGATATGGCAGCGTCGGATGGCATGCGTCGCCCAACAGTACTGCGTTGCCCTGGACAGTGATCAGCTTTGCGTGGTAATAGATGATCATGGGTGATCACACCTGGACCCACGTCTCCAGCTCCTCATGGTGCATCAACTTCCACTTGAGTACGGAAGGAATGCACGATATTAGTGCCTTGAGCCTAGGGTTGTCAATATTAGTCCCATAGGCGCCATCACAAAGCTCGATCGATTGTCAAGGTACTTACGTCGGATCCCAATCATCGAACGTCGCCCTCATCTCTGAAATGTCCCCTTCAGCGGTTCTTGTACCCGTTGGAAGATCATCTGGTCGTAGCAGAACCAGATTGAAGGCACTACCTGCGCGAATCGGGTAAAAGATGCAGTGCTTGTCCGGACCTAGCCACAGAACAGCGCGCTTCTCGGCACACATCTCTTCAACACTGGGGTCGTTCAGCGCTTCGAGCTGTGAGCGGCTGAAAGTGGCACGATATGCAAGATCCCCATATTCAGTGGGCGGAGATGGTTTGTTCATGATGCTCTCACGCAAGGACGACCAAAGCCCTGTGAAGCGATTAGCACGCGATCATCTGGCTATGGGTGCAGGAGCAAAGGCGCCATCAGCTCCAATGACCACATCAGCCCGCAGAGTCGAGCCGTCTTTCATGGTCAACTCAGTTCCTGAGGCGTTGACCTTCTCAACTTGAGCATCGAGCTGTAGTTTAGCACCTAATCGCGTGGCTTCATTTAGCAAGATGGCGTGGTAGTCCTCCCGGTGAATAACCCTGTGCACCTGTTGGTATTGCGTGCGGTCAAATGTAGATTTTACATACCTCCACTGCTCACCAAACAACCTGATCGACGTTTCTCCCAAGGGCTTGCGAACAAGAAGCGACCCATCGGCATACCTCCTGACATCAAAAGACTCCAACGCAGTCGCCGATTCTTCAATCTGCGAGAGTACGCCCAGCCGTTTTAAAGTCTTCGAACTGTTGGGAGGTATCTGAATGCCAGCACCGACCTGATCACACTTGTTAGAGCTCTCAGCACGAGCTTGCACTAAGCTCAAGGACACACGTTACCAATCTTGGCAGCCCGTTCCAAGATAGTGACCTCCAAGTCTCCGTGTCGACAAGCAATAGCTGCAGCAAGCCCGCCTAGTCCTGCACCAACTATGACCACCTTCAAAGGAGCTGCCATCTTTTGAAGTCGTCTTTGCAGGCACTAGCCAATGGAATTCAGAAACTTGGTACAATAGAAATCTCGTTGTCTAATACAGCCCGCGTCTGCGTAGTGAATATGCCTTGGCAGTGCAGCAGGCGAGGATATATCTTCTTGATGTTCGTCCGGCCGATTTTTCCAGTAAGATGCTTACATCAGAATGTAGTCGATTACCAGCTTGCGGGGTCTACAGCAAACTCTATATGTTCCATGTAGGGTCGATCCTTCATCATCTTTCATCATCCTTCATCATGCGCCCTTCCAGTTGATGATTCGTTGGCATGCTTCGTCCTGCCAAAGTTGCTGCATCCTGAAGGACCAGAGAAGGCAACGTGCGAGCTCTCTTGAGTCTTGAAGATGCCGTTAATCGGTTGAAGGTAGAGTATTCGATGCTGAGCTCCAGAGACACTAGTTTCGGCAGATGCCTACATGGCGGAGTAGCACCTTGTCTTTTGGCATATCCTGACACTTTCGGACTCACGGCACCTCACCTGTAGTTGACGCGACTACACTGTATGCCGGAGCTTCATCAGGCTATTAATATTATTGATCCGCGATCGCAGCAAAGAGCTGAACGGAAATACGGAAGCAGTTGCATGATGAGAGGAAGATCAAGGATAGAGTTCGGAAGGGTCTGAAACCTACTCGGGACTTTTGCTGCCGTGCCGTGTAGCCACAGGGAAAAGACGACGACGCAAGTAAACAATTATCGCATTGCGTCTCGACACTTACATACAAGATCAATGATGAGTCCGAAAATGTCTCAATCACACGCTCCGGTGCTGCACCAAATATTGTCAAGCGTGGCCGAGATGCCGAAAACAGCACTTCCGCGGCAGCTTGACTCCATCTGGACCAATTCAAAAGCGCCTCCTCTCTCATCCACATCCCAATCTGGCCAAACTCTTCTTCTTAGTCGAAAGACTGCCGCCCTCCCAAGGCTTCCAAGACGCGTCTTTTCTGGAACAAGTGCAGTCCGCGGACGACGAGTCGCTCTCCCAAAGATGTCTCCCTCCCCTATGAGTCCATCAGCGCAAGTATCTTTCTGTCCTTTTCGTATCTCGTTTCGTTGGTGTTTCTGTTCGCGTGCGAAGCGACTCGCTTGAAGGCTAGGCGAGGACGCAGTCTGCAAGAGCTGGGATCGGAGCAGGCAGAGGAGCATTATTGATCATCTCGAGCTACAGACGCAGATGCTGAGAGTCCAGCCCTCATGATACGAACGACGATGCGCTCCGTCGCGCTCCTCACCCTCTCTCTCGTCCCACACGTCCTCTCACAAACAGTATCCACCTCCGCAAAACGCGGCCTCGCCCACGTCGAAACGAGCGAAGCAAGCGACAACCACTTCTGGACCTCTGGCGATTTAACATGGTACTACAACTGGGGGCCAACGCCGGACCCAGCACTCGATAACACGCCCCTCCAATTCGTCCCCATGCTCTGGGGAGAAGCACAATCCAAAAACCAAAACTTCTACACCCAAGTCAAAAACCAAATCGACAGCGGTCGAAATGTAACCTGGGTCCTGGGCTTCAACGAACCCGACGGGTGTCACGGCGTATACGGCGGATCATGCCTAGACGCAGAAACAGCAGCAGAGATTTGGATACGTGAAATCGAACCTCTGAAAGATTTGGGCGTCAAGTTGGGTGCGCCAGGTGTGACGGGTGCCCCCACGGGTTTCAATTGGTTGCGGAACTTCTTCACAGCATGTGATGGAAAATGTACGCCCGATTTTATCCCGATTCACTGGTATGGAGATTTCCAAGGACTGGCGAGCCATGTTGGTCAAGTGAATGCAACGTATCAAAATATGACCATGTGGGTGACAGAATGGGGTTTTCCGGATCAGAAGCTGGAGGATACGCAGGACTTTTATAATCAGTCTGTTGCGTTCTTTGACAGGATAGAGTAAGCATTCATCCCGGGATTTCTGATCTGATGATCTACAAACTGACCATAACCAGCTACATAACGCACTACTCCTATTTCGGAGCGTTCCGGTCCTCAGTCTCGAATGTTGGCCCCAACAGCGCCATGTTGACGCAGAAAGGCGAGCTCACCGACATTGGAGCATGGTATTTGGGTGATGCTGCGACTGGGAATATACCCAGAGGTGATGCGCCACGTATTGCCCGATTTGCTGGCTCCTTCGTGCTGGTTGTTGCAGCAGGATTCTGGTGCCTGGGATGATCTGAAACGTCAGAAGGATACGATTCCATTCAATGCAGTTTATTAGAGATAGACCATGGCATGGCGCGTTCGGGAACTGGGCATTTATGACAGCGCATGCAGAATTTTTGACTAGCTAATCGTTGATCGCAGACGTCTGCATTTTGTGGACTACAGCGAATTTGATGCCACAACACATACCACTGTTCAAGACTCACCTTTTTCGAGCCAACACCTCAATTGAGCTCATGAGCAATTTGATGTACCCGCTATCAAGCCCACCGCGACACCAACCCACGTGGTCCCTAGGCTTCCCCATTGATGACAACGCATAATTTGCGGCTTCCCCACCAGGCGTCTGCCACAATCTTGCAATCTATTTCTCCAGACCCATATCCCCACAAAGCCACCTGGGATCAATCTACTTCACGTTATTGCTTCGCCATGCTTGGTTTCTTGCTTGTCTCGCGTGCTCTCTTATACAATCAAGCATATCGCAGTTTGCAAATACCAATGCACAGACGACCTTCTAATCAAAAATGTCACCGGAGGTTTTCTGAGTCGAAGGCGCAATATATGCATGGAAGATCCATGGACTTCGGTCCATACTTAGATCAGCCGATTGTTCCTCAGGCAGGATTGTACCCAGTTCAGTACGGATCTGGGCGTCGGAAATGGGGAAACAAGGTTATACTCTGGTGCTGACGTGCTGCGCATTCTTCCATGCTGGTTTCTGCCCAGGCGCTGGGATGTCGAACACAGAGGACTGTGCCATGCTTTCGATGGTGTGCTATCAAAGTGTCACGCACATGGGCTTGTCTTGTCCAAGAGAAGGCCAAGTTACGCCAACGCCGTTACACATGTGACAGCGGTTGGAATGTCTCTGTAGACCTTGTGGTTCGGAATCTGGCGGCAAGTTTGTTTCGTTTCAATGTGAAGCCCCAGCTAGGTGCACGATATCGGAAGGGCTTGGCTGTCTCCGGAATGTCACGATCTTCTGCTTCTTGCAGCTGTGGCTCGTCAATACTGAATACTACAGTGTGAGTGACTGTTCGCAAATTGTCAGTAAGTTCGGAGGATAAAAAAGGTTTTCCGCACATGGTCGGACAAGACACGGACACGCGCCGTAGTGCCGATGTTGGAACGACATTGAAACGTGTCAAAGGTGTTGCAGAGGATCCCAGGATAGCATCAGTCGATCAATTGTTGGTGTCCTCCTCTGCGCCCAAAGGAGTTTCAGCTACAATCGCGTTAAGCCTGTGTGGTGAAAGGATGTGTTGGCTGCAGTGAGCCCGACTCCTGCAGCAAAGGAGCGTGCATGATCCATGGGGAAGGCCGATGGCACGGATGTGGTGGTGCCTTTTGCCAATCTGCGCGGGTGGGAATCCCCGTCAGCAGATCATTCCGCGCCCGCGTTATGGACATCCTTTCACAGCTGGCAGTGCGTGACGTTGATGCTCAACAACATCCGCTACACCGCTCTCTCTGCGGGCAGAACGACGGCGATGTTGAGCTCGCAGCGGCGACGCAAATCGTGAACTGGCGGAAGCAGTGACGTCGAGTGTCCCGATCAACAAAGGAAAAGGCGCACGCGGCAAAGGCGCGATGAAGAGTGGCTTTTCCCCAACACCGAGATGCCAAGCCAACCAGATGCCGGTCGGAGGATATCGGAGGATCCAGATCCAGACAGTCAATCGACCTTGCCGTAAAGCTTTCACGTCAAGCTACTGGAGATGGTTCCTTTTCGATGATGGCATGCGTGCTTCCTTGACTGCAGCGTCCGGTCTTCTCCAGGTCACCGGGCGGGGAGGATGCAAGTGCGTGCGGAGCGGTTGGCTTGTCTTCCAATGCCAAGTGTAAGAAAGTGGTATGAGGATCGCATTTCGGCAGTCGAGCACCAGTAGTACGACGAGCTGAGCAATTCCTCCCTCGATGACAAGCGATCGAGGGCTCGAGGCAAAGCACGCCCAAGACTCGAGGCGTAATTGGCATATGTATTCGTTCCACGCCTGCTGATAAGAACCAAATCGCACCTCGAATGGTTGTCGAACAGTGTTGAACTCTTCGGTAGCTGCTGGAAGCAGATCGTAGGCTAATGCGAGTTCCTATCTGCGTCCAATCAGGGTCGCACTGAAGGAACGAGGTCTACTCTCCGTGGCATAGCGGCCGTTCTGAACCTTGTCCTCCGAACCAATTGACGCCGGATGCTTATGCAGGACCTTTATCCTCACTTCTCGTTGTGACTTTAAACGTGCAGTCATCGTGTACGTCAAAAGATAAGAGGGCACACGAGCTGATGCTTTTCCTCGGTTGGGGGCGCCCAAGCAGAACATGTCCGTCATGCTTGATTTCCCACGCCTGCCAACCGCGTCGCGCGCTGGGCACGGGAGAGAAGATAGTGAACAGGAAAAAAACGAAGCATGATTCCCAATCTCGCTGCTGACAGTGCACGGATGTCGATTGGGGTGCGGTGTGTGAGCGGTAGCACTGGTCTCACAGCTGTACCACGCTGGGGCTATTTTGGCGTGCCTCCCAAAAGGGTTTCCAGGGTTCGCAGCAGAATTAAGGCTCAGGCGAACGTGCATGCGTGGATCCCATCGTCGGAAGACAGGGTGGCCCAACAGAATGGCCCAGCTTGCCGCGCGAGAGTGGAAGCGCAGCGACAAGGAAGCGTAGATTTTAGCTTGAGAGCTCGCTCCCATGGGGTGTGTGGCACTGCCAAATCCACGCGCCTTTATCAGTCTTTCTTTGGAGCCTTTCTTCAGTCACCACCTCTCGGCGCCCTTATCTCTAGCTTGGCCACAGCGCAGGACCCTACAAGCGAGAGTTAGTCGACGATCTGTGGCTCGGCAGGTGGAAGTATCCTTTCCACCCATCCATCATATAGCCAGCGTTGGACCTTCCAGCCGATCCAGAGCTTCTTCTGGCCTGAGCCTCACTTCACACACGCACCCTCAACCTCTTTCTTTGAAACACTTTTGCAGTATTACTGCAATTGGGTTTGCACATTCAGTTTTCTTATTGAGACTGAAGTTGGGTTGCATCTTATCAGCGGCATTCTCAGCTTACGTGCCTGAACGGGCTCGCATAGCAACCAGGGCTTCGAACGCCGCATCCGACCTCACTCGAATACACCACACATTGGAGACGATCTCGAACGACACACAACATGTCTGGCGGGTACGCACCCAGCTATAGCTGGATTGGTGCTCCAGCCGAATTCAATGGCACCAACGAAAACACAGGAGGCGACAGCTGTGAGTAAAGAACTACCTCGGGTTTCGACTTCGCCGCAATGGAGAAGGAGCAATTCGAAGATTGGACACCAAAAACGAAACACAAACTGACAATGTCACAGCGGTAGAAAATCTGAACCAATGGTTCGCAGCCGGCGACACATCCTACATCATCGTAGCCTCCGCCATGGTCATGGTCATGGTTCCCGGTCTCGGCTTCCTCTACTCAGGCCTCGCACGAAGAAAGTCAGCATTGAGCATGATCTTCGCCTGTCTCGGCTCCTACTCCATCATCACATTCCAATGGTATTTCTGGGGCTACACTCTCGCCTTCAGCAGCACAGCATCGAACTCCTTCATCGGCGACCTTCACAAATTCGGCCTCAAGAATACACTCGCAGTACCTTCGCAAGGAAGCCCTCTGATCCCCGACTTGCTATATTCGTTCTACCAAATGCAATTCTGCGCTGTCACGGCGGCGATTATTATGGGTGCTGTGGCTGAGCGTGGAAGGTTGATGCCCGCGATGGTGTTTATTTTCTTCTGGGCGACGATCGTCTATTCTCCGGTGGCATACTGGGTATGGAATGCGAACGGTTGGGCCTTCAAGTGGGGTGTGCTCGACTACGCTGGTGGCGGTCCTGTCGAGATCGTCTCCGGTATGTCTGCTCTCGCCTACTCGATGGTTCTGGGAAGACGCCAGGAGAAGATGATGCTCAACTTCCGTCCACACAACGTCTCGCTCATCACTCTCGGAACTGTCTTCCTCTGGTTTGGCTGGCTCGGATTCAATGGTGGTTCATCTTTCGGTGCCAACCTCCGCGCTGTCTACGCTTGCTGGAACTCCAACTTGACTGCCATGTTCGCTGCTATGACTTGGGTTGTCCTCGATTGGCGTCTTGCTCGCAAGTGGTCGATGGTCGGCTGGTGCTCTGGAACCATTTCCGGACTCGTCGCTGCTACTCCAGCATCTGGTTTCCTCCCACTCTGGGCTTCCGTCATCCTCGGTATCGCCACTGGCGTAGTTGCCAACTTCTCCACCAAGATCAAGTACTGGATCCGCATCGACGATTCGATGGATGTGTTCGCTGAGCACGGCGTCGCCGGAATGGTCGGTCTCTTCTTCAACGGTGTCTTCGGCGCAACCTATGTGATCGGTCTCGACGGCGTCAACACCGATCTCTTCCCAGGTGGCTGGATCCACCGCCACTGGCTCCAACTCGGCCAGCAGGTCGCCTACATCGCCGCCGTCACTGCATACTCATTCGTCGTCAGCGCCATCATCGCTTACGCCATCAACTTCATCCCCGGCATGAAGCTCCGTGCTTCCGACGAAGCTGAGCTTCTCGGTATGGACGACGACCAACTCGGCGAGTTCGCCTACGATTATGTCGAAGTCCGTCGTGACTACCTCGCCTGGACACCAGCCCACGGCGACGTCAACAAGGGCGAAGCCGATGTTCCCCAAGGCGATCGTCACGGCATTCAAGGCCACAGCGACATGCTCGAAGGCAAAGACCCCAACGGCAGCGAAGGCAGCAGCCAACAAGGGACGGCGCATACCGGTATCGGTGGTGACCGACATGGTATTGCATATGAGGAGATGGAGAAGGCCAAGCGTGAAGCTCAAAGCGGTGGCCATTAATCGTTTCTTTTGCATCGTTTCTAATTTGTATATGCTTGGGACCTCTTTTGGCTAGAAAAGAGTTTTGAAATTTTCCGAGATACCAGAACAGCACACGCTCAGTCAGATGGTTTGATCACAGTGTCAGCGGCGCTTCACCTCGTCGGCTGTTTGATGATTTACACTGTAGGATGTGGATGAGCCAGCGACATTTATAGCGATGTACGTATTTCTTGTTTATATTAGACCTAGACTTTCGCATTTCAAAGTTCTCGGTGTACATGTCCCCTACTACTGTAGTCACGTTCTTGCTGTTGTGATGTCGTGATGTCGTGTACTTGATCCTAGATCCACTTCACATGACCAAGCTTCAGCTAGACATGCAATCGGTCTTGTTCCTGATGCACTCCTGACCAAGCAAGACAAGATCGCGTGCGCATGACAAGCAAAACAGCAAGACATTGTCAAGCATGTATTGTGGTCCTGTAAGGATCGATCGGTGAATCGGGCCCATCTGCTTGGGCTGCAAGGAGGTGCAGTGTAGCGAAGGCCATGCGAGATAAGAGCTCTCCAACTTTTGGTCGGACCACCTCGCTTGCCACGCGGTGGCGACGCAATTGCAGGATTCCTTATCTGCTTATGATGATGTTGCTGAGCCAGTGACAGGCAAGGCACTCTAGTGACAAAGTCGATCATGTTCGGGCAGAGTGGCGACGGGCATGGGGAGGAATATCCGCGAAGCAGCCTGCTGGAGGAGTTTTGCTGGTTCGATGTAGGGCGACTGCTTGAGGCTGCTCTGGGAGCGCGGTCGGTCTTCTTCGGTGAGCAGACTACTGGCCATGAATCACTTGCCCTGAATGAAGGAACTCTCTTCCCTTGTCAACGGCCGACAAGTTGGTTGTGAGATTGGACCCGGAGCTGAACGTGGTATCTGCCTTCCCCGTGCTCGTGCTCGCTGTCAGCCAATTTGAACGTTCTTCGATTCACCTTCTAGAGTCTGCTCATCGCAGCCCTGGTGGGCTCTTGTGCAGTTCGCTCGTTGTGTTGTGCAGTTGGCTCGCTGTTTTGGACAGGTGCGACTTCACTCTTCACCATGCAAGAGCCAGATGGCTTTGGTCCAGCGCAGAGGAACCCGAGCCGTGGTCTCACAGCGCATCTCAGTCACGACTGTTATTAAACGATTTCTGCTCATAGCACTGTGCTCGAATTTTTACGGCACGGTAACTTGGATGTCACGCAGTTTTGCAGTGTCAAGTAGCGCTCTCGAGAGAACGTATGATGGATGGCCAAAATTTGACCTATGCTCAGGTGAGTTGCTATTCCCGTGCATGCACACTCACCGAACTCTCGATCGGCGGTGTGCAACAGCTATGAGACCGTTGGTGTGTGTGACAAGCAACGGACGGGCACATAATGCCATCTAGACCACGGGAGTTCTGGCAGCAGCAACCTCTCCGGGCCGGTCGTCGTATCAGAGCAGATGCCGCGCCGAGAACGAGCAGTGTATGTGTTTCTGTTCGGGAAGCAGAACATATGGTCATTGCTGGCGGACCTGAGTGCCCGCTAGCCCTGCATCGATTGTGTCAGTTTGGCACAACTACGAAGTGCAGTCCCAAGACTCGTAGTCACATCGTTCTCGGCAAGCAGTCTGAGGCCATAGCTGCCGAAGCCTTGAGGAGTTGAGGATCCCGTGTGCGGTATGTCGAATTGAGTCAGGTTGCAGCGAGCGGAAAGTGAGACGGCAGTGCAGTGAAGAGTGCATGCATATGCCGCACGACGATTCGAAACGTGTCGGGGTCGTAGGTTCTGCAGGTCAGCATGTCGTACCACGGCAGGTTGAACACAATCCATCACAAGAAATGCAGCTCCGAGCGTTGAACTTGTCGTCTTGGAGCAGCGATTCGTGGGCAGTAGTCGCCGCGGATTTGACTCGTTTTGCAGCAGGAAGCCGACGTGCCGCTGCAGCATTGACAAGTTTAATGAGGCTCAGAAGGCGGGATGTCCTGGCCCTGCCGACTTCACTCGCGCAGTTGCGCATTGCCCTGTCTTTTTCTGGCCAGTGGCCACCATTCGCCGCGCCCAGCGGAGTGGGAGCGCGCCGTGTCAGTGGCCATGCGCAGCACGACACAGGTGCACGGCGCGGGGGGCATGGCTTCCCCCAACGACGGCGGGCATTAGAGACGCGAGTATAGCAGGACAGCGGTCTCGACATGCGACGCGCTTGGCCGTCTGCCGGACAACACCCATGCCGTGTGCTGGCGTTTGAGATGCCCCTTTCCTTGCATGTGCTCTGCCGTGTGTTATAGCCAGCGTCCGCCGTGTGCAGTGCGCAGTGGTGCTCCGCGCGTACACGAGCGCTGCCTCCTCCTTCGAGCCCCCAACGGACGCGTGTTTGTGGTATCGCGGTTGGCTGCGCCAGTCGATGAATGGACGCGAGCAGGGACCGGTGCAGCCGACATTGCGCATAGATTGCGATGAACGACGCGCTTGCTCGGCAGCGCCCACCCCAGCAGAGGTCGCGGTCGTCGACCCGCTCGCTGCGCCCGCCGCGCGACGAGAATGGCGCCGAGCTGGGGTTCAAGGGCATGCGCTATGAGCACTTCAAGACAGGCATCCCGCCGCGCGCGGTGCGCTCCATCAGCGACACGGGCAGCGGAGCGGCGAGTCTGGACACCATGGCAGCAGCAGGTGCGGCGGTGGAAGGTGACGCGCAACACGAGCAGCCCGCATGGCACACAACCGTCCCGCACTCTGCACCTCCTCGAGAGTTCGGTAGCGCACAGCGCCCGCAAACGAGCCCCAATGCCTCGCCGCGTCTGCCACACGACACGACTCCCACCGCCCAATTCTCCTCACCGCCGCCCTCCTTCCTCGACGCCGACTTCAAGCGCGACAGCGGAATCGCTCCTTCTCCCGCAGCGCATGCCGTCGTGACCTCCCCGCGCACCCAGCACGAGCGCAGTCCGCCAGGCTCAGTCACGTCCAGCCCGCCTGCACCACCACCGCTCCCGGCCGTTGTCGTTCAGAATGAGACCGTCGATGAGCAACCTGAGCGCAGCAGGTACTCTCTCAGCGCCTACCGCGCACGACGAAAAGCCTCGTCACAAAAGCCTCCCCTAGCCCGGCCCACCACTCCTTTGTCCAAGGTTAGGAAAATGGCGAGTTTCCACGGCCTCGACGCGGCCATTCCCGCCAGTGCCAATGATGAGATCAGTCTGGAGGATCTGGCGAGCAACAAGGTTGAATTCTCTACGAGAGGCAGTCTGATGTTCGGGGGAAAGAAGATGCAGGAACTCATTGGAGCTCAAGGACAGGACTATCCAAAGACCGATGACCAGCCAGCAGCGAAGAGCGCGGATGGTCCAGAGTCAGCGCCTCAGACCGACAGCATTGCACCCAGCTTTACCCCCAGCTCGCCTCAGAAACCAGAAGTCGCTGGAAGTCTGCACGAAATGCCCCTGTCGAATGTTGGAGTCGCAAGCACCACACAAGATGTGCCTCAAGTGAAAGTCGAGGCTGCAGACAACAACTCGGAGACACCACGGAAAAGTGATGAAGCCGGGCCTGCTCCAGAGACTCCGACGCAGCCAAACGAGGGGCCGACAGCAGTCAAAGAGAAAAGAAAAGGGTTGGTTGCCGGGCGTAGGAAACCCAGCATACAAATGCTTCAGGCTGCTATACATGGCGGCAGAGTGCTGTCGGCAGAGGAGATGACCTTCTCCATGAAGGTCAGGAGCATGTATGAACACGGGGATGAGCGCGGGGCGAATTGGGGGTTGCCAATGAGTAGCTCCATGAGTTACACGACGTCGGGAAAGGACACTCCAGATACCATGATCCGAGATACACCCACGCCCGAAGTCGTGGTGCACAAGGCGAGATCATACGACCAGGGCAATGATAGCGATCAATGGCCACTGTCCGACAATCGATTCAGCTACATATCAAAATACTCCAGGACTTCTAACGAACTTGCTGGCGGCATTGAAGATTGGGAGAACATAGATGGATCGCTCGTGGATCGATATGGGTTCATTCACCTGAATCGAGGAGACTCTTCCGGTTCGAGCAAATCGGGCCCTGACGGTGGCATGCAACGCGTAGCGACATCTCTGAGGATCAAATCACAGTCACGGAGGACGAGAGAGCGGGGGCTTCAGCGAGGCTTGAGTAGTGCTCGCTCGTCACGGTCCTTGCCACCGCCCTCCAGAGACTTTGGCACGAGAGGTGGTCCAGGTTCAGTGCATAGTACGTACTCGACATCGTCCAAGAGCAGCAGGAACCCCTTTCGATCCCGGAGCATGCGAGTTCTCGCGGAAGCTTCAGATATGCTCTCATTGCCGCCTGGACTCGCTGATATCGCCGAAGCTGAAGACGCGGGTGCAACTGCATCAGCACAGAAGCAGCGTGAATGGGCACGTGGTGAAAAGTGGCAGAAAATGGCCAAAACTGTTGTACGACGAAACGAAGGCAAAGGCGGGGGAATGCACTTCGAGTTCGACACTACTGACCCCAAACTTGTCGAAAGAACATGGAAAGGCATTCCCGATAGATGGCGTGCCGCCGCATGGCACAGTTTCCTTTCCGAATCCGCAAAGCGCAGAGGCAACCGAACCACAGACGAAGAATTGATAGGACAATTCCACAAGCTGCAGGAGATGAGTTGCGCAGATGACGTCCAGATCGACGTTGATGTTCCCAGGACTGTGCAGCTACATATCATGTTTCGGCGGAGATACCGAGGTGGACAACGGCTGCTCTTCAGGGTGTTGCATGCCATGGCGCTCTACTTCCCAGAAGTCGGATATGTGCAAGGCATGGCTAGCATAGCGGTCACACTGCTATGCTATTATGACGAAGAGAACGCTTTTGTGATGATGGTACGCTTGTGGCAACTTCGAGGACTGGAGTCCTTTTTCACCGAAAACTTCAGCGGCCTAATGGCTGCATTGGCCGAGTTCGAGCAAGACTGGCTGTCACGAGGAGATGTGGCGGCCAAACTTACTGACCTGGGCATTACTTCTGTGACCTACGGCACCCGCTGGTATCTCACGCTCTTCAACATGTCTGTGCCCTTTCCCGCGCAACTGCGAATCTGGGACGTCTTCATGCTCCTGGGCGACGCTCCTGTGTCTACAGGAGCCCCTAACGCGTTCGGCGGCGCTGATCTGGACGTGCTCCACGCTACGAGCGCGGCGCTGATCGACGCCACGAGGGAAATCTTGATCGACAGCGACTTTGAGAACGCAATGAAAGTCCTCACATCGTTCGTTCCGATCAAGGATGAAGACATGTTGATGAAGGTTGCTCATATCGAGTACAAACTGCGGAAGAAGAGAGGCAGCACGATCAAGGCGTAGGGAGTTCTGATCAACAGTCACAGCAGAAGCTCACTCCGGATGTGATTGCACCTTTTTCGGGGGAACCACCACCACGAATTTGAGCTATGCTGGGAAGGAGAGATCTCCTAGCACTTTTCTACAAGTATTTCTTTTGGGCTATCAAGAAGGGTTCACAAAACACAAAAGCATTGGGGAAGCGATGGGGTTTACGGTGCACGAGGTTTCAGGTGCACGAGAAAGGGAGGAACGACGACGATTTGCACAATACACAGGCGACGAAGACCGACAGTGGAGAGGTGGCAGGTTCTCTCTTTTCCTTTTCCACCTTTTGTGTTCTGGTTTTTTTCTTTTTATGAAGATACCCTCGATCGACATGTGCGCGGCGCAGCAAAGTGATGTAGATATTAGACCTAATGTAGAAATATAGTACTTTGCCTCTTTCACTATGCAGAGGCCACGTTCTGTTCACTTGCATGCTGGCTTGTATCTCAAGGAGGCACCTCGATCTTGCTGTAGGCTTTCTTGGAGTGCCCGCGGCGAGGAGTCGAAGCTCTGTCGTGATGGTGTATGGAGATTGGTTGTGGGAGATTCGATTGCTTGCGTTGGTTCGAAGTCTACTTCCTGCCGCGGAGGCATACACTTTCTTAATTTCTGGACACGGCAACCAAATCTCAGATGGGTGGTTTCGGACTAGCGAAGCCTTTTTGCGTGTTACATAGCGTGTATACTGTACCACGATTTGGAATCGCTGTACAGGAATGTATGTGTATAGTTTTTGTCACAGGCGGATAAATTCTCAGGAAGGAAGAGAGATATCTCGCGAGGTCTTCGAATTCGATTGACTATTGACATATAGGAGTCTCGTACAATATGGAACGATGGGGACAAATTTCAGGAATTTGACAGGAGTGAGTACACCGATCAGGCGACTAGGGGCAATAGGCAGGTAGCATTGTGATATGCCTCGTGGATTTTTCCAAGCTACACAATAATGGCAGTGAAAGAAAGGGCTTTCGCGCCGTGAAACGCGTTCCGGCGGCCGGGTGGAGCTGGTGTTGGGACACCATTGATCTATGGCCGTTGTCAAAAGGCGACACTCCCTCGAGTCGCGGATTTCTTCTGATGCCGAAGGCTGCGGTGATAGGTTCGGGGGCGCACCAGAGCGAATGCAACAAAGTCGGAAATCCAGCATCTAGAATGCAGTGTCGAAAAGGCAATAAAGTAAGCCATATGGGGCATGAACTGCTAGCTGTCCATTCGCACCATCTCTTCGTCATTGTGCTCCATGGCTTTTGTTGGCCTCGTCAAGGCTGGCGTGAATGATCTCAGCTGCTCGCAGGCCATCAAAGATAGGATTGAGATTGTTGGTCTTGCCATGTTCGCTCATCATAATGGATGCACACCAGTAAGGAGGGATGTGGTGTCGACGGCCGTTCTTCTGACAGACTTGCCGCAGTTGTGTGGACCGTCCCGAGTCTTACGCGCATTGAATGCCAGGGCCATCAACAGAGTTAGCAGGCCTGACCGACAGTGACCCTAGGGCTTTTTCTGTACTTGAGTGTGCGCGCGGCGCCGCGCCTGTGCACAAAGAAGAGTAAGGATCTTGTTGCAGACGGCGGAGTTCTCAGCGAGGATTGTTTCAGACCACCCAAACTTGTGCTTATCATTCTATCCTGGAAGTGTCTTGCGTTTGTCGAAATAGGTATACGGCGCGACACTTGAGCATGGCGCTGGCCTGGGTCACTCAGTCCATTGTACATTTCCGATGTGGTCTTCGGAGAATTTCCCAATTTGTCGACAGGTATTCCGGCTCTGTTCCTCAGCACAACACTAGTGAGGTCAATAATCGGACTTGTCAGCATGTCTCATCGCGTCTCATGCCTATCAGGTCAGTCTTGACTCCCTACTGTCGGTCAACGGACAAGAGCGAGGCTATGTGTCAATGCACTGTCACATGTCTTCACCTGCGCATATGTTGAGCAGGTTGTGGAAGCTATTCGCATACTTCCTAGAAGATGGTTGATGCAATGCACCACTGACGTGGACTGGACTGACCGCTCGTGCAGAAAGAGTCACGAAGAGCCATGAAAGATTGGTTCAGCGTTCGTGGCGGATTTCCAGATTCGCTCAATATCAGTCTTGGCGTAGCGTATGCTGCGGGTCAGAAAATATGAACCTATAAGCAGATGTCCCGCCGCTCTTTGCAGTCTCATCACTGCTCATAGTATTAAGGTAGAACCTTCTGAGAGGGGAGCCACGACAGGACGGGCAATGTGCAGCTCATCAATGGCTCCCGGAATATACAGCTCTCACAGGCGGGGATCCGATCGTCTCTCTGGCGAAATGCCCGACGTGCATGTCGAGTGCCAGTCCGGAGCAAATCTGCGATGCGCACACCGCAGTTAGCCACGAGAAACAAAGAAAGGCCGCCATCGGACGATGCAATGTACAGTAGTAGTAGGAGCACGATCCATGTTGTTCGTCCTGGTGCAGCGCGACAGCGCGGCTCACACCTCAGTAGGGGAGAGGATTAGCCTTGCGAGATTGAGTGCATATGTGCCAGCCTATCCTCACCGTTCTCGAACGTCGCCACACCTGCAGGAAATCTGATGTGGCTGACATCGCACAGCCAACCACAATGTTGTGCTTCTCAAGAAGGTTTGGGAGATTCTGGTTGTTGGAAGTAGTGAGGCGTGGAAACCTGATCGCGACCTAGTGGAACTGCCCAATCCGTAGGTGATCGCCTGAGGTTCTTGTCGCGTCGTAGCCTCGTAGGATGAAATGCAACGTGCGGCACAGATAGGAGCGGATGGTCGTCGGTCTCGGCCCTCGAAATTGGAGTGCATATGCCGCCAAATCCCAGGTTCGCGTTCGTCTATTGTTCCTCTTCGCTGTCGCCGGCACATTAGGCGAGGGTGGTGAGAAGAGTCGAGTAGTGATGTTCAATGTGACATCGGCAATTCTTGAACGCGGTCGTTGATCTTGCCTCGACTGAGCACGATCGACGCTTCCAGCACACGAGTCCGCCATGTGCTGGACCCCAGCAAAGCGAAAGCTTGAAGATCAGGCAGCTGCAGCCTGCAGCCTGACTGCAGTACGTCTGCTGCTTCCTTCATCCGCTGCGGCACCGAGACTGCTACTCCGTCCCCTCGTCGTGTTTGTCGTCTGTATGGATGCAGGAAATTATGTGGACTCATCGGACCCTCCAGCACCACTTTGCACCTCTGGCCGGCGAGAGCGGAGACAGGACCGCTTTCGGAGTGCGCACGCTTGGAATACTGCTGCTTCTCCCACCTGATTGGCCTGCAACACCACTCTTGTGTAGCTGCACGAAACGGCTCGATGGGCCTTTTTCAGCGCCACCGTGTTTCAAGAGCGATGGGGGAGGGCGGTGAATGGCTGCTCAGATTGCGGAGAGCGACCAACAGCGACCCGGAATCTCATTGCTGCTGACCAGATGTGGCTGGAGCACTCGAAACGGTTATCACGACACCCAGTGCCGTGCAGCGAGCCCACAACCCGGCCAGAACCAGATGCCTTGCCGGTCGCCGACTGCTGCAGCAGCCTCCTGCCATTTGTGTCAACATGAAACGGCATTGCGGTGGACCTCGCGCGCTCCAAGCATCAGCAGCGCGTCTGGCGGAGGAGCGAGCGGGTCTCATCAATCAGCAGTGGCATGGCCCCTCCTCGCATCGCAAGGTTCCCGGAACGGTCGTGGTGCTGCGTCTGAGGATGAGAAACTGGGGGTGAGGGCAGACTCGTGGTGAGCATGCTCGAGCCTTCAAGCCACACGGCTCAACCCAGGTTCGCGCCATGGCTTGGCCACTGATCGGCGGGGCTGGCGGGCAAGTTTGCGCGAGCGTGAGCAAAATGCGCCTCGTTTTGCTGGCAACGCCGACAGAAAACGATGGCACGGGCGGGAGGCGCTGCACAGCACGCTGAGACGCGCGCAGACCAACCCAGAACGGACGCGGCAGTGCGAAGCTGATGACCGGGACGACCAGGATTGCGCCTAGCCGTTTCACGAAGTGGTAAAGCGACATTGATGCAGCGAAGCTTGTCCCATCTCGCCGTGTTTGGCGTACACGCTGGCCCGCATCTGGCTGGTGTGAGGGTGTTGCTGCTGGCGTATGTGCACCAAACCGCCCGCTTTGCAATATCTGCCGCAGCCTTTCTGGATCGCCCAGCGCACACAATCGATCGTTGCCAGCAGCAGAAGCAGCAAAAAGGACCGACAGGCTCTGGCTCGGGCTGGCTGCAGGGCATGCGAGTTGCAACTGCGAATGGCGTACGTGCCGCCAAACTGAATTTCCCTCTCTCTTACTGGAAACGTCATTGCCGCACTCACTGCTACCCGCGTGGGCGCGCGCCATCTGCTCGACTCAGCTGATCACATCGATTGACAGGACGTCAGCTGTTGTTGGCTCGGCTCGCATACTTGCGACTTATTCGTGCACTTCCCTAAGGACGACTTTCCCAATCAGTTGCAGCACGAACCCGGCTGGTACTCTTCTCAGCTCGTGTTCACCTCTGGGGGGCCAGCCCGCCGCGCGCCGTCTCGCCTTTCTTCTTGACCATCTTTACGACTGTCGAATGCGAGTCACTTGATTCGATCGCCGCTCGCCGCCTTACATTCCCTCGAATCTCCGCGTCACTCTCTCTGCAGACTAGCTCGGATGCACCTATCGCAAACCGCTGGACAGGTCGAACGAATCAACTTTGCGAGCCGTTGATCGACACTCGCCAGCAGGGTCTGACTGAGCTAAGCTGCCATCGATCTGCTCACATTGGGCTCACCTGGGTAGCGATACACGTGGATAAAGGTATGTGCTCGTTCTGCCTCTAATTACCCTTTTGGAAACTTCCTCGCCCACCATCTGTGTCGCTGCCACCGCCTCGATCGAATGCTCGAATGAGCTCCCGTCGCCTCCATGTCACTTACTCTCTCACAGCCGATTACGACCGAGTTCGGCAGCAAATACACTCATGATTTTAACACAAGATTCTCGATTGCTAAGTCGCGTTTCTCCCCCAAGGCCCGGGTTACAGATTCGCCCTCGCCGGTGAGCTTTACGCGGATTGGCGTCGGCCTGGACGAAAAGATGTCGACGCCTCATCATACTCATCGAGGTCTGCCACCTCCTGCGGCAATGGCATTACCCGAGCCAGCCAGACCTGGACCATCAACTGCTCTGAGCTCTCAGTTGGGCGCTATACCGGAACCTCCAAGGCAATGGGCAGGTCAAGAAGACCAGATGCGCAATTGGCTCGCCGCAAAGGCAGAGGAGGACAAGCGAAAGCAGGAAGAGGAGAAGACGAGGCAGGAAACGCTTCGGCTTGAGCAACGAAGAATCGAGTCGGAAATGTTGCGAGAGTCATTACGAGCTGGTGTGCCGCCTGCCATGGTACCGATGATCTATGCTGGCATAGGAGGTGGGAACCTATTCAACATCAGCATGGACTGGTTACAACAATATGCCGGCCAACTGCAAGTCTCGCAGCAGCAATTGCAACAGGCTTCGCCAGACATGCGAAGAGATGGGAGATTGGTTGGTCCACCAGCTCCAGCAAACTATCCAGGAGGTCAACAACCTCAGGTCCTCACTGGCCAACCAACGAATGAACCACAACCACCACCAGGTCCGTTGCAGACGACCTTCCCCGCGTATCAACCTGCACCTGCACCAGCCAGACAGCAGCAACAGCAGCAGCATGTGTCTGTCCCACGATCAGCAACCCATACCCAACTTCCTAAGCTTACCACGAACGAGATGTACGTTCACCAACCGCCTGCGCCCTCTGTCACCTCCCATCCTCTGCAACAAAGCCAGACGGTCCAGCAGGAACAGGCCACATCGTCGCCATCCATCTATTTTCACCATTGGGTGCCTCCCCAAGAAGCAAAGTCGAATCAGCAGCCACAGACCCCGGCAAATAAGAACGAACCGAGCTCAGCACACCCAGGATCCAGTCTGCGCGAAGATTACAAGGAGTCACCACGAAAGCGAAAAGCCCCAGGCGAACACCAACCCAACCCTCCACCCCCAGTCGGCCCACAGTATACGTCGCCATCCTTCTCGAACACGTCGAGCGGATCTCGGCAAGGTGGTCGTGGACATGCCCGCACCCGAAGTAACGCGTCGTGGAGCCGCGAAACCGACAGTAGGCCCGAAAGTTCTTCCAACCGGCGAGACGAGCCACCACCATCGATACCAAAACGAGATTCTGGCCAGCAAGAAGAGATTGGCAGCAGTCAAGGCGGCGGGGACGAGCCGCCACAGGGTCAGGCATCGTATGCAAAGGACGAACCCTCGAGGGGCCCTTCGGCGGCGCCCTCTGTCGCCGCTACGGATCTGTCGCGTTTCCGGGAAGCGCATCCAGCAGAACCGCGACCAGGGTCGAGCTGACATCGGGCGTGCCCAAACGCAAATGGCCTTGCACAAGTCCAGAGACGACTTGTCAATTCTATTCTGGCGGCCTGTCCGTGACGAGCGATCCCGATACCTACAGTGTAGGTTCCAAATATATTCGGCATCATAGTTTTTGCATTCTGAGGTTATAAACGAGGTGGCGAAGCAGTCAGGATGACTTCGGATTCGAGATTCGAGTCGGTTTGCCCTTTCGCATGCACATATTTGTCTGCATACTTTTAGGATGTTCCAGGTCAGATACCCCTACACTTTGGTCGATGCCAAGTCGGCTTGCGTGATTGTCGTGTCGTTGCTGCGTTCAAGCGCTTTCTTCTATGGCACGAGGGATCACTTTACTCAGATAGTCAGCAGACGTCGCGGGGCGGCGCAGGTCGAGGAAACTTGTCGACTGCTGGTGTTCTTATCGGTAGAGATTGGCTATGTAGATGCCATGAGATGGCAACAAGAAATCTGAATTCAATCTTGATGACACGAAGTCTTTATCTCTGCGCACATGGGTTCCAAAGTTACGTCCAGATGAGCAGATTGCGACGACGTGACGACGATGTGAAGTCGCAGGAGGAGAAGGAAGTGCGATCGTCGACGGATGTCACTGCCTCCGCTGTGGCTTCCGCCCGTTGCGCATATACAGATGTAACTCCGCTGCCTATTGGCGGTGTTTTAGATCCGCTCTCCCCAATATCGCTTGGCGCGGACCTGGATCCCAGACGTGCCTCGGCGAGAATGCGAACCAACGAATCGAGCTTGCGTTGACACTTTTGCGTGAGAGGAACCCCGCTGTTGGCCAGAGGTCGGTTGGTGATGCTTGTGCGGACAGTCGCAGGACTGTATGCAAGCGTCTGGAAGGGAGCAACAAGATGCGGCAGAACCGGCCTGCTGAGATGGACAACGACTGCAGGACAACGGCCTGCCTGTGGTGGCATCAACGCTGAGCAACAAGGACGAATACCACTTGTGCACCACCGCCCTGCATCAAGCTCCTCGTCGACGCGATGGAAAAGCCGTCAGGGAAGAGATGCATACGCACGAGAAGCCAAAGTCGCAGGCCTGAAGTCTCGCGCAGCATTCAAACTCCTGGAGATCAATGAGAAGTACAGGATCTTCCGCAAAGGAGATACGGTCGTTGACCTGGGCTTTGCGCCAGGCAGTTGGAGTCAGGTCGCCGTCAACAGAACCAGTCCAGGGGGAAGAGTCGTCGGAATAGACATCATACCCGCACAACCTCCTCGAGGCGCAAACGCTCTACAAGGCAACTTCCTCAGCGCTGAGATTCGCGAAGAAGTCCGCAAATTCGTCAGCGATCCCAATCGAGGCCGGGTCAGGAGCAGGACGATTGTTGAAGATGAGGTCACAGAGGAGGATCTACAAGAAGGGAATCGCGGGCTCGTGGAGCTGGAGAGACATGCGGCTCTGGAAGAGAAGAAGTTGAAACAAATACCGAAAGATGATATGAGCCAGAAGGAATTGGATCTCACAGAGGGACGAGTGGTCAATGTGGTGTTGAGTGACATGTCAGAACCCTGGCCTTTGGTGTCCTCTTCATGGATTCGGAGCGTGTCTAATCCGTATCTCAGGCTCATGAACACCAGCGGAATCGCAGCTCGAGATCATGGCGGTAGTATGGTAAGCACAAAGCCTTCAGACCTTCATCGAGCCTTCATCAATAACTAACTTGACCATCTAACAGGATCTCTGCATGGCAGCCCTAACATTCTGCTTGGACACCCTCGCAACAGGCGGAAACTTCATCTGCAAATTCTACACCGGATCCGAAGACCAAGCCATGGAACTCCGCCTCAAAAAGCTCTTCGAAAAGGTCCACCGTATCAAACCCGACTCCACTCGCAAAGAGAGCAAAGAAGCCTACTTCGTGGCCTTACGCCGCAAAGCCACTGCGAAGCGAGAAGAGGTTCTTGAGGAAGGCTGAACCGCTACCGTACCCTCGAAACGCCTCGCCAGACCCTAGAACTATAGTTCCCTCTTCGCTACCAACAACTGTGAACAAATACGACAGCAGGCTGAAGCGATGGAAGTACGAGTTTCCCCGGCTTGGTATCAACTATCGCTGCAAGCCATCGTATGAGGCTTTTTGTGTAGGCGAGGACATCATCCTTCGCTTCGACAACACGATCATCAACTTGGCGATGCAATCGCTTTGACCGGCAAAGACGGTAGAATAATCCATCTATCATACTTCCGAATGTGCATCTCTTGCACGAACGCCTTCGGCGCGCCACTGATGTCAAAGTGGCTGCCCGGCGTGGAAGGCCTTACCGCAAAGGAAGAAGCTACACTTTCCCAAAGAAGAGTAAAAGATAGTCGCCCGAAACCAGATCGGAACAACGTGAGATGGCATCATCGCTCAAAAAGCACATGGCGTCTGCGTGGCAGAAAGTGTCTCTTGATTGTCGGACACATTTAGCGTCCGCGTTACGTGAACTTGGCGACTTGCAGTTTCGATGAACAACTTCGAAATCGCTACGTTTGAGCTGGAAACTCCGGAAAACTAATAGAGAGTGATTAGAAGTCATTAAGGGCAGTGCCAAAATCCCCACCCCCCTGCAGAGGTTTCCTATAGGTGCAGAAAGGAAGTAACTATCAACTTGAGGTTTAAGATTTTGTGGCGTCACTTCCCGTGTCCGACAATCAAGACAAACTTGGCAGAAAGTAATATTTCCCGTATCGATGGTGGCTTGGCGAAGAACTACTGAACCAACGCCACGTCCAAATTCAAACAGTTTTCCCACCGCTCATGACTCTCAAAGTCATCGGCAGAGAGTCCGAAGATCTTCACGTGGCTTCGACCAAAAGAGACGCGATCGTTTCAAGCCATTCCTTCTACTGAACCTACACATCCCGATTTGATCAGCGTCTGGACTTCAACAAGAGAAGCCCTCTGTAACACCCACCGGGCTTGGCTACAGCCTCAATATTGAGCCCTTCGCTACACATCGAACTTCATTCTGACCTCGCTTACAGCGTTCGTTCGAGGAGAATCGTGAAACAGACAGATCTGATGAATGCAGTATCGACTGAGCCTAGGCTAGTGAGAAGCGACCTGACTGACTATCTGTTCAGAGATAGTAATGCCCCCTGACCATCTCTTTCACGACCAAAGAATGTTCTGCTTGGAGAATGAGCAGTCGCAGGTCCAACATTTCTCTCAATCTGCTCCTTCACGTTTCTGCTTCCAGGACTCTGACACCTCGGACTTCCCTCCCGCAATTCCTCAACTGTTCAGGCGGAGTCGAGCGTCAGCATCTCTTCAGAGTCGACTTCGGGAGACGGCGGTAGCTCATTCCCTCCAGCCCCTCCGCTCTCAAGCACCTTGCATCTCGCCGCAAGCCTCGTGATCTCTGCATCCTTTTCCGCAAGCTGCCTCCGATGACATTGCACAAGTTTGTCCACAATTGCTTCCTAAGCATTTTTCAACTTGAATAGTGGGTCCCAGTGGTCTGCTACTTGTAACACGGGGTCCATGCGAAACTCGGGGCTGACGTCGTCGTCCAACTTCTCGCTCCGACACTTTTCCATGGCCCGGGCATGTTCTCCGCAAAGTGTGAGAAGACTTGTGTTGTTTTGCTGGAAAATTGCCGCCCAATTATCGAGTTGTTGCGTCAGGTTTGCGTTGTTCTTCTCACTTTCCTGAAGGCGATGCTCGAGCCCAGGCGCTGCATTGTTGGACCGTTGAACCGCCTGTAGGATTATGTTGTTCTGATTGACCAGCTGCTCAAAGAGCTGTATAGAAACGCCGATAGCTCTTTGCTCGAGCCCGGCGCACTTGATCTGCAAGCTTTGTTTGACCTGCTCGAGGTTCTCGATCTGTGCACCTTGCTCCTGCGTGAGCCACGAATATCGTTTGCCTTGCAATTCGGTTTGCGTCCTCAACTCGTTGAGTTGTTTTTCGAGGTCCGAGATCCTTTCCGCTGGAGTCTGTTCGTTCTGACTAGCGATGCCGCGGTAGTGGCCTTGCATCGGATTTGCTTGGAATTGTCCATGTTGTTCTTGCATCGGCTGTGCTTGACTCTGTTGATGTTGACGCGGAGGTTGCAAAGTCAGTTGGAGCTGACCATGTTGGCCTGCGATCTCTTGCGCTGCATCTTGCAACGCCGCCCAGTCCTACTGCTCGTCCATGCTGCGAATCGTGGCGTTCGAAGTGATTGTTGAGATGGTGTTCTGCGATATTGATGACTGCTTGCAAACATTACTCGCAATAAGAAGAAAGAAACAGGGTCAGCTTGAGTCTCGGGCACACCTGCGCCATGGCAACCATTCTCAGACGCAACTACCTTCACTTTCTGCAGCTCCAGACTAAATGCACTCGCGTAATGGTCAAAGCTCTCGCCTCCCGCGTTAAGTCGATGCTTCTCTCGACCGGCCTTGCTCGTTGATCACTTCCACGTCCACCATTCTGTCAGCAGGTTGCGAAGGGCATAAAGTCAATGGCTGACTGGTGACAGCGTTTTATCCTTCAGTGTGATCTGAATATGTCGAAGCGTGTGTGAGCCATCGCGCTCGGTTTGTGTCCAGCAAGCATGTCTCCCAGTCCATGGTCTTCGAACATTCGACGCAACTCGACAACCGACTTGCCAACGACAACAGAGCTTCAGGGCAGCAAGCACTTTCTACAATTGTGCTCATGCCGGTCTCGAACAGAGCCATGATTTGTGTCCCGCCAAGCTTCCGGTCTCAAGTCATCGCGCCTGGAAGCTCAAATCAAACCAATATTCCTCATGTTGATTTCGATCTGAGCAGTCTGCTGTAGCCGTCGTCGCTGCTCGGGCGTCATATTCTGCTGCAGCTCATATGCCCGTATCCTAGCGTACCGATACTCTCGATGTCTCTCCAGCTCCCTGGCGTACTCGACTGAGATCTCGTCCCCACTGATGTCGCGCCTCACGGGGAGACGAAAGCCTATAGGGCTGAGTGCGCGAATGCCGGCCATCGAGTTGAGATCAACGTTCGGTGCTGACAGAGAATGATGTCTGATGATCCGCTCGAGTGCTCGGCGCTGACTACGCACTTGTCGCTCAGTAAGATGGAGGCCATTCGCAGCCAACGTGCGTTGCAGCTCCTGGACATCTGGCTCATCTCCATGTCCGAGCATGGTGACCACAGAAGTCGTCGACTCGTTCTGCTGTATCGTAGGCATAGCTTCGGCCGGGCGAGAAATGTGCCTTTCACGTGTAAGCTGCGCGCGTTCCACATCATCCGTCCAGTACCGCATCGCTTCTCTGGGCTGGGGTTGCGAAGCTCTCTGAGCCATGCGTCGGCGAAGACGATTTCGACGAATATGAGGAGAGGGGTCGAGCTACCAGATCTGTCAGTTCCCATCATCTTCGCTCCGAGATTGGCATAATTGAGACCTACATTCAGTCTGCAGTCCAGAATTCCGGCGCCGCACAGGCAATAAAGGAGTATCGCGCTGACCGCACAGTACACGAGGAGCATGCAGGCCGCCACGAAATACCAGTCGACACTGGGCTGAGAGCCCGAAGATGTCCCAGCGCTCGACACTTGTAATTCTGGTGGGGGCATCGTGCTAGTCGGAATCTGCGGTGTTGGGTGAGGGAAGGACATCGTTGTGTTGGCGGTCGCGGTGTTGGTTGGCCATGAAGTGAGTGGAATTGGCGTCAAGTACATGGTCGACATGGCTTTTCGCCGTTCACCAGTGGCGGTGTGCCCAATAACTTGAAGTGTGGCACGCGTTGTGGCTATGAGGCAAACGGCGAGAACTGCTGCAGCGGGTCGTTGCCGTTAGAGTTTCTGCAGGTAAGCGCGGGTGAATGTGAAGGCAGGAAGGAGCAGACAATAACCGTCACGTTAAGTCGACACTTCGCTAAATGTTAAAAGAGACTGTACGAACCATCTCGCTAGAAATCCTTGCTCGAAACCATTATTCGTGCTCGTATGCATATCTTCGCAGATGCTCGTCGTCCACGGCGTGAATTCCTAGGTAGAGACGCGAACAGATCACGACGATTCTGTCCATGGCAAGGAGAATGTGCCGACCCAGTCTTCGACCTCACGCCTGAGCTCCAAGATCTCGACGACCTCCTCGCCCTCTTTCACGTACTCCTTGAAAGCGTTGACGCTGCCTGGGTTCTTACGCCCGCTCTTCTCCGCAGCTTCCTTCGCCTTGGCGTCCACGCTCTTCGTGATGTTCACGGCTCGGTGGACGATATCCGCCACTCGCTTAAAGTCTGCAGCCTGGAATCCACGAGTTGTCATCGCTGGAGTACCCATGCGAAGACCTCCGGGCTTCAGGGCGCTCTTGTCGCCAGGTACGGTGTTCTTATTTGCTGCGCAGCCAACAAGCTCCAAGATACGCTCCACTCGTGCTCCGTCAATGGCCTTATCCTTCAGGTCGACCAGGACCAAGTGATTGTCGGTGCCACCGGAGACAATGTTGTAGCCCAGGCCACCAGATTCCTTGTCGCTACCGAGACGTTTCGCGAGGGCTTGGGCGTTCTCAAGCACCTGCTGTTGATACTCTTTGAACTCTGGCTGCTGTGCTTGATGCAGAGCGACCGCGAGAGCCGTGATAGTATGGTTGTGTGGTCCACCTTGATGTCCTGGGAACACCGAAGCATTGATGGGGTTCTCGAGGTCGTACAGCAGCTCTTTACCCTTTTTGTCCACACTTCGCACACCCTTTCGGAAGAAGATCATTGCTCCTCGAGGCCCTCTCAAACTCTTGTGCGTGGTGGTGGTAACAATGTCGGCGTAATCGAACGGCGAAGGTACAACACCTGCAGCGACAAGTCCTGAAATGTGGGCCATGTCTGCCAGCAAGTATGCGCCCACCTTGTCCGCGATCTTTCTGAATCTGTCGTAGTCGATCAATCTGCTATACGCGCTCGTTCCTGCAATGATGATCTTCGGTCGGTACAGCAATGCCTGCTCTTCAAGCTTGTCATAATCGATCAAGCCGGTGCTCTCGTCGAGTCGGTAGGGGAAGGTCTCAAAGTATTTGGAGATCATCGAGATCTTCTTGTTAGGTATTTGGTAGCCGTGAGAAAGGTGGCCGCCGTGTGGAAGGTCGAGGCCCATGATACGATCGTGGGTATTGAGGAGCGCTGAATAGGCGTAGAGGTTGGCAGGCGAGCCAGAAAGAGGCTGTACATTCACACCCCATTTGTCGTTCTCCAAGCGGAATGTTTGCAGAGCTCGGTTCTGGCACAGGATTTCCGCCTCGTCGATGAACTCATTTCCACCATAGTATCGTGCTCCCGGGTATCCTTCCGAGTACTTATTTTGCATCACACTTCCTAGCGCATCCAACACAGCCTGGCTCGTGAAGTTCTCTGAGGGGATCAGGTTGATGAAGTGTTTCTGCCGCCTCTTTTCCTTGCGAATAATCTCAAACACCGTCGAATCGGCCTCCTCGAGGTTTGCGGACAGCAGCTATACGATTTATTAGTCACGTTTGATGATTGGCAGGGCGCTGTATGCCTGCGAGAGAAGGAATGGCCGGGCATCTCCCACTCGGATCTGCCTCTAGACTCTGACCCAGCAGGTGAGGATGATTCGGCATGTTGCATACCTTTTGCTGTCCCTCTGTGGACAATGCCCGCCACGCTGGCGCATTTGCGAATGACTGGGTCGCTGCAGGACGCTTGCATGCGCGGCATAGTATACTTCCAGAGGACCTGGCAGATGTCCGAATGGAGGCCATGGCGGAGATACGTGACCTAGGGAAGCTGCATAAACCAGACGCGATCGATGTGTGGTATGCAGGCGAAGTCGAGCTCTTTCACATTCAAGAAAGCGGCTATTGCGGGGAGCTATAACAAGGGTACAGGCGGCTCACCACACATGAAGGATACAAGATTTCACTTGTGACGAACGATTGGGTAAAAGTGTTGGCCTCGCTGCAGCTCCAAGAGGCACTGTTGGAGATGTCTTGGGGATTGATTTGCCTCGTAGAGGATTTCTCGATTGCAAAGATGAGTCGGGCGTGCTATGGCCCAAAACAGCATGTGAAACCCCGATAGGCTTGCAACGAGTGTCTATCTTCCTCCGTGACAGCCGTCCAATGCATTCCCGCTCAGCTCGGTGTATAAAGACAAATTGGAGCGTTCTAGAGAGATGCATGGGCTGTGTGCGTTCTTCAATGTATCCAGGCGAGGCTGCTGGCAGAATGTTCCGGCCTACGATGAAATATCTGTCCGCGATGTCGGGCACTTTCGCAGTGTGCATGTCTCACCAGCAGAACGGGGTAACTAGCCGTATCACCTGCAGGAACAGCCATTGCTGGTTGTTCGCCGACAGAGCAGAGTCCGCGACCGCACGTGTTTGGCGGGCAGAGGGTCTCGCAGCCATTGCCGAGAGGGCAGCTTCTCGTTGAGAGCAGGCTGGAGAATGACACCATTTCACCCAAGCACGCCAGCGACGGCCAAAGAAGTGGTGGAAATTTGGAGGAGGCCGCGAAGGAGGCCGCTCGGTCGCCGGCCGCCCAGTGCAGGAGGCGCAAGTCACATCGCACAGCGTCGACGCGGCGAGTGCGAGGCTCGGTGCAGGCCATCGGTGAGTTTGGTGCGCCGTCCGTGGGCCGACATCTTTGTGCGCGCGTGGTCATATTGTTCTCGACATCCAGCTGCATTGCGCGAAACACGACTTCAGGAAGTGCCTCACTCAACCCTTGCCCCACGCATCCCCGCTAGGAACGGCAATTAGGCCAGCTGCAAAGACAATTTGTTGCTTCCACCTCGCCCTCCCCTCCAACCTCTCTTCCTCGACATTGGTCTGCTCTTGACATTCCTACATCCTCTCAAACACTCAATACACAGTCGTCGAAATGGCAACCAACGGAACCGCGCCTCACGCTGGCCCGTAAGTCCCCGCAAGAGAAATTCTGCTCAGTCCTGCTCAGCATATCTGCTGCTCCTCGACCTGCAACCACATAGCAGCACCCACTCGCAAGAGCGGCGCTGCCGGAGTGGCTTCGCAGAGCTCACCAGGACAAACTGGGCAGGATGCTGCCAATTGCTCCGAACCGCGCTGACAAGTTCTCAGAAAGGGCACCTTCCTCTTCACATCCGAGTCCGTCGGCCGTGGTCACCCAGACAAGATCGCTGATCAAGTCTCCGATGCCGTGCTCGATGCCTGCTTGGCCGAGGACCCCGCGTCCAAGGTAGCTTGCGAGACTGCCACCAAGACCGGTATGGTCATGGTCTTTGGCGAGATCACCACCAAGACCCGCCTCGACTACCAAAAGGTCATCCGCGAGGCCATAAAGGACATTGGCTACGATGACTCCGCCAAGGGCTTCGACTACAAGACTTGCAACGTGCTCGTTGCCATCGAAGAGCAGAGTCCCGATATCGCACAAGGTCTCCACTACGAGGAGGTCCTCGAGAAGCTCGGTGCTGGTGACCAGGGTATCATGTTCGGTTATGCCACCGACGAGACACCTGAGCTGCTGCCATTGACCATTCTCCTCGCACACAAGCTCAACTCCCGCATGGAGGAGGCCCGCAAGAGCGGCGAGCTGCCATGGCTCAGGCCTGACACCAAGACTCAAGTCACTGTTGAGTACGAGCACGACAACGGAGCTGTCGTTCCAAAGCGTGTCGACACCGTCGTCGTCTCTGCTCAGCATGCCGAGACCATCAGCACTGAGGAGCTCCGCAAGGAGATCCTCGAGAAGGTTATCAAGGTCGCTATCCCATCAAACCTTTTGGACGACAAGACCGTCTACCACGTAAGTATTGGATTTATGGCGTCAGCTGCATAATTTGGAAGCGAAAGCTAATCTATTCTAGATTCAACCTTCCGGACTCTTCATCATCGGTGGCCCACAGGGTGACGCCGGTCTCACCGGTCGTAAGATCATTGTCGACACCTACGGTGGCTGGGGTGCCCACGGAGGTGGTGCGTTCTCTGGCAAGGACTACAGCAAGGTCGACCGATCCGCTGCCTACCTCGCCCGATGGGTCGCCAAGTCCATTGTCAAGGCCGGCCTCGCTCGCCGTGCCCTCGTCCAGTTCTCGTATGCCATTGGTGTCGCCGAGCCTCTCTCCATCTTCGTCGAGACCTACGGTACCTCTACCAAGACCTCGGACGAGCTTGTCGCGATTGTTAGGAACAACTTCGACATGCGTCCTGGTGTTATTGTCCAGGAGCTCGACCTCGCTAAGCCAATCTACCGCGAGACGGCTAAGAACGGTCACTTCACCAACCAGAACTTCTCTTGGGAGAAGCCAAAGGCTCTCAAGTTCTAAGCAGCAGCAGCAGCAGAATTTGCGACCTGAACACAGAGCATGCACCCTTGTGGCGCAGCTTGCATAACATTCAGGCCCGAGAATAACAACTCGAAGCTCGGACAGAGACGGCGTTTTTGGCGGAAAACATATGGCGGGATTTATGTGTTACAATAGAGCAAAAAGTTTCACGGAGAGCGATGATACCCACAAGCCCTGCTCAGGCGATGGACGTTTTGAC
Organism: Cercospora beticola; assembly: GCF_033473495.1. NCBI lineage: Eukaryota > Fungi > Ascomycota > Dothideomycetes > Mycosphaerellales > Mycosphaerellaceae > Cercospora > Cercospora beticola. Next base: position 2,100,561 of record NC_088942.1, read on the forward strand.
ATTCAACATAGACCGACGGGCAGGCAGATGGCATCTGAGATTAGCGTAGGCGTTCAGGAGATGACTTCAACTACATCTCGAGGAGCGCGACACTATCAACAACGCGCTCGATAGGAACGAAATGGATTGCAATTTTGCAAAGCCATGCATTTGGATCTTCCTTTTCTTTTCTCCCAAGATCTTGCATTCCACGCGTGAGGTATGTTGCTGACTGTGTTTAGTGTCGAACTCTGAAGAACCCAAAATATTGCCCGATACGTACTCGCAAACTATTGATACAATGCATACGACTCCTGTCGATTTTGCCGGAAAACGTCTTAACACAAAAAACAGCAGAATCTCCGCGCTCGCAAATGCTCAAAATCATGCCCATCGCTATTCATACTCATTTCCATGTCCTCCCATCGCAGTACAGTACAGCACAGCAAAAGCACGCGCAAGAACGCCACAAATCAATTCCTCCAATTACACAAATCCTCATCCCGAGCACCTACTTTCCATCCCTCAACTCCTCCACAACTTCCTCCATCATCCTCGCCAATTCATCCGGCACGCTTGCAAAAGGTACATGATCAGCTTCGATTTTTCTGACTTTTGTATCTGGTCGAAAACGCTTCAATCGATCGATGTAGAAATCTTGTTCTGTTGGAACCATGGCTTGGTCTTTAAGGCAGCGGATATATGTGCATGGAAACGATTTCCAAAGGTCGTGTTTGGTGGGTGTCATGAATGATGAGGAGGCTTGAGGGACGATGTGGGAGACGAGGGAGGGGGTTAGAGTTGGTGGACAGGTGTTGTAGAGGGTTGGGATTGGGTTTAGGACGTGGCTGAGGGGGCCCTGGGAAGGGAGAAAGGAAGATGTTAGCTGGGGATTCGGGCTTGATGGAGGTGGGTGGTGGAAATTCTTACATCGATTTTCACCCATGATGCTCTTCCGCCCATTTTTGATGTTACCAGGCTTTGACCCGCTTCGGTTACGAAGGCGGATACGAAGACTATCCCGAGCAGTTTTCCTGTCGTGCCGGGTCTGGCGAGAGGTAAGTCTGCGAGAGCTTCGCAGCCTGGAATTGCGCCGTAGCTGTGGCAGACGAGTAAGACGTCTCGGCCTTCGAGGAGTTCGGTGGCGATTGTGTTGTGGAGAAGCTTAACGTCTGCATCGAAGCAGTTATCTGGAGGTGAAGGGCCTGAGCTCGATTGCTGTGGAACGAGAATTCTGTCGATTTTGGTGTGTTTCTGTACTGCTTCACTGAAGGTTTGATAGTGCCATGATGTGTGGAATGCGCCGTGAGCGACCACTATGCTTGTTTTGTTTGTGTTGTGCTTGACTGAGTCGCGTGAAGGCGAAGGGCTAGGTGATCGAATCTTGGAGCGTGGATCGATAGGGATTGCGGTGTCTTCCCATTCCGCAGCAGGACGTGATGCGAAGCAGTTGCACTTGCGTAGAAGGGCTTTGATCTTCTCCATCGTGTGTGGTGTGTCTTAGGATCGGCAATGCTAACTGATCAGGTTTCTCGCACGGACGGCAGAGACTTGCGGCACGACGTCTGTTGTGCTTGCTGCGTTTCACGCCTGCAACGCGATGTTGGAGGGACCGTTGACGAAGTGAAGTCTGTGTTGCTGCCCTGGAGGATGAAGTGGTGTCGTCTAGTCAAGTGGCTTGCTCAACTTGGACGCGTTTCGCGTGATCCTTCACTATCGACACACGTGGGCGCTGTGCCCCTCAATAATCGACGCAGTTGTTGCTCGTGCGTTCGCGCCGCGTGTGTCCTTCAGGAAGTCCAGGTTGGTCACGATCCTTCCTGAGGCGAGAGAGTGGTTGCGATCCTGCTTGCATTTAGGTGTGATGGTTTGAGTTTGATACCATCCCTGTTTTGGCAGTAGCTCAGGCAGTAGTAAGCTTTGGTATGCAGCAAGTAGGGGTAGCTGGGCTGCTTGCGTTTCTCATGATGAGCAGACGTCTGCTTTCATTTTATGCTCGGATCTCAGCGGACAGACGGAAGTCGTAGACGACACCGTCCTGCAACAGCGGCAAGCACGATGCTCGACCATGTGGAAGCGAAGGATCTGAACAAATCACTCCAAGTGAGGCGTAGATTGGGAAAGCCTTGTGCAATTTTCGTGCCTAACGAGCTTGCGAATTTTGGTAAGGCTGAGCAATTTGGGTAATCTTCTGTTGCCCTTGAATGGCAGCAGTCAGCGTCTTCGGAGAGCGTGTGATACCAATGGAGGGGCAGCTCCTCGTTTGGAACTTCCAGAAACGCCCGCGGCCGCAACAGTGAAACATCATCGCCATCGTTTGTGCGCTGTTGCACAAGGTAACGCAAGCCCGATCAAACCTGCAAGCAATATGGAGATCCGCGGGGCTGCAAAGATGACTGATCGCACGGGGCGTGCCAACAAGGCGGACTAGTTCGTTACGAGCAATGATTCGTCTCTGCAAGGCACCAAGGTAGCTGGCCAGGCGGTAGTCTTTTGTGGGGCTTGCAGAGTCGCAGTCGTCTTGGTGAAAGCCATCTTCAAGTCTGCAGATGGAAGATCGCGAGGGCTTGGCTCCAGGTTCGAAACATCAAACAAATCCGCTACACTGAGGTGCAGAACGTACACAGCAGAATGCGTCGCACCATGACAGAAGCGAGATATGCAACTGACAGATGCAGTATAACTCATTCACATGTCAAGTGCACAATCAAGCTATATCACGATTGCTCATGATCGGCATGCTGTAGCATAGCTGCAGGTGTCCGGGTGCCTGGTATTCACTGCATGGGCACTTCAGTGTTATCGTCGTCCGAATTTCGCTGCTGGTGGGGAGAGAGTGCTCTGGTTGTCTTCGCAGACCGCAAGCAGCTTGATGAAATGTGCGAAAATGGCTACAAGCATGTCGCCGAGTATGAGGGCCAGCAGAATGGCGGAGATTGAATCAGTGTCGCTTGTCAGAGAGGGCTCAGAGTCTGCATGAAACTCCGGATTCTGCTGTGGCAAGCCTGCTTCTCGTATCATGGCCGGTTTGCTCGCAGCTCATGCGTAGACACGCCTCGACGCGGTCCGAGCATGCCGTTGATGCGGTATGCCGGTCTACATGCCATAGGCGTCGGTATCCATGCTGCGGAAGGATCCAAGTTTGCGTTGGAAGCCGATTGGGTCTCATGCTGCCAATGTCAAACCCAACTTCGCGAAGACAGTGCAGTAATAAAACTGAATGCTTCTGTCAAGATCTGAATGAGCCCGATGTCGTACCTTAGAGCCAACGTCATTGACTAAGCAGGCAGCATACTGTCTGAAAGGCGTAAGGTCAATGTCTGTTTCCAAGTTAGCTCCGAGCAAAGCCCCAAGATGACATATCGCTTGGCAGACTGTGCTTCCCGCAACGCCCAAGTTTGGGGGTCATGGACTAAGGCAGTCGCGATCCCAACGGGAAACGTGCAGCGCATCGCTATATTTGTCGGGAGATTGCTTGGATGCCCACTTCTCCAGTCACTATATGGGCACGCAGCGCAAGCACTATCTTCTGCTGATGAATGCGTGTTTGGCACGGAGATAGACGGCCGAGAGGGGGCACGCACTTGGACCATCGGCAATTGCGCGTGGGCTGCGCGAGCAGGACAGTGATGGCGTCGGAGTCCGGTGTTTGGAGGGGACGTTGGGACTTAGCAATCGCTGTATTCCGCGGAAAATACCTCAGACGAAGCAGCGCAGCAGAGTGATGAAAGGCGCGTGGTCCAGGCGGCGGCGCTGCGAGCGGTTGCCACAGCGCGCAATCGTCAGAGACGTCGCGCTGACACCAGGACTGAGGTCATCGGAGGTGATTTGTATACAGCCGAGTATCTGGCGTGAATGCCGCCGAGGAGCGCAGTCAGTCGGTCAGTCGTCAGCGGGCGGAAGGCGTCGTCGGCAACGGCGGAGGGGTGAGAGTAGCGAGGGCAGAGTCGCAGCGAGGGCAGCAGATTCCCTCTCCCACGCGTGCACCAGACAGTGCATAGACCGATCATCACCATTCCCCTTCGCATATCCGCCGGCGGGAGGTGTTTGCTGCGCTGCTCCAGCTTATGTTACTCAGCGCCTGCTAATCGTCTCCGACACGTCCCGTGCAGCGCAAAGAGCAAAGGCGCGCCCCACCACGCAGGGCTCATGACATCCTCACCCTCAACAGCCAAAACTTCTGGCTTGCTTTCTTCCGCTACTACAACTACCACTTCGCAACTGCGAGTTGACTCCATCTCTCAACATCTACACCCCACCAACTCTGCGAACATGTCTGGACAAGTGGAAGCTGTGTGAGTCTGCCCTCCAAACCTGCCCGCCCATCCTGATGTCACCCGCCTGCCCCTCACCAAAAGATTTTATCCTCCCGGAACATTGCTCACTGCGGCTCTGCGAGCACTGCAAGGAACATGCGTAATCAGACTCCGCCGCAGCTGCTCTCGCATGCCAATGGCACAATCTCCGCACGCATTGCTCTCGCAGACTGCGCGAGCTGCCTTCACTTCTGGAGCTCGCATACCCAATCTCCCGCAGCTCAAACCAATTCATCCGGACATGGCTGACTGTGACTCTACAGCGGCGACTTCGGTCTCATTGGCCTCGCGGTCATGGGCCAGAACCTGATCCTCAACGCTGCCGACCACGGCTTCACCGTCGTCGCTTTCAACCGCACCGTCGCTAAGGTTGATCGCTTCCTCGACAATGAGGCCAAGGGAAAGAGCATTGTGGGAGCACACAGCATGGAAGAATTCGTGGCCAAGCTGAAGAAGCCACGCCGCATGATGCTTCTCGTCATGGCCGGTCAGCCAGTCGACGACTTCATTGAGAACCTGTTGAAGAGCGGCATTGAGGAGGGCGACATCATTATCGATGGTGGTAACTCCCACTTCCCAGACACCAACCGCCGAACCAAGTACCTTGCATCCAAGGGCATTCGCTTCGTTGGATCCGGTGTGTCTGGTGGTGAGGAGGGTGCCCGTTATGGACCTTCCATCATGCCTGGTGGAAACGAGGAGGCCTGGCCATACATCAAGGATGTCCTCCAGAGCATCTCTGCCAAGTCTGATGGCGAGGCTTGCTGCCAATGGGTCGGTGACGAGGGTGCTGGTCACTACGTCAAGATGGTGCACAACGGTATCGAGTACGGTGACATGCAGCTGATTTGCGAGGTGAGCATGACGGAAAGCATAATTGGAGATTGTACGTGCTGACAAAATGCAGGCCTACGACATCATGAAGCGTGGTCTTGGCATGAGCGGCAAGGAGATGGCCGACGTCTTCGCAGAATGGAACAAGGGCGTCCTCGACTCATTCCTCATCGAGATCACCCGCGATATCCTCTACTTCAACGACGATGATGGAACAACACTTGTCGAGAAGATCCTCGATGCTGCTGGACAGAAGGGAACTGGCAAGTGGACTGCCATTAACGCCCTCGACATGGGTCAGCCAGTGACACTCATTGGTGAGGCTGTGTTCGCGCGATGCTTGTCCTCGCTCAAGGGCGAGCGAACTCGCGCCAGCGAGAAGCTCACTGGCCCAACACCAAACTTCACTGGTGACCGGGCACAATTCCTGAAGAACCTCGAGCAAGCTCTTTACGCCTCGAAGATCATTTCATACGCACAGGGCTTCATGCTCATGCAGAGCGTAAGTCCGAGCCTGCTGTTAGTAGCTGAATCTCAACTGACCCAGTATTACAGGCTGCCAAGGAATACGGCTGGAAGCTCCAGAAGCCAGAGATCGCCCTCATGTGGCGCGGTGGCTGCATTATCCGCTCCGTCTTCTTGAAGGACATTACCAAGGCATACCGCTCGAACCCAGACCTCGAGAACTTGCTCTTTGACGACTTCTTCAACAAGGCTATTCACAACGCACAAGAAGGCTGGAGAGACGTCGTCTCCAAGGGCGCTCTCTGGGGTATTCCAACTCCAGCATTCTCCACCGCTCTTTCCTTCTTCGATGGCTTCAGGACAAAGGACCTCCCAGCCAACCTCCTCCAGGCCCAGCGTGACTACTTCGGTGCTCACACTTTCCGCATCAAGCCAGAGCACGCCAGCGAGAAGTACCCAGAGGGCAAGGATATCCACGTGAACTGGACCGGCCGCGGAGGTAACGTTTCCGCGTCGACGTACAATGCTTAGATATCTTCATGACCAGCGCGTGTGTTGCTATGAATGCCAGCGAAACCAACTTTTCCCATGCGGCCACCCTGTTTGGCGCCGCTTCCCTCCGACTGTCAGGACATTTAGCCAGAAGCGGCGTCTTGTATGAAACAAGTGGTTGGGTCGACAGAAAAGTATAAATCATCATGGATAGAATGAGGCCAATTACAATGAAAGCGAAATGTTCGACGACTCAAATGCTGTGTTTCTTCCCCGCCTACCGACTCTACGCATGCTTCTTCTGATCCTCCTCTACCCCCTTCATCACCCAGTTACTATGATGCTTCGCATAGTCCTCCGCCCCCTCCTTCGTCTTCATCGCCTCCTTCATCTCAAACTTATCCGGCACATCACACCCCCTCTTCACCGCCTCCCTCTTCTGAATCGTCTCCAACCACCTCTGCAACGCCTCAAAACTCTTCGTCTCCACCCCCGCCCATTCCGCCCAATTGACCCAACTAAAACAACAAATATCGGCAATCGTATATTTCCCTCCTACAATCCACAACCCCTCTCCTTTCTTTTCTTGTTCAGCTAGACGATCATTGAGAACTTGATAGAGACGCTTGGTTTCGGTTTGGTAGCGGGTTATAGCGTAGGGGATTTTGGTGGGGGCGTAGCGGTAGAAGTGGTTTGCTTGGCCTTGCATGGGGCCTATGCCGGATTGCATCCAGATTAGCCAGTTGAGGAGTTGGTAGTGTTCTGGGGAGGTTGGGGGAAAGGAGAGGGTGTGGGAGGGGTCGTAGGTGGAGGTTAGGTAGAGTTGGATTGAGGCGCCTTCGAAGAGGGTTTGTGGGGTGGAGGGGTTTGTGGTGTCGATTAGGGCGGGGATGCGGCCGTTTGCTGGTGGGGGAGAGTGAGCGATTAGCTGGTTTCTATTGAGGCGGAAGAAGCGGAGGGATGAAGAGGGTTTGGATCGCTTGCTGGGGCAAGAGTTGTCGGGATTGAAGCCGTTCAGCATGCCCCTCGGGTAGGTATTGCCATTGTCATCAACAGTCAAGAAACTGGGCATAGAGATGTCCTCATCCATCGACAGCCCATTGCTCGCCATCTCTTTCGCTCTTTTTGAATGTACTCTTAGCAAACGAGACTTACGATTAATCTTCAAAAACCACTCCTCTTTCTGTTGATTCTTCGCAATCTCAATCTTGTGGACATTGTACTTTAGCCCAAGTTCTTCCAATGTGATGCTGATCTTCTGGCCATTGGGCGTGCCCGCAGTATATCTATTTCTTAATGTCAGTATCTGGTGTTGATTGTGTTTGTGGCTGAAACTCACAGGTCAATGTTGGTCTCCTGGGTAGACATGATTCTGCTGTTTTGGATAATGCGTTCTTGCTGTCCGATGTTACTACATCGAAGCTCTTTATTTTGTGTCGTCTCTTCGTGATACGTCATATGACGGCTTGAGCTGCAACGCGGAAGCTGTAAGGCTAGCTAGATTTCTTTCGAGCATTGATTGACTGCAATCCGGTGTGTTGTCAGCATTGCTTCCAGTGATTGTGTAATGAAACATGAGACGAATCAACTCATGTCCTCTCCAGCGCCCAAAAACTGCGCAGTCAACATTAGACTATCGGCGATAGTACTCAATAATGTACAAAGAGCTGCTTCTTTTCAACGCAGCATTCATCTAGACATTCCTTCGTCTCTCCGCATCACCACTCATTGGTATCGACTCCTTTTCAAAATCCACCATGCGTAGAATTTCACTCTTAGAACGACCTTCGCCGGGCACTATCGCCACGCTTCTAGCTGACGACGTCCGCTTCCATCTCGCCTCCGCCTTCCTGCTTAACGCCGAATTCTTCCTTCACACCGTTACCGTTTGTCTGACCTGGTAGGATGAGCTCCTCAGGCCCGTCTTCCTTCTTGAAGTCTGCAAATCTCTCTGCCTTGTCGCCGGGCGTCCAGACTTTATCCTCAAATTTTCCTCGCTTCTGGCCAGCTTCGTGTTTGTACGGGCAGTTCTGGTTCAGGCATGGGTTGTACCGGCACACAATCGTACTGTGTCCAAAAGTGCAGCCAGGGGTGGTGCAGTCTCCGCCGTTTTTGCATGGCCTCACATTTGGATGTGTGAAAGGGCATTGCGCGTTTTGGCAGTTGGGGTAGAACTTGCATGGCACCGGGATAGCACCAGGCTTCGCGCTGGCCGGGCTGGGATGGCGAGCGGTGCAACTCTTGTTTGTGCACTTGCCAGCGTAGGAGCACGTGGCTGTCATGTCGAGGGTAGGAACGGTCTCCAACGTTGTCCTTGGACCGCGATGCGCAAATCCGCAACCAGGGTTTGTGCATGAGAGATCGAATCGGCATGGACTCGAGAATTTGCCGCCGCCATTTTCGTCTCCGTCCAGATCCATGCCATCAGCTCCGCCAGCGTGAGGCCCGCTGGGTAGCGCACCGTCAGGCATCTTGCCATCCACTGCGTGTAGTGTAGGTGCTTGTTGCTGTCCACCTCTGCCGCCACGAGCACCTCCACGAGTACCTCTCCCGCGAGCGCCTCCTCGACCGCCATTTGGGCCAGCGCCGCCGTTCGGAATGGCTTGCAACATCTGCTGGAACATATTCGCCTGCATTTCCATCATTTGCATGAACTGCATCTGCTGTTGCGAGTCCACGCCAGGTGCTGCGCCCATCATTCCCATGCCATTTTGTGGGCCGCCACGTCCGCCGTTCAGCATTCGACCGACACCGCGTGCGATACTGTGTTTCGGTCCTCGGGGTGCTGCGTCTCGTGAGGAATGTGAGTTGATCCTGCCTGCCCCGACACCAGCTGCACCTTTTATCCTTCGAAGGTTATCAGGAAGCTCCGATCGGTCGAGGTTGCGATTGAGCTGGTTAAGCATGCGGCCGCCCCGCCCTCTCTGAGGACCGGAGCCGTTGCGCATCGATCGTGGACCTGTGGGTCTGTATTGGGTTAGTTGCTGATATGGTTGCTGTATACCCCAGGGCCGCGGCTGTCGCATGTAGCGATTGCCGTGGAACTGGTTGAAATGAGAAAAGTTGACATACGGTGCTTCCGCTGGTGATGCTGAGTCCTCCATCATAGCATCACCGGAAGTTGATTGTTGCGCTTGTTCCTGATGCGCGCCATTGTTCTCGGTCTGCTGTGCTTGCTGCTGCTGAGGCTGCGTGATTGTCTGCACTTGGTCAAAGAGCCACTTCGTGAAATCGATGACTTCGGGGTTGTCGTCGCCAATCGCCAGCAGATCAGTGCCCAGCTCTGCTTGCACGCCTTGCGCGTCTCTGCCGTTAACAATCATCATTGTCACGTACTCGGCGAGTGTCATGTCGTTCTCATCGGTGACCCAGCCATTCTCCATGAGCTTCGGCTGGATCGCATTTTGGAGCTGCTGGGCATGGTCGCTGCCAGCATCGACCACTGCGGAGGCCATGATAGGGGTGGTGGTGGGTGTTGTGTTGACCGGCGGGAGAAGAATGAGGGCGGAGCCTCGAAGGCCGTGTTTTTAAAAGCGCGCGCCCGCTGGTTGCTGCGTGTGTGTCTGCGGTGAATGCGCGCTGTGTGTGTGACGGTGAAGACCGGTGGCGGATGGTGTGCGCTGCAATGTGGTGGAGATTGGGAAGTGCAGCGAAAAGTTGTCGGTTCTGTCGATGTCTTGGATCACGTCGCGTGGGTTTGACGCTGCTGCTGCTTGCGGCCGCCACTGACAGACGGGCACCCCTGTTCCGGCGGCTTAGTCAGCCACTTAGAAAGTTTCTGGGAAGCATCAAAGAATTGTTCCGCGCGTGCGCTGCATTGAGTACGGCGACTGCAGCTAATACAATGGCGAAGTCAAAGCAGGCCAAAGCAGTCAATTCGCACGATGTTATTCAGCAGCCGACGCCGCCAGCGCAGGACTATGACGAGAGCGAAGATGTGGAAATGAGCGACGAATCTGAGGCCGAGATCGTGGTGGATGGCGAGCCTGAGAAAGATGAGACGGAAGAAGAGCTCGAGCGATTGGTCTTCGGCGACAGCACCGCCTTTCGGGATGGACTACGAGACTTTGATCCAGAGGCTGAGGACGAAAACATTGCCGATTACGATGCGACAACGGGACTCGAAGGTCTGGACGATGCTCAAGTAGGTCAGACATATCTGTGGACGTATGAAGCTGGTTGACTCACCTTGCACCAGCTCTTCTTCACCGATACAGGCGATGATTCGTTACGGGCTCCTGCACAGGATGAACACAGCGACCGCGACGAGACATTACATTCGATACAGCCTGCAGCGTGGGACGACAGTGACGATGAACGGACTTTGGTCTCACTGGCATCGGTGCCACGACTGCGGAAGCTGAGGAACACTGAGGCTGAAGATGTGGTCACTGGCAAAGAATACAGCAGAAGATTGAGAAAGCAGTTTGAATTGCTGAATCCAACACCACAGTGGGCACAGACTGCACTGCAGAGGCCAGCGAAGAAGAAGCGACGCACCTCAGACTATGTTGGGTCAGACGAGGATGTCTCTGAGAACGACATGGACATTGATGGAGATCTACCCTCCACTGCACCTCTGGACCAACTGCTACAGGACGCCGCGTCCTTGGTACGACAAGCAGGACCAGGAGCTGGCAAGAAGCGCAAGATCCGACCCGAAGTTATCGACATACAGCGACAGAAGGATATTCCTGGAGTGCAGCCTAGTGCCATCACTTCATTGTCTTTCCACCCCACGTTACCTCTGCTACTCTCCTCTGGCCCGTCCTCAACACTCTACCTCCATCATCTTGCGAACTCGCCGCCCGCGCCATCGCCGAACCCACTTCTCACCAGCCTGCACGTTCGAGGGTCTCAGCTTACCACAACCGCTTTCCATCCTCACGACTCTCGCATATTCCTCTCCGCACGCCGAAAGTACTTCCATGTCTGGAACCTCAACACTGGTCAAGTTGAGAAGATCACGCGAGTCTACGGCCAGCAGCATGAGCAAAAGAGCATGGAGCATTTTAAGCTGTCTCCAGATGGGCGGTATATGGCACTTCAGGGCTCAACGAAGAAAGGTGGTGGTATCATTAATCTACTGGATGCTACAACACTGCAATGGGTGACGCAGGTGCGAATCGAAGCTCGAGGAGGGATAGCGGATTTCGCATGGTGGCGAGACAGCCGAGGACTGTGCATAGCAGGGAAGAACGGCGAGGTCAGCGAATGGAATCTGTCCGAACAACGAGTTGTGGCCCGATGGCAAGACGAAGGTGCTGTGGGCACGACGACACTCGCGCTCGGCGGGCATCATGAGGTGTCTAAGGGGCTCATTGGAACTGATCGCTGGATAGCTGTTGGCAGCAGTTCCGGTATCGTGAACGTATACGACCGACGAGTATGGCTGGGAGACTCTCCGAAGAGTGTACGAGAGATCCCTGCGACGCCGAAGCCAACACGAGCTTTGGATCACCTTACCACGCCGACATCACATTTGGCATTTTCGCCTGATGGCCAGATTCTTGCAATGGCATCAAAATGGAAGCGAGATGCAATGAGACTTGTACATCTACCCAGCTGTACAGTGTTCAGAAACTGGCCAACGAGCCAGACACCGCTCGGACGAATTACTGGCGTAGCTTTTGCAGATGGCGGCGTGGTGCAGGGTTCAGACGCACACAGTGTGCTCGCTGTGGCCAACGAGCAGGGTAAGATTCGAGTTTGGGAGATTAGGTAGTAGTTCGTGCCAATCGAGCCCATCTTCTTCTTCCCATATCTTTATCCACGGTTTTTGGGAGTTTCTAATTCTTTCTTCCTTTGAGCGAGTGGTTGTCTTCTCTGATCATCGCCTGATCCTACTCTCCAGTCAACTCCACCAGCCACAAAGTCGTTGAAAGCCATCTGAATGTTCTCATCTCATATATTGTGAGAACACACAACTCACTGCTCAAAAGAACTCTCTCCATCTTTGGTATCGATGTCCTTTTGGTCCACCTTGCTGACTTTTGCTGCGCGGGGACCCATGTTCAAGTGTTGGACGAATTTGTCGAGGTTGGAGGATGAGCCTTGGGCTTCTCCGACCACCTGGCGAAGGTGTCAGTATCAATGCTCTCTGATCATAGACACGGCATTGCGAGCGGATCCAGGGTGGAGTGAAGATGGATTCGACCTACAGTTCCATCACTTGCGTTCTTGACGTATCCTGTCACACTGAGGGATTGAGCTTTTTCGGCTGTGAAGGAGCTGAATGATTGTCAGTGTGTCATTCGTCTTGAGTGCTATCACAGTGTACCGGAAGTTCACGCCTTGGACTGTGCCTTCGACTTTGAAGGAGATCTATAGGCATTGTCAGCAATGGCTCGTTCCCAAATGGCTAGCTGGTGAAATGCTACATACTCGTTTCGACATGCTGATGAAGCTTGTTGAGAAGTATCGCATACGGTGGTGCTGTCAGTGGAATTGGGATTGTTTCTGCTTTGCAATGTTTGAAGCATGGAATTATTTGGATGTTCCTCAATGTTCAATGTTCAAGTTCAAATGTTGTTTAGTACATGTAAGTGCCATCGATATGACGTACATATGCAGGGTGCAGATGCGTGCAGCAGGAGCAACGACTGGAGCTCATATTTGGCTGCAAACAGCTTCGACCTGAATATTACAGAACGTCTTATACATCATGCTCATCTAAGACCCGTCCTGATCCGCCAACGGAAGCACCAGGCTTTCAAGGAATTGTTGATATAATCTAAATTCACCACGCGCGGATCAAAGTTTTCGTATTCTGCTCTACTGGCAAATCTCTCATAGTTCGGCCGATTCACACATTGATTCGTATACCATTGACGGAGATGAGCTGCGTCAGGACCATCGGGTGTAGAGAACGACTTCTATATGAGGTTAACAAGTAATGCACGAACATGCCGTAGCCACATACCTTCAGGCGTTCCCATCCGTAAACGCCTCCGCAGTCTTCTGCGACCGGGTGGCCCTTCGCTTCGAGGCATACGACTTCTTGTCCTGGCCGATCAGGATGGACCGTTTGCATGTCAGAGAACTCCTCATCATCTGTTGTGCCCAGAAAAGTAATGTCGTGCTCCCAGCCGTCTTCCATGTCATATTCGTACTCTATTGTCGCCGGAGGTTCTGGCCAGATGCGACTGCCACCGAATACCTGATTCAGCCTTCGTGTCTTACTGCTCTTGCACATCGGCTCGCCCTCAACCCGCATGTCATTCATCTCCTCTGGATCCTCATACAAAAACTCTTTCGGTCGGTAGTAGCCTGGCGTAAAACGCTCGTTAGGATCCCGCTTCCCAAAGAGCGAGAACGAGTACAAGTGGCAATCTGCCCAACCGAATGCATACTGCAGAATGCCGTGCAGCTGATGAAACGTGATCGTTGTTGGGACGCGCAGTGTTCGCTCGACTGGAGGATCATCGATGTATCGGAGCTTGACATGCAGTAGGTACGCTGGCTCGGTGAGTGTTCGCTGCAGCATTAGTTCTTCTTGCATCATCCGGTATGCAGCACGCTGACTGGTGCTTTTCTTGCCCCGAAACTGCTGGATGGAGCCATCATCAACCGTGACATCAGACCAATCCATGTTACCAGCGCTCGATGCATGCACAGCGAAGTATAGACTGGCCGATGGTGACGACGCTGATGAGAAGGATGACAAGAGTAAGGCCTTAGACCCCTGTGCATCATCTCATTGCCTCCTAGAAGCCTAATGTCTGGCTCCATGAGGGCGTAAGTGTATTTCAACATCATCGCCTGAAGAAGAGCCAACTGCTTCCCAGAGGGTGATCATGAGCTACGACTTTAGCGATGGACGAGGTGCGATCTGGTCAGCTGCATGTGATACTTGGAAATCCAGTCATGCGTCACGGCCCCGTTGTCTCAGCGAGGCAGTAGACATACAAGAACGGCGGTCTTGCCATGTTCAAAACTTCTGAAGCTCCATCCTGCATTTTCTGGGCAGGCGTGGAACCGCTCTTTCTTTCTTTCATCTTGTCGATATTATTCGAGAGAGGCACACAACATCGGCAGTGCCTCGAAGTGGATGTCCTTCCGCAAAACCACCCCCGCCCGGCCAATCACAACACCAGGATTCTGTGCCACAGCAAGCGAAGGGGCATCTCGCATGTCTAGCTCTCATCTGGCCTGACAAACATCGGCGGCCAACTCCTTCGCAGGCAAAGCCAGATCGGCTCGTGTGCCACGCGGGCGTGGCATTTGCGTGTTGTTTCGGCGGAAGTCATGAACTAGTCGTCCAATGTGGGTCGTCTCTCATGGACTCCAGCTATCATCTGCTCAGGTTCGTTCTTTCGTTTCTTTCCACCAAAACCCTGAGCGACTTGTGTATCTAGGGAACTGCGGCAGACTCTCGCAATGGCGGGACGAAGCTCGTCGCTACGGCGAGAACCCTTGCAGAGCATACAACTAAAGAACAGCAGCAAGAGCGGCGACGACGACGAACATGGCTCTCCCATCTACGACGAATATGACCTCTCCGATTCAAGATGGGGCAATACCATCTCAGACGACCAGGACATGCACCGGCTGGGCAAGAAGCAAGAATTTAAGAGAAACTTCAGCTTCCTTTCCGCTCTCGGCTTTGTGTCAGTGTACATGGTGAGTTTTGAGGCGTCGAGATGCTTTGTCACAAATCTGACATTTTCTGCTAGGCCTCATGGGAATTCGTCTTAGTTTCGCTTGCAGTTGGCTTCACAAATGGAGGTTACGCCGGGCTCTTCTGGTGCTACCTGACAACCGTCACTTGTTACGCCAGCATTGTGGTCAGCTTGGCAGAGATGGAGAGTACGTCCGGCAATTTTTCCCTATGTCGACCCAATGCACAATGCTAACGTGGAATAGGCATGGCTCCTACAGCTGGAGGTAAGTGGTTCGAACGGTGTGATTTGACATGCACTGACATTCCCGTCCTCTGCTTCAGGTCAATACCATTGGGTGTAGGTCGCTTGTCATGCCATCAAAGTCGAACAATTGCTGACCTTCTCGCAGGAGCGAGTTCGCACCTCCACAATACCAACGAGTACTCTCGTACGCATCTGGCTGGATGAGTACCCTCGGATGGCTGGCTAGCGTTGCCTCAAGCACCTTCGTGGTGACAACGCAAATCGAAGCCATGATCAATGTCACGAACCCGGAATACGCATTCGAGCGATGGCAGTATACGCTCATCATGATCGCGTTCACGGCGATAACGATCGTGTTCAACACCTGGGGCGCGCCCTTCTTACCCGGCCTGGAAACAATCTGCCTTTTCGGCCATCTCTTCGGTTTCCTCGTTGTCATGATACCACTCGTGGTGCTGTGTCCAAAGAACTCCGCTTACGAAGTTTTCCTCGACTTCCAGGATAGCTCCGGATGGAACAACATGGGTACTGCCTTTCTGATCTCCCAAGTATACGTGATGTACTGCAACCTCGGATCTGATTCAGTGGTACATATCAGCGAGGAAGTGGAGAACGCTTCTCTGACTGTTCCGCGGGTCATGATCTGGTCCTACGTCGGCAACGTGGTGCTCGGAATTGGCATGCTTGTTACCATGCTGTTCTGCTTGGGACCTCTTGATGGCGTTGTGAGTGCTGGACTGAGAATTTTGCAGGAGTTTCGTCCCGTTGCTGACTGAATATTAGCTGGAAGCAAATATCCCATACCTGCTGTTGTTCAACAACACAGGCAGCCAAGGATTGTCAATTGCGCTAAACGTCATCCTCTTTCTGCTCATCTATATGGGCAACATCACAGCTCTCGCTACATGCGCACGCGAGGTCTTTGCGTTTGCGCGCGACAAAGGTTCGCGGCTATATCAGCAAACTTCACAATGAGGTTTAAGACTAACGTTCTCTAGGTCTGCCGTTTTCCAGCTACCAGAGTAAGATGGACCCGAAGTGGAACGTACCATTCAACGCAGTGTACGTGACCTCCTTCATCGTGGTCCTGCTCAGCTTGATTGTCCTCGGATCCGAACTGGCCTTCAACATCATCGTGTCGCTCTCCCTGCTGGGTCTGCTCAGCACCTACATGATCAGCATCGGTTGCGTGCTCTGGAAGCGCATCACGAACCAACCACTGCCACCGGCTCGATGGTCTCTCGGACGCTACGGCCTGGCGATCAATGCTTTCGCCTTCTTCTATTCCTTCTTCATAATTGTCTTCTCCTGCTTCCCAACCAATTTGCCAATTGACTTGTCAACTGCAAATTGGGCGCCTCTGGTCTGGGTTGGAGTCGGAATCTTATCCGTAATATTTTACGTCTCGTATGGAACGAAACACTACACAGCACCAGTCGACTTTGTCGAGGGAAGAAGAGCGGAGGGCGCAGGACTTCAGACGAGTTGATGTGTTAATGGCATACACGATCAGACAGAACAGGCATTTGCAGCAGAGGGTCTGCTCGAAGATCCGCCAGTATTGCGCCAGCCACAGTGAAAATGGCTTGCGGTAAGCATGATAGACCACACGCACAAGAACGAAATAATTGCAACTCCAGCTCCGGCCTTATACACTTTGAGATATTATACTCATGACTACTTACTATCATCAGTACCAGCCGTAACAAGCTCGGCGAAAATCGATACTCGAGGCTGGATGGTAGTGAACAGAGCAGGAGTGAATGGATCGACAGTGAATGAAACATTCAGCTGTGCCTCAACTTCTTCACCCAGCATTTGCTTGCTTCACTGTCCATCTCACCGGTATCAACTCAGACTTCACCACTTGCCTTAGCTGCGCACATTCTCGAGCCCTCAAGATACTGCACTAATACCCACCCGACAAAGCGGCAACAAAGCCACAACAAACCACCATTGTCGCTGACGATGTACGAACTTTGCGGTCGAGTCGTGACGACTACCACCAACAAGCCAAAGCCGCGACAATTCAAGCCCAAGGGTTTCCTTGCAAAGACCACCGTCCTGAGCTACAAGCGACGATACTCGCGCAAGGCATTGCAGACCCTTGTCAAGAGCCGCGGCGGCTTGTATCCGGAGAAGGAAAAGGTCAAGGCAGTCTATGCCCGCATCCTCGTGGACTTGGACGAGAATGGCCCAAAGTTCAGCGAAGCAGTCCAATTCCTCGAGTTACCGCCGGAACTGCGCAACCGCGTTTATGCAGAGCTTTTGACGCTGCCAGACGGGCTGGTCGATCACAAGGCTGGCGCCTTTCCAGCCATTCTCTCCACCAACAAGCAGGTATACAGCGAGGCGGTGGGTATCCTGTATGGCGAGAACACTGGCCTAGTAAAGTTTGACAGCAGCAGCGCGACCGAAGACCCAACCGAACTCTATAGATCTCTTCGCACAGTGCGCTATAACATCAACCACTACGGGGAGAAATCCAAGGTCGAAGACATGCAGCCAAACTGGAGCGGTATGCTGGGTCGATTCAGCAGATTGAAGATCACGATCCAGCTTCCACATTCATACATGGGCTCGTGGGGGCCCCCGACTTATGCAAGCCGCTATACCTCTGACTCGGAGCGGATCACATTCGCTGTCATGGCGAATCAATCACTCTTCACCTTGGTATCATACCTCAGCAGCAATCCAGATCTCAGATCCGTCGAGTTCGAATGTGAGTACCTGCCTCGGCGTGTGGGAGAGTTCTCGCAAGCAACTTTGCAACACATGATCTGGCCCATCACACTGTTGCCGCAGCTGAAGAAACTGTCGCTTGGGGGCTTTCCACTTCGCATCGGGTTCGACGTCGAGTTGAACAGTGTCTCGGCGCTCAGTGAGGAACCCATTTTGGCCACTTTGCGAGAGCGTCTGGAGAAGGTCAACCAATTGAGCGGCAAGATGTGGTCAACTGGTCATCCACACCAACACGAGTTCATCCAGGCAATCAATAGAGCCACGACTGTGCTTGATAGAAACGACTTCGTCGATGAACAGGCGTATGCACAGCTCGTGAGTAGCTCGGAGGAGCTGGCGGAGATCTTGAAGGAGCATATGCCAGCAGAGGCATAGAGGGAAGTTCGTTGGCATGAGGGAACGCTGCTGTGTATGCATGAGTTTGTTCAGAGTGGAAGGATTGCATGCCTGCTGTGGGTTGGCGTTATGTTGTCGCAGCAATTGAGACGGGATGCTGCATAGTCGAGCAGCTTGTGCAAGGCTCGAGTAGAAATACTGTGTACATGTTATCGAAGCACTTTTACGCGACTTCAATGTCTATTCTATAAATCAATCAACAATGAGTCTCAATTGCCAAGTAACATCGCTGCCATAGTTTGACAGTCAGAGCTGTCTCGCCACGTGCTCGTATGGTATGCAACTTGTGTACCGTCTCGATGTACTGTACATGCCAGCGAAGGAGTTGCAAGCATAATACCGTAAGGATGATGATGCGCGTAAGATCACACGCCAGTTGCCGGCGAGCTGTTCCTTGGTAACGGCCAAACTTTCGTGTTTCGGCCTGTGAACACGTTTGGGAGCGTTTCTCCGGAGACGACGGTTGTCTTTGCTGGGTATCCTTCGGTGCTGGCTGCGAATTGCGAGGACATGGTGCAAGTATACTGCTGAGTGGACGTCGACTATCTTCACCCAAAGCTCGTGTTACGCAAGATCTCGTGGTCGCATCCGCATCTTTGATTGGATGCAGCGGCAGCTGCGATTAAGCTTCCAGAAACGGGCGCGCACGAGCTCTCATAGCGAGGCTGGTGGTCAATCTTTTTGGTAACGATCAAAGTGGAGAGAGCAGCGAAAAACAAGCCTCGCGCGGCCCAGACTGCACCTCTCACTCCGTTCCCAATGTCTCGCAGCTGTTCTTGAGGACCTCCACCGCATACCACCGTCCCTACAGATCTCGCCGCCGCCATGAGGTCAGTCTGCAATGCACCATCCTCTTAGCCGCGAACACGTGCGGGGCATGTTTTGGCGAGCTTGCTGCTAACCTGCCTCCGACACCAACAGATTCGGCCAACAGCTCCGGAGCTCGCTGATCAAGGATTGGTACTACTACTACATCCAGTACGATGATCTGAAGAAGAGCCTGCGCACCGACTTCGAACACACGCCGCTTGTCCAGCAGGGTCACCAGAAAAAGAAGAAGCCATGGTCCGAGGAGGATGAGCGCCGGTTCGTTAACCAGCTCGAGCAGGAGCTGGACAAGGTCTTTACCTTTCAGAAAGTGAAGAGCCAGGAGATTATTCGACGCATAAAGGCGAGCGAGAAAGAGGTCAACGAGGTCATTGCGAGGGCAGAGGCTGCGAAGAATGGGGACGACCGCGCGAAGCAGAATGCACCTTCGGAGGATGAATTCTTGCTGCTGGAAGAGGACCTCTCGGATATCATTGCCGACGTCCACGATCTGGCAAAGTTCACTCAGCTGAACTACACGGGCTTCCAGAAGATCATCAAGAAGCATGACAAGGCGACACATTGGCACTTGAAGCCGGTCTTCGCAGCCCGGCTTAATGCTCGGCCATTCTTCAAAGATGATTACGATGGGACAGTGGTCAATCTCTCGAGACTGTACGACCAAGTGCGGACTCGTGGACAACCTGTGCAGGGTGACTCGGCAGCAGGAGAGAAGCAGCAGAACTTCGTACGTCAAACCACGAAGTACTGGGTGCATCCGGACAACATAACCGAGCTCAAGCTCATTATCTTGAAACATCTTCCGGTGCTGGTTTTCAATCCAAGCAAGGAATTCGAGAAGAAGGACTCTGCCATTTCCTCGATTTACTACGACAACCCGGAAACATGGGAACTGTACGAAGGCCGTCTGAAGAAGACCGAAGGTGCCGAAGCGATCCGTATGCGTTGGTATGGCGGTATGGATGTCGACACAATCTTCGTCGAGAGGAAGACACATCGAGAAGACTGGACTGGAGAGAAGTCGGTCAAAGCTCGATTCTCGACGAAAGAGAAGAACATGGATGCATACTTGCGAGGTGACATGACCACAGGACAGATCTTTGAAAAGATGCGAAAAGAAGGGAAGAAGAGCGAAAAGGAGATCAATGATCTCGAGCAGCTGGCGAAAGAGATTCAGTTCCGAGTGATCGATCGCAAGCTCGTACCGGTCTGTCGCTCGTTCTACAACCGAACTGCCTTCCAGCTTCCAGGAGATGCCCGTGTGCGTGTGTCGCTCGATACCGAGCTCACTATGGTTCGCGAGGACAACCTGGATGGCAAGAAACGTGCCGGTGACCACTGGCGGCGAATGGACATCGGAATCGACTATCCGTTCAGCCAGCTACCACCAGAGGACGTCGAGCGCTTCCCGTATGGCGTGCTGGAGGTCAAATTGCAGACTGCAGCAGGGCAAGAGCCTCCGGAGTGGATTCGGGAATTGACTGCATCCCATCTTGTTGAGGCAGTACCTAAGTTCTCGAAGTTCATTCACGGTTGTGCAACGCTCTTCCCGACACGGATTGACCTTTTGCCTTTCTGGTTCCCACAAATGGACGTTGACATTCGAAAACCTGTTAGCCACAAGTTTGGCATTGAACGCCCAGGACAAAGTACAGATGTCAGCACAAGTGCAGCCATGGACGACGACACTGATGATGAGCTTGAGGGTGAAGAGGATGACAGGACCTTCCCCGAAGAAGACCAGAATCACCAACGTCTCCGCGCTGCACGAGATGCACTTGAGCGCCATGAAGAGGACCGCCATTTGTATTCGAATGGCGATGCAGATCCGAATGTACTCGATGAAGAGGAGCGTATGGCGCATAAGCCTCTCGTATCGATTGACGATGACTACCCGCTTTACGACTCTGATGACGAGGAGGAAGCATTAGAAGAGGCCAAACAGAAGGGCGGCTGGCAATATCGATGGAGACTCACGAAGAGCTACGCCAGTCTTGCTGGTGACAAGCTCTTGTTTGCGCTGAAGCGTGCGACTCCATTCCCTCAGCCCACCCAAATTCCTGCGAGAGAAGGGCGACTGGGCATACCGGGTGGCGCCGCAGTGTCAGAAAAGAGGTTCAAGGCGCCCAAGGGCAAGAAGATTCACGTACCAGTGCGCGTCGAGCCGAAGGTGTCCTTCGCTGCTGAGCGCACGTTCTTGGCTTGGGTAAGCAACATCCTTAGAGTGTATCATCTCGATGACCAATACTGACCGATATGACACAGCTTGAATTCTCCATCATCCTCGGATCAATCGCCGCTACCCTGCTCAACTTTGGTGACGGAGTGTCGCTCGCCGCCGCCATCGCTTTCACTGCCACCGCAATTCTTGCATTATTCTACAGCATGGGCATTTTCCTTTGGCGCGTGGATCGTATCAAACAGAGAAAAGCTGTCAGCTATCATGATAAGTGGGGACCTTCTGCATTATGTTTTGCTCTCATGGCCTGTGTCATCGTTGCTGTTGCTTTCAGGTTTGCGAAAGGTGGCGATGGAGATTTGAGAGGGCGCAGTGTGGAAGCTTGAGTGGAACTGAGTGTGGATCGCATTGGGCGCTGTATATACCTTCATGGCGAGATGATGAGCGAGTATATGTATAGTATGGTATACACGTTGTATGAGCGAGGTGCATTTGGCTATGGTGTATCTATCTATCGGTACACGCCATCCAGTCCATGACAAGTCTATACCACGTATGCTTGCGTTCTTTCGATCACTATTGCCGTCAAGGTGGTGTCCAGTCACTTCGTAGCACGATCCGCAGTTTGGGGCCCGACTTCTTGTACTTGTGTCTTCAGAACGTCGTATCGCGTGCGTCTGCTCAACAAGATTAGCACGTATTCCATACTCGAGGCTCTCATCCTGGGGGACGAAGACTCACTTCCATGAGCAGCACCAAATATAATGGCTATTCTAGCAACGGCCAATATAGATGCCACAGGCTGCCATTTCAATGCCGTTTCTCGGAGGTGGAACTCGTGCTCGATAACCCGGAAACGTCTCCGCCGCCTTCTGTTCAGCAGCTACAGCGGCTTCCATGTCCTCCTGGCGCTTCTCCGAAATAGAACGCCTTGGACCCTCGGTCACAGGTGGGAGGATGGGTGGCGAAATGAAGCCTTTCGTGATGGCTTGACGCTTCTCCGAAATAGGATACCTTGTGCCCTTGGTCACAGGTGGTAGGACGGGTGGCGAAAACAAGCCTTGCGTAGGGGCTCCGGCTTGACGCTTCTCGTTGCCAGCTAGTCGCAGAATGCCATCGTCCGGGACACGACCTGCCCCTCCTATGAGGGACCCCGGCTAGGGTTGTATCCAGGCTCTTTGATTCCGCTTCTCCGGGCCACCAGCGAGCTGTGGACCATTCCATGGTTTGCTTCCCGGAAGATTCAAGAACCCTGGATGATACACAATGGCTTCGCGCTTGTCGTTGAAATTCCATTGAATAGGGCCAGGAAGCGGGAGATGGTTGGTGAGTCCACGAGCCTCTACTAGGGACGCATCGGCGTCGCGCTTCTCGTTGCCATTCAATAGAATTGGGCCGGTATACCCTCCATCACCCGGGAAAGGATCGAAGGGCTGACGACCTCCTGGTGCGAATGGCGGGTAGGGTTGTGCCCAGGAATCTCGATTTCGCTTCTCGAAATTTGGCACATAGGGTGGATTGTTATTGCCTGGCTCGACACCGACTTGTCGGAAAGGGGGCTCAGTTATGGCTTGAGCTTCACGCTTCTGCTGCAGCCCGAAATCTGGAAAAGCTTTCCTCCCAAAGAAGTCGTTTGGTTCAGGTTTGCCTTGATCACCAAGGGCCCGTACGGGGTCGACAAAATTGAAATCTTGCGGCTGGGCTTCACGCTTCTCCCAAGCACCTAGACGAGCGCCGCCGATTTTCGCATAATTTGGGAATAGGTCGACGATCCGGGCATCAGGAATCCGGGCATCGAGGGCATCGCGTTTCTCCCACACAGCCGGACGAAGGTTGCCGGAGATTCCAAGTCTGGGATCCGCGATTTCTGAAGCGTCTTTGTAGCGGTCCTGCGATCCGAGAATTGGGTGGACAACCGCTTCTGCGTCGCGCCTATTCAAAGGGGCTGCATTGGCGCCAGCGCCAAAGAGCATAGTAAGGGTTGCGAGGTTGGTGTCGAAGCGCATCTTGTAGTGGCAGAGGGTGATTGGCGAGGAACTGTGATGGTTTGAGATATGATTGCGGTATCTGGCCTGCAGATAGGAAGAGAAAAGAGGAGAGAAAAGAGGAGAGAAAAGAGAAGTCGTTGTTGTTGTTCATTTTCGATAGTCGGACCATAGCATCTTTATATTTTTGTACTTGCAGTAAGCCGAGCACAATTATTGCATATGATACATCGATCAACGCGGCCGCGTTCCATATCGGCTTGTTACGAGCGGACGCGGTGGACTCTTGTCTTGCCGTGGTGATGTATCGCGGCGCCTCTGTTCGTCGTATATATCGTATGTGTAGTGTGTGGAGAGTTCGAATGCTAGTGTCGACACTAAGTAGTTCGAACAAGACATAAGGACACTGATGAATAGTAGAGTTAGTTGGCTTGGCTGTTACGTTAGTTCATCGCAATTGTATATTGCGGCTCTTTCGGCGATTCCTGCAACATGGAGGGATCGAGTGTGCAGTGTGCTCAGAGAAACGATATCATCAAGACCTCTTGAGTCTCGGAGGGATGATGCAGCACCTGGCTCTCAAGTCAGACCAGCGGATGCTGCTGCAACGTGTTGTGTCGTGTCGTATTGTGTCGTGTTGGTCAAGTGAAGTGAAGTGAAGTGAAGTGAAGTGCTGTGCTGCATGGTGCCATGTGCTGCCTCAGGCATTTGCCAAGGCTGATTCCCCGTTGGAGTTGTGACAAGTGCACTGCCCGCCACTGCCACCACCTTCTACGCTCACCCCACTGCTCAATCGCGGATCTGAGTGACAATTACGGCCAAGTAATTATAGCTCTCTGTACAGCAGGTCTGACGACAGTTCCATTGATATACCGATTGCCCTTTCGAAACAATACACTCCGGCTTCGTCACTGAGAAGCAATACGTATCGCGAGTCAGCTCCCAATGCTCAAGAAATTTGTACTGGAACGTGGCACGACACACAGGCTGCGACGAATCACGTATATAATCTCCATGTCCTCTGCGAGCACTAACTCCACTCCCCTTCCTGCCGTTCTCCAACTAAGTATTTACTCCTGTGACCAGCGCCCAACTCATCCCTTCAGCAACGCCCAATATACAAGCCACAAACAGCCAACTCAATACCATTCTTCGGAGGTGGTACTCGTGGTCGATAGCCCGGGAAAGTCTCTGCAATCCTAGCTTCATCAGCTATAGCCTTTTCCATAGCCTCATCGCGCTTCTCCTGGCCAGCGGGCCGTAGGAGATTATGGATGGAGCCAAAGCCCGTAATGCGAAGAGGCTCATCACGACTGCTACCCGGTGGTATGAAACGTCCAGGAAGAGGACCAACTTGACGTTTCTCTGGGATAGTAACCGGCAGGGGACGGATTCCAGACCGGCCTGCGCGGTTCGCCCGAGGCATGGTTTTGGGGAGAGGATAGCCTCCAGGGACGTAGTTGATTGACTCTGGGCCGTAAGGTCCGAACTGGACGTTTCTCGCCTCCTCATGGGGAATTGTCCGCTTCTTCTCTTCGATCGTGAATGGATCGCCTTGGAATTGAGGGAAAGGAAGCAAGGCATCGCGCTTGTCATAGGTTATGAATGGCATGTTATTGAAGAAGGGGCGAGTTGTGAACAGATCCTCTGCGGGAGGCCCGAAACGGGGAACTTCTGCTTGTGGTGTACGTTTGTCGAATGGGGCTGCGGAGGCGCCTGCGCCAAAGAGCATGAGAGTCGTGAGGGTGTTAAGATGCATTTTTGGAACGATGAGAGTTGACTGAAAGTAAAGATGTTGCTCGTGATAAATGATGGGCTTGTCCAGCAAGCTAGGAGGAGTAAGTAGAAGAAGAGAAGTGGTCGTTGCTGTTATTGTCCACTTGGATGGTCGGACTGATGGACTTTATATGTCTGTACTTGCCGCAAGGCGGTTTCTTTTGCGGTAGCATTTACTTGGGTCATGCCCAAGACGCGGCCGCGTTCCATAGGTTCGACTTGTTGCGAGCGGACGCGGTCGAATATTGCCTTGCATTCATTCGTATCGAAGTGGCTCTATTCGTCGTGGTCCTCGGACGGCCGTCATATGTTTCCAGTTTGGGATGCCATCGTCGGCATCAATTAGGGCATGCGGCCTGGCATGGTGGACACCAAGACTTCGGCGAATGATAGTCAGCTTGGCTGCTACTTTGGATTAGCACGTCTGTACGTTGCGACTCTTTCGGCGCATATCGAAGACTATCTCGTTCTCCAGCGCTCCTTCCCATATTCGATCCTGAGACCCGTCAGTGCTACGTTCCCAATAGGATTTAGTACAGTATTGTGATAGGGCAGAAGGCGGCATAGTCATACGTGATGTCATTCCATAGGCGCTCGATAGGCCTAAGACTTGCCGTGAACTGTTATCCGTTCGGTCTGCTCGCAGTGTAAGGCCCTGGCATGCATACGCTGTGCGTGCTATTGCGGCTGCCAAGGCAGAGAAACACAGCCCTACGCGCAAGCCTGAGACACCACCACCTAGTCAGAACAACGCCGTGTTTGCGCAGACTGGTCAGCTGGTTTCAAGGGTCCAAGAAGGGGACAGACCATGGCGGAGCCTTGCATGTGCTAAGGAAAAGTAATGTCACTACGACTTCCCTGGTCCTATTTGAGGCAGCACCTCGCCCAGCTCGACCCAGACCAGGCTACGGAGATTCTGTAAACCTTGCAATATTCTGGCTAAATTCTTTGAGACAAGAGACGAGGGTATGGCATTGGTCTTCATTGCAAGAGCTATAGGATCGAGCCAGATTCCGTACTTGCGTTACAGTACAGCAACGTCGAATCATGTAGACCTGAAAGCAGCCAAAAAGTTGTTAGCAAGTGGATCCAAAATAGCATTGGCAAACTGTTAGATCGAAGCTTGACTTACATCGATCTATCAGGCCCCAAAGCTGATGTGTTCTCTCCCCCTCCTTCCCTCTAACACTCGCCAATGTACAAGCCGCAAACAGCCAGACGACCGCCAGTCTTGGGAACTGGCACTCGTGGTCGACCAAGCCACTCCTGAGGGTAGGCTTCACGCTGTTGCAGCTTCATGTCTCCAAACAATTCTTCCGGTCGGATGAAAGGTCCTCCTGGTAGGACTATGCGCGAAGCACCCCTGCTCGGCGGTATGGTGGCTCCAGGCAGCCGAGCATCACGCTTTTCCCAAATCTGTGGACGAGGGCCGAAATGCGTAGGGGTTTGAAAGTGATCAAATGGCTGAGGTCCAATAAGAGCTCGTTTTTCTGCGGAAGCTAGAACGAGGTTGCCTCTTGGGAAATCGCCAATGTTGAAAGAATCTGGCCACTCTTGAGGCCCGACATGTCGCTTCTGCTCGCCAGGAGAACGTCGGCCAAAATTATTACCAAGTTCCGAGAAGGGATTGGATTTTGCCCATCCCTCAAGGTCGACCTGGCGCTGCTGCAGAGAAGGTCCTTGAGAGCCTGTCGAGGAACCATGTCCTGGAAGTTGTATGAGCCCAGGAGATCCGAACCAACTTGGTAGAGGCTCGACAGCATCGCGGTTCTCCCCATTGGGGCCAGGACTGTTGTACAGCTCTTCTGGAAACCACGGACCCACGGGTCCTGATCCATCAAGGTTGGGCGAACCAACTATGGCTGCGAGCGCTTCTGCAGTGCGTCTGTCCAGCGGAGCTGCGCTGACGCCTGCGCCAGCGAGCGCGAGTGTTGCGAGGGCGGTGTCGAAACGCATTTTCGAGATGGTAAGAGTGGAATTTGGATGGAAAGGTGTTGGTTGTGTGAATGGAATGAACTTGTCCAGCAAGTCCAGAGAGAAAAGATCGTTGTTGTTGTCCGTTTCAATGTTTGGATTGAAGGCTTTTTTATATGTTTGGATCGCCGACAATACTTACACAGTCCCTACGCAGGACGTGGCTGCGCTCCATGGCGTCGGCATTTCGAGTGGTGGTGCAAAATCGATGTCTTTCCGTGCAACAAAAGTTTCGTGCAGTAGTTGTTCTGCTGGTCGCATAGGTCGTATATGCTCAGTTGACATGCGTATTGAGAACGTCGTGGTTGATCACACCTAAGGTTACTGAAGCAGGTTGTCGGAAGGGGAGACTTCGGCGAACATTAGTAGGCTTGGCGCATGCTATAGGGGAATCTTGCGACTGTACAATGCGGCTCTTTCGGCGAATGGTATAGGCAATAATTCTTGGCTTATGTTCGAGGGAATTCCGTCGTAAAACTCGTGTTAGCTTCTGCAGTTGTCGCTGTTGTCACCAAGCTGTCCATGAAGTCAGTCTGAATCACGGAGCTTCCGTGATGCAAGCACCACTCTTGCTCATGTTCTTCGCATGAGAGATTGCGCGATGCTGTCGAGTGCGAGTCGAAACAGTCACACACACGGGCCATGTTCACGATGAATGGGAGGCCCAATACGATGCCAAAAGGACGCGGACAAGAGCAACTGAAGTGTGATTCGGATACCTCAGGCGCTGAAAGTCGCGCGCTTGAACGAAGTTCTGCCGGAAGGAGAACACAGCAGAACCGTCTGTGCCTCGCTGTTGCGACCAGCAGAGCAGAAGCGTGGCCAGTTTGACCGTCCTGCGCCGATAATGGCAAGATCTGTGTGTCGTTGAGCGTGGTATCAAGCGAGAGCGAGACTTTGGACACCACCAATCTGCCAAGACCGCGGTTCCAACCTTCCTGGCTGGTTCCAGAGCAAAACAACTTCCTCCCTCGCCGCATTTTCGTCTTGCGCATGTCGCTGCACCCAACAAGGCACCGTGTCATATACCATCGGCAGGAACACATCAAGAAAGAAGTGGCTGCCCTGCTGTGACACGAGGTGGACCCTCGGCAGAGTCAAGATGCACGACGAGCAGGGATGAAAACCTGGACACGCTGCACGCGCATTCCTGGAACTCTTCATGCGCCACACTTCACAAGCCGGTTCATCACACCTCCATCAATTTCTGGAGCACAATGACGTGTGAAGCGTCTGCTCCTTTATGCTGTCATGGCGGATGTCGTGTAACGAGGAGAGCTGGCGCCTCATAATGCAGGTAGGGCCGGCCATTGCTATGCCTTTGACATAACTTGGATACGGTGGATATCCTCTCTCTTTGCATCCTATTTCTCAAGGTTTCTTGCTTCACCATATCGTCGGAGAGCTACAGCATCATGTCGAAAGTCAATACGTTGAAGCAGCAGCAAGCCGAGCTCGAAGGTACGTCCTCCCAAGGCTACGGCGGATACCTCTGGCGCGTCGTGCCTGTCGCGACTGGAGCTGCGGCGCTGGGCTATTACTATTTGAGTACGTGCTCTGGATGCGACCCATGAGTGCGCGCAGAAGCCAGACATGTAGAACGGGAATTGTGTACTTGATAAGAAGCTGGAGCTTGTTAAACATAGTACATGCTAACGCGGCAGCTCAAGATGGCATGTCCAAAATCAGCATGGTAGACAATGATCCCCCAAAGAAGGTTCCCTCCAAGGCGCCTCCGAAGAAGCTGCCTTCTAAGCCTAGTACTTCGTCCACGACCACACCAGTCAAGTCGCCTCCCAAAAAGCTGCCTTCTCAGCCTTCCACAACAACTCCATCGAAATCCACCCCAGTCAAAGCTTCGCCGGTACCTGTAAAGAAGTCCTCAGTTGGCACAGGCTCTACACCGGTCAAGAAGCCTGTGACGGCGACCAATGGCGGTTCAACGCCTGTCAAGTCTGCACCAGCCAAAGCTACGCCTGTCAAGAAGCCTGTCCCGCCCAAGGCTCAGCCCTCGAAGGTGCAGAGTCAGGCAAGTGCTGGGGCTCAAGAGGGAACAGGAGCTGTACAGAACGCGGCGCGAAGGAAGCCAATACCTCCTCAGGTCTTGCCCCAGACCAAGAAGCCCGTCAGCTCGGCCAAGAACACCGTGGCATCAGCGACTAGCAGTGCGCCCAAGGCAGCACCAAATAGAGCGCAGAAGACGACATCAGCAGTCACAGGAACAGCTCAAAAAGGCACAGAGGCAGTCGCGAACACAGCAGGAAAGACAGTCGGGAATGTTGGCGGCATTGCAAACAAAGGAGTTGGTGCGACTACAGGTACGTCTTCAGCTCAAGACGATGTTCCAGCGCGCATGGATTTCAGCGGCGCAGATTCGAGCATGATAGAGCAAATGTTACCTGCCTGGCTGGTCGCTCGTTGGAAATCAGCGGCAGAAAATTGCAGCAAGCCCAAGCCTCGCAAATTGCAAATCAGATCGCGTTGACCTTGAATTCATTGCGCCACAGATGCTCTTGCTGTATGAGATGCTGATCGCCTGCTCGCAGGCACTCTCGATAAAGCGTCTGGTGGCCGCACCGCGCCGGTGACGAAGAAGGTCAACAAAGCCGGTGCCGGAGCAACTCAGACGGCAACGGATGCCACCACCAATGTTGGCAAAATCGGCACTGACGCTGTCAAGAACGTCAAGAACACCACAGACTCTGCAGTTGGTAACCTGGCGGACACTGCGACCAACACCGGAAAGGCGATCGGGAACAGAGATATCAAAGGTGTCGGTGCAGGCATTGCCAAAGGTAGCTCAACCCATCCTAGGTTCGTCCTCAGAGCCATGTCACTAATGACTTGTGATAGGTACTGGCAAGACTGTATCAGGCGTGGGTCAAGGAGTCGGCGCAAGTAAGTTCTCGTCATGCACTCAGTCAGGTATGACAATGCAGGTGGACACAGCTGACCTTTGCTCTTCGATTTAGCCGTATCAGGTGTGGGTACTGGAGCGGATGCTACAGTCTCTGGACTCGGGAAGGGTGTCAACGCAACACGTAAGCGCAATAATCCTCGATCGAGAACGTCGTGTACTGACTCTTATGACAGTCGGCGGCCCAATTGGCAACGCTGCGCAGAGTACAACTGCTGGCATCGGAAAGACTGTATCAGGCACCGCTTCCGGTCTTGGCAAGACAGTCGGCGATACAGCTTCAGGCATAGGCAATTATGATGTGAGCAAAACCGCTGCTGGGGCCACGGGTGGCGTTGGCAAGACGGTAAGTTCGCCATGCAGGATCCGAACTCTCATGTCATGCTAATTTCGTTGCAGGTCGGCGGGGTCGGATCCGGCGTTGATAAGACTGTCAGTGGCGTTGGAAAGACTGCTGGTGGCTACGTTCCGGGTCGAGCAGGAGGCACTGTAAGCTCAGCGTTCTCCAATAATGCACCAATATCCCAAATGTGACGCACCAACTGACACTCTTTACTCAGGTCGAAGGAGTCACGAAGGGCGTCGGTGGCACCGTATCTGGCATCACTGGAGGCTTAGGAGAAGGAGTTGGAAAACTAGGCAAAGGCGATGTCATCGGAACAGGCACGTCTGTCGTTGGCGGTGTCGGCAAAGGTTTAGGAAATCTCGGAAGTGGCATCTGGGAGGGTGTGAGTGGCAAGAACAGACAGCCAAAGGAGGAGGCTGTCGAAGAAGATGCACAAGAAGGTACATGAAGAAAATACATTGCATAGAGCTGCACTGACAGCTCGCAGGCCAACAGAAACAGGAGTCATCTGGTGGGAAGAATAGTTTCTTTTGAACCATGCGGACGATGTGCTGGCTGCGAGAAAACGAGGATCAAGGCAGACAGTACTCAGTGTTATTGGACAGATACGGTGCACCCAGCGGTAGGACGCGATATACGTTGTAGCATACGCTTTATGAACGCAGTGTTGCTTCTCCAGTAGCTGAGTCGTGCCTGAGCCAACAGCTCCGTCTCCACATCTCGAGAGCCGAGGCACTTCACCTCATCACCAACAGCCATTGCAAACGCCTCGATCATTTGACGTGATAATTGATTATTCCGAATAGTTCAGCAGAAAACGATTGCAACATGGCGCCCGGAACAATAGAACCTCGTCCCGTCAAAAAGATTCTCGTCGCCAACAGGTCTGCCACACCTCATCTCATCTCCCGCCAAGACAACACCAACTAACAACCTCCTTCCAGAGGCGAAATCGCAGCACGAATCCTCTCCTCATGCCGAGAACTCAACCTCGAAACCTACTCTGTCTACACCGAAAACGACGCCTTACACACCTACAATGCCTCTCACGCCATCAAACTCAAATCCCCAGCTTCATACATGAGCATCGAAGACCTCCTCTCCATCGTCCAAGAACATAAAATCGACGCCGTACATCCAGGCTATGGTTTCTTATCTGAATCTCCAGACCTCGCGGCTCGAATGGCAGAAATTGATGTCATGGTCGTAGGACCCGGAGCCGAAAATCTCGATCGCACGGGAGATAAATTACGAGCGAGACAGTTGGCTGAGGAATGTGATGTGCCTGTCTTACCAGCTTTTACGAATCCGACGGGGAAAGTTGCGGATGTGAGGGTTTTTGCTGAGAAAAATGGTTTGCCGATTATGATTAAAGCTGTAGATGGTGGTGGCGGGAGAGGGATTCGATTGGTGAGGAAAGCGGAAGATTTGGAGGGTTTGGTGAGGAGGGCTATTGAGGAGAGTCCGAGTAAGCAAGTTTTTGCTGAGAAAGCTGCTGTTGATGGGTTTCGACATGTGGAGGTGCAGATTGTGGGGGATGGGAAGGGGGGTGTGAGACATTTATGGGAGAGGGAATGTTCGATTCAGAGGAGGTATCAGAAGATTGTGGAGTTGGCGCCTTCGATGTGTGAGGATAGGGAAGTTGTGAAGCCGGTTATTGAGGCTGCGGTGAGGATTGCGAAGAAAGTGAAGTATGCGAGTTTGGGGACGTTTGAGTTTTTGTTGAATCCGAAGACGAGGGAGTATTTCTTTTTGGAGATTAATCCCAGGTTGCAGGTTGAGCATACGATTACTGAGTCGATTTGCTCGATTGATATTGTGAAGGCACAATTGAGATTGGCGCAAGGAGCTTCGTTTGCGCAGGCTGGGCTGGACGATCTGGCTCAGGATCCACTACAACCACCGAAACAGCATTCGATACAGCTACGAGTGACAGCTGAGGACCCAGAGAAGAACTATTCGCTGAGCATTGGCAAGATTTCATCCTTCAACCTGCCATCTGGCGTTGGCACACGAGTCGACACAGCTCTGGTTCCGGGTGCATCAGCAATCGTGAGCTCCGATTTCGACAGCGTGGTTGCAAAAATCATCATAACAGCCCGAACATGGCCAGATGCAGTCAGTAAAGCCAGGCGAGCACTACAAGACACTTACATTAACGGCATCCAAACTAATCTCGCCCTGCTGCGAGCAATCGTTTCCCATCCGGCCTTCGAAAATGGCGAATGCGACACCACATGGCTAGAATCCCACCACGAAGAACTCCTCGCCACAAGCAAGAAATTACAAAATCCTACCAATCCTTTCCACGGCCTCGTGCAACAATCATCCGGCACCACCACAGCCCAAGCAACCGCAAACAGCGGCGGCGCCACCACCTTCCGCAAAGACGACGCCTGGACAATAGACATCCAACCCCAAGACTCAGCAGCCAGAACCCAACAACAGAAACAACAACCCCACCACCTCCACCTAACCAAAATCCTCAAAAACGACTTCCCCTCCGCCCTCTCCGCCGAAATCCTCTACACCACACCCGACTCAAAAGAACCCCTCCCTTTCACCATAACCCTAAACTCAACCTCAGCTTCCGGCGCCGCAATGAGTTCCAACCACCCCTACGGCTCGGCATCAAATCCATCACACATAATAATCCCGCTTTCAGGGAAATTAGTTGAAGTTTTGGTAGATGCTGGGGATACCGTGAAAAAAGATGAAGCAATTTGTGTGATTAAGCAGATGAAAATGGAAATTGAAGTGAGGAGTCATAAGGCAGGGATTGTGACGTGGGTGACGGAGGCGGAGGATGATGAGGATGTTGCGGAGGGGATGTTGGCTGCTGTTGTGGAGGATGAGAGGGTGGAGGCGAAGTTGTAGAAGAAGAATTAGTAGTATGTGAATCTTGGCAAGGTGAAAGGTGAAAGGAAGACTGTTCGAGTCCTCTGGAACTTCGATTCTGGGTATCATTCTCTCGCTCGTCACGAATACCACCTGTCGTCTCTTCTCTTCATACAAGCTGTACAGACCCTCTCACATCTTCAACGCCCTCGTAGTCTTATCATAAAACTCCAACGTCAGAGCAGCCAGGAAGCAAGGAATCTCTTTCCTCCCTTCGACCCAGAACTCAATCATTTCTTTGATCTCGCCTGCGAAAACACTTTGTGGCCCACCACTGACCTTCATCGTACCATTCTCGCCATCAAACACAATACTGTTCTCCACCTCTTCGCCATCGCAGAATTGGGTGGGATATAAGATCGATGTGCACTTCACTCTACCATTCGGCATGAAATCGAGCTTCCAGCCTAATATTGAACAGACTGCTTCGCGGAACTCGAGAGCTTTGGCAGAGTAGATTTGACGAAGTCGCATGTCTTTCTTCTCCATTTTCTTCATCTGCGTTTTGGTGTCTTCTAGCTGGAGGCGGATGTTCTCAAGTGAGGAGACTGGGACCACTTTGGTGCCATTTGGTTGTCCTTCTAGCTGTGCCAGTAATGAAGCATTCTCATCATGCAGTGTGTTGATTGTGGACATCTTGATCGCTTCGACCTCTGCTGTTGGGTTGTTGCGGAACTCCAATACGCGGGTCTTGGACGATGCTTTCAATGACTTGACTTGAGAGTTGCTGGCCTTGAGCTCAGCTTCGAGTAAGTTGTTGCGCTTTTGCAGCTTCTCCAACTCTGCTTGTAGCGTGCGAATCTTGCGCTGCAGTTCTCCGAGACGCTCGTCTGAGGCTTCATCTTCTTCTCGAGAGCGCTTCTTAGGCGTTTGTGGTGGCGCTGCAGGCGCTTTCTCCACTTTCGAGATCTCATTTTGCAGTGTCTGGACCTCCGACCGATACTGATCGAGAGCCTCTTCCAGCTCGTGGATTCGCTTCGACCGTGCTTCGTCAACCTGTTCAGGGCTGAACTCTGCCTCTTCTGCTTCAAACGTCTTCATCTGTGCTCGCAGGTACTCGACCTCTTTAGTCAACAGATTCTTCTGTCGTTCGAGACGTGCCTTGGCTTTAGCGTCGCCACCTGTCGCTACAGATCCATTGGCAGCAGTATTTCGAGCTTCCTCCAGCTCGCTCTGCAGACGTGCTTTCTCGTTCTGCAATGCCTGAATGTTCTCATCCTTGACATTCAGCTCAGGCTGTATCGACCCCAGCTTGTTCAATAGCTCCAGTCTCTCCAGCCTTTCCTGCAAGAAAGCCTTTGCCATTTGTTCTGGTGTCTCGTATCGCAGGTCCTCGCCCTCGGCGGCTTCAGCCTCCAAGTAGCTTGTCCAGCTGGACTTTTCGTCCTCGAGAATGCGCTTCTGTAGTTGCGCCTCTGCAAGCTCTTTGCGGAGGTCCTCCATCATGCGCACCTTTGCTTCTAGCGCCCGCTTCTCCTCTTCGACAACCTCAATGCTCTTCGACGTCTTGCGATACTGCTTAAGCTCGGACAATTGCTCTCGATTGGTCTGCTCCAACTTCTTGATGTATGTGACTTGTTCTGTCAACTCTTTCTTGATCACTGCGAGCGTATCTGAATCGCCAGTCTGTGCCTTCAACCGCAGCACCTCATTCTCCAGCTCTCCAACTTCTGTCTCTTTCCGCACGAGTTTCTGCTGGACACTCTGCAGAGCCGATACCTTACTACTCAAATCCTGCTGTATATCCTCGACCGACGCTGACAGCGTATTGTATTTTTGTTCCAGCTCACTGTACGCATATTGGCTCTGCCTCCCAGCTCCTTCAAGGTCTGCTTTCGCCTCTTCGAGATCGTCGCGTAGGGCTCGATTGTCGTCTTGCAACCCACGAGCCTTCTTCTCTAGCTGCAATTTCTCGTTCGCATGCCTGTCTCGTTCTTCCTGTGTCTCTCGTACCAGCGCATCAAGCTTCTTCGTCGCGACATTGGCAGCGCTCTCTGCAGCTTGCGCTCGTTTGAAGTCTGCTTCTGCTCGACTCTGCGCCTCACGCAGCTCCTGTTGCTGATGTAGATCGTGCAGTTCGCGTTCCTGTTTAATCGAGTCCAGCTCATATTGCACAGTCCGCAACTGTGCGCGGAGATCCTCGTTGTTGATGTCCGGTCGCGTCACAGTGGATTGCTTCATGGTTTCGCGTAAAGGATGCCGTTGTTCCTGATCGCCCGACAGGAAGTCATAGGTGGGCTGGTTCTGCCGCGCCATTTTGGCGGTTGCGAGGATGTCGTCGTGATGTTAGTGTTGAAGCGAGACTTCCTCCGTTGTTTGTTGTCGCAACTTCCGGATCGGGAAAGCAAGACTGCCAAGGCCTCGCGCTGTCATGTGAAGCTGAATCGCATTTCTGTAGCTTGAGTTTCAATACACAGCCCCGAGCTAGGAATATAGATGGATGAGAAGAGAATTATAAGGACTATTGCTCTGGCCCGTCGGTTTCACGAGAATTTACGCTGTGGTTACGATCGACATTGGTCCACGTTCATTTGTGTAGGCGATTGTTCAGCAGTCACTACGTCTACTCTTAAATGCTGTCACAGGGATTTGTAGTGAGAGCTGAAACGTTCTAAAGAAACTACATTATATCAGACTGCCTGGGTATCAATTCGTAATCATTACAATAGCCATCATTCCAGTACTCTGCCTATCTCGACTAAGTCTCAATTTGACTCTGAAAGCCTTCATCGTTCCGTTCTGGTGAGACTCCTCACATGTTCTCCACAACGCGTGCGTTCACTGCGTTCTGAAAGCCCTGAGTGTTGCCGGCGAATTCGTTGCTGTTGGCGTGAGTGTTCGTGGTACCGTAGTCTCGATAGCTGCTGGGACCTTCGCCCACCGCATCGGCCTGAGCTAGCTGCGATTGCACAGTCTGGTTCTGAGCGGGCAGGAAGATGACCTTGCTGTTGGCAGTCTTCGCCATCGCCTGCATAGCTTCGAGGTACCGGATTTGCATAGCTGGAGCGCTGGACAAGATGTCGGCAGCTTGACGCATAAGCTTAGCACTCTCGACTTCGGCGCGAGCGCTGATGACCTTGGCTTCACCAGTACGCTTGCTCTGTGCTGCCATGGACAAGCTGTCCTGGAGTTCTTGACTGAAGATGATGTCCTTGATCAGCATAGACTCGACCTCAGCTCCCCAGCCAGTGGCGGTCTCATCGATGATCTCTCGGATGGACTGCGCGATTTCCTCCCGGCGTTCGATGACATCTTGCAGGACTCGAGCACCGAGAACATGGCGGAGGGTGGTTTGCGTTCGCTCGACAAGGGCGGTACGCAAGTTGGAGATTCCGAAGGCGGCTTTGTGTGGGCTGGTGATTCTGTAGTAGATGACGGAAGTGAGGGTGAGGTTGACATTGTCCTTGGTCATGCAGACCTGCTTTGGTACCTGTTCGACATTAGCATCATTGTCCAAAATCTCGAAGCGGTCGGTTGAACCAACGCATTGACTGCGTTGGCCACAAAGGAAGTGTCCAGACGAGACATACCTCCACAATCTGTATCTTGACATCCACCTGGATCAAACTCTCCGACAGTGGGTTGATCTTGACAAGACCTGGATCCACTGCTCTTGCGAATCGGCCGAACTTGGTGACCAAGCCAACGTTTCCTTGCGCGACTGGCTTGTATGGGTTGGGGCAAACTATGCAGCATGGGATCGCACCGAGTGTACCGACGAGGGAACCAAGTGTGTTGACCATGCTGCCGTACCAGCCGTGTTGCGAAGCATCTTCGGTATCTGGCTTGATGACTTGGGCGTACGAAGGCTGCAGGTCTTCTCGTCGAGGTGGCTGAACCTACTCAGACTGTTAGTGTCTACGGATCCAATCGCGAAGTGGTATGCCGCTGTCGCATGGTGCGGATTGATCGCAGTATTGCTTGCGCAAACATATCGCTTACCTTGACAAGCGGATCTGGAGCCTGGCGAGAGCTGCCGTTGCTGCCGTTGATAGGCGCCTTGCTGTTGATGTCCGAATCGCCGTTCATGTTGATGGTTGTTGTTGCCGTGAAGTCACTGAAGCTATCGGATAGCGAATAGTGTATCCCGGGATATTCTTTGCGCTTCGATTTATGCTCGTTCTGCGATCACAAATCTGTGGGGCGACTGATGTGAACTAGCACAAAGAGCGGACGCGTCACGGTATTATATACAGGCGTCAGGACGGCAAGAGAAAGAACACAAGACCTTGGGACAACCGCAGCTGCTTCATCGCCTCTTCCTTCGCTCACATGTCCGACTGGCGCTAAGCCTAATTGGAAGCTCATTCACCAGCTAAGCTTTTGGCATCCTAGCGCCATGATGACGGCCACGATGCGGAGCTAGAGCGCACCACCCACGGAGATGCATCCACCACACCACTCACGCCGAACCTCTGCACCCATTGACTGACTTGGCGGCATGCAATGAAATCATCCTCGTCTTGTGCGGCTGCAGCGACTACCTGGACCTCGCCAAGTACAGATTTCGAACGTTGTTATGCTGCTATGCGGCGCGGAGAAGACTGGAATGCAGCCTGGCGCAGCAGAGCAACCAACTCAATTGCAAGCGCCGGACTGGATACTGACAACTCACGTCCTTCTATTCGTGTCTGCAGATGTGCGCTCGAACTCTGAGAGACATTCTACCGCGGAACTGCTGCAGGCAGACAAAGCGCAGTCATGGGATCTCCCTTTGTACGGATATCGGCATTGTCTGCCCATCTTCTCGGCCCGGTTGGCGCCCAGGATCACGAACTGGCATCGAGATGACACACTTTCGCTGCTCGCGCCTCAGGCATCGAAATCCTTCGACGTTCACTTCATTTGTTCTACGGCGCGACTGTGCCGATTGCGAGGCGCAGCTGATCCTGCAGACATCACACGTGCGCTCTTCTGCAAGGCTCATCGTGAAGCTTTTCGCTTCCGCAACGAACGATCATTCGTTGTCGCCACGCGGAGCTATTTGCAGCCACAGTTCACGAGTGAGGCACTTCAGTCATTCGCTCGTTCAGAGATAAAACCAGTGCCGAGAGGCCGCTCAATGGTCACGATCTACAGATACCTAACTCGCTACGCCTTCTACGTGTCTTCTAGCGTATGCTGTAGCATGAAGATCCTGGCTTCGTGGCGTTGGACTGCGGTTGTCAAACGTGAGGCCTACTGCCCAGAACCGCCTTGCTGCAGGAGCCCGACTTGGTCTGGAGTCAAGTGACTGCTATCAACATGATCTTAGGGGCTCACGACTTCCCTGCAGGACCAGACCCGGAGAGTTGCACAACATCGGGGCGTTGTGTTGTTGAGGGCGGTCATCGTTCAGTCGCATACAGCGCTGATCAGAGGATGGGAAAAAGGTGCTCAGATTATGTGCTCTCTTGTGCTCTATGCCCATGACTGTACATGTATTTTTCGTAAGTCACGCCCGTTGGCGTTATTGCTTGCTCACCCTCTCGTCGCCAGAGACATCACCCTCGGCCTTCTCTGGATCAGACTCGTCCTCATCGAAAGTGTCATTTCGCAGACGAGCCTGCTTCTGCGCCACCCTTCGGAAGTACACACGCTTGCAGAACTTCCACAACTCGATGCCAAGGAAGAACAGCAATGCCGAAATGAACACCACTCCCCATTCCCAAGTAATACCAACGTGCTTGAAGACCACAGTGTTGATCACTGGGATGTACAGCGTCGGGAAGATCGTGACGAAGCCGATCAAAATAGCCCAGAACAGGAACTTGTTGCGTCGGACA
Organism: Cercospora beticola; assembly: GCF_033473495.1. Taxonomy (NCBI): domain Eukaryota; kingdom Fungi; phylum Ascomycota; class Dothideomycetes; order Mycosphaerellales; family Mycosphaerellaceae; genus Cercospora; species Cercospora beticola. The sequence continues at coordinate 2,139,320 of NC_088942.1, forward strand.
TCATACCACCTGTTCGTTCAAGTCAGCAAATGTTTTCAACCCCAGCTATCACCTGTGCAAGCATACCATTGTGTAAAGTACTTCTTACTCCCCGGCTGCATCCTAAAGAAACTGCGTCGCATATCGACCAGCTCCCAAGCCAAAAACAACGCAAACCAAGTCAAACATGCAAAACACGTAGCTCGTCCACGATAAACAGTATCGCATCGCTCGGAGTACGCATCATTGCAATTCTCGCCAAGGTCGCCGTCACCGAAGCCAAACACAACCAAGCTGAAAGCTCCAAGACACAGAGTAGCGACCCAGAGCCCGTAAACCAGCATATCGACCATAATCTCAAGCGTGAAAACTCCACGCTTCAGCGACTGTGGCGGACGTCTCATAATTCCAGGGACAGCGCGCTCGAATCCCAGACCCATGTCCGGCATACCGGAAGTGATCATGATGACCCAGATGATTTCGACTGGTGCCAATGGGAAGACGGATAGTCCACGGGAGTCCTTGAAAGCCAGACCGATGAGGAGAGTGCAAGCTTGAGCGATGTTCTCAGCTAAAAGATGGAGGATGAACTTTTGGATATTATCGAACATTCTTCGGCCTTCTTCGACGGCGTTGACGATGGAGGCGAAGTTGTCGTCGGTGAGAACGATGTCGGATGCGTCTTTGGCCACGTCGGAACCTGCTTGGCCCATGGCGATTCCGACGTCTGCGCGTTTGAGGGAGGGGGAGTCGTTGACGCCGTCACCGGTCTGGGAATTATTGTTAGTAAGGTGGGAATAGCTCTCCATTGATCTCGTAGACTCACCATAGCAGCAAACTTCTTCCGTCTGTGTAGAGCTTCAATCATGCGGACCTTCGTGCTCGGCGCGCATCTCGCCACAACCAGAGGCAGCTGCGGCAATGCATCAATCTCTTCCTCGGACAATTTATCAAACGCGCTTGCAGTCATGACAAGAGACTGAGCCACATCCTTCGGTAGGTTATCCATACGCTTCTTCGATGGCAAAATCCCGACTTCAATGGCAATAGCTCTCGCCGTCTCAGGATGGTCTCCAGTCAACATGTGCACCTCAATACCAGCTCCCCGACACTCTCTCACAGCACCAGCGGATTCCGCTCGAGGAGGGTCGTAAATACCTACAAGACCACGGAAAGTAAGTCCAATTTCGATTTTGTTCCGATCGATTTCCTGGTCGTAATCCAGATCCTCGGGAGCAGCTCGACTGGCCAAAGCCAGGACTCGCAAACCATACGTAGCGAACTCCTCCATCTTGTCCAGAACACCTTGACGATGTTCATCAGTCATTTCAGTAGCGTCGCCTTCATTAGTCTGATGGAAGTGCGAACAGTGCTGCAAGATCCTTTCCACTGCACCTTTGGTGAAGACGTGCTTCTTCTGTGTCTTGTTATCCGCGAGGATGACAGACATTTTCTTGACATCAGAGTCGAAAGGGAATTCTAGCAAAGACTTCCATTGAGCAGAATCACCCGTGGTCATCTTCGTCCTATTCCAGCCGAAACGCGAAGCGAATACGTTGATGGCGATTTCTGTAGGGTCTCCTCTCGCATGCCACTTATCGTCATCTTTGCTTTTGGTGACGTGGGACAAGTTCGCCAATGCAGCGACATCGAGGAATTTTTCGAGATGAGGGGATTTTCCGACCAGTTCAGAGGGTTCTGAAGTACTCTTTTCCGGGTCGGAGCCGTCGCTGGAATCCGCGAGAGTTACTTTGCCGACTTCGGGATTGAATGGTTCGCCGGATTCTTCGACAGAGTAGACACCAGATGCGGGAATGTAGACTTTCTTGGTGATCATTTTGCCTTGGGTCAGAGTTCCTGTAGACGTGTCAGTCTGTGGCTACAATGTACTTGGGACTTTGACATACCAGTCTTGTCAGAGCAAATATCAGTGACCGCACCAAGTGCCTCCAGAGACTTGAGATTGCGAACAATGACGTGCCTCTCGACCATTCGCTTGGTTCCGGCAGCCATTGTAATCGTCAAGACCACGACAAGTGAGGCTGGAATCATACTCAAACCAGTGGCGACAGCGTAGATGATGACCTCTTGCTCGCTAGAGAAGTCGTTGGCTGCAAGGACAATGATCGCACATACAACAGCAATCCAGAAGAGGAGCACCGCGAGACGCGACAACTTCTTCTGGAGAGGAGTTCCTACATTGACGCCGAGGAAGCGGCCAATGGCGTCGGTCGTAGTCAGACTCCAAGCTTGCGCATATCTATGCGGTCCAGCTTTTCCTTTATCATTTCGCTTGACGGGTCGAACCTGTGGCGGCATTAGTGAGCAAGTAAGGCAAATTCTGCAGAAGACAATTTATTCGTACCTTGCTGTTCGTTGCTCGGAGAGCAGCAGCGATGGAGCCAATCTCAGTGTGCAATCCAGTAGCGAAAACAACGCCGCGGGCGCGACCTTTAGTGACGGTCGATGAACTGTAAGCGATGTTGAGTCTGTCACCAGGGCCAGTCTCATCGTCGAAGACCTGAGAAGGCTCTTTATGAACAGGAAGCGATTCTCCGGTGAGCAGGGCCTCGTCGGTCTCGAAGTTGACGGCTTCAATGAGTCTAGCAGAATGTTAGTCGAATTTCCTACTTCAATCGAAAGCATGCATCGCAAACCTGATATCTGCGGGAACCGTGTCTCCAGTCTTCAACTCGACCATGTCTCCTGGTACAATCTCGATAGTGGGAACCGTGATATTGTCACTATCGCGAATAGCACTGGCTGTTGGGGAGCTCAAGCTCTTCAAAGAAGCCATCGTCTTCTCCGCGTTGAACTCCTGCCAGAACCCAACGACAATGTTCAGGATGATCACTGCTGCAACGACACCACCTTCGATGTAGCTGCCAATACCGAAACTGACAGCCATTGCCAGGATGAGCACCTGCAGAACAGTGGATCAGCTGTCTCACCGCGCATAGTGAAAAGGTGACACTCATACTAGAGTCATCGCATTCGCGACCTGCCGAATAAGAATCTTGCCTGGCTGGACGCCAGGCCCATCGCCGAGATCATTGTTGCCATAGGTTTCTTGTCGTTGCTTCGCTTCCGAAGCTGAAAGTCCTGTGTCTTGGTGTGCGCCGAGCTCCTCGATTACAGCATCGAATGTGAGAGCATGAGCCGGACTGGACAATGGTTTATTGCCCTGGGCCGGAAGCATGTCCTCATTCTGGGATTTATCTTGTCCCATCGTGATCGACGCTTGCAGTTAAAGTGAGGAGATTGCAGATGGGCCAACTTACGCCGACTACAGGAGACCTACCTTATGTATCATAGAGCGCCGCAAGAGGCAAACAAAAGTTTTTCCTACCCGACTTGGCTGGTGAAAGCCATTGAGTTGACGGGTCTTGGCTCAACCAATGAGTGTCGACTGGAATGACACTGATGCGTCATTGGCTGCAGTCTAGACTTGGCAATTGCCCTATGCCCCATAATCATATCAGTATATCCCCACACATGAGTGTACTTCGCGGCGGGAAGAATGACTACATAGCCCTATCAGTGACTGATTTGTTGGAGAACGACATGTTTGAAAAGTGCTGCAAGGCGCCAATGTTTGTCGCACGCAATGCGCAAGCTGAGCCGATCTCCCGTGTTTGCCAATGTTCGGGTCCAGTGTTGTTGGAATGCTTCGAGCACGTGTCTTGGCTAGGTTGCTGAAATGCTTGACAAGCGGTCACCAACGGCTGATCGTTGAGGTGTCATATTGCGCGTTCTGCTCTCGCTTGTGCCGCTGCCTCCAGTCCGTGCTTTTCATAGATGGAGGCTGCAGATCACTGATCCCATGCACATGAAGGCTCAGAACAAGTGAGGCTCACTCTTCTGCAAGAGTGTTGGACACTGACCGAAGATGTTTGACGTTTCACGTGCGTTGCTCAGGGAGCTCGATCGACTCGCAATGCCAATCCGCGGAGCCTAGAGAGAGCTGCTGCAACCTCGAACCGACGAACAGCCACTTGGTCGCCACCAACGAGCGCGGCCGATATTGGCGCGTCGATACCGGTTCTCGTTTCAAGTCTGTCGAGCAGAGCTGCTATGGTCAGCGCCTCACCCTTGGTCAGTTGTGCGCTTTGCTGCAGGATGGTGGCAACCAGCCGCGACTGCCCAATCTCGACAATTTGGTCTAGGCCACTCAGGTCGATTCCATTTTCAGCGCGAGAAGGATCGTCTACAGCATCCTTGCTCTGTGAGTTCATGGTGATGAACCTTTTGCGTGAGGCGTAGGGAGAGCGCAGGCCTTCAAGATCGATTCGGAAAGCACGCTTGGGAATAGATCCGTAGGTAGTGTCTTCGGTCACGGCAGTAGGGTATTCGCGGAGCACGTCCTGTACTTGCACATTGATGCAGGATGGCAGATATGCATCCATCGCAATGATATTGTCTGCCACTGACAGCCAGTCTCCCAGCCCGCCTATCACAATGATTGTCGATACGCCGTACTGGTCATACAAGGCTCGTGCCTTGCTGATCAATGGTGTTATCGGTTCGTTGCGAATGAGAGCCTCCATCCTGCGGTCGCGCACAAGAAGATTCGTCGCAGAAGAATCTTCATCAATAAGCAGAGCCTTGCAGCCTGCTTCAAGTGCTTCTTGGATATTCGCTGCCATTGAGGTAGAACCTGAGGCGTCCTCACTGGTAAATAATCTTGTGTCTTTACCGCCTGGCAGCTGAGAAATATAAGGGCTAATATCTGTCTTGCAGACTGACCTGCCGTCTTCAGCCCTGATCTTGACGCTGCACTCATCTGTGACTACAGCCTCGCGTCCATCGCCTGGAACGTGATTGTAGATGCCTAATTCGATTGCCTCAAGCAATGTTGACTTGCCATGGAAGCCTCCGCCAGTCAAAAGCGTTATTCCTCGAGGTACGCCCATGCCGTGATACACAGTACCATCGGAGGCTGTGAGAGTAGTTTCGAGCTCCTTGGGAGACTTGAACGGCACCACAGAAGCACCTTTCATGGGTGTCTGTGCGGCGCCAGACGAACGTGGAAGGATAGCGCCGTTGGCGATAAACGACACTAGGCCACGATCCCGAAGCTGGAGCCGAAGTGATTGTTGGACCTCAGCAGAGAGGATATGCTGTGCCAGCTTCTTTGCGTCCAAGCTCGCCAGCAACAGCGATTGCTTTACAACGTCCACAAGGTTGACACCGAGTATCTGCCACGCTTGCTGGCCTAGGATAGTTCTGCCAGCTGCTGGTAAAGACACTGTGAATCGAAGCTCAATGGACTCATTACCGTTGATAATTGCTGATGTTCGAGGCAGGATCTCTTGTCCAGGCATACCTGCAGGAGAGGATCAGCAAAATTTTGGCGACACGCCAGTGCATTCCACCTGTGAGTGCAGCGAGGCCAATGACCACAATGTTCCTGGCGTCGAGGGTTTTCAAGAGCAGGTTGTAGGGGTTTCAACGTACATATCGAGAACGCTCCGCCTTTAGGCCCGGACCAGCCTCCGCCTGAGCCTTTCACATTGTCGTTAAGATGCCGATTTTGGATGATCGTGCCAGCGACTCTTGACACGAAATCGCACAGGGCGATGCGTCGCACGTCGGACTCTAGATAGTTGCTTGGAAATCCTGTCGCCCGCCATGGCACAATCGATCTCACGCGTGAAGGGGAAGCATAGGCGTCGCCTCTACACACACATGATTAGTGAACGTATCGTGAAGCTGCTATTGCACGTGCATTGTGGAAAATCGACACGTGGAAGCTGCAAGTCTCCGCAGAAGAGACGAAACTCAATGGTGGGTGAGTTCTCTGCACTTACTGTATGTGATCAAAGCTCAAGACAAATCCAGGATCGTGATGCTGGTACTTGCCATAAAGCCGCTTGTAAGCTCCTGACATGCGCCGTCATATCAGCGGGAGCCAGCACGAGATCTCTTGGAACAGGAGGGGTGGGTGAGCCACTTTTGGCCAGGTGGTGGAGCGCAGATGGGAGATCCGCAGATAAAGGTGAGCGTACCGTACTGTTGAGAGTCGATGCTTCGCAAATCGCTCTGCAGCTGCTGCCAGTCTTTCTCCACACCGCTGCCAGCATTCCTGTCGTCTGGCGCCTGGGATGATGAATGCTGAGTCGGGCGATGGTCGTAACCTTGATTCTCGTTTCGACTGCCACCGCCGCGTCCCCGCCCTCCGCCGTAGAGAGCGCGGTAGTAGGCGCCACGGCCGCCGCCTCTGCCCCGTCCTGCACACGGCGCCGAATGTCAGCGGCGGATAGATGCATTGCCGATCTGCCTCTTACCTGATGACATGCCCGAATGGAGGGGCTCCGCACAGTGGTGCCGCCAGCGGACGATAAATTGTGCTTGGATGAAGCAGGGATCCCGCGCTAGGAGGGCCTAATGCCGGTTCGGCGAGGGCCACGATCGACGAGCCGCAGCCGCAGCATCGCATCTGGCGTGTTTTGCAAATCTGGCCGGTGGTGCGCAATAACGAAGCCAATCAGTGCATAATCTGATTCGATCTCCCGAAGCATGGCAAGCGAGTTAGCGTACAATGCACCTGGACGCGTGGCGTATCCTGCGCTGAACCCGTATCCCTACGCCGCCCTCGATGGCTCTGCTGGCGTCACGCAAGGACAAACGAACAGCGCACAAGCTTTTAGCCCCGGAAACGTGAGCCAGTATCAGGGAGCAGCATCTGGCGGATCGGGTGGGAGCATGCAGCAGAATGGTGAGTCCCGCATGCGCTGCCAGTTACTGTCTGCCTCGTGGCTCTCTCCGTTTTTCGCACCTCCACGCGCTGCCCTGCGCGGAAGCCGAAGCCCTCTCACCACGGCGGCTGCGCCTCGGCGGCAACGACCGAACAGCAGGCGCGCGCGAGCAGAGCGCAAGCCGTAGACCACTGTAAGCACATGCTAACCGGCTGGCGATGATGTGCAGGGTCTTCCTTCCAATTCACTTCTGCGCCACCAGCGCCTTATTCGCGAAGCCTCGCCCAACAGCAGGCCTTCCAACAGCAGCAATCCCTGAGACACAGCGCATCTCCCCAGCCGCCCAATGGCAATAGCCCCGTCCACCACCCAACACCGCGAACCTATCCGATGGCCGCACCTCCTCTGCCGAACACTCCAAACAGCGCCAACAACAGCAATGCCGCGCCCTCGCCCATCTCCCCGCAGTCGCCCGGCGCGAAGAGTCGCGAGCAGCAGCGAATAGACATCCTCTTCGACATCAACGTAGAACTATTACAAGAGGTCAACAAGCTGCAAAATGAGGGAAAAGGTGGTGCTATCAGTCCACAGCAAGTCCAGCAGGCGCGAGAACAGGGCAAACCGGACACAATGGCCTCAGAAGAATACATCCAATGTCTACGCCGAGTACAAGCAAATTTGGCATACCTCATGCCCAAGGCGCAATCCGACCCAGCCCAACAAGCAAAAGCTCCTCCGGGTCCAGCGCATATGACTGCGCCTCCTCACATGCCGCAGCTGGAAGACAGATACAAGACTCTACGAGAGCTATTCCCAGGATGGCAGGGTCTGGACAATCGCTCAGCAGGGCCAACAGCTTCCTCGCCTCGACCAAATACACAAAATGGGATGACAGCACCATCTGGAGGGACGCCAACAGCGTGAGCAAACGTGCAACGATACACCCCGATTTCCTTTTCACGTACGACAACGACGAAAAGCATAGAGCAAGCGACAAGCAAAAATGTAATGCATATGGAGTGGGTATCTGTTTTCTTCCAAGGTGTCTCGCGATGGGTCTTGGAGTAACAGAGAAGGGTGCAGGCCGGAGGGAGGGATCTCGTCTCTTTTATATCAATTCGAAAGCGTGTATAGTATCGCTTTGGGCTTTTAGGCCTTGAAATGAGATGTTGTAGCATTAATCGTGCTGCAGATTTCCAGACTTCACTTCAGCTTTGGGCCCACTTTTCCTTCCAGGCTTGGCATTGCAGGGGCGTTCACTTTTGCTCTATACATGGAAGGTACCAATCGCTCCTCTGGACTCGGGGGCGTGAATTTGGACTTCGGCTACATTGGATATCAGAGAGTGCTGTATGGCCTGGCTGTTGTCCAGCCAGCCGTCTGTGCCATCTCGCTCTCGAACGACTTCAGATGTTTTTGCCACGGGGTCGACTACCACGTGCTTGTCTTGATCTTGAACGCAGTTGAAAGCTCGGTAGATGACAGCAGAATGCTCATCAGTTATCCATCTTCGGAGAAAGAGGTATTTGCAGCCATGCCTCTCAGCAAAGTTGGATGGGGATTTTTGGCTGTATCCAACCTCGTGGGCTTGGATGCTTCTCGATATTCAGAGAGGGCTGGATCTGCAGCCATGCCTCTCAACAAAGCTAGGTCGACCTCCTCGGCCATCTCCAGCCTCATGAGCTTCGAAGCTGCTCGATATTCAGAGAGAATCTGATCTGCGACTCTTTCTCTCAGCAACTTCTGAGCCACTCTTTCGACCCTAGCCACCCTCGTGGGCTCGGAAGCCTCTATTTTACAGAGATATCTGGACCTGCAGGCGTGTCTCTTAGTAAGGCTTGAGCATTCTTTTTAGCCGTATCCAACCTCGTTAGCTCGGAAGCGTCTACTTCATCGGAGAAACTTGGACTTGCGTTCGAGTTTCTTGAGAACGTTCAAAGCAAAATTCCTGGCCGTATCGAACTTTATGAGCTTGGATCCCCCATTCTTTTCAGAGAGCGCTGCACCTACAGGCGTCTCTCACAGCAAAGTTTCAGGAGTCTTTTCAGCCGTGTCCATCCTCGTGAGCTCGGAAGCCCCTATTTCTCCAGAGCGAATTGGACCTACTGCAACATTTGTTAAGCGCGGCCTTACCTGCTTCAAGGTACTCAGTCAATATCCAAGTGCGCATTATTTCACTTTTTGGAAATGGTGAGGATCTGACTGCAACCGAGGCATATCATGCTCGATACGCTCATGAATCAGAGAGGATTGTATAGCGAGTTGCGAGCCGTTCGTCAGACCCGACTCTCCTTGGGGCATGAATACGCTGAGCAGCTCATGCGGTTCGAAGTCGTGCTGTGCCATTTTGTACGGGGACTCGTCCGCTTGCCCGGGCGCGAACACAGTTGCCACGATCCAGTCGAGCTGTTCGGCTCCTGAAGCCTTGTACAGATCTGGTTGGTATCCCGCGTGGCTGCAGCCATATCTCGCAAAAACGCTCGAGGCACTTTTTTCATCGTATCGAACCTCGTGAGCTGGGAAGTGTTGGTTCCGGCGGAGAAAAGTGTGCTTTCTGGCGATCAACTGAGGATAGTGCAAAGCACTCGGCAAAAATTGGCCATCGCTCCGCTGGAACACGGCGCCAAAATATTTGTGAGAAGCTGTACTGAGATGCAGAGATTCTCTCGATTTGCAGAAGGAGCTGTACCTCTAGCGACGTCTCTCAACATGGCCTGCAGTAAGTTTTGGCCGTAGCCAAGCTCGTGGGCCTGGAAGCTATTGTTTGATCAGAGAAAAGCATGCTTGCTGACGATCAATTGAGGATATTTCAGAGCACTCGGCAGAAATTGGTAATCGCTCTGCTGAGACGCGGCGCCAGAAATTTGTCCCAGGGCTATATACAGATGCAGAGACTTCTCTCGCTATTCGGAGAAAGCTGTACTTGCAGCGATGTCTCTCGAGAAAGGTCTGAAGCTCTTTTTGGACGTAGCCAACCTCGTGAGCTGGCAAGCTTCTGTTCCAGCAGAGAAAGTGTGCTCGTTGGCGATCATTCGAGGTTATTCCAACGCGCTTGATGAAAGGTGGCAATCGCTCTGCAGATGTACGACGGCATGACTTTGTCCCGTGGGCATATCTAGGAGCAGAGACCATCCTCGATATTCAGAGAGAGCCGTACCTCCAGCCACGTCTCCCGACCAGGTTTAGAGCACTTTTTTGGCGGTAGCCAGCCCCGTGAGCTCAGAAGCTCGTGTCTGGCCAGAGAAAGGCGTGCTTTTTGGAGATCGTTTTCGGATATAGCCTGTGCGTAGGCTTGATTTTGAGGTGAATTTCTTGTACAAGCCTTGACTCCACGACACCGCAAATTTTTCTGGGAGATGGATAGCGACATGAGACTGCTTCGTGAGGCACGGAATACGTGAAGCACCAGAAAAATTTGGTCAATTTCAACTGAACTCTGCTTAAACTCTCACTTTTTACCAGTTCCTGCCTGGTTGGGTATCTTCATTCCAATGCTTTCAAAGTGATCTCGCGCGCGTAAGTGAATGAATTTTCGCCCTTAGTTCGGGCCATGCCTTCCTGAAAAACCCCCAATTGAACCCTTTTGCCTGCCGCTTGCCGCCTGCCGCTCGCAATGTGAGGGTGAAAAGGCGATACTTACTTGATGTATTTGACGTCGAACTCCACCTCGGCGTCGGTCATGAGCTTGGCAAGGCGCTCCGAGTAGTACTCATTGACGGACTTCTCTGGATTCGCCATGTGCTCGTCGCGGGCCAGCTGCGCCAACTTGGCAAGACCGACACGGACGGCTTCCTCAGCCTCGTCACCCCAGTTGCTGAACTCCAGGACGCCCTCACTCTCGGCAGTGAGTTGCTTCTCGAGGCGTTCGCCTGCTTTAGTCAGTATCATTCGTCGCAATAAATGACTGCAGGCGCACCCACCAAAACTGTCGACCGAAGTCAGGAGGGTGCTCTGCGACAGGCCACTTGCAAGGCGAGCGTGAATGTGGTGGGCGTGCAGCTCATTGAGTGGGCGGACGTCGCCGGCGACAGTGTTTGCGCGAGTGACTGGGTGACCGTCTGGAAGATTGATCGGCGCCGAAGCCACAGAGGCGGTGTCGCTGAATGCGATTGACTTGCTGGTTGGCATTGTGGTTGGGCTGCGCTTCTTGTCGCCGCTGGCTACATGTAATGTCAGCAAGCGCGCGAACTAGTGCGACTTTGTCATGCTTACAGGTGGTCGATGCGGTGTCGTTCGTCATGTTGGGTGGTGTTGTGTTGTGTTTGTGGTAGGATGTTTGGGGGTTAAGTGGGCAAGTGCGAGGCGGAAGGGATGAAGTAGTTGATTGCGAAGTGAGCTTTGTCGCTGCCTTGTGACCTTCAACGGCGCGGGTGAGTTTCGTGAGCGCGCTAATGCAGAAGTTGATGTGAAGTTTGCAAGTGTTTGTGCATTTGGCAAGAACGTTGCCGCTGCTGCAGTAGCCAGAACTTCACCACTCCATCCTTCACCTCATCTTTCACATGCTACACACTAAAGTGCACCCGTTACCAAGGGGCCTCTGCAAGCAGCACGAGGACCGAGTTCAACATCTCAGGAGCCCCTGGGTTGAGCCCACAAGACTCATACCATGTGCTCGACCTCGATGCAGTGATTGCTTGTTCCGAGTCCACAACACGTGAAAGAAGCACAATGTCTGTGAATGATGCTTCACTGAGCACATGCATCTGCTTGAAATAATTTTTGCCCGTGCATCTTGCACGGCAAGATTGGTTCATTGCTCAACATTCGAGAGGATCCCTCTTCAAGCTTCGACCATGGCGGGATGGCTTACGCGATGCTGTATATCCGAAGACGGCGTTCGGAACACGGATGTGGAAGATGGCAAGTCATGCAGCGCAATGGCCGTTGAAGGAGCCCGGGCAGGTGATATATTGTTATCGGGCATCGAAGATGTGCTGATGGCCGGTCTCATCCAACGCTGTTTCAAACATGGCAACAAATTGTAGTATCCACCTGCGGCGAAGATTCCAACCCATAATGCCAATTCGACGCCATATATGACAAGGCCCAGGATGTCCAGATGTCGCTCAAAAGCAACGGAGATGATAGATACCAAGTCTCCTGCCGCATCGAGACCGACGAAGAGGAAAGAGATGCCGCGAACTGTCCGATGCACATATATGTCCCAGTAATGCCTCAAGACCCCAAGAGCCAGAAGTAGCGCAGCGAGTACGGCCATCAATGTCAGCGGCCACTCCATTCCTCTTCTTTCGGCATGTCTCATGGCGAAGACGAGCCCGACCTCGATGCCACCCATCAGTGCCGCAACCGGCACAACTACGCCTGCCGCCTTCCACAAAGACCACTTGTGCTCATAGTAGTAGCACTGGATCCAAGTCAGCAGACTGAGCAAACTCAAGATCTGGGGCTGTATCTGCAGCGGTATGCTGAGATCTCGTGCGACGTTGTACACTCCAAGCGGTACCCCTGCCCATGCCCACAGCATCATCATCGAGGGCTGAAGACCGATGGCATTGTGACGGCGATAGTTGAGCCAGATTTGAGGCAGCAGCTGTATGGACCAGAAGACTGCACCCAGCGTGCCGAACACGTCTGCAACCACAGCATTGTCCATGATGGTGAGATCTGAAGTCACGCCGGGCCTCAGGCAGGTCGGGGATATTGAGAAACTAGCTTCTCAGGGTTTCTTGCTTGTCCGAGCATATCCTAGTCGTGGTGGAGAATTTCTCCTTGACCGTGGAAGGGAAGCAAATTGCCTCGGAAGTGTAGCAAACTAGTTCAGGACACCGAAATACCAGACATGAAGCGATCTCATCTCAAGGACACATATGCTGACTGCACTTTCACATGCAAGATGTCCTCTGCTTGTGAAGCGATGTCGCAGATGTCGCATCGGAGTGAATTGCGTGAGCAGTCATTCCTTCCTGTGGTTCACTTTCTTAGCGGCGCGCACGGACTTTAACAGCCGAGCCGCAAGCTTGGCCGCCCTTGACCTTCCACAATTACAACTTACTTGTCTTGTGCGGACTGCCGATATATATGCATTTGTGTCGGTGATATATCAACGCAACATCCAGCCATATCCGTAACGGTCACGACCACCGCTCCTCCTCTTCGGCTACGCTTTCTGGACACCTCTCAAAATGGCCGACACCGCAACGAAAGCTGCCCCGGCAGCCGTTACAAAGCCTGAGCGACCCGACGAGGAAACTTTCAAGAAGAACCTCGCGCAAGCCGAGAAGGAACTCAAGGCCGAGGAAGAGCGCTTGGTAAGTGGAGCATACAGACATGACAATCCGGGCAATTACATAGAAATGGTCTTGCGCCATGCACCGAGCCGAGTCCGATGCAGCAGACCGCTTGTCGGGTGCAGAGACAACAGCGGACGGTCGTGCGGGCGGTCGTGCGGGCGGCCATTTCGTGACAGCGTGCACGGTTGCGACGCAGGATGTGCAATACCAAGTCCAAATCGCTCCAGGACTGCGCGAACAACATAGCGCATTCGATAAGCATTGCAAATAGTTGCTGACCACCACTATAGCGCCAAATCAAGGCCAAACTTGACAATGCGAAGCCAAACAACAAGGACTCTCCCGCTGGAAAGCGACAGGCTGAGCTCCGCGCCGAGTTGAAGGGCATACGCGATACCCAACAGAACAGCAAGACCGGTCGCACTTCGATCATGGACAACATCAAGCGCCTCGATAACACCATGAAGGCCAGGATACAAGAGCTGAAGGACAAGCGTAGCAAGACAAAGTTCTCCAGTGCGGAACAGGTTCAGCAGGAGATCGATCGTCTTCGTGCGCAAGTCGATTCTGGTACCATGAAGCTGGTAGATGAAAAGAAGGCACTTGACGAGATCCGCGTCTTGACTGCGGCCAAGAAGGGATTCGCCGAGCATGACCAGATCCAGAAGGACATCGATAACGTCAAGGCTGAAATTGCTACTCTCAAGAAGCAGCTTGACGATCCAGAATCTCGCGCTTTGTCAGAACGCTACACTCAGATAACAGCTGAGCTGGACAAGATCAAGGCCGAGCAAGACGAGGCTTTCAAGAACCTGAACGCGCTGCGCGACGAAAGAACCAAGATTCACGAGCAACAGCAAAAGAAGTACGCTGCTGTCAAGGAGATCAAGGACGCCTATTACACCCAGCGCCGCGCCGCCGTTGAGTACGAGCGTGAAGCGAAGCGCATCCGCGAGGAGAAGCGACGAGCAGAGAACGATGCATACCACCGAGGCAGGCGGCAAGAGGCAGCCAAATTCAAGCTTGAGGAGGCCAGCGCACCCGCTTACGATGAGGAAATCCGCATCACTCGCTCATTGCTCGCTCGTTTCGGATCAGCTGTGGACTCTCAGCAAGCCACCGGCCCTGGTCAATTCGCAGCCACCGATTTCCGCAAGGTCGACGATTCTGGAATTAAGGGCACTGCGCTGAAGAAGAAGGGTGAGGAAGAGGAGAACTACTTCATCGGCGGCGGTGGCAAGAAGAAGAAGGGCAGGAAGGGCAGCTCCCAGCCCAACGGCGCCAGCTCTCCAGCACCTGAGACAAGCAAGTTCAACCTCGACCTCGGAACCATCTCTGCGCTTGCCCAAATCAATGTGGATCCTCCTATGTCTCAGGCCGATGTCCCCGCTGTTGTCGAGAAGCTCAAGGAGAAGCTTGAATTCTGGAAGAGCGACCAGGACCGCAAGACCAAGGAGAACATCGCGAACGCCCAGAAGGAAATCGACCGACTCGAAGCCGAGGCCGCTGAGCACAACTCCAAGCCTGCTGAAAAGCAAGTCAACGGCTCTGCATCTGCTGGCGCACAAGATCCAACCGCCGAGGTCACAGACGGCATCAAGAACGCCTCAGTCGAGGAGAAGACAACCGCATAGTATGTTGGTCAGCAGCAGCAACTCATTTTAACGGCAGCGAAAAGTGAGCGTTTTGGTTGCATCTTTTGACTCTTCAGGTGTCTTTTTGAGGCTGGAAAAAGCTACTGCACCGAGCTTGAGCATCGAACGTGGGCGACTCGTGCGGTCTTCGGGAAGCGACGTGGCCTTCATGTAGCAATATATTGAACACCAACACAGAATGAACAGCCTAACGAGGCGTGATTTGAACATTGAACTTTCGCTATCATTTACAAGCCATGCCAGCAACGCCGTGCTTCGCCGAGCTAATTGTAACAAGTCATTGCGGCTTTTCAAAACCGCCTCACAGTGCCTTCACGCTCTGAAAGAACGGATTCGCCAGCAACTGTTCGTTCCCTTGCACAAGATCTTTCATTCTCTGCACTTGCTGCTCCTTGCCTAGCCCCTCAGCTTCGACTTGCTCTTTCCACTGCTTCAAAAGTTCTTTCAGCAGCTTACTTCCCTCTTCCACCTCCTCCTTGCTCGCCTGTACATTGAGCTGCTCGTTCTTGCCCGAAAAGTCTTCCAACTCGTCAGCTTTCCGCTTCGCCATATTCACGACCTTTTGCGGAAAGCGGACGAGCTCGGCGACGTGTATACCGAAAGACTGATCGGAGATGCCGGGAACGACTTTGTACAGCAGAGTGACTTCACGGCGTCGGCTGTTAGCTGCATCACCGTTCATGCTCACATCCTCTGAGCCGTCGCCAATGTGGGCAACGACGTGGAGGTTTTGGACTTGCGGATAGGTATCGACCAGTGCTGTGAGCTCGTGGAAGTGGGTAGCGAACATGCTGAAAGCACCAATTTCTTTGATAATGTGTTCGCTGATAGCCCACGCGAGGCCGAAACCGTCGTATGTACTCGTGCCTCGACCAAGTTCGTCAATGATGACGAGTGATTCCTTGGTGGCTGTTTTGAGGATATTGGAAGTTTCCAGCATTTCGGCCATGAATGTACTGACACCTTTCAGCTGACTGTCGCTTGCTCCGACTCGTGCTAGAATACAATCGAAGAGCGTCAGCTCTGCTTCTGAGCATGGAACGAAGCAGCCGATCTGTGCCATCAAGGCAATGACACCGATCTGCCGAATATACGTCGACTTGCCGCCCATGTTGGGACCAGTGATGATCAAAAATTCGGAGCTCTCGCGTGTGAGCGAGACGTCGTTTGTGATGAATTGAATGTCGTCTTGCATTTCCATGCAAGGATGCCGGGCCTCCTTCAGAATTGTGCTGCCGGTGCCTCGAGGATGCATCTTGGGCCGCACGTACGCGGTCGGCGCGTGAACTGAAACATGAGCAAAGCTTACGATCACGTCGAGGTGAGCGAGGACACCAGCGAGTTGTTCAATGACTGGACAATATGATGCTGCAACATTGACCACCTCGTGAACCAGTCCGCTTTGTGTTCTGTTGTAATTGTCGGACAGCTGATCGAACTCGCGTCTCATCTCCGTGAGCTTTGGTGTCGTGAAATAGGTTCCGTTCTTTTGCGTGGCAATCTCAGGATACTGCTTCTTCCCTCGGATGACGCTGGCCTCTGTTCTTGTCAATCGCAGACACCAGCCGTGAACTCTATGGTTCTCGAGGAGAAGCTTCTTCTCAGTATCCATCCCCAAGTCATCGCCGACACGCTGGTGCTCTCGATCAATGTCATAGCGAAGCTTGTCCAGCTTTTTGCGGATGACACGGAGAGTATCATCAAATTCAGGCTTGATGATGAATTCGTGGTTGTCGAGCGCTTCCAGGTCCACTGTGGTTTCGACCATCTCCTGCAATTTCACAAAGCTGTCTGAATACTCTCGCAGCTTGTTGGTGTAGACTGCGTCCAGAGCATCTTTGTATGCCTCATCCATGACGCCCTCGAAAGTGCCGATGAAATCAGGCAAGCGGATAGCCACCTGGTAAGCTCGAACAACGTCTTCGAGATTTGCTTTCTTGCGCTGGAATTTCTTCGCTAACCGGTACAGGTCCGGTATTGATCGGAGATGCTCTTCTTGCAGCGTCTGTCGTAGCTCAGTGTTGTTCACGAATGCCTCCACCAGCTGCTGTCTCTTCTCGATCTCCTCGAGGCTCATCAGAGGCTGTTTGAGCCATTGTGCGAGCAGTCGGCTGCCAACAGGCGTCTTGCAGTGATTGAGCAATCCATACAGATTCATTGTCTTAGAGCCGTCCTTCGGTCCGGGCATCAAGTTCAGAGCTTTGAGTGCTGAGGAATCGAGCTTCATATACTGGCTGAGATCGTGCTGGTACAACTGATATTGCCCAAAATTGCTCGGATCTGACATGATCCCGAGATACTTGATCAGTGCAGCCGCTGATCCCATTGCAAGCTTGAGATCTGTTTGTGGCAGAGTCCCGGTAGCCTTCTCGTCCCGGAGCAGTCGCGTGAGGTCTTGCTCGATGTCTTGCTTTCCAAAGTCACCGGCTGGCCGCTCTGACACCGCACAATTGCAGTTGTCAGCGATGATTCGCAGCTTTTGTATTTCGGCATCCTTCTTGGTGATGTCAGTCTGGATTAGGCACTCTTTCACGCCGAGTTGGATGATCAAGGATTCAAAATTTGAGTAGATATCGTTGTCCACGAATTCGCTGACACCAAGCTCGCGGACACTGGCATCAGCGAAACACACGCCCACATTGCGTCCCTCATTGGCCTTCGCTGAAACTTTGACTGACAAGATGATCGGTGCAGATTCGACGTGGCCACCGAGGTCGTCTTCGATATCTTGCAGATTACCAGGCGATGCCTGCTTCGTCACCTTCCATTGGTTCCTTCCAGATGTCTCCAGCACTTCTATTCGTCTTCCTAAGCGGAAGATGGCTTCTCGGATGAATGTGCGGAAAACTGTTACTGTCATGGTGACTGAAGGAAGACCCGGATTTCTGCCCAATGTCTTGAGCACCGATGTGGTCTTGTACTGAACTCGGGCGATGAACTCTGCATCATCGCCATGAGCTGACAGAAAATCCCCACGATCGAATATCCGAATGGTGTCTGTGGGTTTGCTCGTCTCTAGTTGGTGGAAGGTCTTCACGAAGCCAGCCTCGTCGTCGACCTTCAGTTCCGGTCTTGAACCCATTGTGGAGTATTATGTCCTTGTCTTTGAAGATTTCAGCGAAGGTATTAGTTGTTGTGATGAAAGACATGCACAGTGGTGCTGCAATGTCAGTGACGGACTTTGGGAGGCGGAAGACGCGCTCGCGTAACGGACGCGACAAAGTGGTCTGGGCAGCCGCGACTTCTTTTGCCGAGTATCGTTCCTTCTGCAATGTTCCCCTGACTAGCAACACTGCGAGAACCGGCTCTCTCCAGAGGCCTCGTCAGCTCAGTCAATGACCTCCATCTCTTCACGCTCTCATGCACCGTGTATTGTACCAGAATACACGCTTTGATCCATCAGCGCGGTACCAGTCACGTGCTGCCGCACTTTAGCGCGACTACTGAACCCTGATAACGACTCATTGCGAATAAAAAGTTAAGTGCATAACGACTGTGCATTCATGTTCAACAGTATTTTCCGCACTCGATCACTGAAACAGGCAGCAAACATTCGACATCACGTCAATGCGTCTACGTCGCCAGCCATGGATACCCGAATTCTACCAGTTGATGTGGGCAAGATTGGCTCTATGAGGGCCAAGTCAGCAACGAACGATATCCTGGATGAGCTCGATTTCCAGATCGACGACGAGTCCATAGACGCACAGAACCTCCAGCAGGCTGCAAAGGACCTCAAGACTTCCGATGTGCCCGTCGCTTTTCCAACGGAGACAGTATATGGCCTGGGCGCTGATGCCACCAGGAGTGACGCAGTCAAAGGCATTTACAAGGCTAAGCAAAGACCTTCTGACAATCCACTCATTGTGCATTTCCATTCTCTGCAACAGCTTAGATCCCTGCTTCACGGCCACGCGTCATCTGAGGCCAACGGTGTGGGCGAAGACCCCATACCAGCCATTTATCACTCACTGATCTCGCGATTCTGGCCTGGACCTCTCACGATCATCTTGCCAAATCCAAGCAATTCTCCACTTGCTCCAGAAGTCACGGCAGGCTTGCAGACATTCGGTGCGCGCATGCCAAGGCATCCCCTTGCACTCGCTCTCCTGTCACTTGCCGATATCCCGGTAGCTGCACCGTCTGCGAACGCTTCTACCAAACCTTCTCCCACTGCTGCGGAGCATGTAGCATACGATCTCGAGGGACGAATATCGACAATATTAGATGGTGGGCCATGTGATGTAGGCGTCGAAAGCACCGTTGTGGATGGCATCTCCCAGCAACCACCCGTTGTTCTGCGGCCAGGCGGCATCAGTCTGGAGCAGATCCGCTCATGTCCTGGCTGGGAGGACACGCAAATTGGATACAAAGACACCTCGGAGAAAGGAGCACAACCTCGAGCTCCTGGCATGAAATATAGGCACTATTCTCCAAAGGCGACTGTCGTGCTCTTTGAAGCTGGAAAAAGCCCGCCATCGAGTGACGAGCTCAAAGCTCACATAGGGGAAAAGGCGAGAATCGGACTTGTGCGCACAAAATTGTGGCAACTCGACATCTCTGCTTCAAACGCAATAACGGTACACGAAAGTGGCACCAAGGGAAACATGGTCGAACGCACATCATCAGAACAGGGAGCAGGATTCGCGGGCATGTTGAAGACCTTGCAAGAGACCAATTGGTCCAAGATCGTTCCAACGAAGCACGCGGCCAGCATCGCTGGTAACCCTGTTGAACTCGTTGATGTCGCACTGGGAGATGATACAGAGGATGTCGCCCGGGGCATCTTCTCGGCTTTGCGAGATCTGGACAGATTAGATGTCGATGCGATCTTCGTGGAAGGCATTGACGATAATGAAGGATCTCTAGCTGCCGCCGTCATGAACCGACTACGCAAAGCAGCTGAGGTCCGAGTGAAAGATTGATGAGGAAGAACCCCATAGCCTACGATGACATGCAAGACACGCAAGACTCAAAAACGATTTCTGTACACAGCAGACCTCTAGCCGGAGGACTACATTAACACAAGGGTTGATTCAAGCACATCATTCTGCAGCGAGATACCCCAGAGTCTTGGCAAGTCTCCGTGCGCGACCAATCCCAACGTTCAGAGCCTCGGTTTCCGGCCCGGATAAGTGGTTAATTTGTGTGGAGATATTGCTTCTCGTCATCTCTTTCACCACTTCCTGTTCAATGCTCATTTGGTCTATCGTGCGGTGCCGTAACGATCACACAAATATAGTCAAAGTCTGAAGGCACAGGACGAGAGCACGATTCCTTCGGATTCACAGACTCAACCAACTTTGCATGAGAAATCCGAATGGCACCTTCTGTACAGCAGCCACTCGGCCAGCCAGTCGAGATAGCTCCCGATGCAAATAAAGTCAACGATCACCAAGAGCCACGCAAAGAAGTGACAATTCTTGTTACTGGGTTTGGTCCATTCCAGGATAAATTTCCCATCAACCCATCATACGAAATTGTGAAAAGGCTTCCCGAAGCACTCGCTGCAGCTTCACCTAAGCACGCATCAGTGCGCATAATTCGTTATGGGACGCCAATAAGGGTGGCATTCGATGAGGTGCGCGAGCTTGTACCCCAACTGCACAACGACTATGCTGGCACAGCAGATGTCGTCCTACATATTGGCATGGCTTCTGGTCGCAAGTTTTATTGCATAGAACGATATGCACATCGTGATGGGTATACGAAGAATAAAGACCTCGATGGCAAAATTCCCCCGGAAGACGAAGGCAGAACAGTATTCGCAGACTGTCCCACGACAATGACCACATCATTGCATTACGATAATGTGCTCCTGAACTGGCAAAGCAACGTTCTTGACATACCGGAGAACAAGCCAGGGTGTGGATGCGATCTGAAAGAAAGTCACGACGCTGGACATTACCTCTGCGACTATATTTATTTCAACAGTCTGGCATTCACTGGTCGACGGAGTGGTGATATGGAAGCCGTCGGTAGTATATCGAGACCTGTGCTATTCATGCATGTTCCGGCTGAGAGTGATGGAGATATGCTTGTAAGAGGCACGGCCGTTACCGTCGAGCTTCTCAGAGCCATCGCCGACGACTTCGCAAAGCTTCAAGCTGAGTAGTCTAAACAATAACACGGGCCTTGAACTTCACCAAGCAGTGCTCTATGGGAGAGTTGGCCTGGTATTGAGACTAAACACATATGTCTACACGTTGCTATGCATCTTGCATCTGATTCAAAGCATTTGGTCTACCATAAATTAGCATATAGTCACGACAGCCGTAGCAGGCGGAATTTGGAATAAACGTTTCAAATGGAGTTTTCTTTGATATTATATGCTCTCATTCACTTCATTAACGGGTCTTGGTGAATGGTAGCCTGTTCAGTAATGTGAGTCGAAGGCTTGGCGTGAATGCCTGGCTCATGTGGTGAAGCTTGTGTGTGCTGTGTGATCATCCCGCCCCCACTTCCATCACCTTTGTTCGTCACTGCAACCCGACAATCTTTCGACCTCCAAACAAAACACACAATCACGAACCCTCTCTCAACTCTCACCCCTAGCCCTTCGCCTACCCACCACTCTCAACCGCGTAGACAGAAAGCTCAAGATGCAGATCAAGTAAGCAGCCCACATCCAATCAACGACTCTTCACGCCCCGCAGGCAGACATGCGCAAACAAGACCACGACTGCTAACCTCTTTCGCGCACAGAGTCCGTACCCTCACGGGTAAAGAGATCGAACTCGACATCGAGCCAGACTACAAAGTCCAGCGGATAAAGGAGCGCGTCGAAGAGAAGGAGGGAATCCCACCGGTGCAGCAGCGGTTGATCTTTGGTGGGAAGCAGATGTGAGTAAATGGAGAGAAATACGCGGCGAACATGGCAGCAGGAATAGAGGCGAAAATAATTGTGGGCATGGATGAGGCTGACAAAGAGACAATGTTTTAGGGCCGATGACAAGACAGCTGAGGAGTACGGTCTCGAGGGTGGCGCGACTTTGCATTTGGTTCTGGCGCTTCGCGGTGGCGTGGAGAATTAGATGGCGAAAAACGATACGATCGATGAACACGCCCGTCGGACTGCCTGGTTGCTTTTAAGGACATGGTACTCTACATTGAAGAGCATGAGCATAGAGGGGGTGGCACGCTGAAGATGAGATTTTGTTTTGCGCAGAAGAAGCTGCGCGTTGTATGATGGAGCGGACTGAGATACCATAGCGGGGACAGTGCTGGTCTGCGAAGAGTTGAGTACGTGGTATGGGAAGCAAAGCTACACCAATCGCATCCGCATGAGCGATGACTACGGATGTGACAAGAGCGTGAGAGAAAGTCCGATAAGTTCTCGACTAGAGCGAAGGCAACAGCAAGCATAAGGCATCGTTCGGCAAATACGGTATCATCTACATGCATCTCTCATGTCGCAACGCCAGACAAAGACATTCCGTTCCATGCACGCCATAACGGCAAAGCAAAAGCGCTCATCAACATCATCCTCATGCAATTCCCGTGATCCTCCTGATGCTTCTCCTGGCACCTTCACCGAGCACTTGGACTTTCCCTTCAGCTTCCAAGCTCCTGATAGCCTCCGCGAAATCTTGCCCTTCAATTGGCACAGAGCTCTGCTCAGTCATCGTCCTCACGACTTCTCCATACCTCGCGCTCTGCGCGCCAGATCTGAGCATCTCATCCAGCACCGATAGCACACCATTCTTGAGGTCTTCTTTCCGCTTCCGTTCGCTCGCGCTTGTGCCCTCGGTCAATAGCCCCATGTCGATGAGACCTGTGCGGGCATCTGTAGCAGCTTGCTTGAGAGCTGATTGGATCAGACGCACAGCTTCGTCGACATCGCTTTCATCGACAGTCTCCGAAAGTCGCATCTTTGCATGAGCTTCGGATAGGCGAATCATAGATTCGAGTTGACGAGTTGTGGCTGTGATCCGGCGTTCCGAAGCTCGGATATCTTCACCCAGTTTACGCATGGCAACATACGACTTGACTAAGGCATCTGCTGCGGGTTGTGTGATCTTTGGGTGGATGTTTGAGCGAGCATAGGAGATGTAGGATGTCAGAAATTCCACAGGCTGGAGAGCGAGATCAGTATGTCAAAATACTTCAATGCAATGTGCAAGATAACTTACCAGAATTTCATCTCTGCTTGCATTATCCGGGTTGTCCTCAAGATACATGCCGACCAAATGGCGAGCGAGCTTGCGATCTGCAGATTCATCGATACGATCCAGTACCAGGTAGACAAGATCAAAACGTGACAACAATGTCGGAGGAAGATCAATGTTCTGCGGTACAGGCAAGTTTGGATTGTACTTGCTGCCAATGGGGTTAGCAGAAGCCAAAACGGACGTTCTGGCGTTGAGCGTGGTAATGATGCCAGCCTTTGCGATGGAAACAGTTTGCTGTTCCATCACTTCGTGCAACACTGAGCGAGTAGCGTCTGACATCTTGTCGAATTCGTCGATGCAACAGACACCACCATCAGAGAGGACCAGGGCACCAGATTCGAGAACCAGAGATCGCGTTTCTGGGTCGCGGGTGACATAGGCTGTGAGACCCACAGCAGAAGAGCCCTTGCCTGATGTGTACACTCCACGAGGAGCAATTTTGTGGATGTACTCCAGCATCTTCGACTTCGATGTCGACGGGTCACCACATAGCAGGACGTTGATGTCTCCTCGGTATTTAGGCGAACCACCTTTTTCGAAGCTCTTGTTCGTGCCACCGAACAGCTGCAGGAGAATGCCTTTCTTGACGTCGTCCATCTCATAAATTGATGGGGCAAGCGATCGTGCAAGGAGTTCGTAAACGTCAGGCCTGGCGGCAGTTTCCTTGATCTTGGTCTCTTCCTCTTCGCTGACTTTACGAGTCTCTTCAATGCTCCCAGCAGCTTGTTCAGCAAGTTGCTCTTCGATCGTCGTTGTGTCGATGCCCATTCGCTTCTTGTCAACTTTCTGGATGTGCAAGCAATCGACGTAGGTCTTGAAGATGTTCTTGACTGATCGCTGGCGTGGATTCACGCGAACTTGGTTGCACTTGAAGATACCAGTGATCTCAACCCTGTCTCCAGCTTTGCAGACATCGACAAGCTCATCATAGGCACACAAGCTGACTGAATGTGGTGTCTGACCATCAGGAACGGAGTCAGGTGTTTCTTGGAGCTTGATAACTTGCTTGTCGGCGAAGCCTGAACGATTGTGCACAATCTGCATGCTGTTGCTAGCACTGCAGACCTCGCGCGGGCATCGCGTAGGTTCAGCAATCTTGCCGCGGTCAAGGTCGACCTTGACTGTATGATGGCAGACAGAGCAGCGAAAGAATGCATCCTTCATATCTGGGATAATTGGCGTTGTTCGGATAACCAGACCTTTGACGGAGACCAGCTGATCCATGTCTTTGGGGTTCAGCTCTCGCAGATTGATATTCCTGTCGAGGCCGAATGGTCGTACACGGTACGAAGAGCTCTCGACCTCAGCATAGAGATCCTGCTCATCAGATGCGCTCTGCTGTGTCGGTCTTGGAGTATCGCCATTCATATCGTTGTCCACATCTGAGCTGGGCATTGGTGGCATAGAGCTAGAGTCTCTCGCACGGTCTTGGCCATTCTGCTGCGAAGCCTGCGATCTCCTCTCGCTCATCTTCTTCTCTGCAAGCTCGAGTAGCGTATCCTTCACAGCGGAATCGATAAGCGGAACCAGTTCGCTTGGGTAGGCTTGCAGCTGATGCCACAGCTTCCTTGTGCCTGGATATGACTTGAGATTCCTGCAGTCCAGATAAAAGCACTTTGTTCCCAACTCAAGCATAGTCTCCAGTTGTGCAAGGGCCTCTTTCTCAGCGGCAGGCTCTCCGGGCGCCACATATTCTCCCTCCATAAGCTCGCCATCCTGAAGCATACGGTATTTCTTCTGGAAGTTGTACAAGTAATCCTTGAAAGCAGACCACGAATCAGTGACGGAAATGTTGGTACCCCAGATGAGCCTGGTTCCACGGCCTCCAAGCGCAGCAGCATCTGATGTGTCTGGGTTGAGGTTGGAGAAGGTATTCGCGTCCGATTCTCCCTGCACTGGTGCACCGTTCTCGTCGACGAAAAGCTGTCTTCGGCGCCCGCTGTTCTCCAGCAGATCTGAGTTGATATCGTGTCGTCTTTCTCTTGCGTTGGACTGACTGCCTATGCCTCCTGATCGAACGAACAGTCCTGTAGAGCTCGTTCCGTGCTGGCGCTGACCGTTCGAAACTGGACCTGCAGCATCGGAACTTGTCGCATAATGAATCGGCGATGAATCTATGTCATTCTCAGCGACGGTCTGATAGCCTGTGTTGCAAACTTACCACCAATGCCACCATTCGCCCTAGGCGTTCTTCCTCCATCGCTGCTAAATCCAGCAGGTGTGTTTGCATCCGTTCGCTGCTTCAGTGGGCTGCTACCATTGACACTGCCTCTCGCTGGCACTCCCAAACTCTGGCTTTGCGACTGCGATTGACTTCCCGCAGGCGAGCTCCTGAAGAACAACGGACTGCTGGCGGGAGGAGCTTGGCTCTGGCTATTGCTATTCTGTGTAGTCCTCGGTGTCCCTCTCTGCGATGATGCTGCATTGGCTTCCGATTGCAATTGCGCGTCTGGCAGGTCTTCTCCTTCGGGGAGGGGCGGGTCGCTGGCGGGTGGTTCTGAAGACCGTGGGGCCTGCGAGCCGCGTTGTGAACGGCGAGGGGTATTATTCGCGCTCCCTCGCGTTGAGCGTCTCTGTGTCGGCGACGACATTTCCGGTGTGTTTTCGCCTGTTGCGAGGTGGAATACGATACAGCGAGGTCTGATGGGAGAGGAGCTTTCTGCAGCCCAGAAGCGCGCGTACCACTTTACACGAAAGATCCGCGTCGCGTCCGCTCGACGTGTTGCAGCCACCGTTGATGATTGGCGCAGAGCCGAGAAGTGAGACCCTGCTAACTCGCTTTCCCACGATTTCCAAACATGACGCTTGACTAACACTGCTCTACAACCACATCTCTTGAACTGAAGATGCCTGCACCCTCACGGATCTCGATCGCCACATCGGCGCTGAACAGGTTGGTCAAGGAGGAAAAGTCATACCGCAACGAGCACGAGTCGCAGAAAGAACGAATTGCCAAGCTCGAAGCCAGCCAAGGAGACGATGAGAACGCAGAATACATATTGAGACAAGAGGTAAGTCATAATCGGAGTTGTCCGAGGTGTTCTTACAGACTATCATTCGTATTATTGTCGTTTCATTCATTGAACACTTCAGTACGCCTTCGCTAAACCCCAAGAGTGCTAATGTACAATTCCACAGCGCAAAGCGCTCGAGGAGACCGAGGCTATGTTTCCGCAGCTCAAGCTGAAGATTACTGAAGCCAAGGAGAAGCTCGAGGCCCAGCTGGTAAGTGTCCTTTGAGCTCATATCATGTGCTAGTCTGATGCCGCACAGGAGCAGGACAAAGGCCCTGGCGATCAAAGCAACACGCCAGAAGATGTCACCAAAGCCAAGGAGGCCATAGCCGCAGCACTGGTCGCTATTCGCGAGTCGTCGTGAGCTGCTAGCTGTGGGTGACGGATTGGTGTTGATTCGGACAGGGCCGTGATAGAAAGTCGAAGGTCTGCATCACTACGAGCAGCCAATGTACGCTTCCAAGACGCGAACATCGTGCCGATCTCAGTGTCTGGCCTTCTTCGTTGTCTTCATGAATATCGATCCAGCTGCTGCGGGTCGCTTCTTGACGACTACGGGTGCAGGGCTGGCCGTCTTCGGTGGAGATGCTGCCTGTGCCGGAGGAGAAGCGGCAGGACTACTGGCTTGCGATTTAGCGGGTTGCTTCTGTGGCTCTGGAGATGCAGCCTGTGGTGTAGACCCGAAATCGAATTTTGCTGATGATGATTTCTTCGCCCTGGCAGCCGCATTTGCAGATTGTGTAAGTGCCCTGAGCTTGGCCTCATTGACCTCCCTTGCCTGTCGGACCACAGCTTCGTTCTGGCTCCGGTGGGCGGCTGCAAACTGTGCAGCACCCTTTCTGCCAGGAGCTTGAACCTTGAAGTTCGCGTTCATTCTTCGCTGTTCCTGAAGCAGGTCTTTCTGGTGGGGCAGCAGCTCACGAGGAGCAATTTCCATTCGGCCTCGCTGACCAGCCTCTCGGAGCATACTCGCAGGAGCCTCTTTGATTTGTCTGGATGCCCGGATAGAGTTTCCAGCGTGTGCATTGGACTGAAATGGACGACTGAGGCTCATCTGCTTGGAATTGGCCGCAGAACGGTTCCTGATCGCGGCGATTGCATCAGCGCCAGTCTTTGCCTTGTGAGCCTCTATTGGCGGTTTGCGCTCCCAACTGGTTGTGCCCCTCTTGCGCGTGCCGTCCACGAAGATTGCCGGACCCTCGCGAGCATGGTGCATGACCTTATCCACAATGACGGCCTTTTTGTTCTCCCTGTTGACTTTGTCGCCCAAAAGCGTAATACGAAGCTGTTCCTCCTGTTCGGCTTCACGAGCCTTTTCGGCGCGCATGAGCTTTCTGTAGACTTTGTGCCAACTGGCCGGATTCTTGGGGTAGAGCATGTTCTCTTCCGGTAAATTGGGCATGTCGCGCTTGATCATAGCTTGCCAGAACTCGCCCGTGTGCTCTGCGAGTTGCGGTGAATTTCTCTCAATCTCGAGCAGCTGCTCCGGGTCGTGCACTCTCTTGAGTATTGGGCGTGCCATGTCGAAAGGCATGTCGGCGAGGTTGTCGATGGAGTCGATGTTGCGCTGGGCGCAGCGAATGGCCATGGCGAGGAGTGTTGAGACAGTCATTGCGGCAAAGGGGCCCGCAGCCAACTTATGTAGTTCGTCGTGCAATCGCTCACTCTATTGTTACCGGCGACAATAGGTCAACCTCGACTCGAACAATAGTATGTTGCCACACGTGGGTTGTCACTCAATCTTCTGCTCCTGCAACTGATGTATTAGCCATAGGCTCGAAGTCATAGTTAGCAAGAGGCGAAATGAGTGCGCTCGGGCAGAGCGATGTGGGCATTGGTTTATATATGGGCATGGTGGAGGAAGGAAGGTAGAAGTGGAAGTGAAACTAGCTGCACGTGGTAGGCGGCGCATGATCCCTGTCAGCCAAGCCAATCTCGTGAAGACGGCGACGGACAAAGAACATCATCCACGTCGTAAGCTACCACACCATTGGCCAGTCGCTGTACGGTGAGATGGCCGAAACAGATCAGCCATTAGCAGCTCTGCCTGAGCAGGCGCAAGAAGGTATCTCGTGTCTCTCTCAGAACCTGCAGACATTGACTAACCACATTCAAAGATGCTCTTCACGCGAACCGCCTGCTCGCAGTCGAGGAGCGACCATTCCAACGCGTCACCAAGCAACTTCTAAGCAACAGCTCAGCGTTACGGCCATCACTATCCTATCTACCATCTCCACCTGCTGAGGGCGACGATGAGGCCCCAGTGTACGATGCGTCGCGAGTGGAGCGATTCCGCGAAGACGTGCTACTGGACTTCGCATACCTCGAAAGCAGCATAATCCGCATTCAGCTTACGCTCTCCTCCAATCAGCGCGAACGCGAACGATACGCAGCCGAAAAGGCCAAGATTCTTGAAACCGCGCAGGCTGTCCGAGACAACACAGTTGAATTGAGGGGGAAGCTAGTCGAAGCACAGGAAGCCCTCGAGCGCAGAAAGGGCTACGATGTCATGGCGGCGAAGATCCTCGACGATAAGAAGCTCAAGAGTCGCGACGAGGCCAAGGCAGAGATCGACAAGCTTGAGAAGGAGATCGAAGACTTGCAGCACGAGAACGCTGGATACGAGGGCACATGGCAGGAGCGACGAGAACAATACGACAGAATTGTTCGTGAGGGCGAAGCCATGATACGGCAAATCAAAGGGATCAAAGATGAGCCAGAAGAGGAGAAAGGGGATGAAGAAATGGAGGATGAGCATGGAGACAAGGAAGAGGGCGACAACAGTGGTAGGAATACTCCAATGCAGGATGGCAGATCGCCTCAGCCTGCGGAGGCCAGCGACGCGACTCCTATGCCGGACAGTGGCGAAGCTGGGGAGGGAAGTTTTGAAGGCACGCCCGCGCGTCCGACCAACAAATTCCTGGAAGTGGACGATGCGACCAGATCTGGGAGTCGTGTCTCGTCACCTTTGTCACAACCTGCACACATGCCCGATGATGTGGACATGGGCGATACTCCGCTCGCGACGGCAGAGACACCGAGCAATGGCGAGGCACAGGTTGCAACGCCTAGCGATGCGATGGCTGAGACCATGGACGAGTCTTGAGCAGGATTGAGAACCAGCAGAGCGGGATCACAGACGTCTGGTTATTCCATTTTGCATGGCACCATGTTGGGAACCTTCCGTTGACCGGAACACCCGGTAAACGCGCATATCCTCGAGCGTCGAAAAGCCCTGGCTCACATTTTCATTGCGACACGTTCATGAGCTTCTGACGCCGCTGAAAGCTTCGGCCATACTGTCTCCGTTCTGACAACGAGACCTGACACAACGCTACCCAGTGCTTCTGAACCTCCTCAATAGCTCGCTTGCTTAGCGGAATCAGATGGAGTGCCCGAGTGTCTTGACCTTCGAACTTCGAACGGAGCTACTTCAACCCCGGCCATGTAACACCACAGGAACCTTCGCAACAGAAGCGGAACAAGCCATATCTCGATTGATGTAGTTGCTCGAATCCTCATCGCTAAGACTACGTTCGAACTGTTCGCGAACGCATCCACGCCAAATACTCCAGTGAGCCATATTGCTCTCCGGCACGGGCAGGTATTGCCCTTCGCTCGGTCTCGGTAGCATCCCACTGCGCTCCTCTTGCATAGACAGGATTGTGCAAAGAATGATTCTCCGCCATTCTGAGCAAGGCTGCGCGCCATGCCGAATTTCCTCGGCCAGCAATTGAGGTCCTCATATAGCTCTCGATCTCATCATCAATCCTTTGCAATTCTCAGCCACCCTTCCTCACACCTCCTGAAGCTGCCGACAATCCCAACTTCTTCCTCTCCCCCTCAATAACCCTCTTCACAAGCTGCAACACGGCCTGCTTGTCTGCCGGCGCAACACAATTCGCTGGCTCAAACGGGGCGGAGACCATGACTGCATCGTGAACAATCATCTGTGGACCATCGCGTCCCGCGTGCCATCGTACTGGGATATTGCTGTAAAGACATACCGTTAGCATAGAGTATACGCAAGACATTCATAGACAAGAGTTTCCCACATACACTTGTCTCAACCGATCATATAACCTCTGCGCATCCTCACTGACTCCCTGTCCCTTATGTTGCTTCTCCTCTCGTAACTGTTCCACACGCTTCTCCAGCCGATTCTGCAAGTATCGCGTATCAATCTTCGTAGGGGCAGTTTGGCTCAGGTAATCTTTCTCGCCGAGCGATAGGACATGGAATTCGCGGATCGAAGCTATAGGGATGATATGGTAGTCGCCTGGGACAGAAGCGGGATTCGTGGAAGGGTTCGGTGGTGGGGAGCGCGTGTTGAGAGCTATGAGGCGGAGGGTGGGGTCGACGGTGTAGAGCGTTCCTTCGAAGGTGGTGTTGAGGGTGTTGGTGAGGCGGACACTGTGAAGAGTATCTTGGGTTAGCTGGTGTCTGTGTGTGTGACTTGCGGTGTGGGTTTGAGCTGCAGGTTCATGCGGAATATGTGCTTGCGTACCGGCCTCCGACTGCTTTCATGGCGGTTTCCATGACTTCGCCTGGGAGTGGGCTGCCCGTCTGCTTGGGTGTTGCAACTCTTCCCGAATTGCGCTTTGCTACATCGGCCATAATTGCGTTGTCGTAGCAGTGGGTTACTAGTCACGCCGTATCGGCTGTCTTGGGTGCTGCGCGTCTGAGGGATAGCTGTCGTGCGGCCTCTCCTGGTTGTCGCAAGTCGTGCACACGAAATCCCTGAAAGTGCAAGGTCGCGCTTGAGATCGCAGTGAAAGCACACGAAACGAAGTGTGTGAGCGAGTGACGAAGAAAGCAAGGCTACAGGTGACAGATGCGCTACACACACTTTGGAGTCGTGAGGTCCGAGCTGTCGTGGTAGAGAACGAAGTTGGCTTCCCATTCGTTCACTTGCCAGACCCACGCTTGTCCAACGTCTCCTTGGATGTGGATGTGGTCGTTGACATATACGGGACGGATGAATCGGCTCTAAGATACTCAATAAATGCCCAACGTGTCATGCACATCCAAATCCGCTCGACCCCATCCCAGTCCTCCGCTCCACACGAACCGCCTTGCTTTCTCTGAGGCCCCATGGCCCCTAACCGCAGATACCTCTGAATGCAGCTAACTCTGAGTGTAAGCGCCTAACCATGTTGGCTCTCAATCCTTTGAAAGCTTTGCTTATTGGCTTAGCGACCTGCGGTTGCACTCAGAGGCAGTGACATCCAGAGGCAACCACGGTTACCTGTGACCACAGTAGTCTTGAAGGAAGTACAGCTTCACAGCGTCAGACTGGAGCCAGGCCACAGCCAAAGGACCTCATACCTGTTTCCTCTCGAGCTTCTGCTTCAAAGCTTTAAGTTCCACGTTGCACGCGTTCCCTCTCTCATCGACCTCAAACACAAGGCCTCCTAGAGGCACATTGCCATACGTAAAGTCGTCAATGTCGAGCCACGTCTGGCAAGGCCAGTACCACGTTCCGTCAGGCAATTGTTTCTGCGGTGGCTGATACACTCCTGTGAACCCAGTCTTGTTTCCGCCGTACAAGTGATTGGGTATGAGGCGAAAATCAATAGTGGTGCCGAAGCTTCCAAAGACGGTATGGAGCAGATCGAAGCCGTTGATGATGTATTCGGTCACCCTCAAGCCAGGCAAATCGTCTGTCGTAACCGTGATCGAAGTATTGCTGTTGTCATTAAGCGTGTATTGGCCGGCAAAGTTCCGATGTGCTTGCTGACGGCTGATCTCCTCCAGTGCTGGCAGCATTGCGTTTATGACCACGTTAGGGATGTCATCTTGCACTTCACCACGGCCCACAAGCGAAGCAGTCAATACTGCAAACCCAAAGTTATATGCTGGCACGACAGCGAATACAGATCTGTGAGCCCCCCAGTAGCCACTCTTGGTATACACTTCGACGGGGTGCCCGTTGACCTTTCTTCGGAAGATCTCCCATGGCCGACCTGCAGCCTGATCGATGATCTCAACAAAGGTCATGGTCGAAAACCAGCGTCTAGTCGCCGCCTTTGTCGTGAGGGTGCTGTTCAGAATGGCTCTACCAATCGCGGCCAGATCATTGACTGTCGAAAAAGCTCCAGCCGCAGGATCCTGTGGACCAAGATCGTTGTCCCAACTACTCTTCTGCGCATCACCAAGGGGCACGATTGATCTCGCAGTAATGTTCGTTGGCCGTCCCGATGTAGTTCCAGTCAACCCAAGAGGCCTTATCAGGCTATCATGGAATACCTTCTCGAAATCCTCATCGGCAAAGTTTGCCAAAGCAGCACCCAATAATGCAAAGTTGGCATTGCTGTACAATGGGGTGTATCCTGGCGGAAAGCTGGCCGCTAGCTCGCCAATGCCAGTGATCGACTGTCTTTGGTTGCAAGTAACGTAGCTGACATTAACTGTGAGGTAGCCGCAGGTAGGCACGTCCTTTTGTGCCACAACATGAGGTAAGTCTTGTACGGTGGCTTTGAAAGCATCGGTCAAATAGCCTTGAGGGGCAAGATCGTTGAGGCCGTACTCTCTCGAAGCTCCCGCAAGATAGCTCGCTAGATCACCGAGTGTGATTTCATCCCACTCTGGAACAGCATAGTCATACTGCGACCGATCAAGCTGCGCGAGCTCTGGAATATATTCGGTGATCGGATCATTCCATCTTCTGTCTCCTGCTTTGATCATCCACAGATATACGGTGAGAACTTTCGAGATGCTGGCGATCCGGTAAATGGAGTCTGAATTTGCTGAACGAGTTCCTTGCGTACTATTCCGCACTGCTTCGTCCGTATGCGAATATTCGAATATGAGCTTGCTCTCATCCACGCTAAAAAGTCCTAGGGAGAAAGTGGTCTCGTTGTATGGTGACGTGGTTAAATTGGCTTTGAAGTGGTCTTCTATGATCTTGGTGGCATTCTTGAAGGCTGTTTCTTCTGACAATCTTGTTGGAAACGGGAATTGCTGGCCTTTGATTGGACATATTTTGAGGTCATTCTTCTCATTCTGAGCCGTGGTTGTGGCGAGAAAAGCTGTTAGACAGCCCGCCAGTACGAATCTCATGGCATTCAGCGTGTTGTGGCAATATGCTAGACAATGGCTTTGTAGAGCGACAGCGTGTATTGCAATATACCAAGAATCAAGGTCTCACAATCCCATCGTGCCGGTACGCATGAACCCGGTTCCTTCAGACCAGCATGGTTTCGGTGTTTGTTTGTGAGCAAATCCGTTGACCAGGTCTGACTCCAGGAAGTCCCTGATGTGCTCGAACACTTATACTCGGGCCACGTCGGACCCGCGATACCTGCATTTTCCAGTTTGGACACTAGGACCTTTCGAAGGAGCTTGCAGGATGCAAGTCGATGATCCACCAGTGCCTGAAAAAGTAAAGCTCGGACGCCATTGACCAACGACAGAAAGTCAATCCAATGGCACAGAAATGCCCCCCGCTGTGCTACCTTTGTTGCCCGAAAGAAAAGACTTCTTGATAGGTAGCATATTGTGACACGATGGAGACGTCCGTACGCCCTTATTTATTGGGGCGATAAGCCATCAGGTCCACAGTCCTAGATGAGGAAGTCAACGCAATCAATGGGTCTACATCACCTACGCCTATCTCGCACTCGTCCTCGAGGCGACGCGTCGTCTATGCACATGGCATGTGCGCACAGCTGACAATACAGTCGGTGTAGGACCGTTGAGAAACAAGGAAAGAACACGTACGAAAGTAGCAAGTCGATCCGCTCATGCTCAACTACCGAACATCTATCTACATCTCTATCCTAATGGCAGATCAGACACATCAACGATACGATTCTATCCTAAATGCAGACCAAACAATTCAACGAATGTCTCCGCGCACATGTATATGCCCTTCTATCAGCGCATCGCGCGACGCAAGCCCGAACCCGCCAACCACCGGAAAGCAAAATGGAACTAGAACTAAGGTTGCGTAGCTCTCCCGTGGACTCAATACTTCCTCCCTCTTCGTACCTCTGTCTTCTGAAGCATAATCGAGGCACTGTGTCTCGCGAAGCGAGCTAGCGCATCACGGGGGTTGCGACGAGAGAGCAAAAATTGTCGCTGTTTGCGAGTTTCCATCTTGCTGTCCACAGCCAGCCCCCTCAACCGCAGCCAGGGTGGCCCGCTGTGTGAACCAAGAAGACAGCGATAGCACCACGGATGAGCGTGTTCCACTGGATTCTCCAAAACTCATGCAATCTGCCACGATAGCTCTCCTGCGTGATCCTCATAGTCACTCTTGGCCAGATCCCTCCCCAGTGGTAGTCCAGTCCATGATTGGCCATATTCGGCGTGGTAGCGCTGTTGGAGTCGAGTTCCAGCTCAACGAAGCGATCGTTCGGACCAGCATGGACTCCTGCAGGAGGACCAGCTCTCCTGGCATGGACCTGGAAAGGTGGTGAAATTCGTACGCCTCGGGCGGTCGCCTCAGAGCCAACTTCTTCTGCAGTAACTCTCAACGGGTCGACACGAACTGTGAAGTATCCGGCCATGCCGTGGTTGTTCATCCAGTTGATATCGACTGTGAACTCCTCGTTGTTATGGGTGATAAAGATGGGCTGCTCATGGGCGGGACAAGTATTTGGAGGAGGCGGAGGCGTCTGATCAACAGCCCGCTTCAGTGGATTATCGAAGGACACCGATCTCTCGAATGTGAAGACCGGCGCAGCTATTTGCACAATTGGGCTGCTCCATGCAGGGACAGCTGCCAGAAACAGACAGAGTACAGTTTTGATTCCAGTCTTGCCCGAGGGAGCCATTGTTTGGTTGTGTTCAATGATAATGTCTGGTAAGATCGGTGTGTAGATGTGCTATCTGGTATACCGCGGCAACTGATGGTGAGTATACAAAGACTACGTTCGGTGCAGTCGTCGAGATTTATACTGCTGGTATATCTTGGCTTCACACGCAGGATGCAAGGTATGGACCCAAGACTGCTAAACAAAGTGCTTATCAGAAGTAAGCTCCCTGTGAAGAAGTTCTGAAAGGCTGCTCGTATTTATCCTACCAATGGGGACGAGGCGGTAGAGGTAAGTACTCTTACGTGCTGTTCAGTAATTGCCGAAAAGGGACTAAGCGCCTAAGATTCGTATACGTGCGGACTATTCTTACTAACCTTTGCCTAGCTTCTGCTAAGACGACTCACGCATGGTTTCCAGAAACCTGCTCCTGGACACTCTTGTACGAAACCATCAAGACTTGTTCAGCCTGGCCCCAGGTCTACGCGACACTCTTCTGTATGAGGCCGGATACAATACAGATGCTGACAGTATATACCGGTTCAACCTCTGGACCGCGGACAGGTCACCAACACCGTCTCAAGAGCGCATATGGACAATCAAGATCGAGCTACACGAGCATTCGACGCTGCTATCCCGAAAACATTGCATTGCTCGATCAGACTCTATAGATTCCGCAACAGAGCTACGATGCTCTTCGCTTACATGGTTGCACAAGTGCGCACCTCCGCAAAGCGAGCGGCCGCGCTGACCGTGTCACATGAGTCCGGACTTACGCGACGGACTTCCATGCATATTGCAGCAATACGAAAGTATAGTATGTTCTTGTTGATTATTGATCTTCGAGCCGCTCCTACAGCTAATAATAAATTCGTTGAACAAATGGTATTCGTCAATAGCAGGGATCAAGCAGCATCGGAGAGATCGCACGCACTTCGTCAATAGCAGGGATCAAGCAGCATCGGAGAGATCGCACGCACTTCGTCAATACTCATCTGCCATAGCTCGACAGGCGCCGCAACCTCCGGCCTCAAGGATGGGAATCTTGATCGCACGATGTGTGCAGAAACGATGCCCTTCTAGAATGTGGCCGCACAGATCCGGGACGAGATCGTAAGAAACATTCCTGAACTCGATTTCCAGGCGAGGCCCACATCTAGGCTAGTCCGTAGCCTAGCGAGGCTGGCTAGTCCTCGATCGATTGTTTCCACCAACATCGCTGGCCAGAATGTCCAAAAAAGGAGCCTCGGCACCATAGAAAGTGTCGTGATTTCGAATAAATCCTTGCTGTTTGGTCGATTTTTTCCGACTCCGGGACCCGTTTTCTGCCATTCCCGTGTAGACGAAGGCGGCGAGGGCTCGGACGAGTGAATTTCGAAGCTCCGGATTTCCAGAGAGGCAAACAACACACCTCTCATCAAAGCCTGTACACCAATCCCACACTCCCAGCCTTTCCCGCACACAACATCCGCCAGCCTCCTTCAATCCCATTGTCTCCTTTCACACCTTTTACCCCACTGTAACTTCAGTCCCTTCAGCCCACCATGCTCCAGAAAGACCTTGCAAGCCTCATCTTTCTCCGCAAAGAACTTTTCCGCGCCTAGCTTCGCGATGGCAGTCTCTTGAATCCTCGCAGTATTCATTTGCATTCGATTCGTCAGTTTCGCACGTCTCTGCATCACGTCTGCGATCTCTTCAGGTGATTGTGCTTTTGCTTCTCCTCCGATTCCGATTATGGTGACCTTGGTCCCGGGAAGGCACTCTTGTAATGTGTGCTGTAGCTGTTCCAGCGAATCTCCTCGCCCTCCGAAGTCCAGTACCACGATTTTGTCCGGCGCCAAATTCGCGATCCAGTCTCCTACATGTGACGATTGCAAGTCTGCATACTGTATAACTTGCGTTGGAAATGTGGCGATTTCCGGTATAAAGCTCCCATCTGTGGATGAAGACACAGCCAGAAATCCAAGAGGTCCAGAAGCGTCCTCCCTCCTCTCTCTTGCCAAAGCATGCGCAAAAGCCCTCGCAGTCCTTCCACTAGCACTCAAACTCACCACCACCGCTTTGGACAAATCAGCATCTTCCTCACTCCACCCTTCCAATAAACCACTAGGATGTACGACAGGCGCCGACGACCCAAAAACAAACCGACTCAACATCCATCCAGCGGCAGGTAGAACATTCGCCTCCCAAGCCATTCGTTCCAAAGTCTTCTGGTCAAGATCTCGATACCTAATTTTGTCCGACGCGACGACGTAGTGATTATAGAACTTCCACAGCTTGTCTCTATGTCGACTAACATCGAGATAATGGCCTTTCAACTCAAAAGCAGTCTGAAGTTCAAGATCCACTGGTATATTATATGAAGGCCAAAGACCCCAGATCATGCTTCCTTGAACCACATCTGCGATCTTGCTTTCGAGGATTTCTGCGTAGCCCCAGACTGGTACGATCCCGTACTGTGTTGCGTCATTGTGAGGTGAAGGTAGATGGCTGGGAAGGGGAAAAGCGTCCCACCAGTGCATGATATGCCCGCCTTTGGCGTAAGATAAGTTGTTCGCGGTGAGAGAGACGATTCGTGGTATGGCTCGGATCTTGTTTTCTGGGAGTGGAGGTAAGGAAGATGAGATTGAGATAGTGGAATGCTCGCTGATTTTGGCCTTTCTGACAACGTGGATATCATATGCCATCGTGGTGGTGGAAGTCATTGTGGATGAGAAATTTCGAGGTACTCTTGATGGGCACAGCGAGGGTCGGCACATTTCCAGCTTTATAGCTTGTCTCTTGCTGCTTGCCTGGTCATCGTGCATACCAGTATACGGATAGCAGCGCTTCACTGTGAGTCAGTGAATTCCTCGGATCAGGTTTGAAGTAAGCGAATCCTTCTCTCCCGCGCCGGAACAAGCTCTGGTTTTTGATTCGCGTCCCATGCTGTTGCTTACAACGCAGAAGGAATACGGCCGCAAGGCCTATCGCTCCGCTGGCTGTATTTCCGAGCTCCTAGACGATAAAGTCAGTTCTCGTCCTCATCTTCACCTCGCACACTAACCTTGGCAATGCCCAAAGTTTCCTATTAACCATCAGCTCACCAAAACGCCAGCGACCTCGCCCACGAAAATCACCCTGTCACAAAGAACCACTTTTCTCTGACCAGTCCTTCAGATATTCCGCTACCTAATCAGCCTCTCAAGCGATGGCCTACCCAGGCTAGCAAGAAGGAACGATCCAGTAGAACCGGTCTTTGTCAATGA
Organism: Cercospora beticola; assembly: GCF_033473495.1. Lineage (NCBI taxonomy): Eukaryota > Fungi > Ascomycota > Dothideomycetes > Mycosphaerellales > Mycosphaerellaceae > Cercospora > Cercospora beticola. The sequence continues at coordinate 2,177,095 of NC_088942.1, forward strand.
AAACACTCTCTCGCCCATTCCCATGTTGCTGAGTCGTTACTGTGTTCTGTACCTTTGCCCAAGGCTCGTTTCCTCCTTCCCAAGAGTCGAAGTCATCGAAGCTAATATACAGAGGGGTTCAAAGGGTGAAAGTGTTTGCGACACGCTGGTCGTCTGATGCAAGGGCTCGCTGCATGTTACAAGATACAAGCCATTGCCGTACTAGAGCCAGGTGGCCGTTCCAGCTTTAGCTGTACTCGAGAGCAGCCGCAATGTAATGTGTAGTGCCGGTCGTGATGTCGAATCGTTAGATCCTTACATCATCTGTGCCTGCAGGTCGCCGGTGGTCTCCTGGCCTTCCATGGCGCCTCCGTCGGGGTACTTAGCGTAGTCGAGGCCAAGTGGACGACCGCCGTAGTTGTAGCCCTGGAACTTCTCGATGGCGGTGGCAGCGTCGCCAGCGCTGGTGAACTGAACGACACCGGTACCACGAGAGCGTCCGTTTGGCTCGTACTGAATCTCGGCGCGATCGACGGCTCCGATAGTGACAAAGAGCTCAACCAAGTCCTCGTTGCTGGTGCTCCATGGTAGCTGTTAGGATGTTAGCGTTGTTCAGTGTTGCAAGATTCCGGTCTCCACTTACGTTCTTGACGTAGATGATCGAGCCACCCTGCTCGCCGCCAGCAGTCACACCGTCGGTAAAGGGGTTTGGTGGGACGACTGGAGCAGCCGCAGCGCCAGCATTGTAGCCGCCGCCTTGACCGTAGCCGCCACCTCCACCCTGGTAGCCTCCACCGCCCTGGTAGCCGCCGTATCCACCGCCACCTCCATATCCACCACGTCCGTATCCTCCGCCACCGAAGCCTCCGCGGAAACCACCACCGCGACCACCAAAACCGCCGCCGAAGCCACCACGGAAGCCACCGCGGCCACCGAAACCGCCCGGGCCTGAATTGGCGAAGCGATCTTCGCGGACTTCGAGCACGCGGCCTTGCCAGTCGTAGCCGTGGAAAGTCTGAATAGCGTTCTGGGCATCTTCTGGAGTCTCGAATGCGACAACACCAGATCCCTTGGGGCTGCCATCGTGTGCCATGTGGACATCGGCGCGGATGACGTTGCCGGCCTGGCGGAAGAGGTCCTTGAGGTCCTGCCAGCCGACTTGGAATGGGAGCTGGTGTAATGTCAGTTGGGTTCTCACATATATAGTCGTGTGTCACTTACGTTAGAGACGAAGATCTGGCTGCGGCCACCTTGTTGCTGCATGCCGCCGCCGTAGCCGCCGCCCATACCGCCCTGGAAGCCTCCGCGGCCGCCAAATCCACCACGGCCACCGTGAAATCCGCCGTCGTGGCCGCCGCGCTGTGGTGCTGCGAAGCGTGGCTCGGTCTCCCGGTCCTGTGATATGTCAGTCACTCCACGAGCTTGTGAATTCGGGGTTGCATACTTCGCGGACGTAGATGAGGCGCCCCATCAACGGAGTGTTGCTAAGAGTCTCGATAGCGGTGCGTGCTTGGTCGCGTGTCTGGTACTCGACAATTCTGGAAGTTGTCAGTTGTTTGTAGAGCATTCAGTGAGGGCGGAAGAGGCCATACCCGCAACCCTTGCTCATGCCGTTCGGGAGAAGGAGAACGTCTGCGAAGATGACATCGAGCGTGCCGTCCTTGCGCATGTGGTCCTTGAGATGGTGCCACTTGACGTCGTAGGCCAGATTGCCCACGTAGACCCTACGGTCCTGCTGCGAGGAGTCGGTCACCTGCTTCAGCATCTCGCCTTTTGCCTGTTGGCGTTCTTCCTGCGAGCGAGGTGGTGGGCGGCTGGAGCGCTCTTCGCTGTAGTGACCGTTGCTCGGTCGTGGTGAGCGCTCGCGTCTCTCGCGGCGGTTGTTGTGACGCTCTTCGTCAGGGGAGCGGCTACGGCCTTCGTAGCGGCGGTTGTCGCGGCGGTTGTAGTCCTGCGGCGAACGGCTTCGAGACTATAATATCACAAGTTAGTTTCCACGTTTTCACATGCTTCCAGTAAACAGTCGCTCCTGCGTTCTTCCTGATGGGGAGCCTGACCGACTGGGCCTGTTCGGCCGCGCCTGGAGTCGTAGCCGGAGATAGAAGGGGGCCCGCCTCCTCGTTGAGGAGCGGCTCGTCACCGAAAGCGAGATTGGTGGCCATTGTTGTTGTGTTGGAGACAGAGTGAGCGAGCGGGCAAGCTGAGAATTTGAGCCACTTCAGGCAGGTGCCAAGAGATCACAGACCACTGCCTCTGTCGCTCGTAGCCAAAGGCCCATCCTAGGAACACCAGGCAGGGAAACACTGTGGATCACGAGAATGCAGAGACACGGCTCTCGGCGCTCTGCTGACTCCATTGTCTCCAGACATTGCCGGCCAACCATACTATCGATCACGACGACAGTGGCCTGGCGCGACCAGCGGAGACATGTGGCCCTGAGCCCGTTCTCTCCAGCGACAACCACAACCACCGTGGTCGCGGGTGTCCAGACAGGCAGGAGGTGGGCCGAGACATGTGAACAGAGACGCGACGACCGTCTTCCCGTTGACAAAGCTCTCGTCGAGGAGCACCAGAGAAGTGTTGAGGCTCGGGCGACACATTGCCTTGGATACTAATGTTCTGCCCCGAGGGCCGCCAGTGCGATTTCGAAACACATTCAGAGCAATGGCACTCTCCCCCGAATGGCAATCCTCCGCGCCGACAAGCAGCGTCAAGGCGGGAAACACGGCGGCAGGGTGGTGCGGAAGCAGCAGTGATCGAACACGCTCGAACGCCCGCGGTCATCTCACGCGCACCAATCTCGGCGGCCATCAAAGACAGCTGTGTGAAGGCGATTGGAGACGCATTCAGACCAACGATGCTCTCATCCGAATAAGAGCCAGTCACGCCGACGTGGAGCGCCAAAGACGAAGCCGAGTTGGGAAGCTGATCCCGGAGCAACATGGACCGAACACGCTCGCACCTTCGCATTCAACGCGGGCAAACGATACTTGCGCCGGCAGGAGGAAGTGTCGTCTAATATATTGGCAACATCTTGGAAGCAATGGCGCTCGCAGCCGCGTGAGAGCCTGCGCGCCAACAAGATGTGCGCAGGGCGAGAAGTGGTTTCGGAGGGCGGCGCAGAAGCAATAGGGATCGGACACTCTCGCACAATCAAATACTCCCGATGCGAGCCGGGGCGGCGGTGGTCAAAAGCAGTGTTGTCCAATTTGCAGGAGAAACACTGGGTTCGATGGCGCTCCCATTCGCAAGGAAGCTCTCGTGCCAACAAGAAGCGCCAGAGGCGAGGAAGAACCTTCGAAGAGCGGTCCTAAGAGCGGCAGAAACAGAATGCTCTCGTGCGCTCGAATGCACCCCACACAGACCCAGCCGGCAGTGGCGGAAGATGGCAGCAGTATTCAGTCAGATCGAGACTGAGCGTGACGAAGTCGAGCATTGGAGGCAATCCCTCAAGCGGCGAGCAAGACGAAGGACATAGCGAGCAGACATGAGCTTGGATACCGTCACGAGTACTCGGTCGGCGGGCGTTCAGTCATCCCGACGATGCTCGACCGCAGGAGCTAGCCCGGGCATGAACGGATGAAAGGCCAGCTGTAAAGGGCTGTCGAAAGCTGAACGAGCCCTTTCCTGCTCCTACGGCCAAGGTCTAGATGGCGACAGATACGAAGAAAGATTGGCCTTTTGTGTCCATGGCGTATCCCAGCCGACAGCAGGCACCGTCCGGTGTTATAGGAACGTCGTCGAAGCAAAGAAACTGCCTCGTGTGCTGGAGATCGACGTCCGATCAGACGAGGACTTTGCAATACGAACAGCCTTGACTTGGACAGCGACCTCCATCCTCTGCTTGAAATGGGTGCAATCTGCTTTGACATACAGAGGGCAACGCCAGCAAAGTGCAACACTCATGAACAGCGAGCAAAACTCTCCGATAGTGCTTTCGTGGCTTGACTTCGACAAAAGCCCAGTGCGTGGCCCGCAACACCAGTCGACACCGAAGAGCTGCCTGAACGCACGATCGCGCCAAGGCTTTTCGAGATGGATTTTGGTCGAAGAAGCTGAGCAACCCCAAGACTGATTCCAGAACCTGACGACAATTCAACGGCGTGTAACGTGTGCTGAACAACATCGCTGGTTAGACATTGAAGTCTGTTGGCTGGGCCGAAGAACGAATTTTGCACGCCTGGCTTCACTGAGCTAGCTCTCCAAGGAGGAGATAGTCTGTGCAACCAGGAAATGGACCAGGTGATGGCATGACTGCTTGATCTTATCTTGCTTGGTCCATGTAGGGTCGTACTTGCTCGGAGGAAGCTGACGGTGTGTCCTTTTGTCTCCGAGGAAGCCGGTCATAATTTGGTTGCAGCGTGACCCTTCGGCAGATTGCACCAACTTAGGCTTGGAGTGGAGCGATGCGCGTCGCTGCTCTACATGCGGAGCAAAGCAAGTGATGAATTTGCCTGTCCGCATCCAATCGAAGCCAGTTCGGCGAAGGCGAGCACACATGCAAGGCAATACCGGTGATGACAAGCCCAGCGTCAGTGACAGCAGTATGTCGCGGCTGATAAGCGGCCGAGGCAGGTCAGACATGCTGTGAGTGATCAAGATGCTGGCATGTCTGCCTGTCGTGCCTGCAGGAGTCCAGTACGCACTGCCGCGCATGCGTTCGTGCGAGCAAAGTGTAATCATCACCGGCTCGGAGCCGCCGGAGAAGACCAAATGCATCTGTCGGAGCCAGCTCCACAGCGATGCCCCAAATCCGGATCATGGGTCATACCTTGTCCATGGTCGGAAAAGCGCCAAGGCGTTGTATGTCTTTCTTGGTGAGCGATAGCCACCAGATCAGGTGGTCGGCCAAGCAAGTCCAGCGCGGACCCTATACGCACACTGCGCTACAGCTCCATGAGCAGTGAGACCTCATGTCAACTTGCAGCGTTGTTGTCTTGAGCCTTTGTTGCAGAGGCAAGCTCAGAAGCATGCGGCAAACAGTTCTTGATGTAAAAGTCCCAACTGAACGCGGACGGCTCTTGTTTGGGGTCGAATCTGGGTTTAGTGCTGTCGCACCATTCATCTGATGGCGACGACCAGGTCTGTCTCGACACGTTGTCTGACGGCGACGACAAGGTCCTTTGACGGAGCACATGCGCAAAGACGGTGCCGAATGCCCGTTGGCGTGGTGTTGTCGCTTGAGAATATCCTGAGCAAGCTGGTCTTTGTACGGAGCTTCTCGCGAAGCTGGCCATGGTTGCAACGCCAATGGAAGCTCTGGGCTTGTCGCTGATGTCGAGGTCCTCCGCCTTGTGTTTCGATGTCGCTACTGCTTGTGATGAAGCGCAGCAATCTGGAATATCGGTCGCCGGTGAACTGCGAGCAATATGCACCCTGAAAGGGTCAATGCACTGTGAGTAGTCGCAAGCAAGAATTCCGCCGCCGACATGCCTCACAGGACGGTGTTGCTGGGAGTGCACACTTGAAGACGATGGTCTGATTTGACAAGTCATGATCAGAGCGTACTCGTGTTGTGCGTGGACCTCGCAGAAGCGTACAGTCGAACACCACGAGCAGCCGAGGGCGCACGGGACGCATGATATTGCTTCATGTTAAAAGATGTCTTCTTGGACAACTATTAAAGGAGCAGGCAGGACTCCTGGCACATTTATTGGTGGCAGCTTGCTGTTATCGAATCATACATGACCCGCCGCGCCCTTGGTTGCGCTCAAAGCCGTATGATACCGTGTCCTGCCGTCCAGCATCGAGTGTCGTCTCTCGATAACTCCCGCGTGTACGCCGCGTCTTCTGCCGCCGAGCTTTCATTCTTCTCTGCTCTGTGTCCAGCTCGAGATTGTCACCGGTCAATGCTCATCTTCTCTCCTCTCGTCCATCCGAGTCCGCCGCGTCCCAGTTCCCAGATCGAATCCATCAAAGTCCAGGTCCGGGCGGCAATCCCATCAGCTTCCACCATCAGGTGGACAACGCAGGAGGCTACATGGTCAATACGATGGGGCACGATGCGGTCAACTTACGTAGTTGCGGTCACGGTCACCTGAATGCGAATCAGTATTGACGGCGGCGCTGTGTCGATGGCTGAGTGCGACGCTGATGTGCGATGAGGGCGGGAGTGACTGATGGATGCCAAAGAGCGAACATCCAACGGAGTAAGGTGGTGTGTCGGGTGAGAGTGAATGAGTGAAGAAGGCTGAGGAGTGAGGTGGTCACGGAGGGGGCCAAGCAGCAGGCGTGCGCGTTGGAGGACTTACCCATTTTGATGGCGGCCTAGAGAGGAATTGGTTGGGATCTGTCCGCGGTGAGCAAGTGGTTCCAAGTCAGAAGAGTGCAGCAAATGCGACGTGGGAGGTGCGCCACCAGCAGAGAGCCCATGTCGCGGCAGCTGATGGCCGCCAGCACCAGCACGCTCCCGCCGGCCGTACGCTGCTCCACTCGCGCGCCTGGCTGCGCGTCCAGTACGAGCAGGCAATGCCGCCGTAGCGTCTGCTGCGTCAGGCCCCGGAGCTTGCTGGATGCTCTCTGGCTGCTGGCTGCGGTCTGCGAGGCTCACGCACCGCGCCGCTGCTGCATGTACCTCGCTAGCTGCTGCTGGCGGCGCTGCGCAGATGAGTGAGATGACGGCGGGAGCACGACGACTGACCTGTAGGCTGTGGGCTGCGTGTAGGGCCGGGGCTCGCGGCTGCAGAGCTGCGCACGGGAGAAGCACGACGACTGCGTGCCGATGGAGGACGGCGGACGAATGAGCGTGGCGGGAGGGTGCAGATGGGGGTGTGTCTGGCGCAAGGTTGTCGATGTTGTTCCTGTCACGGTCGGTGTTGCGCGAAGAGAGTTCGGCAGGATCCACGGGCTACACTACGTCGTGACTTGGCAGGCAGGGCGGCAGTCGTGGGAGTTCGCCCGAGCCTGGCCACTGCATTGGCTGCACTTGGAAATTGCTCCTCGTGCCATGCTGCAACACCATTCATCTCAACCATGCCCGACTGCGCACACCGTCACGGCGGGCTTGCTGGCTTGCTGTGCGCGGCCATGCCCTGCCCAGTTGCGCTCCAGCGGGCTGGCACCGACCCGTGCCCGCAGCACCACGATCATCGGGCAGGAGGCAGCACAGCAGTGACCATCGCTCATCCACGATGAGACGAGACCCAGCAAGGTCATGTCTGTGTCTCGGCTGCTGCGACTGCGCCAGCTGATTCCCCTCCGTGCCACCGTACCACCACGTATTGCGCACACTCGCCCGCAGCATGCAGCCGCAACGATCCGATTACGAGCACATCCGCAACACGACCGCCGCCCTCGAGCCCCGAGTATGCTAGCTACTGCGGACCCTCGACCGTGCGGGAAAAGCAATCGGAACAGGCATGGTGCTCCATCACGGTACTCGCGGATTGCGGCACAGAGCCTCAGACAAAGCGTCTGACCTGCATCAGCCGTCTGCATTGCTCTGGCTTGATGTTACTTGGCATCGCCTCCTCCAGTCGGGCACTTTAGAGCTACCTGTAGCTGTAGCTTGAGCTACGAGCTAGCTGCGGACTGCGGACATATTTCTCAGCACCTGACTGAGTGCACCTCGCAATTTGTGTACATGACGACACAGGCAACAAAATTGGACTAACGGATAGTGAGTCGAGATGATTACGTTTTCGAGCCATCACGGTGCAAATCGCAGAAAGCGAGCGAAGAATGGTGAGTAGCCTCCCCGCTAGCGTGATGCACATTACGACAGGATGCTATAACTGGTAGCTCGGTCGCCGCGCAGCTCTTCCAAGATAAGATTAACTCGTACAAGCATCATAAAGCTCGAACTTCGAGGATGGACTGCTCAACCATCGGCCATCGCTTGCTTCAGAGCACATCGCCAAAGCGGACAGCATAGGCAGTGAAGCCGATACATTTCCCCCACACACGACAAAGCATCTGACATGCTAGGCCATGCCGCACAAAATGGCAAAACAACTGCCGACCCCTCAACAACCAACCTCGTGCCCCATCATCGTTCGAAAACACCGAGGCAAAAGCCCCCAGTCCGGGACTCACGAATATCAAACCCCAACTTAACTAGTGACGAAGTTTCCTTGTGATCCTCGAGCTCTGCTTCTCCTATCCTCACCAACTTCAACAGTCGAACATGGTGCTCAGCCACCTGCAGTTGCAATAAAGTTTCTAGCAGGGCCTCAGGCCGGACTTTTGCCTGCAGTACAGTACGGACGTAGATCGACCACGTCAGACGATCACAACGACACCCAGTTGCCGATCCAGATATCGTTCAGAGACCTGGCGCATTCCGCTGCCCATCAGACCTCGGTGCCCGAGCCGTGCCTTATTTCGTTTGCAGCCGTTTTGTGTTCGTCACAATCCTTGCCTCGGAAAGCTCACTACAGCGCGTGGACCCCTCGGCCTTATCGCGACTGTGGTGCATCTACTACAGCTTGCCGCTATGGCCAAAAGTGGCGCATTGGCGGTGAGATTGAGCACGTCATCGCATTCAATGCCTTTCATACTTTCGCATGAAAGTAATCAGGTCCAAATGCACCAGTAGAAAGCTTTTGGTAGGAACTACAGCGACCCATGAGACAACATCGGATAGAGTTCGTGAGTGATGCATATCGCTTAGCAGAGGTTCGCCGATAGTCGGCAGCAGGAGCCGAGCATGTCCTGTCGAGGTGTGGGATCCCCAAACGTCGCGTGCAGCGAGGCTGTGAGCATGGCAGCATTCCGCACTTCCCAGAGACGAACATAAGTACTGAGACCAGAAGCAAGATACCTCTAGGTGGGGCCACATGGGTAGCGAGCGGCCTGCACAATGGTCCACCACACCATCCCCAAGGTGGATCGAGCGTTGCTCGACGGCTATAATATTCCGCGTCTTAGGCCGCAGCGATTCGTGGTGCTGATAGCACTCAATTTCGCGAATTCACAAATACATGGAGAGCGAAGTTTCTTGGCAACAGCCAGAGTCAGAATCACATACGCTTTAGTCAAGTCGCTTGTAGCCTGTCGTGCTTGGGCATTAGGCTCGGTCGGTAGGTTTACCAGTACAGGAAACCACACTAGGGTCAGGGCCGTACACATATACAATTCTCGGGGAAAGCTTTGCCTGCAAACAAAATGGGGCATTGCCATCGCCAACGCTACCTAGGATGGGCGGTCTATCAAGCGTGATTTTCTTTACATCTTGTGCGTGATGCAGGCATACTTGAAAGCAACACTTCGGATGTAACTCCTACGGTGAAATTATGCTTGAGATACATATTCCACACAGTGAGGAGTTGTACTGAGTGCGAGACAACAAGTCTGAATGGGATAGATGACGGATCCACCCACGAACTGTGTCCGTAGGCAGAGCATTGCAGAATTGTTGCAACAAAAGCACGTGAAGTGAGCAGTGTCAACCTGAGGCGGAAGGCGGAGTCGGAGAGCGGAAAGGGCCGGCCGACGGTTCGGCGATCGGCTTCGCGTCACACCTTCCAGCCGGAGCCTCATCGCCAACTTGAGTAAGCTCGACCACCTCAATCACCACCTCATCACACGCCATCTCTGCTGCCTTCGAACGCATCAACATCAACCACCTCCTTCATATTCCAGAGAATACCGATCAAATTCAGTTGCACCCATCAAACCACCACACTAAATCCCGCAACCATGGCGGAGAACGACGTCAAACAGATCCTCTCCACCCTCACATCCATCAAATCCGCCTCCGACCTCCAAAAAGCGCCCCAACTCCTCTCCCGCGCAAAACTCAGCCTCCTCAAACTCAACGCCCTCGTCCCCTCCTCAGAAATGAACCCCAAACACCTCCCTCTCAGCCTCGCAGTCCTCGAAGCCGGCGCCTTGATCTCCATCCGTCTACGCGACACGGACTCTTTCACGCGCTATTTCCAGCAATTGCAACCATTCTACGCAATCCCGGAGTCGATTAAAGAGAGACATGGTGTCAAGGGTGGTCAAGAGGGGAAGGTCACGGGGTTGTATTTGTTGTTGTTGTTGAGTGTGGGGGATTATGCGGGTTTTCATACGGTGCTTGAGGGACTGGGGGTTAGTGGGAGTGGGATTGAGAGGAATGAGTTTGTGCAGTATCCGGTGCGGTTGGAGCAGGCGCTTATGGAGGGGAGTTATGATAAGGTGTGGGGTGAGACGAAGGGGGAGAGGGTGCCGAGTGAGGAGTTTGCGGTGTTTAGTGAGGTGAGTTTTGATGAGGTGTTGGAGGTTAAGTGGTTTTGGTATGCTAATGATGACTTGTAGGTTCTGATCGATACGATTCGATCCGAGATAGCCTCTTGCTCCGAGCGCGCTTACCCTTCGCTACCGATCTCGAATGCAAAGAACCTGTTGTTCTTGAATTCGGAGGGTGCTGTCATTCAGTTCGCACAGTCAAGAGGATGGGTTGCAAAGGATGGACGAATCTACTTTCCTGCGCAAGAGGCAGACGCACTGGCCGCAGAGAAGGATGTCATGAGCAATAGCGATCTGGTGATCGAGAACACACTGGGCTACGCCAGGAAGCTTGAAACCATTGTGTAGAAAGTGGAGAAGACGTGTATGATGGCGTATGGAAGAGCGCATTTGGTCAGCGCTTAACTATCGCGCGAAGCTTCGATGTCACGAAGACTTTGGCAGGAGCAACGAATACCACGAAACGCTGTAACATTACAACCCTAGCCCGCCCCTTTGTTCCATTCCTGTGGGTTGCATTTTCTCGGCCACTAGCTGGTTCTCCAGCATGCGCAGTCATAAGTCGAAGCACTGAAAGTGGTCATCCAAAAGGTGGCCCTTTCCCTGCGCCAGGAACGAGTTTTGTTAAGGTCGGTTGCAGTGCTCAGCTACACGTCCCACAGCACTGGCAGCACGCCACCGCAGAGGAACGGCTCTTCGGACAGCTTCCGCCAAATGTGGACTGATCTGCTCAGGAAGTTTACTGCTGCCAAGTCATGCTGTGGTAGTCGGCGGCACGGTCGTCGTGCACTGGAAGAACATTGAGCTTTGTAAGTTCTTCCTTCCACAAGTATGGCTTGGCCGCAGCAGCGATTGTCTCTGCAGTGACATGCTCCTCCCGTGGCCGCTTCCAGGTGAAGACATCGTGTAGATAAACGCGGCTTGGCACGTAACCGTAAACGCCACGGTCACAGTGGAACAGTTCGTACAGCCAAGCGATGTCCAGCATTTTGATACCTTCCTTATTCCTCAAGGTGCGACCATAGCCTTTGGGTTGATAGCAGTCAATGCCCAGTCCCATAGGCTCCACACTGTCGAGAGTGAAGCGATGCTCTACGGCAACACTGCTGTCGCGCGCATAAAGAAAGAGTACTGGAGGTTGACAAACGAGCATTTTTCGCCACGAAGCGTCGGGATGGTTCAGGCTGGCCTTGAAGCGTTCTGTGAGTGGAGGCATGATGTCGCCCACTTTCTGTTCCATACCCAAGATCGGGAACAGGCGGGCCATGAGGGGATTCATGGTCAGGCAGTAGGCTTCGGTAGTCTCATCGTCGACGGCGTAGCGGAATAAAACCTCATCCAGACGAGTTGCATCAATCACCTGCCAGGTGTCCGTCTTGTACAGAAGGCGCTCTGTTCCGTCAGTACCCACTATTCACGAGGAGCAACGAGAACTCACTAGTTCCATGATCAGTCACGACCGGACCTGTCGGGGCCAGAAAGAGCGCACGCTTCAACTTGACGGAGCCCTGGATGGTGCTGTGCCACGTACGGTCGACGCGCTGTGACAGCAGGAGGTCGCGGCACGGAATGCTCAGCAAGATCATCTCGAGCAGCTCCGGGGTCTGCAGGACTTGCGCGGCCGCCATGGCGATAGCCTTGACCGTCAGGGTTGTGTGTGATGGTGTCGAATTGGAAGTGTGGCGGCTGCGAGATCAGGCATCAGGCAGAGGAGACAAAACGAATTGAGAAGGTACGACGACAAGTCTCGGCTCCAACGTTAGAGACTTGACTTCACTTGCTAAACAACATCCTCTCAGTCTCACCGACGGAACAAAAAGCAGCACTGATCGCTCTCAAGATGTTACACGAACCGACCTGGCTAAACATTCGCCATAATCCCCCTCAATGCCCTCGCAGACTCCTCCCCATCATCCAAATCCCCAACAAACCCAACCTTCCCATCCCAAAACCGCCCCACAGCAACCGCTGCCTGACTCAAATCTGCCCCTTCAACCCAAGAACAAGGCCTATACATCGCCTCCTCATCCCTCACATTCTTCAAACAGCGCGCTCGTTGATGATACCGATACGCAACAACCTCCCACCAAATTCCATTCATCTCCTCATTCACATCAAATTCCCCTTCAATCACATCTACAGCTTTCCAAGGAATCGAGAACCCCGAAAAGAGTGTGTTGATTTGTTCAGGAGAAGCCAAAGAAGCGAGTTGTCCAGCAAACATGATTTCACCGCCCATGCTGACCCATAAGGCTGCTTTTTTGAGCAAGAAAGGGTATCTTGGGAGGGCGAGAGAATGATCTGTGCAGAGGACGAGAGGGTGGTCGGATATTGTGAGCAGCTTGAGGGCTTCGGATTCTGTGGTTATGATGAGGAGGTCGTTGGGTTGGAGGGATGAGAGGAGGTTTTTGCAGTTTGTTGAGAAGGATTGGGGGGAGGTCTCGAGTTGGAGGATGGGGAGTTTGTTGGAGAAGGGGTCGTTCATTCTTCCAGCATGCGGTGATGATGCGGCATGTCTGTAACGAACGATAGTTGGTTGTTATGCATTGGAGCAATGGGCAGAAGGATGAGTCATGTTAAGATGTGGCGAGTATATCTTAGCTCGATCCTTTTGCCTCCATTGCACTTATTGTAGAAATTATTGTATACATCCACGGCCAATCACATCCGATCATAACATCGTGCTGCAAGCTTTCTTCCTTCATCCGTAAGATTGCTTTGCTCTCTACCCAATTCCAAAAGTCTCTTCTTCCAAACCACCCAATGCTCCACCAAACTCGCACCAACAGATTCCTGCTTTTCTCTCGTCTTTCCAGCTACCCTTCTCGAATACCACCTTATCTCACTCGACTTCCCAACTTCCCCCTTCAATTCAGCCCCAGCAACATCAAGCCAAACCTCAACCTCACTCAACAATACATCCATTCCATTTCTATTCTGTGCCACTAAATTCACAACATCAAATCCCCAGCTCAAAGGCAAATCTCCAACACCTCGCAGACATAGTTGTGCTTCTACTTTTCCTATACGGCGAAAATGCTGCCTTAATTCTTCTCTTCTCGAATCGGTGAGATTCTCCTTTTCCCATACACATGGACCATCCAAATGCATCTGATATAGATCATGCCACATGTTTGCGAAGCTTGGTAGGCCTTTCCACTCGAAACGTTCTGTGAAGGGGAGATGTTGAATTGCTAAGAGCAGCTCGATGGTTTTTTGATATCCTTCGTCGCTGAGTTCGACTAGAGCATCGCAGAGGAGAGCCCATAAGCGGTAGAGGTTTTTTTTAGGATTTGGTTCGCTTGATACTGGTTCTGTGATCTTTCTTGCGGCTTCTTGCGCACTGCAGTTGTCGTTGAGATAGTTGCGTAAGGCATTTGCTTCGTCTGGGTGACAGCCGTCGCCTGCGAGTAAGGCGGCTTTTGTGGGCGCTACTTTTGAGGCGTACCAGGTTTCTTGCATTTTCCGATAATCTTGCTTTTTGTTGTCCGAAATGTTGTCATTGCTCGATGACTTTAGTGACAGCTGCGGTCGTGTCGAGAAAGTCAAGCGTTCGTACCTTCACTTTGCAAGGCGCCAAGACAGACCGGACCCTCTCTGCACTGCCTCCTCAGCAGGATTCAGCTTTGACTCACACACGTAAAGTACCAGCAAAACGCTCTGCAGAACTCTCATGTTAGTGAATGTTTTGAGATCACTTCCTTTGGCAATACAGCGAATCCAAAGCCATCTGTATTGCTACTTTACAAGCCACGCCAATCGTATAATCCATCGCTAATGCTTACCACTCCATACACAATTTCCATGCAACCTGGTATCATCAAGAAACGCACTCAGTGCAAATTCAAGTTATCCTCATTCAACGTCCCATACAGTCCTTCCACTTCCTGTCCCACAACCTCAATATCCTTCGCCAGCTGTCCCGTAACCAGCACATAAGCATATAACATCTCATAATCCTGTTCTGTAGTCAACTCCCTCCCTTCTCCGGTCCTTCTATACTCCGAAATCTTCGCAAGTAAGCGGTCTCTCGCGTCGTCAATCTTTGGTAGAACATCATTGAGCGGATATTCGAGTTTGATGGAGCTGGCGAGGACGGTGAAGAGATGGGAAATTCGTGCTGATAATGCGAAGCGTTCGGGACGAGTGTATTTGAGGACGGCGGCTTCTCCGGGTGTGGCTTGGAGGTTCTTCGATATGACGACGTTCATGGCGTGGAAGGCGTCGAGCATTCGTCCGGCGCGATCGAGCATGTTGCCGATTTGTTTGTCGGGGAACGGACCTTGGAATTCGAATTCGGCTGAAGCGGCTTTTCGTAGACTTCGTAGATTGCCGAGGAAGGAGACGAGTTCTGCTTCTTCGCGGATGTCCATGTATGCGCTTGCTGGTTCGCCGAGCAGGAGTAGAGCCAGTGGATCACGTTTCCAGATTAAACCCATTCGCAGCCAGAGGAGACATAGTCCTTCTCGGAGCTTGTGACGCGCGGAGATTGGTGCGATCCAGCGGCAGACGATGATAGCCCAGATTGTACCGACTGTTACGGAGACAGTTCTGTGAAGAACAATCTCCCAGATTGCAGGATCGACGCCACCCTCGTCATCGTCATTGTCGTTGTCGTTGATGCTCAAGCTGTAGGAGTACAGCGCACTCAGGTTGTAAGTCAAAATGATAAATCGTCCCATCGGCCCATTATCCTGTCCCACGATCACGTAAAACCCGTAGAGTGACATCAACCAGCCGCAGAATCCGAGAATATAAGGATTGGCAACTCCATCATGGTTTGCTATGAGCCATGCAAGGGTAGCGCAGACGGCGCCAATGATCGTTCCCCAGATCCGATTGAAACCCGTCGTGTTCGTTGCACCGACTGTCATGGAGCATACGACCATGTACGAGACCAGACCCCACTCACCTCGCCAATGCAGGAAGAAAGGCCTGGTCTCGCGCAGGAAGGCCGGTAGAGCATACAAAGCTGCGCCCAGGCCAACTTTGATTGCAAATCGAACATCATCTCGCCGGATCCAGCGGAATGCCCTGTACACTCCATAGTACCAAGGCTTATCCAACAAGAAGCTGTGTGTCGTGGGTATGAGACGATCTGCCTTGCGGATATCCTCCGGTATCTTGTACCCACTGTCAGGCTCTTCGTTGTGCTCCGGATAAGTGCTTGCTCGTGGACTGACGGTGCCGTCCGGCTTCCTTTCCTTTTGCCAGAATTTAAGCCAGTTCCAGCTCCGTCGTGGCGACTCCATCTCGATTTTAAGCTCATCTAAAACGTTCAGGTAATTGAGCACATCTTCGGCAAAGTCGAGCAACGCAAAAGAGAAGTGCCCGCAGCAGGCAGAAACTTCCTCAATATCTGCCAACACCTCCTCAGGCTGTCGGTCAAAGAGAGTGTTTTGCCTTCTGTCGGTTCTCACACTGACAGGCGAGTGGTTGCCGGGCGTTTGAGGTCGCGTTCCGAACGCACCCTTGCTGTCGTGCTGGGCATTTACTGCTGCACTAATTGCCCGATTCTGGTACAGTGCAGAGAGAGCATGCTTACGCTCCTCTCGATATAGCTCCACCGCGTCCCGCAGACTGTCGTGAAATTGCTCGCTCACGGCCACTTCCAACTCTCGCACGGTCCATGGGTTCCAGCCCGGCGTCCTCACTTCTTTGAATGGTAACTCGTCCAGTACCTGCTTCACAGTGTATACTAGAGACTTAGTCGGAGGGCCTAGCTGGCTTATGAACGCCACAAACATGTCGCCAGGGCTCTTTGCGAGCTGCCCACCAGGCGTGTAAGGCTCGTGCTCACGTGTCGAGTAATCCGTATATGTTGAGTACGGTGTTGCCGTTCCGCTTGGAGTGACAAAGTAGCCATTCTTGAAGTTGGACATGTCACTTGTCGTTCGTTCGTGTCCCCCCACTGGCAAGCCATTTCCATTTGGCAGTGACTGCTCGGCTGATCCGCCCTCGGAAACCTCATTGATCACAGCAAGGTTGCGATAGTTCTGCGCCGGGGCATCGATCGGTGGGCTCGTCATGGTCGGACTCGCAATCCAAGACTCGTTGTCCACCGGGCTTAGCGACCTTCCATAGATCACATTCTGCTCTTGTTCGTGGAGAAATGCAAATTGTGCCAATGCTGCACTTCTCAAGCCTCCCAGATCCTGCGACAGCCCAGCAAGACACGAGACGACTTTAGCTTGCGCCCTGTACAGCCTCTCATCACCCAGAACATAGTGCTCCTTCTTCGCCTCGTTCAAATTCTTCTTCATAACATTCAAGCTCGACGCATGTTCTTTCGCCAAAGTCTTGAAGTAGTCATCCTCCAAATCCTGCTCGCGGCCATGTAGGAACGCACGCGTGATGGATATGAGCATCTCGCCGAGCAGATCAGTGTTCTTCTCCATCTGCTCCGAAAGCTTCTTCCTCGCCAATGTCGGAAAGATCACGAAATTGACCACGCTTGCGATGATGATTCCCAAGATGACCATGCCCAGGACCTGTGTGATCCTTTCGTAAGAGAAAGATCCTGCCTGGATCGAGCCCTCCCTCAGCAAGATGGTAATGCTTCCAAGCGAAGCCAGAGATATCGCAACATTGACGAGTGGGTTTCCCAATCGCTGCTTGACATATGCCATCAAGCCGAACCCTCCGGCAACAAATACAACCAAGACGATCGCATGGCCGACTACAATCAAATCCTGGTGAGCGAAGAATATGCTCACGCCCATGCTTGAGAAGCTGAGGAATGCGGCATATAGGAAGCCCATCAAAGCTAGAACTGTAGCTTCATGCATGCTGCCCACTGTTCTCGCAGCGTGGAAGTAGACCGTCACGGTGGCGACCAAGTGCTTCGAGTCCTGTTTATCACCAAAGAACTTGGCGATACTGGGGATCAAGGTGGCCATAGAGCCCAATAGATAGCCGATGGAGCATTTGAAGATTCCTTGGCCAGTCGGACTGACTGCGAAATTCCGGAATCGTTGCGCGCGGTCCTGGATGACATCTTGGATCTGCTGCCATCGCGTCGGCTCCTCGTACTCGCCTTCATCGTACGGCAATCGGATGCTATCGCCGTTCAGAAAGGATCGTGATTGTTCGGGGCTGTTGCCCTGGGACATGCGAGCGGAAGCATCGCGAAGCGTAAACTGGCGCTTAGAGCGCTCGCCCGTTTTGGGAAGGATGAATGAGGCTCGGCGGAGCTGGATAGGCAAGTCAGTAGTCGTTTCCGCGCCGCCCTCATCGCCGTAGCGGCCCATCGTCGCGGTAAGAATATCAGGTCATTTTGCTCCACTTCTTTGTAACAGAAATGAGAATCTTGCGCTGGGCGTGGCTGTGGAGCCAACAGCAGGCCCATGGGGTTGTGTCGACCAGGGTCTGTGGTTGCTCACCTTGCGGCCGAAACGGGATTGCCGTCGCGTCTCTCTAGTCGAGTCTTGTTGATGAGGCATCGCATCGCTGCCTGCGATAAGAGCTTATGGCATCGAGGTCTGGTTGCTATCGTCTGCCGGACTGCAGCAGCAGAACGTCGTATGGTAGGACATGACGCGAACAGCGGTAAGCAGGCTGGCTGTCGCATGAGCGTCGGCAGATTCAAGATCCAAAGGATTCGCCCAGCCAAGGAGGAGGGAGGCTTGGCGCGTCGATCCATCAACACAGCACAGTTCAACAGTAGCTGGGATTGTGATGGTGACAAGCAGGACAAGCGTCTGGTAGCATATATAGGCTTTATCTAGCACTACGTTGTGGAGTGAGTTGGAAGCTACGCGAAATGTGGTTGATTTTGAACCTCTGAAGCCAAATCATGAAGCTCTATCTGCATCTTGACGCCTAGTCTATGCTACCCAACGAGCCCGTCCACTGTGCCTGGGATATTCACGTCGACTCTCGACTATTTGTCGCATTTCTAAGGCGACACGCGAATCGGCATCGCCCTGAGCAACGTGGCAGCCGGCACTTCCCCCTGAGCACGAGACGAGCTCTGGCAAGTGGTGCAGTGCAGTTTTGCTATGCTTGACTAAAGCCGCCCGCTGAAGTTGTCACCTTACTCTTACATGAAGCACTCAACGCCCCGCTATGCTTTGACCTCTCGTGCATATTTCTGCGCGCTCGTAAAACTTTTGTGTCCCAAATCCCTAGGCCTCTCAAACCACAGTTCTGTATGAAGCATACCGCCCGGCGGTTTCTGACTTCCTGATGATCTTGACCACCTGGCCGCGCCGTAGAGCGAGATATTTTGCCATGGGATCCTCAGACCTGATTCGCGGGAGCTGTGTATCTTTCAAACGATATCGCACCAGCAGACCCTGCTTCTCTTCCGGTGATAGCAGAAGATGCTTCGGCACCAACTCATGTTTCGAAATGTTGACAAGCAGATCCTCCTCCTTGAAAATCTCCAAGATGGTCGGCAGGACGCTAGGAATGATCTTATTCGCAGCAGATGTGGGAGCGACAGCGGTAACGTAGACTCCCGTGTAGTAGTTTTTCTCTGATAGGGTTTGAACGAATCCCTTAAGCTGCTTGATGCCGACCGAGGGCTCGTTGAAGAACTCGACGTGAATCGTTCCGATTTCGGGTTCTCGTTCGGGCTGGCCGGGTCGTGGGAGCGGCGTGTAGCGTTTGATCATGGCGTCTGAGGGTCGGGCAGTGAAGGCCATTTTGGCGCGACTGGGCGAGCCATCTTGTTCGGTGTACTCGTTTCGGAATTCGTCGAGGGAGATGTTGCACTCTTCGTCGGTCAACTCGTAGCCCTGCGCGTGTCAGTCTGGCCCTGGCGCGTGTGCAGCGGCGCTGGTCATACTCGGTCCTGGCACATTTGCTTCGTAGTTCGGAGGACGCGCCATAGGCGAGAGCTGTCGCGCAGTCAGCGTGGATGATCAAAGGACGCATGTTGATACATACACCTCGCGTGAGTGATCTTGGTCCGCCATTGTGAGCAGTGGCTGTGCGGCGCGGTGGATGATGGTGTCGCAAGGCTCGAGATGTTCTCGAAGAAAGAAGCGGCGCCGCGTCGGGCCTTCGGCAGGTGAGCCGAGCATGATCTGCATGATCCCTGCGTGCAGCATGGCGCGCTTGCTGGAGCTGGCGCGCGGAGGCTTGTGATCTCACAGGCGGCAGCTGCAACTGCAATGACGACCACTCTTGCATACCTTCCGAATATCTGCAGCAACACATTGCATACGGCAGGCACCACCGTTTGCCGAAAGAGCTTTCCGAGCACCAACAGTCGCGTGCCGTGGGGAAGGCATGACGGTGGACAGCTCGGCTCGCAGGACAGTACGCACAGCTTTGTTGGGCGTGAAACGGTTCCCAAGCTCTGAGAGCAGGTTGACTATGTTGCATGAGTAACGCGCAGTATGGATCATGCCCACTTGCGCCTCTTGTCCGATAAGTTCTGTAAGTCGTCGTCCACCGCTCCCGTCTTCCGCAGGCCGTGCATCCTTCTAACGTCCTTCTGCTAGATGACAAGCGTAAAGCAGGCGCTCTAGAGTAAGTCGCCTGTCCGCTGTGCTCCACCCCCGCTACCACCTCCTCCTCCATCTCGCCGCTGTTCCTCGCCCGAGAGATCATGGCCGTCGCCTTTCTCAAGTCGACGACAGTTGCTTCGCCGCCACCCAAGAGCCCTGGCTGCCCCTACACCGATGACTACGAGGTGGAGATACGGGCGACCTCAGACAAACAGGCGTTGACACAGCATGCTCGCAGGCTCGAGACGGTGATACGCAATGCTCTCGCAGAACAGAACCACGACAGGATAGGCAAGATTGTATGGCAGCTATGTCATGACTACGCGTATGCGGTCCATCAACCCCACGCTCGCAATGGCGGCCTCATTGGGTTGGCTGCCGCAGCCATAGCGTTAGGGCCGGTGAGTTGTGGCAACGGAACGCTGCTCCAGGCTGCCGCTGACATTGCACAGGAAGTAGCACGTTACCTGAAACAGATAGTGCCTCCAGTGTTGGTACGTGATCCTATCCTTGCACCGCGCTATGGTGGTCCATCACGATGCATTGAAGCCAGTTGCATGAGGAAAATTAACAACGCATATCTAGGCATGCTTCTCCGACCAAGATGCTCGGGTCAGATATTATGCTTGCGAGAGCATGTACAACATCGCCAAGGTGGCCAAAGGTGAAATATTGATATACTTCAACGATGTCTTCGATGCCCTCAGCAAACTGGCCGCCGACACCGAGCTTTCTGTCAAAAATGGAGCCGAGCTTCTCGATCGACTGATCAAAGACATTGTATCCGAGTCTGCCGCCACATACACTTCAGTGCTTGTATCAGAAAGCAAAGAATCTACCGAAAACACTCCAGACCAGAGTGTTGAGATACCACAGGCATTCAGCTTACCAAAATTCATACCACTTCTTCAAGAGCGAATCAATGTGCAGAATCCTTGGGCAAGAACATTTCTTGTACAGTGGATATTGCTGTTGGACTCAATACCAGATCTTGAATTGGTCTCATATCTACCCAGCTTCCTGGAAGGGCTACTGACGTTTCTGAGCGATGGATCCCTCGATGTGCACAACGCGACCAGGGAGGTCCTCAGGAGATTCTTGAAGGAGATCAAGAAAATTGCCGAGGTGAAACAAGAGGTGGCTGAGAGCAAAAAGAGTAGAGAAGAGCACGGGCGAAAAGCAAGCGACTCAAGTTTCGTTGCTGATGATCATGCCAGCGACGCAGCGGAGGCGGAAGTGGAACCCGACCTGGATCAAAGTCGTGAGAGCAGAGAGAATGGCGAGATGCAAGCGATCGAAGCCGATACGAGCCCCGCCACTGGCGACCACCAGACACCGGATGATGCCTCTTCGTTTACCGCTGCAGACAATGACAACATCGAAGGCATGAATGCTGAAGACGAATGGATACCAGGCCAAGACGTCCAGATCGACTACCCAAAGATCACGGCAATCCTGGTGGACTTCCTGGCGAGGTCGCGCGAGGAGGAAGTCCAACTCACATGCCTGAACTGGATTGGCGCGTTCCTCGAGATCTGCCCTGAAGACATTCTCCCATTCACACCGAGCTTATTACAGCAGCTACTGCCATCTCTTTCACACGACAAGGATCATGTGAACACGGAAGCGAAAAAGGTCAACAGTGAACTCATGAGATACATCATGTCTCTGCCGGACGACCCAACGCGAACACATGGTGGAGTTGTGGAGCAACCCACGCAGGCGGCAGTCGTAGTCGCAAATAACGCCTCAGGTTTGCGAGCACTTCGAGATGCAGGGGATGGAAAGCGAGAGTCACTGGGTAGCCGGACAGCTCGCAGGACGCCAGATGTCCCAGAATCACGAA
Organism: Cercospora beticola; assembly: GCF_033473495.1. Classification (NCBI taxonomy): domain Eukaryota; kingdom Fungi; phylum Ascomycota; class Dothideomycetes; order Mycosphaerellales; family Mycosphaerellaceae; genus Cercospora; species Cercospora beticola. The sequence goes on from NC_088942.1 coordinate 2,198,551, forward strand.
CACCTGAAGTCTCTACTCCCGAACCACCTGCAGACGAGTCCGAGAATATCAGCAATGCTCATCCAGATCTTGACTATGAGGCAGCAGTGAGCGCGCTGACTCTACAGTTCCTGCACGAGCACGAGGCCACCAGGGTCGCTGCATTAGCTTGGCTGATCATGCTTCATCGAAAGTCACCTCGGAAAATTTTGGCAATCCAGGATGCGACGTTTCCGGCACTGCTCAAGACGCTTAGTGATCCTGCAGAAGCTGTCGTCACCCGGGATCTGCTATTGCTGTCGGAGATTAGCAAGAGCAGCGATCAGAGTTACTTCACCTCATTCATGGTCAATCTACTGAAGCTTTTCGAGACAGACCGACGTCTTCTAGAATCGAGGGGCAACCTCATCATTCGACAATTGTGCCTCTCTCTGTCTGCAGAGCGCATCTTCCGAACCATGGCAGATTGCCTGGAGAAGGACGAGGATGATGTCGAATTTGCTTCTATCATGGTGCAAAATCTCAATAATAACCTCATCACTGCGCCAGAGCTGGCAGAGTTGCGCAGACGCCTGCGAAACCTTGACAGTAAAGAAGGTCAAAGCTTCTTCACGGTGTTGTTCAAGGCGTGGTGTCACAATGCAGTCGCCACTTTTTCACTTTGCTTACTGGCTCAAGCTTACGAACAGGCTTACAATCTGTTACTGGTCTTCTCAGAACTGGAAATGACTGTCAACATGCTCATCCAGATCGACAAGCTGGTGCAACTGCTGGAGTCACCCGTCTTTACCTACCTTCGAATGCAGCTCTTGGAGCCTGATCGTTACCCCCACCTGTACAAATGCCTGTATGGCTTGCTGATGCTGCTACCACAAAGTAGTGCATTTGCTGCACTCAAGAACAGGTTGAACAGTGTCTCAGCAATAGGATATCTGCACATCCGCGACCGTGTGGGACCAGCTGCCTCAGGAACGTCAAGTTCACTCAGCGGCAACTTCGGCGAGCGAAATCGTCTGAAGAGCCGCGAGGACAGTGGTGGGATCAAATGGAACGACCTGCTGGAGAAGTTCAAAGCCACGCAAGAAAAAGTGAGACGTTCTCAGCAGCGCCAGCTCATCAATCAGCATGGCCTTGATGACGCAGCTCCGGTAAAGGCACCACCGAAGGTGATACAGAAGCCAGAAAATCTCCAACAATCAGTCGCTCGCCAACCCAACCCACCTCCTGTCAGCCATCAACGGAACAAGTCAAGCCTTGGAAACCTGGGCCGCTTCGCCTCTCGCAACGCCACGAAGAACAAGAAATAGGATCTCACATCAGAAGACGACGAATACACACCCCTCATCCGGCGCATCTCGACGAATTTGACTCCCAGGTCGCTATCTGGTGGCATTCTGATGAGTCCCACTGTGGAAGCTCGACCGCAGCAGACTGGCAAAGGGAAGCTTGAGATCGAAGTCAAGATCGATAGCGAGGAAGAGGAGGCTTTGAGGAAAGACAGCACTTTTGATCCCACGCCTGCGATGGGCTTTGATGGAGGTGGAGACGTGGATTGAGCCTGATTGAGGCCTTCTTGAGCACATATCTAGGACTGGGATGGCTCATGGTTGATGCTCGGAAACACAGGTCTGCATGAACCGGGACATAAAATCAGAGCAATTGAGCGGCCCTCTTGATAGAACTGGGAACGAAGAAATTCACGACTGAATACCGACGCGCTTCGCGGTGTGCTTAAGTTTTCTAAGAACAGCCACATCAGGCACGAGAGAGTTGGGAGGCGTGAAAGCCTTTGGACATCACGACATCGATTTGAGTCACCTGTGGCCGTTGAATTTTCTCAGATTCCTGGAAATAAGAGCTAAAAATACTTGCAGTATCTGCAGAATCCCGCTGACCGCGGAGAGTGAACAAAGTGGACATCTGTAAGTTCGGCGAGAACGGAAGCGCTGTCAACTACATGAATGTTCACAACTTTGACATATAATCTAGATATACTACTACTACATGTTTCTTCTACTTCAAGACTCAGGTCATTCCACGAGATAACTCTTCAGGCCGAGATCAAATTTCATCAACCTTCATACCTCGACGGAGCCTTCCTCTTCCTCGTCGGATACCGTGGCTCCGAATCCGCAGCAGGTTGCGAAGATGTCGGGGTCTTCTTTACTTTCTTCTTCCTCTGCTGCTTCGTAGGAGGAGGTGTCTTCTTCACTCGTCCTTCAGTCGTCCGTTCTGCCGCGGGCGCAGCCGCGGGAGAAGGACTTTTACTTTTGCTTTTGCTTCTGCTTCTACTCCTATCCCTCCACCTTCTACCACAAGTCGGACAAGCTCTACTCGCTGGCGTCCTCGTACGACTTCTCGGTCTTGGAGGTAAATGACTTGCTGTAGGGGTATTTGGTAATCTACGAGGTTCTTCGAGACGATTTTCGTAGCGGAGGTTGTCTACGCGTTGGATTCGGCGGTCGCGGTGGCGGGGTGTGGGTCTCCGACGATTTGAGGTTGGAGGTGAAGAGCGGACGAGGGTGTCGAAGGTTTGGGCGAAGGGTGGGGAGGTTGGGCCTTGGATGTCTGAGGCTCGGGGGGTGGAGGGTATGGGAGGGGAGAATGGGGGAGGGGTGGAGTGGAGTCTGTTGGGTGGGGTGCTGAAGGCTGTGTAGTAGCTTGAGAGTGGAGAGCTTGCGTTGCGGGTTGGGAGGTGTTCCATTGGGGATGGGGTTGGGGCGTAGTTGGGTGATGTTGGGAGGAGGCGAGGAGTGGAGGGGAGTCTTGGTGGAGAAGAGGACCATTGGCGCGCAGGCGGGCTGGAGTTGTAGGGAGAGTTGCGGGCGGTGTAGTAGGTTGTTGCTGTTGCTTGCGAGGCTCGGGAAGAACTGAGTGGCTGGTCGGGGTTTATGGCATTCCAGAGAGAAGTGAGCGGGCTGGAGCGAAGTGGTGCTGGGGGAGATGACGGAGGAGCTCGGGGCGACCCAACAACGATTTCTTCTTCCCCAGAATCGTTCTCATCTCCCTCGAGTCTTGGAGAGTATCGACTTCCCTCCTCTGTACTTCCCGTCGAGATGTCATCAGAAACGATGTCGGCCTCTTCGGTTGAGCTGGGTTCACTCTCAGAGGAGCTCATCTCAGGGTCATCGGTATCTTCGTCTTCTGGCTCTGAGCTATCATGCCCGAATCCACCATAACCAGATCCATCATGGTCAGATCCACCATGATCTGATCCATCATGATCGGACCCATTGTGATCAGACCCACCATCTACAAATTCATCTTGATCAGAGTCAGGAGCATCGAACAATCCATTCATGACTTCCTCAAATGTTGGATGAGGAGAACGGGCTGGAGGATCGTCGTCTTCATCATCACTATCTCTGTCAAGACAGTGAAAAAGCCTCGGCGCCCACTCCCGAAGTATTTCTTCAGCATTTTGTTCTAAGATAAACTCGTGGAAATTCTCGAGCCCCTTCCTGACATCTGATAACGCTCTGACAGACTGGCGCCGCGAGATCGAATTATCTCTAAAGGCTAAATGCCATTGTTCGATCGTCCAGTAAAAGTCGAAATCTCTTGCCATGGCATCTTCGACGATTTTGGTCATACGGTCCCTTAATTCGTCAGTTGGCAGTTCTTCAAGTGTTGGCCGAAGTTCAATCAGGAGCGCGAGATCTCGCCATTGATGGATCTCGAGTTTGACGAGTCTACTGTCCGTGTACAAGTGCATCGTACCGTAGACGCTGTCTATCGCTCTGCCAATATCGTCACCAGAAGAGGATATCCGTGTGCGTACCATTGCCGTGACGAATTTCCATGATGCTTGTGGTGGCCACCCACGTTTTGCGAGCCAGCGGAAGTCTTTGCACATGTTGCGGATGATAAAATTGTTGTCGTTTCGTGGCGTAAATGGTGAAGGTGGAAGACCTGGACTGGAACTTGGGAAGCGTATGAAGCTTTCTGCTGGCGAAACTTGAGTGGGAGAGGTTTCGAATGCTGGTGCGTTCGGCAAATTGTTCGAAAGAGCACTGAATGCACCACGCTCTGGACTACGAAGCTGACCGCTTGGAGAAGCGACTTGTTCATAAGGATAGTATCCATCGTCGTTGTTGCGCACGTCAAACCAAGGCACGGCCCAATTAATTCGATGGTATGGGTCGCATGGGTCGAAAATCGATTCCAGGTATTCCTTGGTCGCTTCCACATCACCACCGTGTACTGCAAGCTCATCTGTGAATTCAAGAAGCAGGTCTTGGTAGTCAAATCCAAGTCGCAAATAGTCCACAAAAAGTGGAATAAGTTGTTCGTGTAGTCCTTGACTGAGCAGGCGATCCGTGATGTAGCTGGGATCATGGAGTTTGTAGTGCAGATTTGCTACGTCTTCCACTGACAGACAAGACTCTCTTTTCACGACTGCTCTCCACTCATCTTCGATCAGATGCGCAGTACCTTCGAAGGATGCTGGCGCCCTGCTGGCAAATGCGTCACGGTAAATTTTGGATGCTGATAACCAGGCTGACAAGACATCTCGTCCATTATCTTCCACCCATCTGAGCTCATCCGCAAAGGCCGAGGCGATTATATCGTTGTGCGCGTGCATTTGGTCGACTTGCACGGCGAAAGTGATGTCTTCATTGCGATGGTAGGCTGTCCGATCGTCGATAACACGATCATAATTGCCGTCGTGGGACCAATCGTCTCGAATACTGATGGTGTCTGATGACTGATCATTAAGCTGCTCGTCATAGTCCGGTAGATTTTGATCCAGGACCTCTTGGGCCTCGACTGGTGCACTGTCTTCTGCCGGTTTACTGGCGTTGTTACCCATCGTGACGGAAGTGCTGGGAAACCAAGCTGAGCAATAGCATGTTTGCTTAGAGCCATCATCTTGAATGTGTACTGTGACAAAGAGATTGTGATCGAGCTGCCGCATCCGGCGATGGCAGTATCGAGCATAGTCTGTGAGCCCCTTGAGAACAAAGAATAGCCAGGTCTCGAAAGCTTCATAGGAATGCAGTTTGACAATGAGAAATGCCCTGAGTACCTGTCGTGATTAATTCCACGAATGGTGCTTGCGAGCCAACTTGATCTAGTACTAAGCAACATGTGAAAAGAACGTTAGCAAGGAGTCAGAATGGCAAATTTGTGCATAGTCTGATGAACTCCTAGTGAAAGTCAGATCGGCCTGTGCCGTCCCTGGGTCAACTCATGAGCTTTCCAAGTCCGGCAGCCATCGTCTCCAACTTTTCCAAGTTCAACTAAGAAGAAAGGTGGGCTTGACCAGGAACTATGCCGTCAAAAGACTGCCGTGGGTCATGTCAGAATTTGGGTCAGGCTCGCTTGGTATTCTTGACACTGGCGATGAACTTGACTGCAAAGTCGATGGTGTTTACAGTACTGTGCAGAATCGCATAGAAATTGCACTGATCAACGTCTCATGCCCGCAAACTTGACGAGGTGCAAGGCCGGAAAGCGTGTGTGATGTCCGGAACTTTCTTAGATATGCAGCTTGCTTCTGGACGCTTTGAGGTCGACATCAACATAGAGAATAATTTTGTTATGCCTCGAAGCATTGAGTAAAACAATGGCAAGGGCGAAGGAATGTGTCAGCATGTCGTCGGATCTTGGCACTCCGCTTTCGGATGCAAAATTTCCCCACGGCAAACTTTGCACCAATTATTTCGACGCACATCCGGTTTCAACCTGGCCCTTTTTGTCAAGCATTATAATTACAATCGAATAATGCTCGTCATCCAATGAGGTGCTCTCAGTGTGCACTCAATTGGTCAAGCTCGATGGCGCAGTGAGTATCAATCTTGCACGTATTTACTCATCAATCTCTAACATTACTTAGGCGGAAGCGCGCCGGGCTCATAACCCGGAGGGCGTCGGATCGAAACCGACTCGAGCTAGTTCTTTTGCTATTTGTACAGGTATTGGAAGTGTTGGTATCGTTATTCTTTTGTTCTTGGGGATCCGGGAGCTCAGGGAGATCTAGGGTGAAATTGGACGAAATGGGCTGCTTTTTTATGCTCGCAAGCGCTGTCTTTTGAAAGAGACAAGCCAGAACTCCAATTGTAGCGTGCTAACTGTGTGCGGGTTATGATTTATTCTCATATCCAGTTTGATCAAATTTCGTGCACGGACCACGTGCACGGCTTGGCACTGAAGTGAATCTCACGACCAGGAAACTTGACGCTGCAGAACATAACAACACATACGGCAGTATAGATCACAACAGTATAAAATCGATATGCAGTGGTGCAGGGGGAAAATCCGATGCTTCCAAGGACGGCGGAGCTCCCGCATTGGACGCAATGAAGAAAGCGGCGATTTCAACAGCATCGTGAACAAGATGGCAAGCAAGCGGCCACTTCTAGCTTACTCGAGCACACTGGACGAGTTGACTAGTTGTCTTTCTTATGCAAAGCGAAACCGACTAACGGCTATGCAGCCAAAATAAGCCCAAGATCTATGAAAGAGGCTACAGTATGACCATGCAATGCAGGACACCTTACGCTGCTGGTTGCTGATTTCTGTTGACATAACCTCTCAAGTCTCTTCGCGTCTTGTATGTGTGCATCAAACAGGGTATGCGACGATGTGTTGGCCATACCTCCTATGGGGAGACGAAGTCGATTGCCTTGACGTCACCGCCAAGAACGCAACAACGACTCTTTCCCATGCTCTAGTGACCTCTCAACCCTGCGGTACGCCGTCCATCAAATGCCATATCGATTTGGCCAGTCTTCCTGCCCAAACTAACTGAGTCACTACGAAAGAAATCATTTGGAAGCTTCAGAGGTGCCGTTTAGCAGGACATGACTCCGATAGACAGGTGAGTGCGTGGGGCAGTCCCTGCTGCCTGGAATAACTACAAGAGAGTATTCACAACTTCTCGCCTTCTGAGATCAAGAAAGCATTCTTTGAAATCATGTCTCAAGATGATGGACCCGCCAGCTTTCAGCAGCCGCCAAAGCCGCCATCGCGTAAAGAAACGCGTGAGAATCCTGCTCCCACTCTTGCTTGGATCGAGGATCGAATCGCAGAGATCTATTCTGTCAGACAGGTTCATCAGCAACATGTCAACATTGCGCAATACACCTTAAGCACCTACATGGATACCTACACTGCGATTCACGAGTTTTGCACATTCACAAAACACGGTCGAACAGAATCTGGCGAACTGAACGGAGAGAGCCTTTACCGACGCCTGGAATCTGCGATCAAAGCCTACTGTCAAGAAGTAGCGGCTGTGCTTTCCGCTTCACAGGGCGGAGAGAGCATCGATCGCCCCGGTGTCCCAGTTGCAGTGCTGTCAGCATACTCGCGTCAAAGGAATACCTTCTCGCAGATATGCAAGAAAGTCGAGCATATGTTTAGCTTTCTTGACCGGCATTGGATTAAGAGAGAAGTTGACGAAAACAAGCACGAGGTATATGAGCTACGACGTCTTCACGACCTGATCTGGGTAAAAGAAGTCCTGGGTGTCACATGGCCCTACCAAGGGACACCAGTGCCGCACACGACCACCCTAGTAGTGGAATCTATGAAGGAACTACAGCAACGCGGCGAAAACGATACGGCTTCCACTGGTAGCGAAGATGGCCTTGTTCAAAGCGTGCTTGATACTTTTCGCAGCCTTGGACTTGAGTTCGTCGATGGTGACTTGACAGTACCAAAGGTCGTCGAGACCGTGGTCGAAACACCTGTCGAGAAGGCCATTAAACGTGCCAAGTCCAAGTTGAAACCAGTATCTGAGGAGGAACCAGCGCGCGACGGAACTCAAAACTAACAACACACATGCTCCACGAAAAGCAAATGTGAGAAATCAAACACAGGTCCGGCAGTCGAAAGTTTCATTGCTCTTTCATTCGAATCATGAATTCTACATACTGGCAACGCCATCTTATTCGCCCTCAGCATATTACGAGTTCATGCTGCAATCTCTTAATAGTTCCTCAGGCTGGCCGCCTTACGCCTTGCATCACTCTCGTACGCTAGCCAGTCGACTTTCTCTTCAACAACTGAGCTGTTCGTCAACCACATCCTCAACATTGCGCCCTCGATCTACTTCTTGCCAATACCGAGACTCTCAAGGACGTTGTAAGCCCCAAAGCTCGGCACGTTGACCTTTGGCACCTGGCTTGGCTCTGTCAGGCGCTTGGCAATCTCGCCATCCACATCGGTCTGCTTCTCGTCGTACGTCTTGCGCTCTGCCACTTCGCGTGCCTCGCGATTCTGTTTCTCGGCGAGAGCAATCGCTTCCCGACCAGTCATCGGGCGAGCTTGAGGAGTATCAGCTTTCTCGACTGCTGTCTCTGGCGCCTTCTCAATGTCTTTCCACGCGGCGATTGGGGTAACATTGGCATTCGAAGTCTCACGCGATGTGGAAGTGCGATCTTCGGCAGCGCCAACCATCTGGTGTGACAAATCGGCGTGAGTCTCGCTCGTGCCAGTGCGTGCTTTCTTGTTGGTGGAAAGTGCTCGCAGCACCCCGTCCTCTTCTTCTCCAGCGCTCGATTTGCGCTTCTTCGATTTCTTCTCAATCTTCGGCAGCTCCGAGAATGGTATCTGTGGTTGAACAACGCTCTTCAAAGCCGCGCGAGGCGCCTTACCACTCTGCTTGTATGCCGAGACGTCGCTGATTGACAGCGTGGAGGCATCGCTACCACTCGAGGCACTCTCGAACTCGCGCTGACGTTTCTTGAGCTTCGCCCACGACTGCTTGCCGTGCCTGTTCCACCAAGACTCGATCCACTGATCAATTTGGAATGGTGAGGTGGTCATGGTCGCTGTGCCAAGGTATGCTGGTAGGTGAACTATGCAGAAATCGCGCTTCTCAGCATCCGAAAACTCTCTGAGCCCAACTTTAGAGTCTTGTCTCATGGCACGGCACATGGCCTCCTTGGAAGGCGCGTTCTCTGGATCGTGAGCCTTGCTCGGAGCTTGACGTCGCAGGGTTTGTGGGCGAGGACGAGAGATTTCCGCTGAGACTCGAGGCTTCTTTGGCTTCTCGTCGAGTTGTTCTGGTGCCGTCTTGGTGGTACGCTTACGCTTGCGGTTGATCAGCGAGGCGTTGGAGACAGTGAGAGGCATGTCATCGCCATCGTCGTCGTCAGACTCCAGGCCCGAGCTTGGCAGAGATAGTGTGTCCTGGACTGGGCCGACTTGCGCGGCAGTGGGCTCGGAGCTCTTCTTCTTCGGCTTGTAGGCGACGCCCTTCTTGGGTGGTTGGTTCTTCGCCATGGCTTTTGTGATGGATCGTGGAGAGGAGCTGAGAAGGGTTCGTGGCTTATAAGTCGCGGAAGACATGACTAGAGGCGACTAGACGTTGGCGACAGGAAGATTCTGGCTGGTTACGAGTCTGGTGAATGAGCTGCGTGCGTGCGTGTCGCAGAACTTGGAAGCTGTCAACTTCTGTTGGTGCCGGTGAGATGCTGTCGAGTACTCTATGGTGAGGTCTCAGGGTAAAGGCGACAGTGAATGTTTCCGAGTGGCACGGCTGTGTGATAGATCTCGAGTCCGCAAAGGGTCAGTCAAGAGAAGAAGACGAATGGTGAAGCGCAAGCCGACCGGTGTCTTGGTCTCTTGAGCGATGACAGTAAGTGACGTTTGGGTCAAAGTGTGGTGATAAGAGTAGTGCAGCAGCAGTGTTGTTTATAGTGGCGGAAGCGCATGAGGCCGCAAGAAACACGCTAGAACGGAAAAGGCTAAAATCAGGTGAATGGCCACAAATTTAGAGTTTCTGCCATGCCACATCTACAATAGGACGGCCTCAGAGCGACAATATGGAATACAATAGGTGTTTCGCAGCCATATTGGACTTTGCGATACGTTGTTTGGATGTTGCAGAGCATAATAGGACAAAGTTGAATGTGCGTATAGTGAGCCTAGTAGAAGATTGTTGAGAGAAGAGTGCTTGTATTGCTTGATTCTATCTACGATGTATCTCTCTCTGCCTTAATAGTCTCTCTCTCTTGTTTGCCCGTTGTTTGATCGTTGTTTGATCAAAGAGTCAGTTCAATGTTCTAGCACTTGCCAGTTAGGGATACCGGCTGTCCGGAACAACCAACAACCTGTCTATCACTTAAGGGAAGGGCACATGCAGGGACGATGTTTAGTCTCTCGAACGTAGTGTATACTACTAATGTAGATGGAAACTATTCTCGCAGTCTTATGGGCACTGAAGAAACGTCGTTGTATCAAAAATCGAATCTGTCACATGTAAAAACGCGTTTCGAGTCATTCTCTTCACTTGCACATGCTCCTTTTCCCACGTGATCGACGCAACACTCATTCACTTACTCGAACGACTAGCAGTTGCGTTACATTCAATACATTTTCTGACGCACTGCAGCATTATTTACACGCACGACCGCCCTGTGCCTTACTGATACAACCGAGGCTGCCCACAAAATGGCTTCAACTGTTCAGAAACTCGCGACTCGAGTCGCCCTTATCTGCCTCCGCGAAATCGAAACAGCAGTCGATGTCGTCCAGGAAACACTGCTTGGATGCAAGGTGGAGCGAAGGGAGCCTGCAAGGCTGTCGGTACCGTTGACCCTTTTCTTGCTGGGCACGGGACTACGAACCAAGGATAAAGGTAAGACTACGAATGGTTTTCGAAAACGATTATTTGCTGACTCGAGATCAAAAGGATGTCGCCAGCGTAGATTGGCAGTGACTGGCTTAGTATTACTGCTCTATGTATTCGGTTGGAATAAAAGGGAGGGCGCGAACCGATTTGTTAGCTATGCACAAGCTGGAGCTGCAGACATGGGATGGGCATCGATGCTGAGGTTCGCTCTGCCTCGCATGCGGAAGTTCTTGATTGAACAGCAAGGTATGTCTTGACTAGGAGATCTCAACATCGAGAACATTGAGCTGACAGTTGGATAGATGCAATCGACCCTCCGCCCTCCCCGAAAGCCACTACGAAAGCTAATGAAGACGAGCGCAAGGAAGTCGAGGAAAGCGACAGCGATGCTTTCGAAGAAGAACTGCTCAACGTGAAGAGCATCCGAATTGTCAAGTCGACTGACTCAATTCCTGAGCTCAACATCGCGCCTGGCGCTTGGCCAGTTAGACCTCGTCTCATTCGCAGAACAACCAGTGTTGCGAGCACGCTCGATCTCTCCAATTTGGCAGCGATGCGCCAGGCGTGGCCTTTGGCTTGTGATCAGCTCACTCCGCTGGACAGGCTTACTTCGGGCATACTGGAATAGTCTTGTTGAGGATCTGGAAACGCACAGTAGCAACATGGTAGCAAGAAGAAAATGGGCACCTCACCGGTGCAGTGGGTTGTGGGGTGGAATCGAAAGTCGTCGTTTACGAGTCGATAGCTTTGACTGCGCAATTCGAAAGCACATGTTGATGTGCCCTCTGATTTGAGCGTCTGCTAGATGAAAAACTCACCATCTCTTCCAACTCACTACTTCCCCACATTCAACGGCTTCTCCCTCCCAGCACTCTTCCACCTCTCCAAATGCAACAAAGGATTATCCAACCCCTCAATAGGAAGGAATCCCTTCAAACCCTTAATCCTCTCAATCCACTTTCTCACATTCTCATAAGGTTTCAAACTGATATCTCCCATCTCCGCCAACGCGATATACACGAAAACACTGATATCCGCGATCGTTGGGCGACCGAGCACCAACCAGTCGTTGGTCTCCAACTGTTTGTCGAGGATCTTGAGAGATTGGTTTCCGCGAAGAGCGCCTTCCTCGAGAAAGACGTCGAGTTTCTCTTGCGACCATTGTTGGTTGTTTCCGAGGCCGTTGTAGGGTCCGTTGTAGGAGAGGATGGCGCGGTTGGTGAAGACGCCGTATTGGACCCAGGAGTTTGCGAAGGCCAGCTATGAGTTAATATTGTCAGAGAATAATTCTTCATGTAGACGATCAAGGAGATCATGTATTTACCCAATTTATGATCTGAGCCTGCTCATAGAGATCATTAGACCAGTAAGATGAAGGTCCTTGACTTTTGCCTCCGTCGCTCCATTTGCCTGCTAGCCATGTGAGGATAGAGCTGGAGTCATTAAATGTCTTATCGCCGTCAACGAGACAAGGCACTTCTCCGCGCGGGTTGATTTTGAGAAATTCTGGCGAGTGTTGCTGATCGGCGAGGAAGTCTATTTCTTCGTGCTTGAGTTGAATACCCAGAAGAGCTTCCAGCAAACGAACTTTGTAGCTGTTGCCGGAGCCTTTGAATGTGTAGAGTGTGCCTGCGGACATTTTGAAGAAGTTGTGAGACGAGCAAGTAAATCTGAAGCTGCAGGGTTGCAGATAGGCATTGTTGCATTAGTATACTCTTGCATGGTCCTGTATGTTGGATTACCGCATCTGCTGAAGGCGTCATCTGTAAGCTGTGAAGCAACATGGAATTTGTGTCGGCATTTACTGGATGTAGCAATGGAAGTGGGGTTGCTGTGTGGTGCTATAAGGATTGAGTTCGACGCTTGAGCTCGTTGCCAGATGGCGCGATGTCAGTTGCGACAACGAAGCTGCAAAGAGCGACATGCCCATGCTACTCGATGAGCTGCAGGCTCGAAAAAGGTAGAAGCTTTGCTGCGTGCGTTGGATTCGCATACCGCAAAATAACCTTGACGATTCCTTGACCTTTGTTGTGAGAAGGTACCTTACATGCAATGTCTGTGTAAGTGCATGGGCCCGTTGCAGTTGCTTGCATTCTGCTGTGAGATTAGTAAAAGACCTTTGACAACTGCAGCTGCAATCAATGCCAAGCACAATTGCAACTCCCAATCGTGCTGGAGGACTTTGCCTTACTTCTGAGCGCATCACCGTGCTCAAGCCATCTTCTCGCCAACCGCATCAACCAACATCTTATCATGATGAGCACTGATCCCAGTCTTGGTCAAATGCAAAGCCAATCCTTCCTCCCCATTCTCATGGAACGCAGCACCTTTTCCGATCTTTTGCAGACTGTCTCTGAAGAATACTTCATAGAAGCTGACAGCAAAGATTGTGGCAGGGATATTGACCAGAATCGGGATCCAGGAATAATGGTAATATGTGAAGGCTTCCTTGCCATAGAAGATTGCCGCAACGATTCGAGGTCCGAGATCTCTTGCGGTATTAAGACCAACAGTAATACCACCGAAGCCCCAGACTATGGTCGCATAGCCGAGACCAATCATGAAAGGTGCAGCGGATGGTGAGACGAAAGGGTTTGCGGGATCGAGCACGGCCCAGATGATGATGCCCTTTCGCATGTTAGCTTCGTTGCCAGCTATCGTGGCAGACGACTTACGACGTAGGCGCTCGTGAAGAATTCAATGAAGAACAAGTAACCCAAATTCGTCTGGGCCAGACCAGGAAAGGAGCAAAGCACACTAGCTGGACCTCCCTCGAAGACCATGGATGACGCTCCAGCTGTCCTCAATGTGTGTTCATAGTCGCCGAGCTGTACATGATACATGCCCATCAAGAACAGAGCAGCAAGGAAACCACCGAAGAGCTGGCTGAGAATGTAGTGCGGTACCTTCTTTAGTGGGAAGCCTTGGAAGATGGCGAAGCAGATGGTTATGCAAGGGTTGAAGTGACCTCCAGAAACAGGTGCACAGATGGTGATGGCAAAGGCGATGCCCATAGCGAATGCCAGACCTAGATCAATGGTTCGTGAGCTGTTCGTGTCATTACTCCGCCGGGGAGTTCTGTCCTGTCTTACCTATAGCGAATATGCTTCCATACCCAGCGTTCGCTTTGCTGACAGTGAAAGCCGCGATCGCCGCAATGCCGGGCAGGACGTAGAAGAACACTCCAGTAGCCTCAGCAACACATCTGAGATTGCTTAGTTTGAACACTACGCAAACCGAGATTCGATGCAACGCACTCTCTAAGCCATCTCGGTCTTGCGTGCTCGAAGTCGAGTTTCCGCTGCGATACTGGACGTGCTGCAACAACGTGTCGTGCAAAATGCTGCTTGAGGACTTCTGTGGCACCAAGTTCGAGGTCATGAGTATGGAGCTATTTGATTGGACATTCTGTCAGCTCTACTTGATTTTTGAAAGAGCGAGATCATGTACCCTCTCGATTCGGGAGGCGTCATCTGCCATTCTTGGGGATGACTTCGTAGACTCGTGAGCTCCGTAGGAACAAGCGTGTGCGAGACAAGGTGAAGGGAAAGGTCCCAGAGTCACAGCCGAGGACCAGCTGCTTCAAGCTCACCGCGGCACGAGCGCGCAGCACTTCGTCTTATAGATCATGATCGATCTCAAAAGCGCGTGCTTCCCGCGTGCACTTCAGCCGGCTCTTTGCGGGGAATGCCATCTTCTGTGCATAACGCCGTGCTCCATGATCATGGAAAGACAGCCTATGCGACTATCGACAAGCACTTTTCTCGATTGGTGATGCTGTACCGGCCGGATATCCAAATAGTGGAACAAGATACCGCCAGCTCCACTGTGATGGGGGTCAGCGCGGATCGACAGTGGTGCGGTTCGACCGGCACTTGAGTTGAAGCGTGGCCGAGACTCGCGTCCAGAAGGTGCGAATACGCGTGTTCTGGCGGCTGACATGCTGGAGCGGGACCTTGCGCGATCCGGCAGATGTGTTACTCTACTGCATGGCTCATTGATCTTTGTAGTGATGCAAGTAGAGTGCTTCCAGTAGATCGAGTATGGAGGAAGCGGACTGTCTTATATGTTAAAAAAGATGATTAGTTATCGTGAGCGGTGGTGAGCATTGTGGGTTTTGAATTAGTTCGCAACGCTGTCGAACTTCCCCGTGGGCAACTCCAGACCTGAGTGGAGTCGACAAGCTTGACAAGGATGTTGAGTGAGCCGGGAAGTCGGCATTGGAGTTGACGGGGATAATTCGAATTTCCGAGGCAAAATGCATAATTCAAGCATCTCACAGCTTCGAGCCATCGCCACTGGTGTCCTTCTCACTGCTGTTCTGCCCAACTGATCCGGAGCCATCCACTTTGGGAGCTGTTGCCGTCTGCGTTGAGTCCGCTGCACTTCCCACGAACACGTGGCCAAGACCACTAGCAGATGCTTCGTATTTCTTGTCTGACTTGGACCTTTCGCCTGGTAGTTTCTCACTCTTCACCTTGTCTGTGTGCCATCGAGACAAATTGAGCGTCTCGTCCACATCTTTTGTCAGCTTGGCAATCTCGTCTTCGAGTTGCTCATCCTTGGTCTTCTCTGATCCTGGCTGCTCACCCGCGGTCTTGCCAATTTCTGTTCCTGCCTTTGATGATGTCTCTGCCCACAAGGCTTCAAGTTCTTCGAGCCAGCCACATGCTTCCGCAAGTCTTTTCACGCCTCCGTCGCAGTCCTCCAATAGTAAGACGTCATCCGCCCGAGTGCCGAGATTGCCCACACGCTCCTTGTTGATCAAGAGTCGTGGCGTCTCTTCTCGAGCGAAGCCTGGAAGGCTTGCAAACGGTTGCACTGTCAAGCTTGTGCCCATGACTATAGCAAGATCTGCCTCACGTGGAAGATCGCGATTGTCAAAGAATGCCGATGGAAGTGCCTCACCAAAGAAAACAATCTCAGGCTTTACCAGACCCTTGCAGAAGTGGCAACGCGGGATGGTCTTGTTCTCGACGTGTACTTGAATCTCATCCCTCGGGTATGGTTCTTTGCACTCGATGCAACTCTGTTTCGCAAAAGAGCCATGCGCTGCTATCATCTTCTCCTCTGGGACGCCAGCTTCTTGCTCCAAGCAGTCTATGTTCTGCGTGAAGCACTTCAGCAGCAGACCCCTTTTGTGCAGCAGACTTATGAATGAATGTGTGATAGTCGGACGGTACTTGCCAGGGTAAAGCTCGTGGGCCAGCGCATAGAAAGGTTCTGGATTCTCTCTGAAATAGCTGATGTCGAAGACAGCCTCTGCGTAGGGTAAGTTCAACCTTGCCAGATTTGCATACAATCCTGTCTCTGGACTTCGGAAATCCGGGATACCAGCACTCGTGCTGATACCTGCTCCTGTCATAACCACGACTTTCTTGACTTTGCCACTTTTGATATACTCTGCCAACGCCTCGAGCGTTCTACCCGACAGGGTGTTCGGCGGTGTCGACTCATCAATCGGCGTGCTTTCTTCGTTCCCCATGGCGCCGAGGAAGAAATCGGAATTCGCTTGTGCAAATCTTCTCGCTAAGCTGTTCCTCCAGCCGCCTCTCTTGCCTTTGCCTTTGGAACTGCCTTCTGGCACCTGGCCACGCTTGGGCTTGTGCTTGCGACCTATGGTGACGAATAACGATCTTACAAAGTTCACTTTGGTAGTTGCGACCAAGTGTGTGGCCGGATACACTGCAGAAGATTGTCGGGAAGAGCTCAGAAAAATGGGTGTCGCGAAGCTGATTTGCCACAGAGAGGGCTTCTGCTGTACCGAGATGGGCGCGAAGATATGGACTGGAAGCACAGCCAGCTCGGTCAAACCTAGGTGGAGCACTTTAAGGTTCTCGAAGCTGCTCTCGTGAACCTGTCTTGGGGAAGTGAATGCTAGGAAGTGTGTCTCAGGCGCAGTATCGAATCTGTCAGACTGCTGGTGATCGAAAAAGGGAATTGCGCGGGATGACGTAATGCTTCCGTTGCATCTTTTGGGCAGGATCGACCAACATTCACTCACGCCAACCAAGCTTCCGCGAATCACAAACTACCAGCTTTCACAGACTACGAGCTTGCCAGACGTAAGACCTCAGCATTTGTTTCTGACGCATCAAGAGACATCGTAGAAAATGAGCAGCTTCCTCTCCTTTGACAAGTGAGCAATTTCCCTGTCACCTTGCATAGAAGCAAAGTCCATATGAATAAATCCGTTACCAAATAGTTTCAAGAAAAGACTTCCCGTGACCGTAACAGCCGACGACGATGAATTCGACGAAGATATCTTGAACCACCTTCGTGAAGAGGGCTTCGATGTGGTACGTCAGACATCAATGTGCAACAAGAACAAAATCAATAATCACCAACCACAAACAAACCACGACAAGAAATGATCTCAAGACCCCAATACTCACACCGCCACCACAGACCTATTTACCATTCGACCCCTCCAACCCAAAACCCTACCTCAACCAACTCAAACACCTCGCCGACGACCTCGAACTAGGTGAAACCTACTCCATGATAGCCTTCAACCAAGCCGCCGCAGTCTGCTTAGACTTCCACCTCAAACCCCAACCCAAACTCAATTCCCTAATTTGCTACTACCCAAACCATCTCCCTTCTCCAAAAGCAACCTATCCAACTCAACTCCAAGTTCTGGTTCATCTTGCTGGGAACCAACCTTTCGCTCCCGCAGGCGTGAAATCTTATCATTATAAGAATGCGCTTGTGGGGTTTGCGGAGAGGGATTTGGACACGTGGGACGGAGTTGCGGGCGGGTTGAGCTGGACGAGGACGATTGGGTGTTTGAGGAGGGGGTTTAAGAAGGAGGTGGATTTGGAGCCGATGAAGGAGAGTTATTCGGATCAGGTGTTTGGGAAGAAGAGTGCTGAGGGAGTGGCGGGGATGATGGTCCCGGTGAGTAGATTGAAACTCATTCATAAGTGTTACCGGTTCATGCGTGCTGATAGAGTTGACTGCAGGATTCGTATATGAATTGCGTTCCGACAATGACGGGCGGCATCGGCCAGCAGGATCTATTCATATTCTATCGAGACTACTTCATTCCGAAGAATCCACCTTCGCTGAGCATCAGATTGGTCAGTCGCACGATTGGAACTGATCAAGTGGTGGATGAAATGGTTCTCTCTTTCAAGCACACGCAAGAAGTGCCTTGGCTTTTGCCTGGCGTAAAGGCAACGAATAAGGTCGTACACATTGCGGTCGTTTCAATCGTGGCGTTGCGCGGGGGACGTTTGGTGCACGAGCATTTGTATTGGGATCAAGCGTCGGTGCTCGTGCAGGTTGGATTGTTGGATCCGAAGCTTGTGCCGAAACCGTTTCAAAGTCAAGGTTTGAAGCGATTGCCTGTATCGGGGAGCGAGGCGGCTGCGAAGGTGCTGAATGAGGAGAGTCGGCCCAGCAATGAGCTGATCCCTGACTGGAAGCAGTCGATGAGCAAGCAAGGCAGTCAAGCTCTGCCGCAGAGGCCGAAGCAGGCTGCGAACGGTGGCAAGGGTGCGCCATCATCATAATCACACACTCAGGGAGCTCCGGCTGTTTGACCGATAAACTTGCATGTCGGCAAGCGATATTCGGGCACGGTCCAGTAAGGGCGACGGATGCCGTCCCACGCGCCAACCAGTGAAGGGACCTGAAGTGTGGTCCATTCGACATCCAGACCAGCATCGAACAACTCGATCTCAACCACCTTGGTGTACACATCGTAGCAGATCTGGCGATCCGCTCCCAGGCCGTTGTAGAAACCGAACTTGCCATTGCTGTCCAGCAGCTGGATCACGTATTCCGAGAAGAGCTCTTTCAGGTCCTTGTAATCCTCAGCATAGGTGTCGTAGTACATGCCATCAAGCACAACTCCCTCTGCGACGAGCTTGGGTAGCACATCCTGCCACCTTCCCTCACAGACTCTTACGTTCTTCTTCTCATACCAGCCTGTGTTGCGAATGTGCTGCAAGACCTCGGGGTGTGCCTCGACAATGTAGTGCATCTCCGGTTCGTTTTCCATGAACATGCGATCGACGATGCCCATGCCGTGACCAATGTTCATCGTGCGCAGACCCTTCTTCGGGCACAGTTGGTCGGCAGAGCATTTCATGATCTCAGTCTCCCAGTCTGTGAATTATTAGTATCGATCATATGTCTAGTATGTCATTCTCTTTACGTACCCATCATCACTGCATTCTTGTCCGAGTCAAGGAGACGGCCTTCGGAGTAGGTGAGTTTCGATGCGAGGTAGGCTGGGTTATCGACGTTGGGGTTCAAGAGCTCGCCATCCTCGTTGGTCTGTGTGATTTCTGGCGCGGCGCCCGCAGCAGCTTGGTCGGCGATCTTCGTCGAAGGATTTGGTGCAGGCTCGAATCCAGAAACACCGACAGCGCCATCACCATTTGCGTTTCCGTTCGCTTCGGGAACGTCTGCGGGGCTGGGTTCGAAACCGGTGATTTCCTCATCTTCCATCTCTTCGTCTTCCCCTCCATCTGGAAGCGGGGCATATTCATCCAGCCTGTTGAAGAGAAGTTCGGCGCGCACACCAGCAGCCACGACAGCTTCGTAGACGTTCTTCAGGCCGAGTCTCAGTGCCAAGCAGCCGGGAGTCTCGTCGTTGTTGTCCAGCTCGTTCCAAATGGCACCGTTCTCAAACAGAAGTTGGACGGTAGCCAAGGCGGACTCTTCGGTCAGAGCATTGCCGTGGACAGCATCGCCCGCGGGCACCGACTCCTCTTTAGACTCCTCATCTGGCTCACATGCTGCAATGGCCGCGTGCAGGGGAGAAAACCCGGTCTCTGAATCCTGAATGCGTGCAGAACCCGTCCGCAACAACTTTTTCAAAGCCTCGAGGTCGTGGTTGGTAGCAGCGAGCAGGATCTCGTCGTTGGTGGTGTCGGTGTCGACCTGCATGTTGACATCGTCCTGAGCGGTGGCAGCCATGTTGTGCAGAGCGGCAGGGAGGAGCAGCGGGGTGCAGGCCGGACGTGCAGAGGGAGGAAGCAGCAGCAGCAATATTTCTCTGCAGAATGACTTTCCGCTGTTTTCTCGGCTCCGCAATTCCTGGCGCGCTTTTGAGCAGGACCCTGGCGTTTCACATTCAGGCTCAATGTCACCACCGACACCTCCACCAACACACCAGCAACGGCCGGCGACCAGCTTGCGTGGTGCTGCTGGCGGTGCAGTCAGCAGCCATGGCTGTGGGCGATGACGAGGAAGCCTACGACGACGATATCGCGGCCATGAGCTTCTTTTGCTGCCGTACCCTGGAATCACGTCGGCGGGACAGCACCACGGACGCGCTCCGGCGTGCGGCGACGTCATCCGCTGATGTGCTGCTCCTCCGATGATGGCAGTCCGAAAAGCATGGCGCGGCGGCGGCGGCGGTGTGTTGGCCGTCACGCGCGGGAATCAGTCTTCACCACTGCGACAGCAGCCTGCATCATCGCCGCCGCATCTGGGTCGCCCCGAGTTTCAGACATCGGCTGGGTCGGGCGTGCTGCAGGTACAGTACGAGCAACCAGAAAAGCCATCCTGGTCTGAGCGGCCCCGTGCTACTGCGAGCTCGACATGTCCAAATCAGCCGATGGTGGTACACAAATGCCTTTTCACTCCACCAATGGCATCGATGCCGCGCAGATAACAGGCACGGTGGGCGGCGATGGGGTCGTCGAGCTGGAGCAGCGGCCCTCGTCGAATGCCAGTCGGAAACCCAAGGAAGAGAGCAAGGATGGAGGACCCGGGAGCTCCACTTCGACCTCGAGTTCCAACTCGGACGACGAGCTTATGGACAACTATGATGAACTGGAGGTAGATCCAGACACGCTCATCGTGAACAGCAGGAGAAGCCTCGACGTCGGTTTGCGACCTTCGAATGTCACCATGGGCGACGTCGGTCCATCGGACGACGACCTGCCTCCCGCGAACCATGGCAAACGGAACAGCATACAGATCAACCTGAAGAAGACGGACCGGAAAGGAAGATACATTCTTACCGCCGATGATCCCGCGATTCGCGAAGTCTTGCGTAGAGGTATTGAGCGCGAGGAAGAAGAGAAGGGGAACAAGAAGCGCATGCGCTTTCGAGATCTAGTTTTCACACGTCGCTTCACGAGATTCGATCGCCAGAATCCATCGAGTTCCGATAGCCCTTTCTTCGGCTTCTTCACTCTGTTCTGGATCTGCATGTTCTTGATCTTTGTTCAAGTGGCACTGCGGAACTGGCGAGAATATGGCAGCGTCCTGGGCGGCAACCAAGTCTTCAAGCTGATGATGAGCCGCGACGTTGTGCTGCTGGGAGTGACAGACCTAGCCATGTGTCTGCTCACCTTGGAGGGACTATTCCTTCAGAAACTGGTACTGCGCGGCTGGATCAAATGGTCACGTACCGGGTGGATCATACAGAACATATGGCAGGCAGCATATCTCGGAGCTGTCATAGCCTTTGCGTATTACCGCGAGTGGCCCTGGACACACACCATCTTCGTAGTACTCCATGGTCTGGTGTTTCTGATGAAGCAGCACTCGTTCGCATTCTACAACGGCTACCTTTCTGGCGTGTACAAGCGGAAACAACTCCTTCGAGAAAAACTGAAGGAGTTGGAAAGACTGGAACCAATACACTCTCCACCTACAAGTCCAGTGTCGGAGGACAAGGAATTCCTCACCTCTGCCGTCGACGTCGCTCAGATGTCGTCTAATATGCGGCGCCGTACTTCATTCGGTCCCAAGACATCCGTTAATCTGAAGAGTGAGCAATCCGACGTGGCAACTGTCGCAAAGGCTATTGAATCTGGTCAGCGACTCAGTGCAGATCAAATGCAAGTGATGGTCGCCGTCATCAACCGCGAGATTCTAGAGCTCAACAAAGAGTTGCGTGGTAAAGCTGACAGCGATAGCCTCGCCTATCCGAACAACTTGACCTTGTACAACTCAGTAGAGTGGATATGCCTGCCGACTTTGGTCTACGAGCTCGCCTACCCTCGTCAGGACAAGATCAATTGGTGGTATGTGCTGGAAAAGACGACGGCAACCTTCGGCGTCCTCTGCGTGATGCAGGTCATCTCTCAAGGCTTCATATATCCCTTGGTCCGTAAGACGGTCGATATGAAAGAAGCCGGGATGACTTTGGACCAGCGCTGGCAAGAGTTCCCATTCATCGTCTCGGACATGCTCTTCCCGATGCTCATAGAGCAGTTGCTCACCTGGTACCTCATCTGGGAATGCATTCTCAACGTCCTCGCCGAGCTCACTTACTTCGCGGACAGAGGCTTCTATGGCGACTGGTGGAACAGCGTCACCTGGGATCAATATGCGCGAGACTGGAATCGACCTGTCCACAATTTCCTCTTGCGACACGTCTACCAAAGCAGCATCAGCGCGTTCAAGCTGTCGAAGACTGCAGCGACGTTTGTGACCTTCTTACTCAGTGCGTTGGTGCACGAGCTGTGCATGGCTGTATTGTTCAGAAAGGTCAGGGGGTACCTTTTCACGATGCAGTTGATGCAGATGCCGCTCGTTATGTTGAGCAAGACGAAATTTTTGAGAGACAAGGTCGTGCTCGGCAACGCGATCTTCTGGTTTGGTTTGTTTATCGGGCCTAGCTTGCTGACGAGTTTGTATTTGGTGGTGTAGCAGGACATGGAGATTGGATGCTGATCAAAAGTATGATTGTGTACAGTAGTTGGGCATGTCTGTATGACTGTATGAGGAAGCGTTCAGTATCAGCCCCGGTGGCATCGACGAGCGACTGTGGAACGGCCACACTGGGGCTCTCCAAAGCTGGGGGCTTTCGTCAAGCACGCCACTCACACATACCGCGACATAATTCACGCCACCCTTGCCAACACAGACGGCGACCTCAACGTCCGTTCTTCCAGTGCGAGCGCGCAGGTTACGCAGAACAGGCAAGATGTACCACGCATATTCACCGGACCATCGCAAACATCGGACTGTCGCAGAACAGAGGCAATCAACGCAGCATACCCTCCTCGCCATCAGGCAAGGATATGGCGTGCCTGGGGATCTACCGAAACTGCCGAATAGATCGACAGCCTGTCAAAGCATCGCAAATATCAGCTTCCTCGTTACTGGTCTGTAGTGCTGCAGTAGAGGTGACTGTGTGCTTCCTGAGCGCATTTCACCTATGGCGCAAGAATTAAGGTTTCGTTGTGCTTGGCACTATCGAGTACATGCGGACATCACCTCATGTAGAGCTACGCCCATGCAGTCATCAGCTCAAGCGTCATTGGATGGCGCTCTCAGCAAAACAACTTCCCCATTGACGCTGTTGTCGGTGGCGTACGGTGGAGTTTACGCCGAAGTAGTTCGGGCAGTTCATGCACTACTGCGCTCCTTGCCCTACCAGTTGGCCCCACGCATTAAGCTTGTGCACAAGCTTGTGTCCAAAGGCTGTGCGATCGACTACTTGGGGGCCCCTAGAGAATCTGGAGATGGTCAGCTTTGCTGTGGCGGCCGGTGACCGTTGAGTCGGGCCTCTCTTTGTGATGGCGAGGCGCTGGGTGCCACAGTCAAGACTCAGCGCCTGACTCCGCAGAGATGTCCTCGACGACGGCACCGATCCGAGTGATATCACATCGTCGGAGTCGTCAAGATCGAAGGAAGCATTGTGCTCGCTGAGCACCACCTACGTCTGCTACAGTATGTCGTGATCAATCAAGCAGCGGCAAAGGCGGCGACTCATCCTCAACACGTTGCATCGAAGGGCTACAACAACACCTAACGGCGACCAATGGACCGAACGGTGCATAGTCCACCTGACGACCGTGTGCAGAACCCACGAACTTACTGCAACAACTCTTCCTGACCTAGACGCCCATCGACACATCTTTGCTACATGGGGTAAGGTCGTATCCGCTTTCGCAGATTTTTGGGATGTTGGTTTCTTCCGCTGTGGCGTTGCTGCTAGACTTCAGAGGAAGTGATCGACCTTTCGACGAAGTCGGCCTGCTCGTGCTAAGCGATTTTGCATGTACCACGAGCAGTGGCGACGAGATTTCGAGGGACGATCATATCCCACCGCAATGGTAGACACAAATTGCGCGAGCACGACTCCACGGGGGATTGATGGAACGGTGCATATAAAAGAGCTGTAGGAACTTCCTTCAAGGCTCCCTATCCTTCCATCACTTCCTCAAGCCATCAACAATCTGCTCTCATCCAGTATGAAGACCACACTCATCCTGGCCAGTGCTCTTGGAGCAGCTGCCTTCCCTGGTATGAAAAGGGGCATCGACGGTGTTCCACACGAAATCAGATCTCTCCTGGAGTCCGAAGGCGCGAGCTTGAAGAAGCGTCAGGAGGATGCCCTCGGCATTTCCCGTGCGCAGTCCAACTGCGGTCCTCGTCTGTGCCCGACTTTCGACGAGCAAGGTATGAACCACCAGTTCTTCATCGACCGAAGCGTTCATTCACTGACAGTGCTATAGACCAGCTCGTGTCTGTGAGTGGTGAGCATGAGTGGATCAAGCCAGGACCAGGCGATATTCGTGGACCTTGCCCAGGTCTCAACGCTGCTGCCAACCATGGCTACCTCGTAAGCCCATCCCGAGCCATCACTTCGGCTGTGCCGTTACTGACTGTCGCCTCTCTAGCCACGAAACGGTATCGCATCGATCCAACAGACTGTCAGCGGTCTGGGTGCATTGTACAACTTGGGCCCTAGAATCTCTGCTGCCCTTGCTGTCTACGCCATCGCGACGACTGGAAATGCCGTCGAGGGTGTCTGGTCTATCGGCGGTCCGCTGCCTGAGTTCCCTCTCACCAACCCACTCATTGGCACCGGTCAAGGTCTCTCCTACTCGCACAACATCTATGAGGGAGACTCAAGCATTGGTCGCGGTGACTCTTACATCAACAACGGAGATGCACACTCCCTGAACGTCACTCGCTTCGAGCAGGTGTACAACATCGCCGTTGCCGATGGCAGTGATCGATACACACTGGATAAGTTCCGTGCCAAGTTCGAGGAGGCTCAAGACGAGTCGATCGCCAACAACCCATACTACTTCACTGGTGCTTTCTCAACCGTCGTCGTTGTGCCTGCAGCTTACAACTTCGTCATCAACCGTAAGCACATATCCACCTGTCGTGCCAAAGCTTCAAGCTGACCCTTCCTCAGTGATGAGCAACCACTCTGCTGAACAGCCAGCCGGCTATCTCGACGGCTATAACTTCGCCTCATTCTTCGGCGTCGACACCAGCGGCGGCGCTGGCAACTTCAAGTGGCTCCCAGGCCAAGAGCGCGTCCCAGAAGACTGGTACCGCCGTCCATCTTACGCTCCATACGAAGCCCAAGATGTCGTCGGTGACGTCGCCATCGGCTACCTCGCCTACCCACGCACCCTCAAGTTCGGCGGCAACACCGGCAGAGTCAACACCTTCACCGGCGTCAACGTCGCCAACCTCACTGGTGGCGTCTACAGCGCTCGAACACTCTTCACCGGCAACAACTTTGCTTGCTTCAGTTTCCAGCTCTTGCAGCAGGGTATTCCAGATGCGTTGAACAACGTCATTGGTAACTTGTCGCCTATCACTGCGCTGTTGAACAAGTATGTTGGACCGATTGTCGGTGGATTGAGCTGCCCACAGTTGGCCAAGTACGATTACAGCCTTTTCGATCAGTTCCCTGGTCGCAAGTATAACCCCAAGGGCCCGGCTACCAACTTCAAGGGTTAGGCGAGGAAATACGAGGGAAATTATGAAATGGTATAATGAGGAGGAAACGAATAAAGGAATTGTGCAAAATTATACAGACTAGGTAGTTATGCAAGCACAGAATGATGGTTCGGATTGAACCGGGGATTACCCGCAATTTGAGTCAGAGATTGATTAATGTTGCGCTCGTCGTCAGCAATCATTGACTTGCTCCTTCCACTCTGGCTTACATTCATTCTCCGCTGGCCGTCTTTTGCAATGACGATGGAGATCGTGCGCAACATGGATCTTACTACTGATCGTGGCCGGCACGGCAGTAAATATCACCCATATACGACTGACTCGCTTCTATCCTCTCAGTAGCACTGAGCGGAGCTGCAGCATAGCTACAAGCGGGGGACGATGGCTCCCGTGGCATACGCGGCAATGAGGAACCAGAACAATAGATTGCAGACTATAACCATATCCTATTCAACCAAGAAGGTTCTCTAATCACAAACCCCCAATCATTTTCTCTCCAAATCCACAATGGCATCCTCCCTTCCCCAAACAATCCGCTCCGCATTCTTCCACGACAAAGGCGACCTCCGAATCGAACAAGTCGAGCATCCACCTCTCTTACCAGGCCATATCGCAATCGAGAATAAATTCTGTGGACTCTGTGGCAGTGATTTACATTTTTTCCATGAGCAGATGTTTGCGGATACTTTGAAGACTCCGCATCCGATTACGGGGGCCAATTTGCCGATTGCGATGGGACATGAGTTTTCGGGGGTTGTGAGGGCTGTTGGGGAGGGGTGTAAGGGGGGTTTGAAGGTAAGTTGTTGCATTCCTACTTTTGGGGTTGGTCTTGGGTGTTGTGGGAGTTTGGGGTGATTGCGATGAGGATTGAGGGATATGCTGATGTTGAAAGCGTTGGAAATTTAGGTCGGTGACAAAGTCGCTGTCATGCCTACGATTTTCGATGGGAGCTGTTCAGCTTGTAAGACTGGAGCGACGAATGTTTGTCGGCAGACGGGGTTTTATGGGATCAATACTAAGACTGGAGGGATGGGTGACGGGGCTGTGATTCCGGAGGATTTGGTTTTTAAGTTGCCGGAGGGCATCGATTGTGATGTTGGAGGTATTGTGTTCGGTGTAGCATCTCGGTATGAGTTGATTCGCTGATGATTATTTCTAGCACTTGTTGAGCCTTTGGCTGTGGCATGGCATGGCATTAGTCTGGTGCGTGACCAGATTACGGAGGATTCGACGGCGTTGATTATTGGTGAGACATCGTAACATCGAAGAGAGTTCGATCAAAGTCACTGATCATATTTCGCTTCGCAGGTGGTGGTCCGATTGGAGCTGCAACACTTCTTGGACTACGAGCCAAAGGCGTGACTCGGATCGCGGTGTCCGAGCCAACACTGAGCCGAAGAGAATTCGCCCTGCAACTAGGAGCCACCGCATCGTACAATCCCTTGACCGATAACGTTCCCGCTGAAGCCCCCAAATCTCTCGGTGCACCTGATGGTGTCGACATGGTGTTCGATTGCGCAGGCGTTGGACCTACGATGGATACCGGGCTCGCGTGCTTGCGTGCCAAAGGCACTCTGATTAATCTCTTCGTGTCGACCAATGCGACAACTTACTATTCATTCCCGATGATATCGAAGGAGATCACCATGTCCAGTAGCTTGGCATATTTATCGAGCGACTTTAGAGAAGTCATTGCGGCGATAGAGACAGGGAAGATGGATCCTCGTCCTTTGATTACGAAGAGGATCAGGCTGGAGGATGTTGTCAAGGAAGGGCTGGAAACTTTGACTCAGAAGGATAATCAGAATTGCAAGATCTTGATTGATATGAGCCTATAGGTGAGAATAGATCGGAACAGAAATATTGCCATAGACAAGATTTTTAGCAAGACTTATACTGCCATTCTTCGAGGTGAGCATTCTGCTCGGCACCCACGCACTTCAGCTCGGGATTTCATATTCCCTCCAACCCTCTGTGCTGAACAAAATCACCACCATGTTACTTCTCGCTGCAGGAGTCAATGTTGATACATACTTGCGCAGAGCAGCCAACGTCGCGGCCCCGCAAGGCCCAGCATTGACTTCGTTCTTCTTGAAGAACTTGACACTTTCGTGCGATTCCTGGTCGGTCACGGTCACCGCGGCTGTCACTCCGGTCTTCAGAATAGGCCATGCGATCTGAGATGTGGTACCGCAGTTCATGCCAGCCATGATCGTATCGTCAGTCTCAATAGGAGTTAGTTCGCCAACGTGCAGAGACTCTTTCAACGACGCAGCAGTGTCAGGCTCCACGGCGATGATGTCGTTGTTTGGATTGGCAGCTTTATAGTGCGCCACTGTTGAGTGAGCCCAGCTGCCCACTCCGACAGACACGAAAAATGTGTTTGGTTTGGCATCGTTCGCCAGGGCTGCCACTTGTCGGCCCGCTTCTGTAAGCATCGTACTGTAGCCGTCCGTTACCCACTTCAAAAATTGTTAGTTGAAGCAGAAATCACCAAAACAGGCTTCATCTCACCTTTGGAATCTCCGTATACCCTTCCCAACTGACATCCATCACCATCAAAGCGCCAGTCTCCTCCGAATCACGCCTGGTAGCAGCAATGGAATCATCGTAGCTCCCACCTTCCAAAACCTTGACCTCCGCACCTTCGCCGCGCAGCAAGTTCTGGGTATACTCGCTCATGAATCCTGGTACATATATCGTCAAGGGCAGTCCATAGATCTTCGCCATCCTTCCGCAAGCCCGACCCCAATTGCCTTCGGAGCATGTGACGAGTCGGATCGACTGATCTTGGTTCTTCAATATATTATCCTTGAGTTGCTTCAGAGTAGTAGAGGCCGGAAGGCCCATTTGCTTGCAGACAGTTCGATGAACCGCGTAACTGGCGCCTAGGACCTTGAAAGCTGGAAGTCCAAAACGTGTAGATTCGTCCTTGATGAACACTCGAGCGAGGCCGAGCTCCTTAGCCACCGTGGGTAAATCGTGTAGCTGTGTTTCATTGTAATCTGGTAGAGTGCGATGAAAGGCTTCCACACCAGGATCCACTTGTTCGCGAGACCATCCTTGTGTCGTGTGGTGTGGGTTGTGAAGCATCCAGGGCCGTGAGAAGTCCTGACCAGAATTGAGATGTTTGACATTATAATCTTCCATCTTTGCTTGGCTTGAGAGTGCTGGGATCGTGGGGATGGTGTCTTGCAGCTTGATGGTAATATGGAAGAAGTATGGCTAGCAAGAAAGTTGGTAGAATTTGTACTTAGCTTTCACTGCTTAAACCTGCCTCCAAAGGCAACGCAGTTGTCTACAGGGCGCGTGTATTCAATGGGTCTTGGCTCCCTCACGTGTTCCACAACGATGCGTGAAGTAGGTGTGAGATGTACTGTACTATTGGAAGGAAGCCATCACTGGAGATCCCGGACCGGGTACCAGCTGATTCAGCAAGACGCACGGATGCTCGGCGAGTGAAAGAAAAGCCGACGGGAAGTGGCAGCTTTGGCCGAGAGGAAGCAGCTTGCCCGCCAATGCACGTCTCCGTCACAGCACTATCATGTCCACCACGGCGTGTTGATGCTCTCTCCATGGCGAAGAGCGGACCGATAGGCCTTCTTTGAGCACGCAACGGTCAAGTCTGGCATATACATATCACTGACTTGCCTTCGTCTACTCCAATCTCGCACCACTCTATACCCCTCCACATTATCCCACTTCTAGCGTCTCGACAACTCATGCTGAAGAATATTAGACTTGACCTCTTTCTGTAATCTCTGCAGACCTTCGAAAGCATTGCAGCCATGGGAGCTACCACAAACGGCCAGGTCAATGGCACCTCAAGAGGCATCCGGATAGCCATCGACCGAGGTGGGACCTTCACAGATTGTGTCGGCAACCCAGGGACGGGTAAGATGGAGGATGATGTTTTGATCAAGCTCCTGTCTGTCGACCCTCAAAACTACGATGATGCACCACTCGAGGGTATTCGACGTCTACTCGAGAAGTTTACCGGTCAGGACATTCCCCGAGGGCAGCCATTAGACACGAGCAAGATCGAAAGCATT
This sequence comes from Cercospora beticola, assembly GCF_033473495.1. NCBI lineage: Eukaryota > Fungi > Ascomycota > Dothideomycetes > Mycosphaerellales > Mycosphaerellaceae > Cercospora > Cercospora beticola. The sequence continues at coordinate 2,227,852 of NC_088942.1, forward strand.
CGCATGGGCACGACTGTCGCGACAAATGCGTTGTTGGAAAGGAAAGGAGAAGATATTGCTATGGTAGTCACGAAAGGCTTCAAGGACTGTTTGGAAATCGGCAACCAGAGTCGGCCGAACATCTTCGACCTTGCGATCAGGAAGCCGGAAGTGCTGTACAAGAAAGTGGTCGAGATCGATGAGCGAGTCACACTAGAGGATTATGCTGAGGATCCAGAACGTCGTACGACGGAAGCTGAGGCAGTAGATGGAGCAAAGAGAAACGCAGAATTGGTTAAAGGCCTATCGGGAGAGACAGTACGAATACTACAGAGGCCAGATGAGGAGCGCATACGACAGCAGCTGCAAGAGGTGTATGATTCTGGATTGAAGAGCATAGCAGTATGTCTCATGCATGGATACACATACCCGCAGCACGAGGCGCTAGTGGGTAAGATCGCGAGAGACATCGGGTTCGAGCACGTCTCGCTATCGTCTGAGCTGATGCCTATGATCAAGCTGGTGCCGAGAGCGACTTCGGCTTGTGCTGATGCATATCTTACTCCAGCGATCCGCAAATACATTGACGGCTTCCAGAAAGGCTTCGAGGGCGGACTGGGAACAGAAAGCGTGAAGAACGAAAGTGGCTCGAAAGGAGCACGTTGCGAGTTCATGCAGTCGGATGGAGGACTTGTTGATGTTGATGGCTTCAGTGGTCTGCGAGCCATTCTTTCTGGGCCAGCGGGAGGTGTTGTCGGATATGCGCTTACGAGTTACGACCCTGAGACGCAGATTCCAGTGATCGGTTTCGACATGGGAGGAACCAGTACTGATGTGTCAAGATATGGCAATGGGCGTTATGATCACGTTTTTGAGACGACAACGGCCGGCGTCACGATCCAGTCTCCTCAACTGGACATCAACACAGTGGCTGCTGGTGGTGGCTCTCGGCTTTTCTTCCGAAACGGTCTGTTCGTGGTTGGCCCGGAGAGTGCGAGTGCACATCCTGGTCCTGCATGCTACCGCAAAGGCGGCCCATTGACTATCACAGACGCCAACTTGCTGCTCGGCAGGTTATTACCTGACTTCTTCCCCAAGATCTTTGGCAAGAACGAAGATGAGGGCCTGGACGAGCAAGCAAGTGAGACCGCCTTCATGGAGCTGACGGAAAAGATCAACAAAGAGAATGCCGCTGGTAACAAGGAGAAGGAAATGGATATGGATGAGGTCGCCTATGGCTTTCTCAAAATCGCCAACGAGACCATGACTCGGCCGATTCGATCTCTCACCGAAGCACGAGGACACGACACCAGCAAGCACAGGCTCGCGACGTTTGGTGGCGCAGGTGGACAGCATGCAGTCGCCATCGCCGAAGCGCTCGGCATAACACAGATTTTGGTCCATCGCTATTCTTCAGTCCTATCTGCATACGGCATGGCGCTAGCAGATGTCGTAGACGAGCGACAAGAGCCTGAGTCACGTATCTGGTCTGACAAAGATCAAGAGACCAGGCAATACCTGCAAGACAAAATGGCCGAGCTCAAGAAGAAGTCGACCGCAACACTCAAGGACCAAGGGTTTTCTGAAGATCAAATTCATTTCGAAGAGTATCTCAATATGAGATACCGCGGAACAGAATCAGCGCTCATGATCGTCAGACCCAGTAAGCAAGAAGCGAGCAAGGACTACGATGGTGACGATTGGGCGTTTGGCAAGGCCTTTGTGAAACAACACGAGCAAGAATTCGGCTTCACGCTACCAGACCGCGATATAATCATCGACGACGTGCGTGCTCGAGGCATCGGCAAGACCTTCGAGGGTCTTGAAAAGACTGTCGATCAGCAACTCAAAGAAGTCAAGCCAAAGGATCTACAGAAAGGCGACAAGACCTATGGTAGTAAGTCGGTGTACTTTGAGGGCGGGAGGCAGGATACTGCTATCTACAAGCTGGAAGATCTGGCTGTCGGAGATCGTATCAAGGGACCTGCAATCATTGCTGATGGCACCCAAACCATTGTCGTCACGCCGAATGCTTCTGCTCTGCTCATCGACACGCACGTGGTGATCAATCTCGGCGAAGTTGATGCACAGGAGAAGAAAGTGGAGACGAAGAACGTTGATCCGATCATGCTTTCGATCTTTGCTCACAGGTTCATGGCCATTGCTGAGCAAATGGGTCGTGCATTGCAAAAGACTTCTGTTTCTACTAACGTCAAGGAGCGCCTCGACTACTCTTGCGCTTTATTCGACGCCGATGGAGGTCTCGTTGCAAACGCACCACATCTTCCAGTCCATCTCGGAAGCATGTCCACCTGTGTTCGCAAACAAGCCGAAATATGGAAAGGAAAGCTAAAGAAAGGCGATGTGCTGGTTTCAAACCATCCCATGTTCGGCGGGACACATCTACCTGATATCACTGTCATCACACCCGCCTTCTCCGGTGACAACATCGTCTTCTACGTCGCATCACGAGCTCATCATGCAGACATTGGTGGTATCTTACCCGGCTCTATGCCTCCACACAGTCGAGAACTCTTCCAGGAAGGCGCAGCGATCAAGACTGAGAAGCTCGTATCGGAAGGTCACTTCAACGAAGAACGCATCACCGAACTCTTACTCACTGAGCCTGCGCAGTATCCGGGTTGTTCCGGCACGCGTTGTCTTGCAGATAACCTGAACGATCTCAAAGCACAAATCGCCGCTAACCAAAAAGGTATCAACCTCATTTCTACATTGATCGAAGATTATACCGAAGATGTTGTACAATTCTACATGCACAGCATTCAGGATAATGCCGAACTTTCTGTTCGGAATCTACTCAAAGACGTCTCCTCTCGTTTCGAAGGCCAAGACCTCTCCGCCATCGATTTTATGGATGATGGCTCTCCCATTCAACTCAAAATCACCATCGATGCCGAAAAGGGTGAAGCAGTATTTGATTTTACCGGCACGGGACCGGAAGTTTACGCCAACTGGAATGCGCCTGAAGCTGTGACTTATTCTGCCATCATCTACTGCTTACGATGTCTGATCAAAGAAGACATTCCGCTGAATCAAGGCTGTTTGAAACCCGTCAAAGTCATCATTCCTCCGAAATCATTCTTGTCGCCTTCCGGGACTGCAGCTGTCGTAGGCGGGAATGTCTTAACATCGCAGCGTGTTACGGATGTGGTATTGAAAGCTTTCCGCGCTTGTGCAGCTTCTCAAGGCGATACGAATAATCTCACCTTCGGCTTCGGCGGTAACGTTTCTGGACAAGAAGCTGTCAAAGGTTTTGGGTATTATGAGACGATTGCAGGTGGAAGTGGTGCTGGGTCGACATGGGATGGAACGAATGGTGTGCATACACATATGACGAATACTCGAATCACGGATGCGGAAGTCTTTGAGAGGAGGTATCCGGTTGTTTTGAGGGAGTTTAGTTTGAGAGAGGGAAGTCATGGGAAGGGACAACATAAGGGAGGGGATGGTGTGATTCGTGATATTGAGTTTAGGATTCCGGTGCAGGTTTCGATTTTGTCGGAGAGGAGGGTTTATCATCCTTATGGGTTGGAGGGAGGAGAGGATGCGCAGTGTGGGAAGAATATTTGGGTGAGGAAGGTGAAGAAGGTGAAAGGGTCGGATGCGGATGTTAATGGAAAGAAGGGCGAGAATGGGGATGTGGGTGCTGAGAAGGAGGAGGAAAGGTATATCTCGCTTGGGGCGAAGAATACTGCGGCTATGCAGGCGGGAGAGCGTATTATTGTTATGACGCCGGGTGGTGGAGGTTGGGGCCCTATTGGTAAGGCCTCTGAAGCAGAGAGACAAAAGGATCCGAAAGAGAGCTGGAAGGGTGGATCGGTCGCTGCTCGGCAAGCGGAGGGCGAAGCCAGTGCGTGATGGTGTGTGACTGGATTTCACTGCGATTGAGTCAGTTGTGGCTGTGAGTGGGTTGTCTGTTTTCAAGCATCCAGTGATCGGCGCTTCGAACTTTGGGGAGGCTGAGTGGCGCTGCAGCGAACGATTGGAGAGGCCGCCGACACATCGATCAGCTGGAATCTTGAATGACTACTGTAGTTAGAGCGCGCCATGAGATCCATATTTGAGTCGAATGCCATGTGCACGATAGTTTCACAGTTTCTGACGAAGGAACACTCAAGCATGCATGTTCTGGTCATAGGAGCCGGCTTCACGGGACTGGCGATAGCCCAAGGTCTGCGAAAACATGGAATCTCTTGCACAGTCTTTGAACGTAGCTCAAGCAATGAGCCTATCCGAGACTGGTCTATGCGAATGGATTGCGAAAGAGAGAAAGAGCTCCTGGAGACACTGCCCAAGGATATCTCCGATCGTTGGAAGGACGAATGCGAGATCAACTTCGGCGACGAGTCGGGTCAACGATCATTTCCAGAGCGTGATGCGAAAAGTGTCGCCGTACTTGTTGAAGCATGTGACCCGGGTTGGAGGCGTGTATCAAGAGCGAGAACGTTGAGATTGTTGGGAGCTGGACTTGATATCAGGCATGACAAGAAACTGATCGACATCATCACAAGTAAGCGTGGGGTCAGAGTCCTGTTCGAAGACGGGTCAGGCGCGTCGGGAGATGTCGTCGTCGGTGCTGATGGCGCCGACTCGTTCGTGCGGTCCTGGCTGTTCGATCATGCGGAGTCTGCGAGAGCCAAGCCGCTTCAAGTGATTGCCTATCACTTTTCGGCTTCGGTTCCAGCGGACGTTGCGCTCATGCTGAGGGAACAATGTGGTAGGAGTCAATGTTATGCGTTTCATCCGGATCGTTCAAGCTGCATGTCCATCACAATACTGGACGCGTCAGAGAATGTATCGCCAGAGCGCTGGGTATTTCAGATGGCTCTGACCCACTGGGAAGACGCAGAAAAGACGCCTGAGACATCGGAAGAACGACTTCAACACTTCAAAGACCTAGGACAGACATTTGTCGAGCCTTTCAAAGCGGCTTCTCAAGCAATACCGATCGGAACAGACGTGCCGCGCGACCGCTGGAAGCGATGGGAAGAGCCTTCGCTTTGGGACAGCCGCCGGGGCAGAGTGACTCTGGCGGGTGAAGCAGCACATCCATTTCCACCTCGTAAGTGCCTTCTGAACTCTTCCAGGCTACGCTCGCGCTGACCAGCGTCTGCAGATCAAGAAAGGGCTCTGAACCATGCAGTCGAAGATGCTGTACGATACGTGGCAGCCATCGCCACTGGCCTTCTGAAGTCAAAGGCCTCGAAAAAGACATCGTACGAGACAGCAATTTACCAGCGTGGCAGTCGTGGGGTCGCAATGTCAATCCGGTATAGGTACGATGCGGCCTATTTTGACCCGTAGTGCCTGCCGTGGGCTGAGCAGGTCGGATTCGACTCAAGCCATTCCAGTGTGCAGCAAAGCCATGGAGATTCAGGGTGTCTAGCAGTACACTGGATGTGTGCATCAGCATAGCTTCATAGATTCATTCATGTAGGGATGTCAGTCGTGTAAGCCCGTCTTGAGCCCCAGACGAGGTCAATCGGCCGAGCCATGTCTGCCTCAGGCTTCCATAGTCACGTGACGAGACATCGGTCGTAGATTCGTTGTATGGCACCGGAAGGTGTAGAAAAGCGCGAAAAGTCGAGTGAATGATCTTTCGGACGACACTCCGTCGAGATCAAGCGCGAGAATTGAAGTCACGGCGTGAGCAATTGCCAATGTGCAGGCAGTAGCGCCGGGTATGCGGTTGGCGAACAGGCGGTCGAGGCTCATTCCGATGTTGGTCGGCGGCACTACTCAGCCGATGTCTCTGACGACCGGCTGTCATGCATGTGACGGTGGTGCTGTCGCTGTTCTGTGTATGCTCTGCTTTCGCTATGAACGTCTGTCGTAGGAAATGGGCGGTGGTGGTCTAACGGGGAGCGTTTGTCGAAGGATGCGGGCGTCGGGTGCTCGGCAGTTCCCCTTCCTCTCCACGGCTGGATGCGTTCTGTTGATGTCGATGCTGCACACGCGCCTGGGCCTGGACGATTCCAAGGACGACACGACGGCCTGCCCATCTCAGGATCACGGTATGTCATGCTGCTCTCTCTTCACGCTCTATTCTCGACTTCGCTGCGCGCGCGCCCCTTCACTCACCCTCTCCGCGCGCTCGCTCGCTCGCCCTACAGCAGCAATGCGACCACTCGCTTTGCTACGCCCGCGCACGCCAACCGCTGCCCGTGTCACAGCCCATCGTCCCCCCGACATGTGACATTGTCTGCGCAGTCTACTGATGGCCCGTATAGCGTCGCGAGCAGTCTTGATGACCGCCTCACGCGTCTAGTCCCTACCGCTCCGCCCTCCATCCCCAACACCGCCGACCACCATGGCCACGACGCCTTCCACCGCGGTCGGCCCCAACAATAACGCGACCAGTGCCGCTCCTACCCCCGACAATAATAACCATGATGGCGCGTCGACCGCGGATCAACAACCGGGCACGAATACTGATGGCCAGGACGCGATTCGGGAAGGCAAACAAAAAGCCAAAGAAACCATGCAAGCTCAAGGGCTAGCGACAAATGCTTCGCCCGCACAAACTGGCACCACCAATGGCTCCGCGCAGTCCAATGGCACTCCTCAGCTAAGTCGGAAGCGATCGCGCGATGGCACACAACTACCTGTGAGCGCGACCACGAATGAGCCTCAGCCGGCGCACGATGAAGTTCTGCTGGACCGATATATTCAGCGGGATCTCCTGTATGGCGCTGCTATGAATGACCAGTCGCAGCGATCGCGCGATCTTCTGTTGGCCAAGGAGAAGGAGAAGGAATTCTACATGACTGAGGTCGCTGCGCGCCGGCGGACCAATCCAGGCTCAGTATATGGCTATGGGTTCGCAGGGTATGGCAATGGCAGAACGGATGCGAAATCGCAAATCGTCTATAGCTCCAACCGGGGACCGCCAAAGGGCCGGAGGTCAAAACAGATCCACATCAACCGCAGGGACTTGCAACAGCAGGCCGAGCAGCATGAAGAGCTCGTCCCGGTACGATTGGACATCGAGCTGGACAAGTTGAGGTTGCGCGACACCTTCACATGGAACCTGCACGAGAAATGCATCAGTCCGGACATCTTCATGGAATACCTTCTCGAGGACCTTAAGATTCCACCGGAAAACCTGCGTGAAGTGTCGCAGCAAATCAAGGCGGAGATGCAGGAACAGCTTCAAAACTACTATCCACACATAATCGTCGAAGATGGCCCTGTGGAAGCTGGCGTTCCGTATTCTGGTCACAAGGACGACGAGATGCGAATACAGATCAAGTTGAACATCACGATCGGACGAATAACACTCGTCGATCAGTTTGAATGGGACATCAACAATCCTCTGAATTCGCCCGAAGAATTCGCTGCATCCATGGCCAAAGAAAACGCTCTCTCCGGCGAATTTACGACGGCTATCGCACACTCAATACGAGAACAGAGCCAACAATATACCAAAGCACTTTATCTCACGAACCACCCCTTTGACGGACGACCAATCGAGGACCCAGAACTGAGAGATAATTTCCTACCAGCACCCATCCATAGTGCGTTCCGACCTGTACAAACACAGAAAGATTTCACGCCGTACATGTACGAAATGAGCGAAGCCGAGCTTGAACGAACCGAGACATCTATGATGCGCGAGCACCGAGCACAGAAACGACAGCTGAACCGTCGGGGTGGGCCGGCTTTGCCTGACCTGCGCGAGAGGCCGAGAACGGTCAGGTCCCTCATCGTGCATTCCGTCATTCCTGGTGCGGTGGAGACATTTGACACGACTGGGATACCCAAGACCAGGCGCGGCGGAAGAGGTGGACGCCGTAGTGGCCGGGCTGCTGATGGCGATATCGACTCTGATGATCTGGACAGCGAAGATTCTGGTGCGGAGCAGCAATCTCCTGCGCCTTCGGCCATGATGAACACGGGAGGCACCGCGAGAACCCGTGGCATGCGTGGTGCCGCCGCGCAAGCGCAAGCGAACATGCGCGCTGGATACGGTCGATCAGCAACGCCCGATTCACAAGCCATGGCTGCACCGGCGCGAGAAACACGAACTGCTCCCGAAAGGTCGAGTCGATTGCGAGAAGAAAGCGCTGCGGTTCTGGACGAGGATGAAACGTTGATCGTCAAGCTGAAGATTGGCAAAGCCAAGTTGAAAGCGTTCTGGGACGCTTTGCAGGCCAAGAAACGCGCGAAAGAATTCCCACTGTCCGGCTATGCCTCTGGACCATCGCTGGGACCTGGTCTCCAGCCTGGCACACCTGCGCGAGGAGCCACCAGCACTCCGAACATGACCCCACGAACGCTGCCACCCCGGAGTACACCGCAGCCCAACGGCAACCACTCTCGGGCGCCATCAACAGCACGGCAGGCACGGGCCGGTTCAAGTGCGAATGTGAGTTACGACTCACGCGGCGCTGTCGACATAGCACGTTGGCCAGCGCCGGATGATGATGCGGTAAGTCTTGAATGGATTGACACCCACTCTGCGCATCTGCTAATCAGCTTCACAGCCCGCCCCTCCGCCCTGGCTCAATGAAGCTATCGAGACTCTGCGCGCCGAGCACCCTGACGACAACTTCATGCCCTTCATGCGAGCGTATATGATCGACGTCGAGACTGGAAGTATCACAAAGGGCAAGCAACCTCCCACTGTCGGCGGCACCGCTCCAGCTGGGATTAAATACCAGTACCTGCCCCGGATTCGATGCAATGATTGTCCTGGCAAGCTGTACACGGCGGTGCCTGACAAAGTCATTCAAGATTTCTCTGTCCATCTGCGAAATCGCGTACACAGGGAGATGGTGTTGGCACGAAAAGAGGGCAGGACACCGAAAGTTGGAAATTAATGATGCCAGGCGGCAAAGACCAGCCGCAGCTGTGAAGCACATTGATGATAGAAATCGTGTTGAATGAACAAAAGTCACATGCAGTTGTGTCCTGCTTTGTGCAGATGTTTTCGTAACGTAGCGAAAGTTGTATAGAGGAACGAGTGATGTTCGTTGTGTGCAGCTGTTTTTTCGTTTCAAGATGGGCAAACTGTGTTTTCTGCTGTATATGATGCTCTCTACGTGTGGTGCTATTGTTGACCATTTTGATGCCATGAACTGGTGTCTGAGTCCGAGTGGGCCACTCAACCGTGCAATGCACCAATCATGTGCTGTTGGCATTCACCTCAGAGCTTCACAAACATGAGCTAGCGCCGAGCTTAAAGCGGCCAATGGACTTTGGCTCGCTCTTCGAACCGTGTGTCGCGTGTTGTATATAATGCTGCCCGCGTCTGGTGCAGTCGGTGATCTTTATGATGCTATTAGATGGTGTATGAGTTGTTTGCATGGCCCATCAGATGCCTCAGCGCGGTGCGATGCATCAATGTGCCACGGTCGTTCACCTCGGGGGCTCGCAAACATGAATTAGCGCCGAGCTCGATTTAGCCAATGACGAGGGACTTTGCTGGCTCTCGATGTCGCACCCGCGCATTCTTACATGAGCTAGCGTCTGGGCTCTATCTGCCAATCAAAAATCACACCATACATGATGTCACTCCGGAGCGAGAGAAACATCCAATGTCAGCATGACAACCATTCCACAAGCAACCGTTCCACAAGTGTATGCACGCGGATATCACCACGTAGGCAGAGGTAGGTTGCCAGTCTTTCCTTTGCAAACTACTGACTCGCAGGAACTCCTACCTGCGACCGACTTCGGCAATGGCCCAAACCTCGCCCAGCGAAAACACGTCTCCCGTTGATCCTCTGGGCATGAGACGGTCAACGGGTTACATGCCTGTCGAGAACTATGGGCTCATTGGCAATATGCACACTGCGGCTCTCGTTGCTACTGATGGAGGGCTCGACTTCATGTGCTGGCCGAACTTCGACTCGCCCAGCGTTTTTTGTCGCATGCTCGACAAGGATAAGGGTGGCCATTTTACGATTTCGCCTGTTCCACTTACTGGTACCAAGAACGGAGGTTTGACGACAAAACAGCAGTATCTTCCGAGCAGTAACATCTTGGCGACCAGTTATCTGAACGATGATGGCGTGATGAGGAGTATTGATTTCTTCCCACGACCTAAGTATACGAAAGACACGGATGGTGAGCCACAGCAGCTGAAGAAGTGGCTTGTGAGGAGAGTTGAATGTGTCCGTGGCGAAATTGAGTTTGTGGTGAGAGTACTACCTGCTTTCAACTACGCTCGCGACCGACATGTCGTTGAGTTCAATGAACATCACAAGGAAGGAGAATCCGGAGTCTGTACCTTCAGGAGCGATACTCTGGCACTGGACTTCTACGTCACGGAAGACTTGCCCGACGACGATGGACAAAGACCACAAATACGATTTGAGACAGCGCCCGGGCATGGGCTGGGCCGTGCGATTGAGGCCAGAGTGCGGATGCAGGAAGGGCAGAGTTGTTCTTTCGTGCTTCGCGATCATGACCCGGAGACTGAACTCTGGGCACCCGAAAAGGCGATTACTTCGCCTCTGATTGACCGACTTCAACGAGATACGAAAGATTATTGGTATAACTGGATGTCGCAGTCATGCTACAAAGGTCGATGGCAAGAAGCTGTACAGCGCAGCTTGCTGACGTTGAAATTGCTGACACATGAACCAACGGGTGCTATCATCGCGTCACCGACTTTCTCGTTGCCAGAGGTATACTGTGTTACTTGGTCTCCTGATGTGTCGAGCTAACCGCGTTACAGGCTTTTGGAGGCAGTCGAAACTGGGACTACCGCTTCTCATGGGTTCGTGACAGCAGCTTCACTATCTACATCTTCTTGCGAATGGGCTTCCGGCAAGAAGCAGAAGCTTATATGGAGTTCATCCGCAAGCGACTCATGCACTCCCGGCTGCCGAGCGGCGCGCTGCCAATCATGTTCGACATACACGGCGACACAGATCTGCCTGAGATCGAACTCGACCATCTCGAAGGCTATCGACAAAGTGCGCCAGTGCGAATAGGTAATGGAGCTGCGAACCACAAACAGCTCGACATCTACGGCGAGCTCACAGACGCCGTCTACCTGTACAACAAATACGGCAAACCCATTTCCTACGATGCATGGCTCTCCGTCCGCGAAATGACCGACTTCGTCTGCGGCGTCTGGAAAGAAAAAGACATGTCAATCTGGGAAGTCCGCGGCGAAATTCAAAATTTCGTCTACTCCAAAATCATGCTCTGGGTCGCCATCGACCGCGCTTTACGTCTAGCCGACAAACGAAACTTCCCTTGCCCGAATCGCTGGACATGGCTCGCCACTCGTGATCAAATCATGGAAGACGTGATGGAGAAAGGCTACAGCAAAGAACTCGAAAGTTTTGTCCAAAGTTACGAACACCCCGAAGCAATCGACAGTGCAGTCCTCATCGCCCCTTTAGTCTTCTTCGTTGCACCCAACGATCCCCGCTTCACCAAAACCCTCGATCGTATCCTCCTCCCACCCGAACGAGGAGGTCTCACGAGTAACGGCCAAGTCTATCGCTATAATCTGAAAGCCAGCAACGACGGCTTATCCGGTGACGAAGGCGCTTTCAGTATGTGTACGTTCTGGCTTGTTGAAGCTCTGACGCGTGCGGGAGCGTATGAGCCGAAGTATTTGGAGAAAGCTGTGAGTTTGTTTGAGAATACTTTGGGTTTTGCGAATCATTTGAATATGTTCAGCGAGGAGATTAGTAAGAGTGGGGAGCAGTTGGGGAATACGCCGCAGGCTTTTAGTCATTTGGCACTGGTTAGTGCGGCGTTTAATTTGAGTCGTGTTACGGGGAGGGGTTGAGGAGGATTGGAAGTACTGTATGCGGAATAGTGCAGGTTGGTAGGACAACAGGGAACGCCCGGATGCCTGTAGGCCTGCTCGAGGGCATCATCTGCGGAAAGTATGTGCTTCGTTACTGAGCCGTCAGTTATGCTCTGGGGTTCTATTTTACACTGACTCCTGGGTGCATGCATTTACGGGCGAGGACCTCCTCACCAGCGCACCCTATGCTCATGCATCATGCCTCATGCTTCATATTTCCATCCCAACTGGACTGTGGGTTTCTAGCTGCGCGCTTCAAAACGATCAAACCCGACGATGCAAGATCAACAATGCTTTGTGCTCAAAGACTCTCAAATGCGAAATCCTTTTCGAATCACGCCTCCGCCCTCATGACCATGGACCATTCATCTGGACATTCTGGTAATTCGTCTGCCTGGTAGTCCCGTCCGGTCAGCTAAGTCCATGGAATCCAGGGTCTCCAGTTCAGTCACTCACTGGACGTCTTTGGTCTGGATCACATGGGTGACCATCTTTCCCGTTCCCCGGATCTGAGCAGCCACGGCACTGGGATGGATGACGTTCAAGGTGACCATAGCCAACCACATGAGAAGGGCGTCAAAAACGTAGAGGTACCACTCGCGGGAAAGGATGTAGCCGGAGAAGCCTTGTGCGTATTCGACCATGCGGACGATCGATCGAACGAAGATCAGGATGCTCACAATGTAGAGCGAAATCATGTGCTTCTCCCAGGGAAGACCTCGAAGAGATTCAGTCTGGAAGAAAAAAAAAAGTGTCAGCAAAAGTCGAAAGCTGCGAAAGCGTCCACGTCCACTCACCCTGCTGACCGAATTCCTGCTCCTCATCTTCAAATGCCAAGTCACACCTGTGAAAACAAACAAGCCAAAAAATGCAATTTGCACTCCGAGGCCAGCGAGAACGAGTGTTTCTCCAGTTTCCACACTACTAGTGGCCATCAGCCCTCCACCGGAAGCCTGCATCATAAAAGAGAGCACATCGCCCGCCACGAAGACTTTCGTCAACCACGTCGTCTTAATCAACCCGAACAACAATTTCTCATCTTTCTGTCCACCATTCACCATTCTCACCACTCGTCCCAGATGCATATACACACTCGCTGCGAAAAGTGCCGGAGCGACGAGAATGAGAGTGCTTTGTACGATGTAAGGTCCGAGAGTCCATTCTCCGTTCTCTTGGGTTGCGGAAACTGCGCGAGCGATGTAGCCGATTGATTGGAAGAAGCCGCCGATGAGGAAGGGGATCATGTAGAGGGTTCGAGTGCGGATTAGTTGGTAGGTGTGGAGGGCTGTGGTGGCGATGAAGAGGAGGGTGAAGATTATGGCGGCGGCGAGCGAGGGGGAGTAGCGGTAGAATTCGAAGTCGGCGAAGGCATCGTTCTCGGAGGAGGGCTCTGCTGCTTGGCGGGTGAGGAGGTGGTGGAGGATTTTGTTGATGAGAGGTGCCATGATGGGCACGTTGCGTGCCTTTTGGCCTTTCTTGTCGTTCGTTCGATGAAGTTGTGGTCGATTTTATCGATCGGGGGGTGACTGATCGTATGTTTTGATGTTCGGCGCCGAAAAGTCGCGAGCGCAGTTTTGACTGTCGTGTCAACGATCGTGAAGCGTCGGAAGTTATTGTCTGCAACGCAATGTCGACAGCGTGCGCGATGAGTGTGAAAGGCAGAAGGTCCCACAAAGACTATATATCGCAGCCACAACATCGCGTCCTTTCCCCAATTCTTTAGTGGAGCCCATTGCCGTTTGTTTGCACTTTCGTCGTTTGGTGTCGCGACAGTCGGATATATGTCGCGAGGGATACGACGAATACGATGCCTGTCCAAGAAAGTGGGTCCAGCTCTAGAATGGAAGGTATGATTGGCCAGATTGACTCGCGCTGTGCAGTTCTTGGCTAGAAACATTCTGCTTCGCCGCCACATGAAGGCGTATTGGCGTATTCTGGCGTATACAGAGCGTATGTTCGGTGGTAGCGAAGAATGCGGCATGGTGCAGACGCAGTCTTTTTTGAGCTCGTAGGCAGAAGCATTCTGAGCGACGGACTTGGTGAGCGTTGAGGGGGTAGTAATCGCAGGTCTGCGCTCGCGTGGAGGTGCAGAGCACGATGGTACATTCACCAGAAACTTGTTGCCTGATGGCACAGACGAGATCGATCAAAGTGAAGTACCTCACAACACGACCAAAGTCCAAGCAATACTGACACTCCGTCAATGGGCGACGCCACCAGGATGGAACTCAAGCTACTTGAGCACGCAGAGGTCCTCCATTGCAACCCGCCTAGACCGCACGCCCTCTGGCAGTAATAATTTCTGCTCATTCCACGTGAGTGAGATGTCCATTGAGGTGACGTCCTGGAGTTGGCCGAACAAAACACACAAGGAGCGCGATCATCAAGAGAGAAATCGGATTGCTAGGGCCTCAGACAGCCCCAAATTCTTACGAACACTCGCTCGTCACAAGTATGCGACAGTATTGGTACGCCGGAAGAGCATTGGGCGACAGATGGGAGATGGGGGCCTCTGCTATCTGTCGTCAAGAGGGTGATGAATAAGCTCTTCCACAAGATACCTGTTACCTGAGTCGTGATGAAAGGATGCAGGATCTGTCCTGCGCAGTTTGCGTTCAAATGCTGTAGTCAGAGACCAGCTGGAGCGACTGTTGTATGCTGAGAGCTTGGGCGTTGTACCTTGGGACGAACTTTCCATCTGGTCAAGATGCGCCTGTGGTCGCACATTGCGGCAAAACCTGGTCTCTACTTGGGAGCAGTTTGCTAAAGGGCACTTCTTCGTTCGCCTTGGTCCTTTCTCAAGGTGGCATCTCTTTCTCTCTTGGGTGCTTCATCTGATGGGCTGCAGGTTGGGCAATCTTGTAACTTCAAATTGTCTCTGAGTTGCAGGACTTCCACAGGATCTTTTTCCCGCCAGGTGCCTGGTAGATCAATCTGCTCTGGAAATATGCCGTAGTAAGTTCTCTGAGAGCCGATTTTCGAAGCGATCATCTTCGGACAAAGCTCTTTCGTAGAGGCAGAGGCTTCTTAGCTTACGCGACTGGCCTGCTTGTGCTTAGAGCAACTGTCTGCGGGCGTCTATTTCTGCGATCAGGCGCGAGTTCTCTACCCTCGAGGACAGCGAAGAAGCATCATAGCGCTGCAGAGAGCTTTTCGAAATGGAATCACAAGTGGCTCAACCGATGAATGCTCCCAAGGGCTCGCACGTGAGACGCACGCTTGCTTGCATCGCAATGTGGCTGCCGTCTGCTGTGCCACTTCTGGTGGAAATCTGCTGAAGCCGCTACTGCCGTGTGTACTCTTCGTCCGGCTGAAGTTGTCGCGCAAGAGTCCGTGGATCTGGTCACAGGTGAAGTGCGTGCATGATGCACAGAGCTTGGGGCAGCTGCAGTCGCTGCTCGCTCGGCTTGGAAGCGGTGTTGTGCGGCCGCACGTCTGGGGCAGTCTGCAAGTAGCACAAGATGCTGGTAAGTAGAAGGAAATGAAGCGAAGTCCGCAATTGCTGGTCGATGCGTCGCACCTGCACTTTTGATTACTTATCTTGTAAACGTCAGTGGTTCCTGCCAAGATGACAAGGCTGAGAAACGACAACATCACCTGCATCGCCTCTCGACTGGAAAAGTTCTCCTCTTTGCTCGACATCTTCGTTCCTTCATTATGATCCTATGACTCGCCTGATATTGCCCGTCAGCTGGAACCGGAAATCCTGGCAAGAGCAACGAAACTCAACTCGACCTGCCAACGCACCCAAAATCCATGACCCTTGAAGAAAGGTTCCTGAGAGCTGAGAGAGTTGGAAATTATACATGTCATTCTCTGAAGCTTGAACAGGGGCTCATAAGTAGGCTCCTACTTGTAACGTCTGTTTCCGCTCCGCCTCTGACCGCGTGCGTTCCTTTCGTCGCCCAACCATCCACCAACCCGACCAACCTCATGTCGGAAATACCATGCAACTCACATGCAGAGAAATGCCCAAGACACACACATACTGATCGCCAGATCTGATTAAGAGATGATGAACAACAACAAAAAGCTCGCCAAACACCGCCGCCGCCTGTTTCAAATATGCTGGATTTGTCTATCGTCACTTTTCTGATCAATCAAGTCATCTTCGGTGGAGATCTGGTGCGGGCTCCTTCTTGTCCTTGTCCTTCTTGTCTTCATCAGGGATGATCACTTTCCCGTTCTCGTCATACTTCAGCTCTGGAAGGCCTTTCTTCTTGCGCTCTTCGGCTTCGACCTTTCGTCGCTCCTCCTCTTCGGCTTTCCGTTTATCCTCGGCTTCCTTGAGCGCGACCTTCTTGATCTTCTCTTCTGGCGAAAGCGCTTCGAACGCGGCGGTGTCCTCATCCCACTTCCTCACGCACTCGTGGTTCCAGTTGCATTGCTCGACTTCGCCGAAGATGGGGTGGTTGAATCGAGGATGGGTCGTGGGCCAGCCTGACGCGTGGTAGTGGTGCTTGACGAGCGCCTGCTTCGTGTCGTGGGTACCGGAGTCGGAGTGGCCTTGACCAGCAGCGAATGCCTCCACTGTCAGGACGAGGACGCCGCCCACGAGCGTGGACTCGGTCAAGTCGTGGAATCGCTCCCAGCTGACCTTTTCGCCGGTTCGCTGTTCAATATCGTCGAGGATCGCGTTGGTGAAGGCTGAGGGCCCGGTGCCGCTGATGACCTGGTCGAAATCAAGCTTGACCTCGGAAATCGGAACGCCCTGCTGTGCGGCGACGCTTCGCAGCCAGACAATGATGTTCTCAATGAGCTTCATCATGACAGGAAGTCGGGGCTTGCACATGAACGTCCATTGACAGAAGGACTTGCACTTGCTACCCAGTACAGGATGCTGCGAGAACTCTGGCTGATCGATCTCGACACCTACGACCATATCCACGTCCTTCTCGTCCCAGCGAGGAGGAATGAAATTCCTGATCGGACGCAGCGCCTCCACGTCGATATCGGTGTACACGCCGCCCTCAATGTACATGATCATGTATCGCAGCAAGTCGGCCTTGATGATTCGGGCGGTGAGTTCGCGATACACGTACACAATATCCTCGCGATTGAGGCCATCTGGTCCGAAATGCGTCTCGACATAGGCCATGTCGTTCTGGTCCGTGAGGACCTCATATCGGTAGTCTGGGTTCTTCGCGATCCACGATTGCGCCACGTTGTGGTCTCGCTCCTCGAATTTGAGGGGATCCACCTTCCATGTCTGCCAGATCTTTCGCGGGAAGTGTTTGGGTCTCGACTCGAAGAATCCTGGAGCGAATCCTGTATGTGAGCCGGAGAGGAAGAAGACTAATAGGCACAGTGCGAGTAGCGCGGGTATCGTTCGCTGGAGCTGCTTGGGCATGCCAATCTGTGGTATTGATTGCAGGTATTCCCTCGCGCTGTATTTGGGTGGTGCGGCCTTCATTTTCGCGTCGACGGGAAATTCGGTCTTCTCTGCTGGCGTGCGGCTCGACGACCAAGAACGAGCTCGCGGTGCTTGTTGGCCAAACATGGGCAACTCAGGCAAATGCAGTGGCACTCGCATGAGTGCTCAGCGTGGAAGTGGTGTCGCGAACGAAGGTCTGAGTGACAATAAGGGCGGGAGGAGGGCTCGCAGTAAGGGATGCTAATCGGTGAACGAGCAGAGCATCTCCACACTATAGAGAATTGGAGAGGCGGTTGTGGGAGCGACGCGGGCGCGAGAATTGCTACTTTGTCGGATAAGTGTGAAGCATGTCGGCCACGAACTCAATGTGGCGGCTTGCCCCAAGAAAGGCCAGATTTGCAAAGCATAGCGGGCGGATCGAGAACGATACTGGCAAGACCGGCCAAACTTTAAGCGAATTGATTGGCACTGGGATCCCAACCAATTATAGCGGCGCCCTCTCTTCAGCTGCACTCCTGTGGTCGCCGCCGCAAATATAACCAGGAGCACGCTCGACCGTTGATACGCCGGTCAGAGACACACACAAGCAGCAGCAGCGGGCACGACGATGCACCCGTTTGTCCAACAGTCAATCTGCCTCTCATTGCCACCCAGAAAATGCGCAAATAGCAGGGAGCTGGTTAGCTGCAGATGCTTGGCTCTCTACCGAAGTGCTGCAAAACACGCACGCAACGGGCGCATTATGACGACGCGCTTGGCCGAGGTAGGATCTGGCGAGTAGCACAGCACGAGGGCCTGCAGGTGGCTGCTGCAGTGTGCTTGCGCCGCATGTCGACGTGCCTTGTTCACCTGCTTTGCTACCGCGGCCTTCTTTGACATTGGCATCGCCTGGCGCGGAGACCAGTCAACCACCAGACTGGGAGTGCACACTGGCGATTCCATCTGTCCCAGGAGGTGCGTGAAACTAAATGTCGGAGTAATTTTGCGGTGTTTGGCAGGCCGGGCGGTAGCGGCAGAGGAATTTCGGTAGCAGACGTTGAAAAAGCCCCAAGCAGCCAACGCGTGTCTGTGCTTTGATGACTGCTAGTTACCAATTCGCCCTCGCTGCAGCAGCAATCTTGCACCACTCACTGGCGACTGGTCGCATCGCTCCTGCGCCTGCTGACTTGTGCCGCGAGCATCTCACATGGCCTTCGTACTGGAGCAGGGATTACAACATCCCCGCACTTTTCGTGGTGGTGGTGGTCGCTGGTTGTTCCAGGTCCGAGCCTACGAGCCTACAGGACTGGTAGGCTCTGGATACGCTCCACGCAGGAACAAAGCGTCCCAGACTTCCCCTACCCTCCTTCGCTATACGACCGGCGCCGAGGTCCGATGTCTGCCAGACCTCACCCCATCCAGGAGACGGCGAATCAGCTCTCCGCAGCGGGACCAGCCCCCAAGACGCAACTCGGCTGGCGCAGCCGGGGTCGGCAGCAAGCGTTGCGCGTTGCGCCTCACCTGTCACCTCATCCTCTGCACACTTGGCGCTTTTTTCGTCGCCGCCACCCCTTCTGCCGATTCCAGCTACACTCCCGGCGGGCCCGCATTGTGATCGTTGCCCTCGCCGAGCCTCTAACGCGTTACCCTCGAACTCTACTCGAGTGATGTATTTGCCATCGTTTGTCACATGCGGCCCACACACCTCCATCTGCACATTGTAATGCGTTCTGCCTCTCGTCGCCGCTGCCCCTCGCCATAGCACCGTTGCCTCGATGGGCTTCCACGATAACGGCAGAGAAGTCGCCAGGATGAAAGAAGCGCAGCTCGAAGCGGGAGATCTGGAGCCGATGCGCCTGAATCTCCTGGCTCAGGAGGATGACATAAGACGACAGCAGCAACAACAACAACGGCAACAGCAAGGAGACAATGTGATCAGGATACAGGATCTCGCAGCACAGGCGAGCATGCGCGCGGGAGAATACTATGAGAGGATAGATCCTCATGTGCAGACGGCGCGGGCACACGCCTCACGAGTATTTGCTCCTGTAGCAAAAGTCCTCGCGCCTGCAAGAAAAGCCATTGCTCCAGCTGCGGCCGCGGTGGCACCCCTGGTGGGAGTTCTCGCGCCCGTGGCTTCCATGTTCAGGCCTTCATTCCTGCCAAAGCAAAATACTGGCGGGCACCGAAAGCTGAGGAAGACAGCATACCTGGATGGAATCAGAGGATTCGCGGCACTGATGGTGTACTGTCTGCATCATCAGCTATGGGCTCACGCATTCTACGACGGATCGCCGGCGCTCGAGAATACCTTTGGATACAATGGCAAATATTACTTTGCGGCGCTGCCATTCATCCGGACCTTCTTCTCCGGCGGGCATTTCTCAGTGTCCTGCTTCTTGGTCCTCTCAGGATACGTTCTGTCTGTCAAACCACTGCAGTTGATGAGACAAGGAGAATACGTGTTGTTGGGCGACAACGTCTCCGCTTCGCTGTTCAAGCGCTGGCTGCGGCTGTACATTCCCATTATCATTGTGTCCTTCATGATTATGTGCACACCACACTTTTTCGGCATTCACATGAGCTTCGAGCCGCAAAAATCGTGGAAAGACGAAGTTTGGAAGTGGTACTGCGACTGCAAGAACATGTTCTTCATCTGGGACACTGGCAACCGAGTCATCAATGACTATCATCCGCATATCTGGACGATTCCAGTAGAATTCAAAGGCTCCATCACAATCTATACTGCACTCATGGCAGTATCGAGGATGACACGAGACGGCAGATTGTTCGCGCTGTGTGTGCTCTGGTACTACTTCATGTACATCACGGACGGATCCTACTACTGCATGTTCGTGTCTGGTATGATTCTCTGCGATCTGGAATTGAGGGCCGCAGAAGGAACACTTCCACGCTGGATGAAATCCTTGGAGCCTTACAAGAAAATGATATTCTACACGCTGTTCACGGTTGCGATTCTGCTCGGCGGCATTCCCTCGCACTCGATCGAAGTGAACCTGCTCAAGAGCAGTCCTGGATGGTACTACCTGGCATACTTCAAACCCCAAGCTGTCTTCGACTTCAGATGGTTCTTCCTGCACTGGGCGGCTGTATTCCTGGTGGCCTCTGTCCCACACATCAACTGGGCCAAGAAGTTCTTTGAGACTCGCTTCTGCCAACATCTTGGACGCATCTCCTTCATGCTCTACCTCATGCACGGCCCTGTCCTTTGGATATTGGGAGACAGACTCTACTGTGCCGTCGGCTGGACCATCCCCGGTCATCACATCCTCCTCATGCCTTGGTGGGTTGGTCGCTTCCCTCTTCCGAAATGGGGACCAAAGGGATTGGAGCTGAGCTTCATCGCTTGCCAATTCATCTTGTTGCCCGTCACGATGTGGGTCGCAGAAGTCATGACCATTGTCGTCGACGACAGTGCCATCAAGTTCACGGCATGGCTGTACTCGCGATTCTTGCCTGAAAAGCCATCCACGAAAGCTGTTACGAGTCAGAGCGAAGAGAAGACCAGTTCATAGCGCTACGAGAGAGTAACACAGTCTCTCATGATAATGTGATTCATTGTACAACTGTTACCAACCTTCTCTCACTCGTCTCCACTTCATGTCTCTCAACAATAACCAGCAATCACGATCTCTACCTCTTACCCGGATGGATGTTTAACAACGACCTCGTAAAACTTGCGATCACATGCATGGAAACTTGGGAAGCTGCTCCGAATGATCGTGCAGTAGTCCTGTAGCTCCAGGCCCGTCTCCAAGCCCGGCCGCAACTCAATCAAGCTTAACTATGCCTAAAGCAAGCATAATCGTCTCCGCTTCATAGAGTGGTCGAGATCAGCCACTTGGCTTGCCTTGCGGGGAAATGCGGAAGTTGCCTTGAGGAGAAGGACGCCTCAAAACACGCAGGCGTAGACGAGGCGCACGCGAGGTACGAGAGCATCGAGCTTACGGTGCTTGTCAATCCTCCAAGCATGGAGCTACGATCGTCACAAGACACCGAGCGGCGCCCGCAGATGGGAGTAGCCGCCGGTACCACTCATCGACATTGCAAATCAGAGAGTTTGCTAGGCCGAGGCTTCCTGCTTTGGAACGGCCGAGCCAGCCAATCTGGGGTCCCTTTCGGTGCTGTGACCTGAGTGGCTTCCTACCTGGCCATGACGGCGTGGAAACTGAGTCTGGAGATGTTGGAGAAAAGGTGGAGTTCTCCGAACAAGCCAATCGCAAAAGGTCTTTGTAAATTGATCTATGGCCTGTGATGATGGAATTATCCTTCATAGCGCGGACGAGCATTCGATCATATCTGTCGCTGTAGAAGCGCTAATTCTGATCATCTTGAGCTCATCTCTCAACATCCTCGCCAACAATCGCGTCGTGCTCTTTGCATAGCACCTTGCCACATCATTCTGACATCCATCAACACCACACAAGAGCAACGCAACAATGTCTTCATGGGGATCAGCACCACCTTCACCTACCATCCCAGGTAGCCCAGGGCTACTCTCTGAAAAAGCCTCAATGGAGCGACAATCCTGGACACCACGCCGCTCCCGCAGCCCGATCAGAGGAAAACGCGGTCTCGCACCACTCCTAGCCCTCATGCTCGTAGCTGTCGTCTTCATCACCACAATGTCTCTCCGACCACACTACACAGTCGATGCAGCGGAATGGATTCAAAAACAATCTGCTCAACGCTTCAAGGACGCTCAACTTAAATTGAAAGGCACTTGGACTGTTTACGAAGAGAAAGATTTCCCAGTCAGCAATCCTTTGATTACTGTCGCTACGACTGAAGAGGACTCCGGGTTGCGACAGACACATCCTGAATTGGAAGAGGCGACTTTTGATCCTTTGGCTCCGAAGCCTACGCCTGAGTTGTCGGTTACTGGACAGCCAGTTTTGCATCAAGGTGTTGTGGTTTGAGCGACGTACGATGTCAGTGTCAAAGACACCCACAGCAACAACGCAGTGTGATATCATCACGACTCGACTCCAACGCGACGAACAGGTCAGCGATTCATCGCGTCGCCTATGTGCTCCCAAAAAACCATTCCTGCACCAGGCGCATCCTGCTCTGCAGAAGCGAGAGGAGAGGGGGGGCCTAACCGGGAAGCTCCGTTTGGTTCTTCCTGTGGTTGGTTTCGGCAAACTGCACTCCGCATAAAACGCCACCAACGCAGCTGGCTTATATGGGATGCAGCTAGGAGGTGTGCTCGCTGTGGACCTGCATAGCTCTCCAATGTCATGATTTGACGTATGGGGCTGTCATAGCATCCATACCGATTGCGACGCCCTGGTGCTTGAGGACGAAAGCTAGGAGAAGCAAAGAAAATGATAAGAAGAACGATCACAGATGATGAAGGATAATGAATGATAATTATGTGTGAGGAATATGATGGAGCAATGCTTGCAATGTAAAATAATAAAACTAGAGAAACCAGGAACGAGGATTCAATACGACTCATCATGAGCACAAAAAAAAAAAAGGCAAAGAATCAAATTGACATTCAACGAAATGAATTACGAAGAACATACCATCATCTAAACTTCCAAACCCTTCCCATCGTCCCATTGCATCAACTCCACATCGCATCACATCACGTCATGCAACCGACGTACAACTAACCACAAACCTCCCATCCTTCCTCTCATTCGTACAAACCGTCTCACTCGAAGCATCAAACACAAACTCAAACTTCCCATCTTTCGTCGCAGACAACACGAAATTCGCACTCGCATTCGCAGGATCAATTCCAATTCCCGCGGAAACGTTCAGTTGGTTTTGTGTGATGTTGAAGCCTCCGCCGAGACCGAAGTCGGAGGATCCGCCTGTTAGGCCACCTATATGGGTCGTTAGATCTCGCTTTTGACAACAATTAATCGTGAAAGATGGAGAATGAGGGGATGATGGATCAAGGGAAGGGGGAGAAGGGATTAACGTACCGCCATAAGACACATTCTTCGTCCAATTGATCCCGCAACCTATTCCGACATCACCGAAACCGTCCAAGTTTCCGTTTGCGGCTACGCTGCCTGTTCCGCCTGTCGCGTTGGAGGTTTTGCTTAGGGTGTTGACTTTTACGCCTTCGTCGTAGTTGGAGCCGATTTGGAGCTTTAGAGCATTCGTGCCGGCGAACAAGCCGGCTAGGAGGAGAGCTTGCTGGATTGAGGATTTCATGCTGACGGGTCTGATCGGCTAGCCGAGCTGGAGAATTGGATGTGCTTTACGAGAGCTTGACTATACTCCGTAATCGACTGTATAACGATCGTGTCAGTCAGTCCGAGAAAACGAGCGAATACGGTAAGCGGCGATTGACGGCGACGGCGACAGTGATGCGGTGCAACAACAGCAGCAGCGTACAGTAGGAAAAGAAATGCGTCGTTCCGCATGCTTTTAACTTGGACATGGATCGTTCACTAATCGGACATGGTCCCTAGCATAACACATGTCTATCCTCGTTAAGTTATCCTGGTAGTTTGCGGCCAGGTTCAGAAGTTTTGTAAGCCTGTCAGCATCCCCGAAATTTGATCTTGCTTGGCTGTGCTGGGGAGCCTCGTATGGATTGTTTGGGCTTGGCGCATACAGTATAGGGCATGTCTATGAGGAATGAGAAAGGACGGCTATGGAACGAAACGGCGTAGAGAATTGGCACGCTGAGCTTAGAGACGATCGTTGATGTGCGCCAACGCAAGCAGTCCAAGCATGTCGCGGGAAGTGTGCAGCATCTGGGCAAATGCCAGCAGAGCTTTTGGTATGTACAATGCATTTGATGGGTGTTTTCGGAAGCAATTTTGAATCATTGGCGATTGTTAGGATCATTTGTCGTTCCACTCGTTCCATTCGTATGACCGGTCGTCCACGCTTTCGGAGGGGTCAATCCAAGCTTTTCTGCTGTTCCCTCAGTCTGAACAGCAGCTTCATTGACTTTCTCAATCTCGAAACCAGCAATCGCTTTGTATGCCAGCCCAATGCCTTCCAGCTCGTCCTGAGGTATGATGTCGTTGATGTGCTTGAATCCATCCGGAGCTCGCTCATACGCCACCTGCATGACATGATCAGGCCCATTCCCACGATTGGCCATGATAATCTTCGCAGTAATCGGTAAGCGTTCGTCTTGGTAAGCTTTTAACGCTGCCGGGATATCTGCGATCTTGCCAGATCTCCAGCTAAGCAGGTGGCTTGTCAAAGAGGCTGCATCTAAGATGGCTTGTGATGCTCCATTGCTTCCAATCGGGTACATGCTGTGAGCAGAATCGCCCAGCAACGTTAATCTCCCGAACGACCATCTATCCACCGGATCTCGATCGCACATCGGGTACTCAAAGACCTTCTCCGTCTTCTCAATCAACTCCGGCACGTTCAAGAACCCAAACGTCCAGTCCTTGAATTCTCCAGCGAATCGTTTCTTAGGCACAGACATCAGCCAATCTCCCGACTTCACCGGTGGCGTCGTATCAGGATCATTCTCGTCCCGCACTCTCAGCTCAGCGATCCAGTTGACCATAGACTTCGATCCAGCTTGATCGTGATAATTTATGATCGGATAAGCAATAAACTTCTGATTCGCATGTCCTGACCAGATCATGCTCGCCGAAGTCAGAAATGGTTCTCGTTCAAGGTAGCCTCGCCATAGGATTCGTCCAGAAAAGTGTGGAGGTCCTTCCTTGGGATATAGAATGCTTCGAACTTTTGAATTGATACCATCAGCTGCAATGACGATATCTGCCTCAACTTCTGCATTAGTAGCAGGAGTTCCCGTCTTCTTCTGAATGAATCGTAACCTGACAGGTTTCGAAGTAGCTGTGTTTTCAAAACTCTCCAAGCAGTGATTAAGATGAATTCGATCTTCTCCAAGTCGTTCCTTCACTGCATCAAGCAGAAGCATCTGCAGGTTACCGCGGTGTATGCTGAACTGGGGTACTTGATATCCGGCATATTTTCCGCGTGGCTCGCTTATGATGGGATTGCCGAATCGATCGTAGTAGTTTAGCTCTTTGGTCTCCACTCCTGTGTGCTGCAACGCTGGTAAAAGCCCCAAGTTCCGTAGGATCAGGACAGCAGAGGGTTGAACATTGATTCCCACGCCTAGTGAAAGCAGTTGTGTTGATGCTTCATACAAGTCGATGTTCCGAAAGCCATGAGCGTGAAGTTGGAGCGCTGTGGCCAAGCCTCCCACGCCGGAGCCGATAATCTTGATCGCGGGATCGGATGTCATGCTTCTGTATTCAGTATTATCTTTTCAAGTCCGCTTCAGGGATGACGAGAGAAAGTTGTTCAAGTGCAGTTTTTTGTGAGTGCGCCAGTGGCTCTATGAGTGGCCCGATGCCGGTCTTGTGGAGAGGCTTGGAAGTCTAAGAAGCTCGGCAGTCGCAACGGCACGTCTTGCTTGATTTTGTTGTCAGCATTAACGCCAGGGCGTCGCTCGACAGTAAACAACCGACAGATGAGCGCGTCGTAAGCCACTCGCCGAAATGATCCAATTGCAGAATCCGACGTGCTTCAATCACGCTTGACAATGTCACCTATGATCTGCCTTGAACAGAGATATGGGTGATAAAAAGAAAAGGTTTCTTCATCGATCATCGTCTATATTGGCACTTGACATGTGTCGCGTGAGCTCTATCGCCATGCCATGAGTCCAGTAGCTGGACATTGGCTTCGCTGTCGCGCAGTGCTGTGAAATTGGCGGCTTCTCTGCAGCATCCGCAAAAGCCTGTTGATCCAGATGGTCGGGTCTTTGGCTCATATACCGCCCTTGTTGACCTGTTTGATCGTTCATCCAGCCAAGACTTTGTAATCGCGCTCTTCGAGTGATGTGTATGTTTAGAAACATCGAGCTTCGAGCTTTTCTGGGCAGATAGTAGACAGCGCCCTCTTTTGCGGCAATAAGCACCGTGGAAGGAGATGCCATGCTTCACACTATCTTCAACGTTGAAGTACTCCCGCACGAAGCAGCTCCGCTCGTCTATGTCGTCCGAGCAGGCAAGACGATCATTCGTGTAGCCCTGTGCACTGATTGGCTAGGTGGTATTTGGATTGCAGTGCAGTGTCGTCTTTCTGGCAATCAGATCGAGAACCGGGGACTGCGCCATAGCAGCAACAGATGAGCCATGATTGAGCACGAAAGAGCTTGCGCCGAGTATCTCGGGCTGCGTCCAGTCTCGAATGAGAGCTTCCGCTCCACTTTTGACGAGTGCCAAAGCGCATTCTAGGCAAAGTGAATGTTCTCGCTGTTAAACCCGTAAAGCAAGCGCAGGAAGTCGCCCTCGTCGCACATGCGAGCACGCTTGTCCGCAAGGTCGTTATCTTCCAGCACCTTTTTCACCTTGCTGCGAACCAACTCAGCAACTTTGCCCTTCTTTTTGCGGTTGGGATTCTCCGCTGTCTTCTTTGATCTCCGATCCATCTCTTCTTTGAAGAAGTCCGGCACATCTTCGTCATCGTCCACCTCCATGAGCCCATCCATCTCTTCATCTTCCTCAGCACCGCCATCCATGTCCATATCTTCCGCACCATCGACTGGCCCATCTTCCAGCTCGATGCCATTCTGTGAGCAGAATGTGCGGTAGTTTGACGTAAGCATTTCCATGACACTCGTGGTTCCCAGAAATCCACTTCGCAGCACCTTGTTCTTCCTCACGAAGCAAATGCGCAGCAGGCCATCCCACTCGTCGTAGCTGATTTGCGGCCTCGGGTTCTTTGGCGATATCCTCACGACATTCGACTCGACCTGAGGCGGTGGATTGAAGTTGTTCCTCCCTACCTTCATGACATGATCTACTTTCGACCACATTTGGCAGTTCACTGACAGCCTGCTGTATAGCTTATCACCGGGTTTCGCGAACAGACGCATAGCGAATTCGCGCTGAAACATGAGCACGCAACTCCTCGGACTCGGACTCGTGGCTAAGAGTTTGAATGTGAGCGGAGAAGAAATCTGGTAGGGCGTGTTCGATATGCAGACGTCGAAGTACGGCAACTCCGGCATCTTGATCACATCTCCCAATATGAGTTCGAGTTTCTTCGCAGCTGGTGTCCCTTGAAATCGCTTGGTCAATTCTGCAGCCATGCGAGGATCTTGCTCCACCGCAATCACTTTCTTCGCCTTCTCCAGGATTCGTGTTGTCAAATTGCCTGTTCCCGGACCGACTTCCAGCACGATATCAGACTGTTTCACATCGGCCTTGTCGACGATCGCCTGCGCGACACCCGGGTTCTTCAGAATATGTTGACCGATGTCTGTGTTCATCTTGAAGATGTTGTTCGCTGTTGCGGAGGACTTTGCCTTGCGCGCGGCCGCGCCAGCATACGGATCGGGTTTCGAGACGCCATTGACGCTGCCTTTGCGCGCGGATTTGGGCATTGTGGCGGTGGTGGTGGAGATCCGTGTGGGAGGTGATAGCGGTGTTGGAGTCTAACATTTTCGATATCGATACGGCAGCTGTGACCCTGGTTTTGTGCCGCGAGCCGAGCCGGCAACTCAAAAAGCTCCGTCCTCCGACCCTGGTATCACGTCGTTTCCTTCCGGACTTCCTCTTTGCTGCGACAATCATACATTCGGAGCTGCTCGTTGTTGCGGTCGACGGTGACAAGTCCCTTGCTGAGCAACGCCAACCATCACATGAGACGCAGCTCGTCACTTACGTTGTCGCAAACGTGCCAGTTGATTACGATACGTCAACGCCTCCGCACTGCGTCTCTGCAGCGCAGTTTCGCCGAGATGTTTTTGGAAACTGTACGGACGTGCACCGCCAGAATCTTCGAAGCAGACAATCGATAACTGCGCACTAGCAGGGCTTCTGCCGTTGCTGACAATCATGATTCGCCATCGACAATGGCTGAGGCGGATGCCTCCACTGTCTAAACTGAGGCCAGGCGTCACTGCAGAAAGGTAGGAAACTGCCTCGTGGTCGTGACTGCTGACGACGTCTCCGGCGATTTCTACTAAAGCGCACTCTTCTACTTGTCCTCCACTCAATTGACATCCAATTCAGCTGACTGAGCAGCATGATCAACACAACCTGGACCGCCCCCTCCCTCTGGACGCTGTCCTGCATCATCCTGGTCGTCTATGTCCTCGCCCTGTTTCCAATCGCATACATATTCTACAAGCATAAGAAACGCGGCCTTCAAGCTTGGATCCACCTCACCATATTTGTTCTTCTTCAACTCGCCGGCTATGGAATCATAGCAGGCGTCGGGCAAGCGACTGCTCCGCCGTTTTTCGCCCCAGTTCTGGCGTCTATCGCACTGTCACCGCTCATGGTTGGCACAGCAGCAGTGCTCCACGAATGGTTCACCACTACGCGAGTTGCCAATGTCGAGAAGAACCAGACGACGGCGCAATGGTTGCTGAACGCATTCCACCTCATCGGGATATTTGCACTGGGTCAAATCCTAGCTGGCGAGCTTCTGCTGGGCCAAGGAGGTGCTCCTGCCTTCGCTCGGCCTCTTCTCCAATCCGGGGCTTTCCTACTCTCAGTGCTGTTCCTGACACTCTGCTTTGCGACTTTTGGACTTTGGTGGCATCACTCAAAAGGAAGCTCCTCGTCGCTGATCTGGTCTGTCCTTCTTGTTCTACCTTTCCTCGGGCTACGCTACGTCTACGAAGTCGTCACGGCTTGGGATGATGCCCCGGACCTTGATCAGATCTTCGGCAGCCTGACCTATCGAGCGGCATTGCAGGTCGTACCACAGACTGTTGCACTTCTGATTCTGATCGTGGGCGCTGTGATGGCACGAAATGTCAATGAGGATACTCGACTTGGTCAACACGAGCCGATTGGAGAGCCTCTGGATCATGCTGGGAGTGCGGAGCAAGACAACAAAGGCTGAACAGAGCTGTTCTTCGAAGAATGCCCCTCGCAACACATCCATCATACGTTAGCGCGCTGAACCACACTGCGCCATGAGAATGTGCCTTGAAACGGACCAGAGTTCTCTTCAGAAATGGCTTCGAACCTGTCTGTCATGCGTGACATCGAACGGAAACTTGAGATTTGCGATGAACGGAGCCGCACAGTAGAGATATCTACGCAGCCTAGCTACCGGAATGCATTTCAAACCAATCAATCATTACACGAACTGAATGAATATGGGATCCCATGCGACTAGCCTCGAACTGGTTGCCGATATACGCTACAGAGGTGATAGAACCCTCTGGCAGCGTTGTTATCGAGGCACAAACAGCGTGCGCCATGACAGCAAGCTGCAGGTGCAAGAATTGTTGTCCAGTTTGCGATGAATTCAGGCACCACTGGGATTTCACAATCAGTCTCACGAGTCCAATGGCTTAATCCTTGACAAACAGAGAAGGGACACAGAACCAGAAACTTATAGAGAAACAGTAGTATCAAAATGGCAATGGCCCACGATTCTCGATGTTTCAAATCACTACTCAAGTGCAAAGTCTGACCGCTTTGCTCCCTCTACTCATCTCTTCGCACCCATCTCCTTTGGATCTTGAAATCACTCTCCAGTCGCATAAACCAGTTTCTTCCCACTCACCCTACCTTGCCTCAACTCCTCTACCCCATGCAACACACCCTCCAACCCCTTTCCACCCAAATTCTTCTCCTGCGGATGCGGCACCAACTTCCCCTCCTTCAACAACCCCTCCGTCAACTCACAAAACTTCTTCGAAAACTCAAAATCCTCCGGCTTCGCAGCAAACGAATGCCCCATTTTCTCAAACGCTTCTCCCACAACAGTATAACCCAACGTATGCTTATTCTCCACATCTTCTCTCGAATGTTGAGCTCGAAGGAGATAAGAGATTGCTCCACCTTTAGCGGAAGAAATACTTTCTTCGCAGATTTGAGGGGAATTATTTTCGGAAATGCAGTCGAGGACTATTTGAAGAGAGTCGTTTGTGTATTGACGGATTTTTGCCGCGCATTCGGGATCTTTGTATGAGAAGACTTCTTCTGCTCCGAGAGATTTTAGGAGGGAGAAGTTTTGGGGTGAAGATGTTGCTATTACGCGTGCGCCGGAGAGGTTGGCGTATTGGATTGCTAGTGTTCCTGTTGCGGTGCTGGCTCCGTAGATTAAAACGAACGTTCCTGCGAAACTTTCCTTTTTGTCCGAGGTGTCGTTGGGTAAGGGGAGACCGAGGGATTGGTACAGGGCTTGACCGCAAGTTATGACTCCTGCTCCGAGAGTTGCGGCTTCGAAGGAAGACATGGAATCTGGAGGGGAGATTCCTAGGTCGCCTTTTACCATGGCGTATTCGGCGAAGGCTCCGTCTTCGTGTTGGGAGGTGTTGCCGCCGTGGACGAAGGTTGCGATGCGGGAGTTTTTGGTCCAGGGTTTTGTTACTTTGGGGCCGATTTCGATGATGGTGCCGCCTGGAAGGTTGAAATCAATTAACCACTGGTCTTCAGAATGAGATAGGAGGTCGATGGTGGAGAGAGCGTACATAAATCAACACCAACAGTCTCTCCTCCTTTGCCGATTTTGTAGATGTGTTTCCTGTTCGAGATCATGAGCCTCCACGTGTCGATATTTCCTGCAATATCTCCTACCAATCTGTTGGATTCAATGCTACGGCTTCGACTTTGACGAGCATGTAGTCATCCCTCAGCTTTGGCAGAGGCACTTCTCGAATCTCAGCAGTATTCTTCTCCGTGATCTTGATCGCCTTCATCGTGCTTGGGAGTGAGCTAGCCATCTTGAAAATGAAGTTTCGAAGCTGCTTCAGTGTGAGCCGTCTGGACTTCAATTAGTGTGGCAAATTATGAAGTTTCAACTTCTAGAACGATGTGGTCGAAATAGTCAACTTGGAAGAGAACTCAATGTTCCAGACAGAAACATGAACCACAGACGATCTGTCAATCTGAAATATCCGTTACATCATGATGGAGATCCTTTGCTTACAAACTTTCGCCCACATGCTCAGTTTACTGATCCTGCAGCGGGGCTATTCGTGCTTGGTGCTTGGTGCGAAACAATTTTTGTGCTGCGAGCACGCGGGGTACATCTGAGCAGGAATCCAGAATATGACGTGTGGTTCCATTGAATGCGAGAATTCGGTCTCGGAACAACTATTCGTTAGGGCACACAAGGAGAGACGAATGAAGAGGTACTATGGAGGCAGGGCTCTGTTTCACCAATGTGAAGCTCTGATGTTCGACAGTCGAGCGCAGCTGGGAAGGTTGGCAGATGGATGTGAACTACCCTCTGGTTCCTGCCATGCTCTTGCTGAAATCTTGAGATTGGGTGCGATACATCGTGGCTGATAGCCGCGGAACGCAATCTGTCACCGGGCTGGTTGATCGTAGAGTGGATGTAGCACATCCACTCCATCGTCGCCACAGTCTTGTGCTCTCCGTGATGTTGTGCCAAATATGGAGCAGTACGACAGCATATTTCTGTCGCAATATGAGGTTGATTTTGTGTTCATAACAAGCGCCTATCATATCGTTCGTAAACTTCTGTACAAGGTATTGTGCCACCCAAGACCATATCATGGTATCTTTCACGCATCTTGCAAAATCCAGTTTCCTTTCCCACAATCTGCACCTCGCGACAATTCTTCTCCTCCATCTATTACCTCACAACCGGGGGAGGGCCCTTCGGTGGCTCGTACACGCCCGCCTCTTGATTCCTGTATCCGCCGTACGTCGAAGACGGCTGCTGCAGCTCCACATCGTTGCCGTATGGTCCATTGTGGTTTTGCTGTCCGTATTGGCTGTTGTTCGGCGGAGGCGTGTACGCAGGCGGAGGGTTGTTGCTGTTGTTGTAGTATGGTTGTGAGTTTCCGTAGTATGGCTGTGCATTCTGGTAGTATGGCTGCTGATTCGTGTACTGCGCAGGCGCATGCCCAGGCGGTGTTCGTCCTAGCGCCCAGCCCGTTCCTCTGTACGGATTATGGCCCAGCTTGCGACGGCGACGGGCGGAGATGCAGCTGCGACGGATGTCAGCTTATGGTCGCAAAGCGGCCAAGTTTGCGATGTTGGCTTACCTAAATGCGAAGAACAGCAGGAAAGCGGCGACAATAATGAGGGCGAGGACGAGCCATCGCACCCAGCTGTCCCAGGCGCTGTCGTAGCATCGAACGCTGCCAAACGCGTTAACGTAGCAGCTTGACATGCTGGTCAGCAGTGGCTCTCAAGCTCAGGCGTGGCTGTGGTTGCTGTGCGGAACAGGGACCGGGGCAGAGCTGGAGGACAGCAGACAGAGATGCCCAGGTGTATGTGAATAGTGACAAGAACGCCAGCAAGAGGGGGAGGCGTGCAGTTATGTTGCTGTAGATGCTTGGATGGACTGATGCCGCGCACTCGCGTGGAATGGTCGCGAAGGACCACCAAACGAAAGGCGCAGCAACGCTCCGGCCCACCAGGATCAGGCGCGACAAGCCATCGGCCAAGACTTCGTTCGGGCTCTGGGCGGGTCGGGTGATGGGGAAGGCAGTACTCACTCGTCGTCTAGCTCGCGGGCGTTGTTGTTGTCCTGTCGACTCGTGAGACGTGGAAGGTCCATACTGGCGATATGCTGTGGAGGAAGAATGTCAGAGTGTAGAGATCAAGGTCAGCAGCAGAGAACTAGAGGGCATATATGACGCGGCGTCTCGCTGCCCATCATGCTCGTTGCCATCGTCAGCCGATGTGTGGCTCAGCCAAAACGTGACCCTTGGCTGACTGTCTGCGCGGCTTTTTGCACGACGGCGGCGCGGAATGCGCTGGAATGCCTCTGTTTTCGCGCTTGCGTCCGCGACTGCATGTGTATGAGTACGATGTTGTTGTTTGGTGATGCTGCTGGCAATTTCACCGCGCTGCTGCTGGTGACGCTGGCTTGGCCCGGCTTCGTGAGTTCCAGCGCACCTGCCGCGGCTCGCGGCAAGCTAGACGTAGCTTCCGTTTCTGCTCACCCTGGCATCCTGGCGCTTTCATGCACGATGCGTTGTCAATGAGAGGGCTAGGGAGAACTATTTGACTGCCAACCACGAACCCTCTCGTTTGTGCGCACAATTTCTCTGCTCGACCTTTTCCTCGCTGTCCTCGTGCCTGCCATTTGCCGCCGACAAAGAGCTACCCGCGACGCCTCGCCTGGATGCAGGGATGCCATGAGCTATCCGCCAAACTTCTGCACGGGTCACAAGAAATTCTGCTGCGATTCGAGACGAACAGAAGAGCTGTGGGAACTGTAGAGGACCGATACATGGAGCTTCGACCGATTCGACTGCATACCTATGCTATCTCAGTCCCGCCCACGGAAGTCTCTCGGCCGTCTCGCATGCCTCATTCATCACATGATATCGAACACCAAATCTCCAAACCACCCGTCCATCCTTCGAAGTCGCAACATCTCGCCCCTTCCGCAGTTTTGAATGGATGAACCAAACGAAAGTCCCTATCCCGTCCCACCAAAACAAATGAGATACAATGAGTTCAGGATGCAACATTTTGCTTCAAAAGTGCCATTGCTGGCTCGCAGCTTCGCGCCGCTATCCCTATGCCTTCTATGCCGACAAGATAAATGATCCAGATTAAGAAACAGCTACTCGTGTCGTCACCGTCGTCGTCGATGGAGCCATGATCTTCGTGGGGTCTTCGTATGGATCGCGGCCGTAACGTTTCGTGGGTCAAACGTAATCAGTAACAACAACCATCACTTCTGCGCTCGCGCAATGAGCCATT
This sequence comes from Cercospora beticola, assembly GCF_033473495.1. Classification (NCBI taxonomy): domain Eukaryota; kingdom Fungi; phylum Ascomycota; class Dothideomycetes; order Mycosphaerellales; family Mycosphaerellaceae; genus Cercospora; species Cercospora beticola. Next base: position 2,261,636 of record NC_088942.1, read on the forward strand.
GCAGAACCGCATCCAGATTGGTCTCTTCCTTTGCGCTGATGCCGTAACAGCTAACTTCACGGTGCGTGACAGACTTTAGATTCAATGCTGCGATCAGCTCGTCCACCGTCGCGTGTCCAGAGAGGTCCGATTTATTCCCAAGCACGAGCAGAGGAATGCCTTCCATGGCCGGCTTGTCCAGTAGTATGTGGAGTTCCTCTTTGGCTACCGGGAGAGCTTCCTTATCGGCGGAGTCGACGATGAATCTGCGATACACGTTCAGTCCTTCCCGACGATGCGCGCCTTCGGACGACTTACACGATGGCGTTTACCCCGCGACAGTACCGCTCCCACATCGAACGAAATCGAGGCTGCCCGCCGAGATCCCAACTGCGTTCCGTCAGCATCTCTCGCCCATTGCCACCACAACGCGCGCAAGTTGCCGACCAAGCCACCATCGAAAGCAAGACGCGCACACATACCACTTCAGGGTGACATGGCCCTTCTGCACCCGCTTCATGTTGAATCCCACAGTTGGAATGGAGCTGTGCCACCGTATCAGCATCACATGCGCCTCCATCGACACATAGATCTCGGCACAACCCCTGCCCTGTCGCACAGGATCACATACTCTATCGTGAACTCGCCGCCCTGTGCCACCGCGTCAGCCATTAGCAGCGCACTCGAAACACGAGCAGTTCAGGAGCGCTCACCGCCAGGACTCGCAGCAATGATGTTTTGCCGGCGTTCTGGAGCCCGATCATGGTGATGTCCATTTCCGTGGCCCTGGAGCGAGTAAGCGATTCATGTCAGCTTGCGCCCAGTGGTAGGATGCGGTGGTGGCGATGTCGTTGGTGTTGTCGTGATATCGGGGGCGGTGTAGTTCAGGCTGCAAGGCGCCAACTCCAACAACACAACGACGACACAGCGGGGCGGGTCAGTGGGGAGGGGGGCCAGCGTACCAGAACAGACTGAGCAGCCAATCATAGATGCGCCGGAAGATGCCCACCATACTGGGCACGTCTTCGGGTGATTTTCGACTTTGGCGCAGAGTGGAAATTCTGGCGCTCGCCTTTTAGGGTCCGGTGCGGAAGTTGAGCCAGTGAAGGAGTGGAAGGGCGGCAGGGCGATCGCGAGACAAGGAACCGTTGTCTTGAGTGGATGAGAAAGAATTCGAAGAGCGGGGTGGAACGGGCCACGAGGACACTAGGAGGTAAATCGGAAGGTTAAGGAAGAAGGACCGTCGTGGTGGATGGACGTCTTGGTGATGCTTTCGACACCAGCGGCGGCGTGGGGACGAGGGGGCAGTGGGAGTATGAACGAGCAGTAGGAACGATGATGGCGGCGCGCCGTCTCTGCGTGTGCGTAGTATAGTAGTCAGGTGCAGATGGGGGACTCGCGGGCGGGCTGTCCTGCAGAGCTGCACGAGCTTGGATGCCTGGCGGCCAAAGATGCACGCTGCAGTGGAACGGTAGTTAGGTCTGCCGGCCGTTAGCTGGTCGTAGTTCTGCTCGTCTGCGCTCGCAAGCAAGCACGCACACACGCCCACCTCATCGCACAGCCCACTTTGTTCTCCCACTTCGAGGTGTCGCCGCGCTGAGATGCGCTATCGCCGGCTAGGCAAGAGCCGACCCGTCATCCCGCGCCCCCGGCGTTCGGCTAAAGTGAGCTTTTCGTCAAAAGTTCTCGAGCTTCGTGCTGGGTTCCATCTTTGCATTCGCGACGACGGAGTTGGAGGCGTTCTGCGTGGGTTGACTGCCTGATCGAAGCCACATGTGATCATTCCACGCTGCCTCTTCTCCCCGCGCAATCATGGCACAACACAGCGTGGCTCGCAGCCAGTGGTCGGAAGAGTACGACACTCTGAAGCGCGAGAAATTGTTCAGAAATCCTCCCTCTGGCAAGAGCGCATATCCTGCACTGCAAGAGGTGATCCGACCACACGTCGACTCCTTCAACGCCATCTTTACCGGCCAGCTGGAACATGGCCTCAAGGACATTGGCACCAAAACCTTCCTCGATGGCAACCCTCAAGACGACGGGCCCAAAAATCGATTACAGCTGCGCATCGCCAACGTCTTCCTCGAAAAGCCGCAGCTTCCCCCGAGCAACAAAGTCGAGACTGTCAAGCGGGAGATTCTGCCAGTCGAATGCCGAGAACGACACGCCACATACCGAGGACGATTTCGAGGACGATTAGAATACCGAGTCAACGATGGGCCATGGAAAGAGTCGGTCCGCGATTTTGGGACACTGCCAATTATGTTGCGATCGAATCGATGTCACCTTGAAGGACTGTCACCGAAAGAGCTGGTCAACAAGCGAGAAGAGACGGAAGAGTTGGGAGGCTACTTCATTGTCAATGGCATTGAGAAGCTGATTCGAATGTTGATCGTAAACAGACGGAATTACCCCATGGCAATTACAAGACCTTCGTTCAAGAACAGAGGGGCAACATATTCAGAGTTCGGTGTGCAAATACGATCCGTACGACCAGATCAGACGTCACAGACTAATGTGTTGCACTACCTGAATGATGGAGCTCTCACATTTCGATTCTCGTGGAGGAAGAATGAATATCTGATTCCTGCCGTGATGGTCATGAAGGCTCTGGTGGACACCAACGATCGAGAGATCTTTGAGGGTATTGTTGGGCCTGCTGGTGGAAAAGAGATGGACAACAAGCAGTTCGTGATCGATCGCGTGGAACTGCTATTACGAACCTTCAAGGTGTATAACATGCACACGAAAGCACGATGCAGAGCATATCTGGGCGAGAAGTTCCGGCCAGTGCTGGGTGTTCCGGCAGATATGTCTGATGAGGATGTGGGAACGGAACTGCTGAGGAGAATCGTGCTGCCACATCTGGGGTCGTACGATGTGACGGAATCAAACGACATGGACAAATTTCGAATGCTGCTTTTTATGACCCGAAAGCTGTATGCGCTGGTCGAAGGAGAGTGTGCAGTGGACAACCCTGACGCGGTGCAGAATCAGGAAATTCTGCTCCCAGGCTTCCTATACGGCATGATTGTCAAGGAACGTATCGAAGAATGGTTGACGACGAGCGTCGGCGCTCAATTACGGATGTGGAGTGCCCAGAACTCCTATCCTTCTTTCCTCAGCAAAGAGTTCGATCGAGACTTCATGAACAAAGTAATCCGCAGAACGAACGAGAACTTGGGACAAGGGCTGGATTATTTCATGTCAACGGGTAACCTGGTCAGTCCTTCTGGTCTGGATCTGCAACAAACGAGTGGCTTCACAGTTGTCGCAGAAAAGATCAACTTCTACCGATTCATCAGTCATTTCCGCATGGTGCACAGAGGTAGCTTCTTCGCTCAGCTGAAAACAACGACTGTGCGAAAGCTTCTGCCGGAGAGTTGGGGTTTCCTGTGCCCGGTACACACTCCTGATGGATCTCCTTGTGGCCTATTGAACCATCTCGCACATAAATGCAAGATCTCCACATCGAGCGCAGAAACATCACATATTCCTGCGTTGATCGCACAACTGGGCGTCTCGCCATACTCAGAAGCTTCAACGAATGACAGCGTGTCTGTGCAGCTTAATGGGCGCATTCTCGGATACTGCTCACCGAAGCAGGCGGAGACGATACGAGATTCGTTACGGTACTGGAAAGTTGAAGGCACGCACAATGTGCCTCTGGATCTGGAGATCGGATACGTGCCACTCAGTACGGGTGGCCAATATCCTGGCATCTACATGTTCTCGGAGGCAGCGCGCATGATCCGACCTGTGAAGTACCTACCGCTCGAGAAAGAGGATCGCGTTGGGCCATTTGAGCAGCCATATATGAGTATTGCGTGTACGGAACCTGAGGTTGTGTCTGGAGACTCTACGCATGTCGAATTTGATGTGACCAACATCTTGTCAATCGTGGCAAATCAGACACCTTTCTCTAACTTCAACCAGTCGCCGCGAAACATGTACCAGTGCCAAATGGGTAAACAGACAATGGGAACGCCTGGAACAGCGCTCAAGTACCGCACAGACAACAAGACATATCGACTTCAAACTGGTCAAACTCCTGTAGTCCGAACTCCTAAACACAATGAATATGGCCTGGACAACTTTCCCAATGGAACCAACGCAGTGGTAGCTGTCATTTCATACACGGGTTACGACATGGACGACGCTATGATCATCAACAAATCAGCTCACGAACGAGGTTTCGGACACGGAACGATCTACAAGGTCAAGAAGGTTGATCTGAACGAGGACAACAAACGCAGAGGAGCGCAAGCAACGTCGATGTTCGGCTTTGCTCCTACAGGGCTCATCAAAGCTCAATGGAGAGGAACACTCGACGACGATGGTCTTCCTGCTGTCGGGACGAAGTTGCGAGAAGGCGATGCAATTGCTGCGCATTACAGTGTCGTCAAAGATCCTCACACAGGCGAGTACGAGAACAAAGACGGCATCACTCACATCCACCGATACAAGGACGCTGAAGAGGCGTACATTGAAGAGGTGAAGATCATCGGCAATGAGAACGGCAACAGCGAGCCCTTCCAAGTAAGAATTGCTTCCCGTTCCCTCAACACCATCACCTGCTAACCTCACTCTACAGGCCATCAGCATCCGCCTCCGCATCCCCCGTTCCCCCGTAATCGGCGACAAATTCTCCTCCCGCCACGGCCAAAAAGGAGTCATGTCCCAAAAATGGCCCACAATCGACATGCCCTTCACCGAATCCGGCATGCAACCCGACGTAATCATCAACCCTCACGCTTTCCCCTCCCGAATGACAATCGGCATGTTCGTCGAATCCTTAGCAGGCAAATCCGGCGCTCTCCACGGCCTCGCACAAGATTCCACACCCTTCAAATTCCAAGATGCAGAAGGTTCTACTGCTGTAGAATATTTTGGTCATCAACTTAAACGCGCTGGGTATAATTTTTATGGGAATGAACCGATGTATTCGGGGATTACGGGACAGGAACTTGCGGCGGATATTTATATTGGAGTGGTTTATTATCAGAGGTTGAGGCATATGGTTAATGATAAGTTTCAGGTTAGGACTACGGGGCCTGTTACGCCGCTTACTGGGCAGCCTATCAAAGGAAGAGCGAAAGGTGGTGGTATTCGTGTTGGAGAGATGGAACGTGATGCTCTCATCGCTCACGGAACCTCATTTTTGCTCCAGGACCGACTCATGAATTGCTCGGATTACACGAAGGCGAATATCTGCAAAGCTTGCGGATCATTCCTCAGCGTCCTACCAAGCTCGAATCCTTCGTTCTTGACATCGAGGATGAGACGAGAAGGCGGGAGAGTGAGATGTAGGAGGTGTGCGAGAAAGGCGACGGAGAAGGATCCTATGAGTTTGTGCTGGTTTGATCGGAAGGGGGAGAAGTGGTTTGGGGGTGATGAGGTTACTACTGTGGCTGTGCCGGGTGTGTTGAGGTATTTGGATGTGGAGTTGGCGGCTATGGGGATTAGGATGAAGTTTAAGGTGGGGCCTTGAGGGTGGTGAGGGAATGAGGGGATGAAGAGAGGAAGAGTGTTGTTGTGTGCTTTTCTGGGCGTTTTGAAGGGATATGAAAGAAGTCTCTCGTGGCATGGCTGGCGTTCTCGAAAAGGCTTTCATCGAGCTTGGAGTTGTTTGTCAGAAATAGACCTAGATGGCAGTCGGTAGCGTGTACAACAAAAAGCATCTGGTGGCTGTACGACCTGAAATGTGCAAGACGTTGCAACCACTCTGCTCTTTCGTAGGTTCATTCGCTTATTGATCCCGGAGCAATGGTCTATCTGTCGGGCACGTCACTCAATCGTCTTCTTTTCTCTCACCACTGGTAAACAGCGTGCCCAACTGCATCATCAAGTTGCCCACCAGCGTCCCGGTGCCGCTTTCCCACCTCCTGCCGTCGCGTGCTCTCTTCTACGAGTTCACATTCGTCGGACGATCTCCTGTCGTGTCGTCGCTCTTCTTATCTATGTCCCGAAACAAATAGCTTGAAATACCCCACAGGGTTCGGAAAGCCTCGACACGGTCATCGACATCCAACAAGTCATACCACTTGGTTCGTTGCAGTAGTGGTCGTGACCAGTTCTCATCAACCGACGGATCAGGTACTTTTTCTGTTTCCAGGTAGTCGAGATATGCCCCGTGCACCTTTAATTTGAGGATGGAGATGTGATGGTTGAGTGAAGAGACCATGAAGACCTGCCGTCGACTAATCAGCATCAAGACATACTCGTGCACTCATCACACCATGTAAAGTATAGGCTGCCCTAAGGTCAAGGTCGGAAAGATCTCCGACTTGGTAATGCAAGGCTGGGGTAACTCACTTCATCGTATTCAGAGTTTGGATCCTTGCCAATCGTTTCATAACCCATCTTCACATCCCATGTCGTGCTGCCAGGCCTGAGCTCTTTCCACAGCATCGCTGGGGTCTTCTTCTTGGGCCGTCTTGCAGGTTCGCGATGCACGGAAGCACTAGCCCTCATGTTCTCTGCAAGCTGCAGGACGTCTTTGACGAGGGCTTCGTTGTGAGCGTCCTGTGCCTGAAATTAGCGATTGCTTGTTGCTCTCAGAGTGAAGCCTGGCGTACCTCCTGTTTCTCGACTTCGCCTCCTGGTCCGCCTCCCCATCGTGGCTTTGATGTCCACCATTGTCCATCTCCTGGGATCGGCGCGACCCTTCCCTCTCGACGTCGCTCCTGTGCTAGATGTAGCAGTCCACCAAGTTCCCGGATATAGTCCAGTCGAGCTTTGACTCCCTTTTGCTTCGGATTGAGGTTATCTGCTTCAAAGTCTGTTTCGGGGCGACACTGCACAGTCATGACCGGACCTTCTAGGAAACCCCCTCGCGCCCTGGTGCGATCTTGAGGCCTGCGATATACGGCGGCTGTTTGGCGCACGGGCACATTCAGCTTGTTGATCCGCAGAAGTGGCATCTGCCGAGGTGGTGCGACTTGGGTGCCGAATGGATATGTCGTCCCATCCACGAATGCCTTTACCATGTCTGCACGGAATTGATCTGGCATGTCACATCCTGCCGCAGTTCGTCGGCCTTTGTATCGAAGGCGCATCTCAGGTTGCTCGTCTTGGTCTTCTTGAGGTAATGGCGTTGATGCTGCTACGGAAATCGCGTCGTCCGAGTCTGCATGTCCGTTGTTCAATTCTGACTTGGCATTCGCTTCCACATGGCTTGTCTGCCCGAGCTCAGTCTGCAGGTTCAATATTGAGGGCGTATTGTCAAGCCGGAGCCGCTTGGCGTCTTTCTCGCCATCGTGATCAGGCTTCGCGACGGGGCCTTCGTAGTATTGATCGAGACTGGTGTCCCAGTACTGTGCTACGCTTTCCAGGCCTTCCCAGAACTTGCGCATGTAGGCAAGACGAGGTTTGTTACCAGCTTTGGTGGTCCTGGTGATGACCCGGATACCGGTATCGTTGTCGATGCGAAGCTCAGCAAGCCGGTCATCGAATTCCTTGCGTTTGGCAGCAGGAGCTGCGCTAAGCTTGGTTGCGTCTGCGTAAGATGCAGCATTGATGGCTTGCTCCGGCGTCAGCGGGGGGTAGTACGAGCTCCCTGCCAAACCTTCAGCACTCTGGTCTATGTGGGCATGATGGGCGAAACGCCCAAAGGGGAACGGCCGTATCAGTGAAGATGCAACATACCATCAGGGGCTGGGGGCAATAGATCTTCGGGATCGCATTGTGGTTCGATGTGCACATTCAGGATACTGAGGTGGTCTTCAGAGATGTCCGAGGGTTTCAGAAGCCTCGCAAAGAGAGGCTGGATTTTCGGAGGGGCGGACGGTGAGTTCCAGGCATCGCTCGGAATGGATTGTCTCTGCGGAAAAGTAATGGGAGTTGGTCGAGGTGGCGGATCTCGTTCTTGATGGCTTATCAGTTTCGACTTGGCGTTGGAGCAGGAGCAGGCTCATGCAGATGACGGGCACGGCACTCACTCACCTCGATCTGGATCGGTGATGTTTAGCCCTACGCCTATAATCGATGTTGAGTCAGCACTTGTCGTATCGGCGGCGTCAACAGGACAGCGCGTCTTGCCGTGGCGTTGTGACCAGCGCCGTGTGGCTGTCCCGAACCACGGCACTCTCGTCGGCCTCCTGGGCGACGGAGGGGGCGGGGTTGCGGCGGCGGCGGCGTCAGCCATGGCGGCGGACAGGCTTCATTGGCGGAACGATGGTGTCGATGGGTGCGGTGTGGGCCATGTCCGTTTCCATGAGACAGTCGCATGGCTGCTGTGGGAGATGTGGAAGGCACGCTCCTTCCACCCCATCGCCAGAGCATCTGGCTCCGAATGATATTGACATGGCCCGCGTCTGCCATCTCATCACGCCGGCCGTGTGTTCTGCCAGACGCAGTGCTGGAGTGTGGACTTACCCGCAAACATGGAGCTCATGAACATGATGAGGCTCCTCCCTGCACCGCACGGAACAGCAGCACACGTCGCCGGGTCGGCATGGAGTCGAGGGACTCGGAGGGCAGACGGTGATGCGGCATCATGTGGGTAGGGTAGGACACGGCCAGTGGTGTGGGATGGCTCCGCTGCGAATCGACTGCAGCGGCAGACGACACGACCGGAAGATCTCGTCGTGGGGCGCATCCACGCACGCCCAGCACCGAGAGAGGCGATGAACCTCGTGAGCTCCATAATCCCTGCACAATTGGGAAGGCGAAGGCAGCATGCCGCCCATCTCTCAATGTCGCCGACAAGGACATGGACGGGAATAGACCTGTGGGACCTTCGTCCACGCGCTCTGCTAGACACACATCTCCATTGCAGCGTGTAGCAAATGTAAGTAGTGCATTTTCCTCAGCACCCGGTCAGCTGTGGCTGCCAGCTGCCCCACCATCGCTCGAAGACTTTCAAGTCACCATTGAGCTCGTCGACTGTTTGTGTCCACGCACCACACCAGCTTTCCTAAGGACCGCAGATCATGGCCATTCGATACGCCGTCATTGGCACCAATTGGATCACCGACTCCTGGATCAAAGCAGCAGAAAAGGCCGGGAAATGGCAATTGCACGCCGTATACTCACGCACCAAAGAGCAGGCGGAGAAGTTCGCTTCGAAATATGCCTGCTCCAACCTGTACACTTCCCTCGATGATCTCGCTGGTGATCAGGAGCTCGACGTCGTCTACATTGCCTCGCCCAATAACCTGCACTACGAGCAAGCGAAGCAGATGCTCAAAGCGAAGAAGCATGTAGTGCTTGAGAAGCCTGCAACCAGCACATCAGCAGAACTGGACGACCTTTTCCGGATAGCAAAAGAGGAGGGCGTGTACCTGATAGAGGCTTACAGACATATTCAAGAGGCGAACTACAAGCTGTTGCGGAAGATCGTCAATGAGGATAAGAAGTTGGGTCCCATTTACGGAGCGTCATTCTCCTACTGCTCGTACAGCAGCAGATACAACAACGTCTTGAATGGAGAGACGCCCAACATCTTCTCCCTCGACTTCTCAGGCGGCTCGCTCGTCGATGTCGGAGTGTATCCCGTCACATTTGCAGTTGCGCTCTTCGGCAAGCCGAAAACTCAATCCTACATCCCGACAATTTGCAGGACCGGCGTCGATGGTGGTGGTGTCGGAATCTTGCAGTACGATAATTTCGGCGTGCAAATCAACAACAGCAAATCATACCAGAGCACCGCGCCTTGCGAAATCTATGGCGAGAAGGGAACTCTCACCATCAACTTCACAACCGACATTGATAGCTTGAAACTTTGGAGTCCTCATACCAAGACCACGGAAGACTTGGCAGGTCCCTGTAAGAGGGTCGAGAAGCCCAATGTGAACATGGAAGAGGAGGCCGCGGAATTCGCGCGGATTCTACAGGAGAAGGATACGGCCGCCTTGCAAGAATTGGAGACAATCTCGCGAAACGTCTTATACGTTACGGAAGACATGAGACGACAGGCTGGCATCAATTACCCGGCGGACAAGATTGGCAGGTGAAAGTAAACGTGAATTTGTCATACACAGAACGGTCACGTACGACATGCCTATTTGTGGCTTCGTTTGAACTTTGGCGTACGACACCAGGCTTCACCTTGCATAGGCCATGCGGATCGTTAAACTACGATCGACTGTACATTTTACGCAGGTACCGAAGGGGTCTATACTATCATGATGCAGTGTAGACCAGGAACCGGAGATACACGATCGAAGCATCGCGTCAAAGATTGGGATTCCCTTGTCATCGAGTAGCTCTATGATCCCTTCACTCCCGCCTCCTAAAGTTTGTGCGGGGTGATGATGAAGATGAGCCTCGTAAGTTCGTACCATCGTACTTTAGCCAGTAGTCACTGAAGACGATGAGATAAGCGTTCGCCTTGGGAATGCTTGCATCGCTGTTGAGCATTTCATCGCTGGCAGCGCCTTTGTGTGAAGACAAATGCCAGTTCTGCAAAGCGAACTCTCGCAATTTTTCCTCCTCCAGCACTGACTGCCTCACGACCTCCCCCTCCTCTCCTTGAACTTCTCAATCCACTCCCCCGCTCTCTTCTTCGGCACAACAAAAACTCTCACCAACCCATCCACGATCACAATTTTTCCTGATCCTAGCAATTTCCCCAAAACCAGTTTTTTACCAGCTTTGATTAGTCCGCCGGAGGAGGTTTCCATGTAGCATTCTACTGCTTCTGGAGTTCCATACTCCTTCTCTGCAGTAGTTGAAGTTGAAGATTTATTTGTTTCTTCCTCCCAAGGTACAGGTAAAAGATACTCGAGATGTTGCAGTAGTGTTTCGGTTTCTTGGAACGCTTTCACGAAATCTGTTTGTGCGGCGAGAGGGTAGAGGAATAGGACTGGGAATGTGAGGGTTGAGGAAGGGTTGAGAGGGGAGGAGAGGTGGATTGCGGCGTCTTCCATTTCGGGTGGTGCATTACTCCCTTCTCCCGCCTTGTCTCGGAGAACGATGTTCCGTGCTTTGAGTGCTGTGGAGAGGGTGAGGGATTCTTTTCGTTGTTTTTCTTCTCGTGCGAGACGTTCGGTTTCGAGGCGAGAGAGGTATTCTTGACGAGTTGTGATTTTTTTGTTGAGGGTTATGAGGGGAGTGTTGGAGGGGTCGAGATTGAGGCCTTTGGTGGTTGCGTCGAGGGCTTCGGGGAGTTTGTCCAAGGCTAGACAGGCTGAGGCTGCGCGGTAGAGGGCTTTGATGTTTTTTGGGTTGAGGCGGAGGGCGGAGGCGCAGTCTTTGATGCATTGGCCGTAGTTTTCTGCGGCGGGTGTTAGTCGCGTGGGAGTGATATGAGATGTAGTGGTAAAGAAAGAAATCAAGGAAGAGACAGGCTGGTGTGACTTACTCAACTCGAGATTACAGAGTGCGCGATTGGCGAGACAAGCTTCTTCAATCTCACGCTCTTTGGCCTTCTCAGCTTCTTCATCGAGCTCTTCTGTACCTTTCTTCGCGGCATCGTCAAGTTCAGTCACGTCTATAATCCTCGGCGTTGACGCCGACGACGTGGAGGGAATAGCAGGATCATCGTCCTTCTCAGGAGCTTCTACCAACTTGACCTTGCCCTGCACTGAAGCAATAGCTTTCGAGTAGAATTCACGCGCATCTTTCCAATTCTTCGCGCGAGCAGTTTCGTTACCTTGCTCCCTGAAGTTGGTAGCTACTTCGGCTTTGGTACCTTCGTATGCGAGGGCTTTGATCGCCTCGAGCATGACATTTTCGCCACCTTCGCCGTCCGTCTCATCTAGCGTGGTCATGAAGAGCGGGACGCGATTCATTTCGGCCAGCAGCTCGTCGGCCGTTTTGGTCCGTTTCTCTTCCATGCTGGGTGGCATGGCGGCCGTGATGTTGTCGACGAAGCTGTCTGCTGCATCTTGATGGGTTTGCTGATTTTGGGCTTCTGCAGCTGCCTCGCCGTTGTTGCTGGCCGGCGGTTGTGCAGTCACTGCCGCGGTGGGATTGCTGCGGTTGCTGTTTTGAGCCATTCTCAGATCCCGTGGTAGCTTGTCAAGTGTTGCATGGAAATGGAATTTTTTCGACCCTTGGCCCTGCTTCTTGCAGCTGTGTCAATCTCGCAGTGTATCGCTTGGCTGCAGGAGGATGTCGGTCGCGATTCAGCGAGCTGCAGCGTGATCTTGCGCGTTCTGGTTGTATCGAGGGGATGTCTTGCAGCGTTGACGACAATTCTTGAATCGTGTTCCTCGTGGCTATTCAGCGGTCGCTTCTCCACATCGGCGTTCTGGAGGCCAGTTTGTGCCGACGCTCGAGCTCGCATCTTCACAAATGCCATATTTTCCTGTGCAGTGATGATGTGCCAACTGCCGAAAATGAACTGTGTCCAAGCAGAGCGCGCCTTGCTCAATTTACATTGATCGCTCGATGCGTTGTGATTTAACCTACATTGGCAATTTCGGAAATGAGTATAGTAACGACTGACTATCGGTTATCGACTGTGGCGAGATCAACATGAGGATACATGCTACAGCATCCGAAACCATTTGCTAAATCCGTCTCGTGATCAGACCACCCGTGCCAGATGCAGGAAGCTGTGGTGGCAACAAGCTCATCGGACTGATGAGGCTGAAGCCTGTCCTTACGACGGGACGGCCGTATGTGTGTACACGATGCGCCTCGAAGGAGAACAGCTGCATGCCCTTGCATAACAGACAGCACTTCGAGTCAGGCTCCTTGGCGAGCGTTGCAGCTACGTGTAACGGCAGAAGGTCAGATCTGTTCGAGAACGACGGTGTCTGCAGCTTTCCTTGCGGGGCCTGTAGGAAGTCGGCCATCGTGCAGGTGTGCAGTAGCAGCGAACCCTCTTCTGTGCTGTCCACTGCAGTATACTTCGATGCCAGCCGGAGGAGCCCTGGTTTAGGCTTGGAGCCAGAGACAAATACCGGCGGAAGCTAACCTAGACCGCGGCTAGAACTACCCCTGCGGCACATGGGCTGTTGGCTGTGGCCGATCGCTTGCTCATCTGCAGCCTCGTACATTCGCCAACTTGGAGCTGCCATGGCGAGTGTTGGCTGTGCTGTGCTGTGCTGTGCTGTGCCGTGATGCAGCAGGTGTGGCGGCGCAGATCTGTATGGAGGAGGTGCAGCAACACACCAACAGTCATCAAGGCGTTGGCGATGCGAGGACTGGATGGAGCAGCGACGACCACACCAGCAGGCTTGAGTGGAACTTCCGTAGCGCTCAGCGAGCCCTCGGCAGACTTTCATTCGCCGTTTGTGACGCGTTGGTGCGAGGGCCATCACAGCGCCACCCACCCTTCTGCAGACTTTGCAAATTGTCCCGCACGACATCACAGCCTGCGGGACCTCTTTCATCTCGCCAAATCGCCAACATCGTGATGAGCTGGCCGACGATGTTTTATGTATCTATTGCCCAGCGCATCACCGGCCCCATTCACGCCTCCCCTCTGCCGTGGCTCTGGAAGGTCTCGTATGGAACACGGCGGACTGCGTCGCGGCCCGTTGGCTGAACATCTGCCTTGGAGCGCTTGTGGCACTGTGGCAGAGCGGTAATGGCGCCGGCGGAACAAAGGCGACACACGGATCTGACGGACTACTGCAGGGCGGAGCGCCACTACTCTTCAACCGACAGCTCGCTAGAGGAGCGAAGCGTGCCAGGAGATTGGTTCCGTCTGCACGTAGCTCCCTCGGTGTCTTCACTGCGGTTTCAGTGGCCGAGTTTAATTTTGCCCGTCGCTCCTCAACCAGACGGGTGGGCGTGAGGGCATGGAGGGGTGTGTGAAGTGAGCACTGCTGCGGCGTGCCAGAGTGCATCACTACGAACGAAGACATCCATGAACGTCGGACGCTGAAACGAGCAGACGACTCTCGATACGTGCCCAATTTCGGCATCGATCTGCTCGCTCAGGAGGCCTGGCACGAGCATCTCTCATGCATCCCAGCACGTTGCTGCAAGCTTGCAGCACCACTGCGATCTGCTGCAAGCCCCCGCTGGACATCGCTTCCATGCACTCTTCCGCCGCTTGGGACCATATGGAAACGTCGGCTTCACATGCTACCCCGATCGCCCGCGCGCCCACGGAGCTGCTGTGCGCCCGCATCCAGTACCGCCCGCGCCAGAAGCAGCCGATGAGACACATGTGTGCTGTTGCATATTGAACGCCGATTCGTGCCTTGATAGGCTTTCCATTGCCTGTGTATAACTTGGCGGGAGCCAGGATCGCACGGGACGGCCGCCAAATAAGTGGCCATTGCATAGCAGGGCTAGCCGGAAAGTCAATGCGTTGCCAGAAGGGCTACCTCTCCACGAGTACACGACCTACCCTTCCACCTGGTCCAGGTCATTCCTGGGTTCGAGGTCGACCATCCTTCTCCTTGACACTCCACCTCATCACCTGTCTCTACCGCATGCCAGCACGCCTCGTCGAGCCACACGATAAGCGTCTTGTACAATAATGCTCACACCTCCATCGTAGTGAGCACACTGCCATGGCATACGCTTCCTTGTCCGTACGTGACTTCCGGCTCGCCTAAGACATTGCCCATCATCTGCGCTGCAGAGCTCACCGGACTGACTTCACTTCAGTTGACCCCCCGCACTTTGTAGACACATGCATTGGGAATCAGCGTGGTGTTTTTCACGGGTGCTTGCGCATTCTTAAGCCACTATTTACCACCAGCACATTGACATGGCCGATTATTTCAGCGAGTATTCTCAGTACATGGGCGCCAAAGGGCTGCCGTCGCCGGCCGACACACCATACGAGACCACGGGATTCCTCCGATCAAAGAGGTCGTCACGCGCGACGGCCGCATCGTCGAGAGAGGCCTCGCCGTCTCCTCCACCTCCACTTCCTTCAGATGCCAGAGAAACACAAGAGCAGGCGCGAGATGGCCGCTACTCAAACATGGACCCTCGGCGTTTCACGCCAACGTTGCATGCATCGTTGGTGTCCGAAATCCTCAAGCTACGACGAGAGCTCGACTCGAAGAACAACCTCGTAGAGAACCTGGAAGTGAACTTGTCCTTGGCCAAAAACGAAAACGACGCTCTCAACGGACAGCTCTCAGAAAGTGCGCGCGAGGTTCGCAAGGCAAAGCAGCAGGTGCAGCAAATTGAACAGGGCACCTATGAGGCGGTCGAGGATCTTGTGCGAGAACGAGATGAGGCAAGAGCGACCCTCGAAGAGTTGCGTGCCAAATTTGAGCTCGCTCAGAAGAAGACGCGGCAGCAAGATGAGGACGCAGAGCGCACCCAAAACATATGGGAGAACGACAAAGAGGCGTGGGATAGCGAGCGTCGTCAGCTGGAGCGGAGGATCCATGTTACTGAAACTCGACTTCGCGCGGTTGTGGACGAAATGAACGCTCAGCAAAGTCAGACGCAATCCGATGCGGCAACCGACGACAGCACTTTCAAGGACAGTGGATTCGGCAACGAGAGCGATACTGGCAGCATATACTCTGCCACTCCATCGGCGAGTCCGAAGAAACACAGGCGGAATATGAGCAGTATCAGCTTCGTACATCGCCACATGCGGAGCTCAGTCGTGTCAAGGACGACCGCGGCAACTCCGGATCTATACTTTCGACCCGGCAATACTCTGGCCGACGAATTGGACATCGATGAGCTGGACGAGTACGACAACGAGGATTCCGTCAATGGCGACGATACCCCGGAGAGCGCAGCGCAGATGAAACATGAGGCTGCAGCTCGGTCAAATTCTGCAAATGTAGAGCTAGACGCGAAAGCCAAGCGCGTCGTAGGCTTAACAACTGACTCGTTAGAGTCGCCATCTGCAAAGAACTTCCCGAAATTGGAAGTTGAGTCGGAAGGCCAGCGGCAGCCGACTAAGCAGTACCAGGACCGCGCAACCACGCCGCCACCAGCTGCATTTCACACGCCAGTACCCGATGTTCGTGCAACATATGTGGACGCTGGTTACCAGCCGTCGCCTCCCGTCTCGCCACCACGCGTTGAGGTTACACGACCTGGAGATGACATTGCGAATGAAAATTTAGAGGACGAGATGCGACAGCAACCACCTCCAGCCATCGATGTCAATGCTTCGCTGCAGCAACCGCAGCCGACGCTCTCACACAAGCCGATCAGCCCACCGGAAACTCCTGTCGTTGATGTGGGCGGGACTTGGGTACACCACAAACCAGAGCTTACTGTTGTACTGGAGTATAGCACAGCATCGACGCAGACTGACCCCGTGGAACAAGAACCTCCGAGAAGTGGTCACAACCCGAAGCGCGATTCTCTTTCTCCGCCTTCCTTTGTGCCATCTATTGCGATTCACCCGCCAAGCTCACGGCCCTCCTCTCCTCGCCCGTATGCGTTGCCCCCGGGCACGAAGAATGCCACCGCTCAGGCGAATATGGGATGGCCAAGCCGAGATGCCTGTATGCAGACAGAGGAGATTCGCATTGACCAGCGTCCTGTGAAACTGCCACCTCACTTACTGCCTTCATCTTTGCTACCGAGCCCGTCATTCCAGGAAAATTCGCGGCCACAGTCGAAACGGATCAGCGCTTCTAGTGTATTAACCAAGCGAGCGTCGTTCAACAGGCCTCCCGCCATCTCAATCCCAGCGTCGCCACCTCTGCAATCTCCCACTGACTCCAGCCCGGATATGGCTAGGAATAATGGAGCTCGAGATCTTCGTCACTACCCATTGAAAGCGCTACCGCTGCCACGACCGGTTCTGTCACCGCCGTTGCCAGTTAACGAGACCTTCCAGAGCAACGGGCCCCTCAATCGATCCTCCCAGTACGGCGTGACGCAGCCGAAGACCGATTACATGGGTGGACAAGAACCCGAGTCGTCTGAGCAAAGCGATTATGAGGATCCTGTCGAGGATCATGATCCTGCAGATCTGATTGCTTCGATGCCGGTCACTAGTCGACCACCTCTTGGACGATTTGGACTGTCCGATCCTCCGAAGGCTGTTCCAGAAGACAAGGAGATCTCACCAGAACGTCGTCCCGGTACATCAGATTCGCACGCCGCAGCACCTGCTCCTTCGATATCCAGCAGCCGCGCGACTTCATCACGCAGACACACGCAGCAACCCCAGGCCAGGCTCGGCAGGTCCCCGCGAAGTCCTAGCTTTACAAGCATGGCTTCTAGCAGTCAGAGTGCGTACCAAAGCGACCCACTACCTCCGTATCCCATCCCATTGCGATCTAGCTCGCGGCCAAAGCCCCAGAGCGAGGGGTCTCAGAGCCCAACACCACACGATGGATTCGGAACCCGAACTGGGCGAACGGGGAGGTCGCATGCGCGACAGGCAAGCTTGCGCAAAGTTCAGTCTGCTGCGATCATTAGGAACAGACATGGCAGAACCTCGCCAACCAAAGGCCATCGTCGTAGCAGACGATCGCCGCAGTTGACTCCCGTGCAGTCGATGGCTTTCGACAGTCCTGCGCCGACAAAATTCCCGATTCCAGAGCTACCTTCACCAGTTCGTGAATATCCGCACGTGAAAGGGTCCGTCGATCTACGGAGCTCGCCAGGGGAGTCTAGTCAGGGAGGAGAGGAAACGAACCTTGTGGATGCGATTGCTGCGACGATGGTGGGCGAGTGGATGTGGAAATACATTCGCAAGCGAAAGTCTTTCGGTATGGGGGACGATACCTCCGAAATGCCTGTCGCCTCCGAGAATGGCATTGTGAATGTGACAGCTCATGGCACCAGACACAAACGCTGGGTCTGGCTATCGCCTTACGAGCGCACCATCATGTGGGACACTAAGCAGCCCAGCTCGGGCACTGCGTTGCTGGGCAAGCGCGGACGCAAATGTGAGTACTTCAGGCTTCGAACAGCGTGGGCACGATTTACTGACCAACACAGTGACCATCACATCTGTCCTGGATGTGCAAGATCGCACGCCCCTGCCCAAGAATGCAGAGCTGCCGTCCGCGTGGGGGCGATCCATTCTGATCCTTACGCCACAACGCGCGCTAAAATTCACTGCTACCACTGAAGAACGCCACGGCTTGTGGATGGCAGCTCTAACGTTCCTGGCTCGCGAATCAACACTTCCAAATCAGATCCCGCCGATGCCCACGCCTGCGCTCCCTATTCCACCAACGCCGCATGCAGAAGCTGATGGTGTCGATATTAAACGACATCGTTCGCCATCGATTGGCAGGTCAAATGTCCGAGACTCCATTCGTATCACAAAAGGCAAAAAGGCAGAACTTCACAAGGTTCAATCTCATCCCGATGAAACCTACTCTTCCGACCTCGCGGGCGTCGGTCTCGAACCAGGAAGCGCCGACTTCCCAGCAGTTCCGCGCTTGTATATCAGCACTACCCGCCACCAGAGAAACCGCAGCAATACTAATCCTGGCTTTCGAAGCATTTCTTCTGGAGGCGTGCCATCCTCCGCCTCGTCCGGGAACTACTACCGCTCAACGAATGGCTCATCTTTCCGGCCCAGCATGTCCACCAAGAGCGGCAGTCGTCGAGAGTCGTTTGCTAGCCCGGTTCATCAGAACTTCTTCGAGGCAGTGGGAACAGTTCGTATGGAGGCATTTGTCGACCCCAACGTTCGCGATGGCGTCCTCTATGTGCCTGCACCACCTCCAGTCATCGGTGGCGCGCGTCGTCCTCGCCGAAGCAGTAATCTGTCCCAGTCCACTGTCGACAAGCGACGGGCGGGATACGTCTTTGATGAGGACGGAATGGATCCTTTCAAAGGATTTTAGAGGCCATTCTTGGCTGCGTGTAATGATATCCGGTTTAGATGATGCAGCGGGCACATCAACTATTTCAGCAATAGCGAAGCGTTCCTTGGAGCGATGTTATTACTATGTATTGTACATAAGGCATTTCTACGAAGTCAATGAGACATATTTTATGACAGCCTTTTCACGGCATACAGATTTCGACACTGACTGGAAGGAGTACTTACATCTTGTCAGCGCAACTCGCAGCGCACAGCTCTGTTCTTGGTCTGAAAGATCTGGAGAGTAAGCAGTACGAGAAATCCTGCCTCGAGTGAAACGGATCGATGTTCAAATCCCAGACTCTCGGTGTTTTTGACTGGAACACCAACGACCGCCCGGACAGCGAAGAACGCAAGCATCCCTCCTTTAACTATTCGCACGCTGGTCGCGACTCGATACAGGAGTGAGCTTGGCGCACACCACGGTGAAAGCAGTGGTGCTCACCGTCAATGGAGATTTGACCATATTCAGTATTGCAGATCGCTCTTTCGTTTCTGGTAGAGAGCGAAACGAGGTACTAGCCAGGACGGCGCATGTTCAGCACACATTCTTCCCTGATGTCGATGCGGCCGCGAGGCCGGCTTTGGGAGCAAGGCCCAATCGCGAAATGTCATCATTTGGCAGCAAGGAGACGCGACGACTGCGTTTCAGCTTGCGCCGGGAACGTCTCCGGATTCTTGTCTGCTGTTCGACGGAAAGCGATCTTTTCCCACGGGCGAGAAGCATCAAAAGCGGGTCGAAGTAGGATCCCTGCTGTTGCTTTTTGACCGACTCTCAACTTCACCTTCGCTTGCGCGGCGGTGCCTATCGCTATGCGGCTTGATTCGAATGCGATGAGAGCGATCGGCTTTTACTGGTAACGTTTGGTAGAAGCAATCGCACAATTTCTCCATTGATTGGCTGTGGGCCTTGTTCGCGCTGACCCTGTTATCTCCAGACTTCTCCCGAAGCCGTCGCCCACAGAACAGCACTACACATCCGTGCTTCAGACAGGGATCAGTATAAGTTCCAATGTCACAATGCGCCTGCGAATGAGAGCGGACTTCTATCGCAATCTACGAGGTGTAGCTATGGACAGTGACGATGACTGTCCCAGGGACCGATATGATTCCGCACACTGGCGCGACAGTACCTGAATGGCATGTCTCAACATTGCGCGATCGACCAAGTCACCTAGCCTATCACCTCTCGGCGTCCATTTATCTCAAGCATTAGACTATGGCTCGTCTTCACCGTCACTCGTCGAGCCCCGTCTGGAATGTCCGTGGTGCGAACCACATCGCTGTCGTTTCTCACGAGGCGAAGGCAAGGTAGGTTTAGACTATGCAAGATCATCACGTTGAACGGCCGGACTCTATGGAGTCAGGGACGCTACTTTACTCTCACGCACGAGGGACAGAGCGTCGACCTGGTTTTCTTTTCGCAAACACCCAATTCACCTTCTCTTCGTTTCTCAGCGTCCAGCACGCCCATCTAATAGACCATCGAATTTACATCGTCCTGGTCGACGACACTCCTTTGAACCTTGTCACTCGCTACGCAAGGCCGGAAGCAAACCCACACACTCTCTCCCAAGATGGTTCAAATCAACACATTGAGCGCGGCCTCGCTTGCGCTGTTCGCCACCTCCGCCGCTGCTCTGCCATTTCACCTCCCCTCGTGGATGAAGGTCGCTCGACAGAGCGAGAACGAGCCATCAGCACCACAATTCCCCAACCTCTCACCTGGTCCAAACGAAGGCGTATTCCCAACCCAATGGCCAGCTCCTACCGGCACACAACCCGCCGTCCTCCCCACAGGCACTGCCTTCCCAACTAGCCTCCCACTGCCAACAGGAGTTCCATCTCTTGACACAACAGAGAACAACAACAACGTTGCCAAGCGCGACGCACACCCGCAACACAAGAAGCGTCAAGACCCCTGGAAGCCCGGCGTCTTCGTCAAGCAACGCGACGAGCAAATGGTCAAGCGTCAAGGCTTCGCTCTCCCAACCGGCACAGCCAGCAGCGGCCTCCCCGCCCCAACCGGTGGCTCCTGGTCTTCCTACGACGAGCCTCAAGAACCTCAAGCTAAGCAATTCGGCGGTGCTCGTCACGGCGGCTTCAAGCCTCACTGGGGTGTCCAGGATCCGGTCTACTCGGCTCCTACCCCAACTGCCACTGCCGCTCCTGTCCCTACTGGCTTTTGAGCGGCGACTGAAGAGAACTTGAAGCAGTGACGACGACGCCGTTACGACGCGACTGAGAGAGACCAGGGCAACGATCTGCTATCCTTCCCCGCAATTACATTGAATGTCTTCGATGGGCAGGCGCTCCGAAGCTGGAATTTATGCGGAGAAGGAATGCTGGCTGGCTTGCCTGTTCATCTACCCATTGATTGATTGACCTACTACCACCACCACCATTTAGCAGAACCCATAGCGCATTTGTAAACGTCGAGCGACAGTTTTCTAGATAGAGAGATAGGGTGGAAAGTGGAAGTGAGGGCATGCATGCATCCGTAGGTGATGCCGACGCAAACCTGTTTCTCAACAACGCGCTTGCCATTTCTTTCCTCACTTGTTACTTACTTCCACTTGGGTGCAATGTTCTTGCTCATTTGTGACTGATTCTTACCTCATAAAGAGGGCAAGCAGTTGCTTTCGATGCACCTGCTTGACAACCACCTGAGCACTGCCACTGCGTTATATTGCGCTCTTCTCGTCGCCTTCTTGACTTTCTCTCTCGACATCGCAGACATCAACATCAACACCTCCATTCCCAGACTCAGCATCAACATCACACAGCTTGTCTGGTATTCACATCTTCGACGCGGCTTCTCCATCAGACCACAAAAATGAAGACCATCGCACTTCTTGCCAGTGCCGCGCTTGCATTCGCCGCTCCGCTGCCAGGTGAGTCTCGCACACAAATCATGCAAACGACGCTAACACATTCTCAAGCTGCCATGACTCCGCCAGCCGCAGACCTTCCAGCGCAACGGGGGGAAACACCGCAACAAAACGACTCGAAGGGTCTCGGAGAGAAGGATATCGAGATCATTGTGGCGGTCCTGCTCGCATTTTTCTTTCCTCTTGGCTTGTTTTGGATCCGCAGACGCTTGCTGCCCAAAAGCCCCGACGATGCGGCACACGCGGCGAATATTGGCGAGGAGAAGGGTGTCGGCGATGCGAGGCGGATTCCTGCCGTCGCTGGGGCTGTTGGAGGAACGGGTGGTGTTGATGCCGGAAACTGAGCGATTTTATACCTGAAGTGAAGATATTTCAACCTAATGACATCTTCGTCTCGATCAATTTTCGTGCTCACTTTCCTGGCGGTTGGCGTGACTCTGGTCGTTTCTCCGGACATGGAGGTAGGTACAGTGCCACCCAGTATCCATCTAGGCCGTGGCGAGCCTTCCGCGGAATTCCAGAGACACAGAAGATCTGGTCGTTTCTCCGACATGGAGGTAGTTACAGTGCCACCCGGTATCCATCTAGGCCGTAGCGAGCTTTTCGTAGAACGGCAGAGCGACAGGAGATCAAGCTGTTTCTCCGATATTCGTGCTGCTCACCGCGCCAACGAATGTCCAACCAGGTCGCTATGAGGCTTCCGTGGAACGGCAGAGCGACAGGAGATCAAGCTGTTTCTCCGACATTCGTGCTGCTTACCGCGCCAACGAATGTCCAACCAGGTCGCGATGAGCTTTTTGTGGAACGGCAGAGCGACAGGAGATCAAGCTGTTTCTCCGACATTCGTGCTGCTTACCGCGCCAACGAATGTCCAACCAGGTCGCTATGAGCCTTCCGCGGAATTTTAGAAATACAGGAAATCCGACTGATTCTCCAAATATTGTATCCAAGGCACCCGGTCTCGCGAAGCGGGATAGTCGCATGATCAAGGTCGCGGCGAGAGAGCAATTCTCGACTGTTTTCTCTGTGCTCCCTTGAGCTTCGAAGCCAACGTATATGCATTCCATGCCAAAACAACATGTGTTATTGAACTGGAGAATTCAGTCGTTGGTTTCCTCCCCCTGCTCCCGACACCCCCTTCCTCCATAAGTTTAAGATCTTCAAAGGCAACACGAGTAACCTTGCAGCCGAAACTTGTAAGAGCTATAGAAACAGAGAGACATGATTCTCAATTTCTTTCGCTGCCTCTTCACGGGTGGCGCACGTTCAATCGTTGCAGTGTCATGGGTTTCTCAGAGATAGATTCTGTTTGATCTATGCACTGCCAAAATTACTCATCTATCACCTTCTTTTCACTTTTGTACAGCCTTGTCACGTGTGTCTCCACATCAAACCACATCATCAGCTTTAACTCCCCTCTTCCATATCTTCTGCCGCACCAATGCCTTCCTCGAGCACCTCAGGCAAAATTTCCCCCTTTCCGACCTTCTTCTTCCCATTCTCATACATGATCCTCTTCCATCCTTCCCGCTCATTCGGATCCTTGACGAATTCCATCGTGGGGAAATAATGCTCGTTCTTCTTCATCGTCGCCACCCAGGGGACATTATCGAATGTCATGACTTTGAGACGGAAATATGTGTTGTCGGGGATTTTGTTGACTTCTTGGAGGAGTTCTGGAAGTGTGTTGACTGGAGTGGCGTTGACTGCGAGGATGAAATTCGTTGGGGCGAGACCGTAGGCGTATGATGGGGAGCCACGGAATCGAGCAGAGACGTAGATGTCGGAGTGGATTTTTGAGATTTGTTGGCGGACGGCGTGGTGAGGACGATGAAGGACTGCGCCGCAGAAGACGAGGATGTGGTGGGTTTCGAGTTCTTGGGTGGGGACTGTGGGGATTGTGAGGGAGAGTTGTTGTTGTTTGCGGATGATGAGGGCTTTGAGGGATGGGTTGGTGTACATTAGGTCCATGTTTGTCACGCGGGTGATGAGTTGATCGTTGAGGGTGAGGATGATGTCGCCTTCGAGGAGGGACGATTCGCCCGGTTTGATTGATTCGTCGGCGTCGACTTTGCGGACCATGAAGAGCTGGTGGCGTTCGGGGTCTTCGCGTTCGACGCGGTCGATCCATTCTTCGGGCACGCCCATAATGCGGGCTTGGGACATTTGAATCGTCTGTGTCTCGAGGTTGAGAATGTTGAGTTGTGGGTTCTTGCCTGTTCGCACCTCGTCGATCACCGGGAGCAGACCTGGCGTAGAGAAACCGAGATGGTACTCGATGTCTTTGCCGCTGTGGCCTGTGCGCTCGCCAAGGTATGTGAGCCAAAGAGCCTGCACAGTGCCGTCTTCGCTGATCAAGACACCGCTGCCGCACTGCGCACTGAGCGATGTGTCTACAGTGATCGCATCCAGATTGACAGCACGGTAACGAGGAGTTGAGGCGCTTGCGGGAATAGCCACAGTCGTGATGTCCGTCACGGTGGTCTTCGCAACGACGGGCCGCAGGTTCTGGTTGAAGCCGAAGAATATCGTCGACTCTCCCTGCTTGATCTGCTCGGTGGCCAATTTGGCAGTTCGCACATCCGCCTGTACGAGCTTCGGATCATATTGAATGACCGTGTAGTTTTGCAGCGGGTGTAGGAAAACGACTTTGCCCTCTACGATGATCGAGTCTGCGATGGTGACTGAAATGTCGCACATGTCGTAGGGCACAATCGCTCGTGAGATCACGACCAGACCCTTCTCGGCATCAATGACCAGACCAAATCCAATCTTGCGAGCTTTCGGAAAGCCATCGAGCTTCAGCGGCAGAGTGACAGATACCCGCACGAAGGACTTGATGATGTCCACAGCAGCCTTGTGCTGCGCGCCGGCCATAGTGATGAAGTTGCCCTTTCTCGGGACGGGTGCTGTAGGTGGTATAGGTTCGGCCAGATCCGTAAAGTCCCAAAGGCCGCTCTCGTCGTTTCGGACCGCCATGCGCATGTTCTTGCTCCAATGCCGATCGACAAACATGATACTCGTGTTTAGCGTGTGCATATCTCGTAAATGCTTGTACGTGACTACCACTCTGCTGCGATCCGGGATCCCTTTCATGACCTCGACGAAAGTGTCCAGGTCAGGCGTGGGCTTGTGGTCAATAGACTGTATCAGCCACCCGTATTCAGAGCCTTCAAATCTGAAGGAGCCTGCAGCTTCGCAGCAGTATACGCCAGCGCCCTCTATCGCGATTGCGTATAGTCTCGCCTGCTGGTAAGACAAGTTGTGAAATGCAGCACCGGCAACTGATACGAAGCGATCGGGAGTAATGAGGTGGAGATCACCAACGTTAATCTCGACTTCCATGTCTTGGCCGCCTCTTTGAATCAATAACTTGACTTTGCCGCCAACGCTGTCGTCAAGAACGGCGTCCAACCTCACGAACTGCGTGAGGAGACTGTCGTTGACTTTGAGCAGAACATCGCCCTCCTCTAGCTTGCCATCTGCTGGTCCCTTAGGCAGCACGACTTCTGCTACGAGCATACCCGTCTCCTTCGGGAACTCTGCTCGCACCTTGCTTTCCCACTCCGGAGTGAGCCCAAGCCTTCGACATTCATCGAAAGGTTTCAGTATCCACTGTGTCTGAATTGTCCCTCGATCCACATGCTTTCCTTCTCGAATGCACTGCAGCGCTCGTAACGGTCGATCCAGAGGCAAAAAGTAGTCTGTTGCGGCGCCGTCCGATCTTCCACCGGCCTGCAGCGCGACTGCATGTCCATCGATGTTGACCACAGGCGATCCCGAAGACCCTCCACTTGCTGCAGCAGCGGCCTGAATGTAGTTTGTGTTGAAATCGCTGTAGCCCTCGCCGTACTCGGGAGCATTCCTGTCCAATCTAGAAATGACTCCAGACAAGATACTCAGTTTCTCTCCCGCATCGTTACCCACAACTCTGATCTCAGCGCCAACTTTTGCGAGGTCTGGCCTCAGTTCCAGCGAGCTCAACTTGATGTAGCGAATCTTTTCGGGATCAAAGCGCAAGATGCCGAAATCGTGTACTGGGTCGCGATAGACAGGAAATACATCGCACTCCTCGTGGTTATCGAATATGACATAACCCCAGAACGGGCCAGCGCCGACGACGTGACGATTGGTGAGAATGTATCCGCGCTCTGCATCGACAACAAATCCAGTGGCCTCGCTCGAGATGGCGCTGTCTGTGTCGAACGAGCAAGTCTGGCAGAAGTGAATGCTGACGACATTGCTGACCACTTTTTCGATTGTGGCCTGCCATTCTGCAGTATCTGGCCCGGAAGCTGGTATCACACTCATGGCGTCCTCATCGACTGAGTGCTGAGGAGACACGTGCCCGTTGGGTGTGTCTGCTGCTGAAGCTGTGACGCCGTTCTCGATCTTCTTCCCACCATTCTCCATCTGCAGAGATTGTGAAGGCCGTCGGACCTGTTTCGTGGGCCGCGAGGAGTCATTGCCGGCCGGGGGCTGCTTGCGCTTGGGCGAAGCATGGTCCATGTTGCTGAATCGGCGAGAGATTGATTGCAGGGAGATGCGGTTGTGCTGTACGGATGTATCTCTAGCGCGTGACAGAAGTGAGGGTGCTATGGAACTGCTGCTTGTCGATGCGCCGGGGCGGAGTGATCTCGAAGAGAGTGACGGGGTGGTAGTGGCAGTGGTGGACGCGGTGGTGATGGCTCGGCGGGACGCGTGGTGCAGCAAAGAGGGAGAGGCGCAGTGTTTGCTGAGGAAGGTCGTTGTCGCAGGCAGCCTGGCCAAGACTCTACCATGGAACATATAGAAACGAGAGGCGTGACTGTCGGCCTGGAAAAGTCGTCGCAGCATATGCACAGCGACGGCGGCGGCGGCGGGTCATCAAAGTGTTTGTATCACTCCCGCGCCGAGTCCGCAACACCACCAACACACCGCGCGCCTTCCAGGGGTTCGACGTCACTTCTGTACAGGTACATCCACTTCACCACGCGAGGCACATCCACTTTCCATTCATCAATCCATTTCATGAGCAGAACTATGTGCGATAGTCTGCTATGCCTGCGCGGCAGTGCTGCATCGTCGCGTGTCATCATGCAGCGTAGAAGTCGTTAGTCGTCGTAAGTGAGGTTGAAGGGTCACTCGCAGAGCGCCACCAAGTCTCCAAACCTGCCAGCCATCATGTGAGCCGGCCCAACACCATCACAGATGCAATGCAAGAAAGCAAGCAATATGCTGCCCACCCTCAATTCATCTCCACGTTGGTGTCCTCATCCTCGGCCTCAGCCTTGACCTTCTCCTCGGCAACCGGAGTCTCGCTCTCGACCTTCTCTTGGTCGTCAGCAGCAGCGGTGACCTTGGCGGGGGTCTTCTTCTTGGTAACTCTCTGCTTCTTGGGCTTTGGAGTGGCTTCGTCGCCGTTCTCCTCGCCCTCGACGGCAGCTTTGGCACCGCGCTTCTGCTTTCGTGTCAGTCTGGAGTGAGTCTGAAGCTAGGTCAAGATGCTTACCTTTGGAGTCTTGGCTGGTGGCTTCGCTGGAGTGTCCTCCTCGCCGTTCTCGCCCGCTGCCTCCTTCAGCTTCTTGAGCTCCGTGCGCTGCTTGTCGAGCCAGACTTGGCAGGCCTTCAGGGAGCGGCCTTCTGGCAACTTGACTTCCTTCCAGTTGATCTTGTCGCAGGAAGAGTTGATGATGGCGAAGAGGAGACCAAGCTGTTGGACTGTTAGCGGCATGCTCTGTGCTACTCCGAATTCGCTAAGGTAGGGTGAAGCGATACCTTCTGAACCTCAGTCCAGGTCTTGGAGTTGGCGGCCTTTTGTTCTCCGGCTTCAGACGCCTTCTTTTCTCCTGCGTCAGACATGGCGGAAGTGATTGCTTCTTGGATGAGGTTTTGTGTTGATTCAGATGTGAGGAGACCTCGAGGCATCAACCTTAGGTCGGGACTGTTGTGCTATGAGTGCGGGTTTCGTTGGGGTGTGGGAAGAGGAAGAAGAGGACGACAGAGGGAAGAGCGAGCTTAAGTGGGCGACACAGAAGTGGAGAGCTCACTTCTGAATAGGCTGCCATGTGAGTACATGATTGTTCGTGCAGCTCCTATTGTCACGGACCCTCAGCAGCTTTCCATTCACTCAATGAATGGCAGTGCCCCACTATCACGGCTCGCGCCACGCTACAATCCCTGTCCAACGGCCGACAATACCTGCACCGCTGCCTGCGTACGGCACAGCAGTTCGATAGCAGAAGCTGTGGTGAAGGCTTTTGCGCTCTGCAGTCACCCTCGCCAACATCAGCCTCCACATCGACGGACACTTCTTGAAAGCTCAAGCTCGTGACCGAAAAGTCTTCGCCCGCCGCGATTCTCTCAATTACACTTCACTTCACCTTGCCTGTGATCTGAGCATTCTGCTCAGCACACCATTTCACATGGCACCTTTCACACCGCCGTTCACCCCAAAGTTGTTTCGACAACACCTGGACTATCTCAAAGGCAAACGAAACACCACTTCACCAACACCTCAACCAATAATGGCCAGCAACAGCAACGACCACAGAGACTCTCCTTCCGCGTACGACTCCCCGTCACCGCAACACGCATCGCCTTCAGGCCGAAAGCGCAAAGCGGAGGCGACTGATATCGAAGACTCTGGCAGCAAGCGCCTTCACCTTGAGTCCGACGGAACAAAGAAAGCCGTTGACGGCCAATTGGTGCCAGTTGTCTCTCGCCGCGAGACTGATGCGCAACTTCTGCTCCATCAAGACCACCATGACTCGGTGAACACTGCCCGGGGTGACGAGAGCGAAGACGAGTTTGTCGACGCTGAAGAGGATGTCTTCACCTCGCGCGACCCTACCACGCTCGATTTATCAGTAGGTGCTGGCAACTTCGATGTGAGCATGGATGATGCGAACGACGATGAGCTCAGCGCCTGGCGCGCAGACCACACAGAGCCTCCGAGCACTTTTATGTCGGACCAGGCTGACGCAGACTTGTTGAGCGCCAGCTTGTTTCCAGAGCTAGGGCCGATGGGTGCTTACGCGTTGGATGGAGATGACATCGGCCTCGCTGAACCAGATTACGGACAGGAAGGCATCGATGACGGCATAGAGGCCCGGGTCAATGAGGATGATGTTCTTGATCTTACGCAATCTCGCCCTTTGGAGCGTCCTGAGATGAACACTAGTGGTGTTGCGTTCCACGACCAGACAGCGTGTGCTCAAAAGTTCGATGAGTTTGATCAGGAACAGCAGGCAAACGAGCCGGAACTCACTCCATTCATCAATGAAACTCAGAACCAGATGTCTTATCCTCCGGCAACGAATGAGGGTGATCAGGAAATGGATACAGATGAACCAGACCTCGATGCGTTCATTGCTGAAGCAAATGGAAAGCGACCATATGCTAAGCCCCTCGAGGATGAGCCGATGTCTGAAGCTGCCGTCGAAGACCTCGCATCGGCATCTCAACCGCAAGCACCTACTCACATCGAAGAGGAGAACGGAGTCCACAAGCTCGTAGGTCAGGATGGCCAGATTGACGCCTTCATTGTCAAGATTGGAGCCACACCAGAGTGTGATCCACAGCCACATGCCCTGCCTGGAAGCGGCGAGTTGGCTCACGAGCATCAAGAGCACCAGCAAGGCTACACTGCAGGCTCGGAATTACTCAATCTCAACTCTCTGAACGATCAGCCGGATCTTGAGATCGTTGCTTGCAACGACTCTGCCCTCGCCCAGTCCTATGAAGCACAAGGCTATACATATCAGGACCCATCCAAGCGCATCGCCACGCCTCCTCCACCAACTCCGGCAGCACCAGCAGCCAGCACTTCCAACTCCCAGGGCCAGATCCTCCTGCCTGACGGCTCTACCTACAACGTCTCCAAAACCAACGCGAGCACTGCCGTCCTCCGCACCGCCGAACTCGCCAGAATCGCCGGCACCGACGGACCCGTCATCCCACGAGACTTCTCCAAATCCTTCGAAGCTTACCACGCCTTTCACGTGCGCGCCCTCGCCTGCCGCCCTGAAATTCCAATCCCCTTAGCAAGCCACCGCTACTGGATCGCAATCCTCTACCCAACTAAGAAACCGAGAAACGCCAAATCCGACAAAGATTTCATGTGGATGAAGGGAAACCGTTTCTCGACCGTGTGCACCATCTGGCACAACTTCTCACTGCGTACAATGGAAGAGGATTTTGTGCTGACGTGTCGTGGGGAGGTGCTGGATATGAAGGATCAGGTGCAGGAGTTGGATTGGTTTGACAATAAGTTTGTGGTGATGAGGGCTGTGAAGACGGGAATGCTGGAGAAGATGACGAATGGGAAGCCAAAGGGGTTGTTCGGTGAGATTGGAGTGATTCCCGAGAAGAAGATTGAGGTTGTGGAGCTGGAGTGAGAGGGATGAGAGATGAGGGTTCTGGTGGTTGATTCAAGGAGAGGGTGGGAAATTTTTGAATGATGCAAGCTCGACCGATCCTCGCATCGAGCGGGAAGGGATCTACTGCGTGCGATATTGCGGAGAGTTCGCCTGTGAAGTTTCTGGAATTAACACACTGCGATCTGATTGCTGATCGCTTCGCTGAATGGCACGAATGAGGTCCTCAAGCAGAAGCAACGGCTTTGGTGCTGCGAGTAAGAAGCGATCTACTGCGTGCAATTTTGAGAGAAGAGTTGCATGTGAAGCTCCTGGACTAATTGGACCGCGACTCGATCGCTGATCGCTCCGCTAAGTGAAGCAGTGGCTATAGTGCTGCGGCTGACTGGGCTGCATTCGCAAGCACACGACGAAATACATCGTGAGCTCAATCACATCTTACTTGAAGATATGTAAGAGTAGCATCAAACTCCCTGAATCTTTCGCTAAAGTCTTCTCGCGGCTTTTTGCTTTGTCTGGGACTGGTCCTGCTCTGTGCGCTCCGCTCGGTGGCTGTTCTGTTTCCAACACCGGCGCTGTTCCGAGCCTTACATGCCTCCAGTCATGGCCCTGGCTCGTCAACCATTCCACGCCCGCCAATTAGACATCAAATTCGATGTCTCGCACGTGTTCATCCTCGGTCTGCTTCTCTGGCCATGAAATCCCTATGCTTGAATTGGTGCTATTCGTCCAAGCCGAAGCGGTCCGGAGGCGCGAGATGGGCTCGCACGCCTCGGATTCCTGGTATACGCATCTCATTCCACGGCCGATCACGATCGCTGCAATGACTCCTCTCCAGGCCCTCAGCACGAAGTTGCCTGAGCAACTGCGGCAGCCATGTCCCAATGCTCATGTGGCTCCATCATTTCAGCTGTAATTCTTCCCGGCATAAGTGGAACACGAAAAGATGCTCCGCCCTTCTGCATGCAACCCAGTCTTTCTCACCCCTCCGTTCTCCTACTCCAATTTATCCAGATGCTCCAATCGCGTAAGCACCACCTGTTTGCTAGTCTCCTGGATTTCGCCTGCAAGGAAGACTTCGTCCAGAATGGCATAAACCTAGCATTCCACCAAAGTCAGCTTTCTATGCTCTTTCCCTCAAATTGTCCGAGGATATCCGATCTCTTGTCCCATTTCCCCGACTCATCTCATTCGAACGTACCTTATAGAAGTTGAACACCAAATCCAACTCACACACATTCCCAAAGAACTGATCCAGTACTTCAACGAAGAAATGTATTGCTTCCAAATACGCTAACTCATTATCGTTTGCATCTACGCACGCGCAGAAGAATAACCCGGCGTATCGGCGATAAACGATCTTCGAGGAGCCGCGGAATTCGACGAAATTGGATTGGTGCTTTTGGTCACGAGGTGCTACGAGACGGTGGACTTCGCCTTTGAGTTTGATTTTGTCGTCGTCGTTGTAGGGGGAGTACCATTTCGCTAGCCGGGTCTTGCCTCTATCAAGAGGGGTCAGATTGTAGGGAGGTTTGGGGGAAAGACGGGGGAGACGTACTGGCGATTTTGGATTAGAATGAAGGAGATGACCATTTTGGAGGCGAGCGGAGATCTGGGAGAAGGATTTCGAGGATTGTGAGCGAAGAGGTGAGGTGCATTGGCAGTGCTCGTAGCTGGCGAGTAGAGCTGTGGTGTGTGCTGTCTCGTGGGCTTCGGCAACTCTAGCAGCCCGGTAGGGACTAGCGCTGGTATCACGTCTGAGAACATGAGACAGCAACGGCAACTCGAAAGTGCACTCTGCCTTCTGCACTCCATTATCCTGCTCACCAACCTACTCGTAGTGGCAGTCGCGTGCGCTTCTGCCCCATTCCAACACGCCGGAGGTAGGTGACAACTTTTGCGCATCTCATACCTTTGCATCGCTCACGGCCGACTCGTCTGCGACGCGTCGTGCAATGACAACTCAGCAGCTCAGGCAAAGCAGGACAACTCCACGCGATGGCCTGCACAGTCACTGTGCCATTCTGGCCTGTCTCCTATGACAATGTACACTGGTCCAAGGACAATCAGATTGCCGTACTCGGAGGCGAGCACGTTCTCATCGTCACACCACGTCTAAAGGAGCCCTCTCCCGGCCGCTTATGGTGGGACACGGAGAATCTCATCAGGATCAATGCCTTCATGATTGCCGAGTGCCCGCGAGCGCCTGCCTTGACAGATCGCCACCTGTCGATAGGTGAAGAACTCTCAATCTTTCAAGGTCAAGCCGCAGCGTGGTCGCCTTCTGGCCTTACGAGATTTCGTGGGAGCGCACTTGCTGTGCTGACGAGTAATCATGTTCTGAGTCTGTGGGCCCACGAAGCGGAGGCCAAGGAGACCCCGGCGTGGAAAAGAACTCTTGTGATCAATTGGGCTGTTCGCAAGTTCTACCAAGACCTCAACGCCGCTACGCCAGACAGCGCATTAGATGAGCGGGAGCTCGAAGAGCGATTGCAGATACAGCAAAGGATTCACTCATTCTCATGGATACAGCCATGCTACAATAACCTGGAGCGACCATACCCAGATCTTTTCCCAGGACAACAGTATCTCGTGGTTGCGACCGAAGGTGGCCACTTGTTGCTTGTGCGAATTGTTTCTCCATCCACTCATCAATTGAACAACCAGAAGAGCTGGCAGGCGATTGTGTCCGGGAGTCTGGCAATCGAACGTGCTACTAACTTGGTCAGCAATGACACTGCTCACACAACGCGGCCGACGACTTTGTTTCCTCCAATTTCCGATGATGATTACATTGCAGCTCAAGCCCTCGCAGTCGGCGAGTGGCAATCGGTTGGAAACGATGGTGAACGCATTGCGGCTTTGGCGTACATCGTAAAAGGCATGCTGTTCACCACTGTACTTACACATGATGCGAATGGCTCAGCATCGTTTGGCCCTTCCGAATCTGTGCAAAGATTACTCCACCAACGCTCCGATCTGGTGGGCCCTTTGAAGATCACTCAAGGAATAGACGCAGGCTCTGTCGTTCTATTCGGGCTGGACACCGTTTTTCATGGACAGCTCGTTCTTGACAAAGACACACGCACCGTCCGATGCGACTTTCAAGATCGCCACCTCGATGACAGATGGGATGATGTGACAGCTACGGCGATCACGAGCGGCGCCGATGGGGAAGCGCGCCTGCATATCCTCTCCCATCTGTCAAGTTTGACGTCGCCAACATATGCCCTGAAGCTGCCGATAGCCCCAGAAGCTAGCGCCACTGAGCAGCCAGCATGGCATCAAGCTTTGGAGAACTCCAAGGCAGCTTTTGGAGCTACTTACGATCTCGGAGACCGTGTGCAGGAGCGAACTTGGGGGATCGCGTGCGCTCCCGTCGGCGAATACACAGCTACCTGTGCTAGCATGCACCCAAACGATGTTGTTGCGTACATCATCAATGCCGAACAGGCGTCGTTGCTGAATATCACGATCGAATCAGAGACGCATGGGGACCCGTTGGAGCTGAGTGCTGACGTGCTTGGCATCTTCGATGGCCTATCGACAAGCACAGTCTTATTTTTCCTGAAACGGCACCTGGAGCGCAGCGCCGAATCGGATATCCCAGTGGAAATCTCGAGCGAGGGCCTGGTCAAGGACGTGAAAGGTTTGCTATCACCCAAAGTCAGCACAGGTCGCGGTCAACAATCACAAGACGGCGATAGTCTTGATGCGCTGCTGTCGCAGGCAAGAATCCGGATTTTTGCAGACCAAGAAGTGCGACACGCTCACGCGCAAAGAATTTGCGACTTGGCCGCAGAGAGCAACACAGTTCGACCCGATTGTATCATCACTATAGTCAGACAAGTTGCGGAAGTCCTGTTCGACTCATCCCAGGAGCAACTTCACATTGGTACCCTCAGTCTGTGCATGCGAAGGATCTATGACATGGCGTTGTCTAAGCTGGACAAGGACTATCTATTGGGCGACACCGAGCCCTCGGCGAGGGGATGGAACGAACAGTGCAAGATATGCCAGCAGCCAATAGTCTTTGAGAACTTCAAGTGGGCGAGGTGTCAGCAAGGACACCAGTTCAGCAGATGTGCGCTTTCGCTCCTAGCGATCCAGGAGCCCGGAACGACCAAGCACTGCAGTGTATGCGACCTGCAATACTTCGATGAAACAATCGCTCCAGACTTTCAGTTGGACGATCATGACATAGAGATGGCCGATGTTCTGGAAGGGGAAGTTTCTTCGACTACTCCAGCCAATGATGGGTGGGTCAAGATTTCACAAAGTGGAGATGCTACTGCACGACCTAAGACCACCCTGGCAAGACTCCTCTTTGCAGCATGCGACGTGTGCATATATTGCGGCGGCAAGTTTGAGGATTGAATGCAGCAGTTGTGTGACCTGTCGCGTTAGCCAATCTCTACCCGCATTCCACGTGTTGCTGGGACGGACTGATAACAACAGTGACTTCACTGCGGAAACGCTTATGCGCGCTAATTGTCGCTATGCACGTCTTTGATGTATCTCGTTCACGCGTCAAGCGTGATTAAGACTTCTCGCACAAGACAAGAGGTCTCTGCTCGCCGCGTCAGAGAAGCTAGCTTCTATCAGTGCGATATATTGCACGCCGCCAAGCCGACCGATCGAGCGGATTGCATGTAACCGCATCGACACGAAACTGCACGCGATAGGAAACTTCCCGCAATGGATACTGGGAGAGAAGAGGATCATGGTATACACATGGACAGCAATAGCATCAGATTTTCCAACTCGCCAGCCCGCAGAACGCAGGTCCAGCAGGTGCAAAGTCCAACTAAAAGCATACATCCCGAGCACAACGCCATGAATGATCAAACGGAGTCGATCCACAAGCAAGCGGATTATGGAATGCGAACGACGGACTTCTTCGATGATGAGTCTGGTGATGAAGGTGACGGGTTACCTCGAGCCATCACAACGGATACGTTTGACTCTAGATCAAGGTCTCGTTCACCGGCCAAGCGTAAGCAGATGCCACCTTCTGGGCAGTCATTTGTGTCGAGATGCGAGCCTAAGAGGGTCAGCATGAAAGCATTGGAGCCCGAATCGGAAGGATATCAGCGAGTGGATTCCAATTTAGATCGTCAAGTACCGAATCCTGATATGGCGGACACGGAGTCTTATGTTGGGTCTGTGGACGAGTTCTTGCCGCAAACGAGTCCAGGTGGATCGCAGCTTCCAAAACCTGCTGCGCGACTGTCTTCCACGACGCGGTTTCGAACGTCCGGGCTAGGATGGAATGCTGCATCGCAGGCGGCAAACTACCAGAACATATATGGACACAATCGTGGATCTTCGACGTACTCCGACAAAGTTGACCAAAGACTTGGCGTGCATCAGATGGCTTATGAGATGCTCATTCAGAACATGATCAATGACCCAGAGTTGGTGAGCAACAAGCGATCAACGCTGAAAGAACAGAGAATCTCGATGCTACCCGCAGCACTGCGCACATTCGACCCTCGTAGCCCTCGGGACCAACTTCCCGCAAATCCATCGCCAGAACGAACATCGTCCCATCGTAGCGGCAAGAAGGCTCGTTTTGTGCCTTCGCCCATTGATGTGGGTGATACACGGAATTCTCTCCCAAGCGACCTCGTTCGAACACCGTATCCACATTATCGAGATTATCGGAAGGATCTACACCGATCACCACCAATTCCAGAGAGTCCTGGTGCTCTACAATCAAGCGACAGTCTCCTGACCCTCAGCATCCGACGCTCAAACCCGAACTCTCGACCACGCGTAACGACGCTCACGATCCCGGCCTCGAATGACTACTCTGCAATACGGACGAATGAGAAAGGCACTACGGAGCAACATACTTCATCCCACAACTTCGACGACCAGGACTTGTTCCATCAAATTCACAGCGCTTACAGATCCCTCTCCGGTCCGTTTCTCCGTGCTTTCTCAGCGCGAAGTCTTTCTCGCATCGTAGTATCTGGTCCCACAACACGAGGCGCGGATACTGGGCACGGCTGGCTGCTTGATCCTCGGAGTCCAAGGATTCTAGCGTATCAAGGTCTCACGGATACTTTTTCAGAAGAGAAGTTCATGGAAATGTATCGCCGACCAGTGGCGGGCAGACAAAGATTCGCGTTTGTGCATTGGGCGAGACGGTTGGCTGGTGCTGGAGGAGGTTCGCAGCAAAAAGTTCGTTCGAGCACGAATGAGAGGAATGTTGAGAGAGATGCTGAAGTTGAAGCTGAAGCTCCGCAAGGACAGCCGAATGCAACGCCTTATTCTCCGAACGATTATGGGGAAGACGATGATATTATCTTTCGAGCTGAACAGCCTGAGGGTTTGGAATTCGTGGTCAGCTGGAGCGCATCGAGGATTCTTTGCGCTTTGACTGCGATTCTGATATTTTCGATTGCTGCGTGCTTACTGTGGATCTTCCTTGGAGACCAAACAGCGCCCTCTGAGCCTTTCACACTAGGTAGTGCAGGCTTTCGAGGCGCGGGGGATAGAGTGGAAAGTGGAGTCTTGATTGGGGTTCTGGTCTTGCTAGTCGGTCTCACGGGCTTCGGAGGGTGGCTGGGTGTTAGCTGGTTGGTGATGTGAGGTTGACAGGGCAGGTAATATGTTTCGTAAACTGTTGGAACTTTTTTTTTTCGAAGCAACGTAGCTTTTCTCGTAGTTCTTTTCTTAGTTCCTATGATGAGGGTTGAGAGTCGTGATGCCTGTCACTTTGACATCTTTTTCTAGACTTCGATCTTCGAAACTGGACGTGGTTGGACAAGCTTTGCAAAATGGCGTGCTTGATCGGGGTGCTGAAACGTGAGGCATGCAGGTGTTGTTTATGCTTGGGGATAGTCGTTGGGTTCATGACTCGCTTCAGGAAAAGTTTTTACTTTGGACTGGTGGCCTTGTTATAGGTCGTGTGCGATGTTCTGTATTAGCTTGTTGGTCATTGAGATACCGGATTGATGAAGCAAGATGAGATAAGTGAAGTGGAAGAAGTGCTTGAGGCACTACATTATTGTAGTGCTGCATCTCCCAAAAGCCCCATACCATCCATTACAGCGGTCTAACAGGTCCGCACCACGCTCAACACCTTGCACGTACAAATACATGTTTGTAGAAGTGGCCGTGAGGCCGATAAGTCTAAGCCTTTCTTTCTCGTGTCATT
Organism: Cercospora beticola; assembly: GCF_033473495.1. Lineage (NCBI taxonomy): Eukaryota > Fungi > Ascomycota > Dothideomycetes > Mycosphaerellales > Mycosphaerellaceae > Cercospora > Cercospora beticola. The sequence goes on from NC_088942.1 coordinate 2,298,701, forward strand.
CCATTAGCTTCTCTTGCGCGTGTGTCATTGTCACCTCCCAGCAGCCGAACTGCTTCCTGAAGCCAGCCTCACATGGCAGGGCTGGGTAGGCTTTGCTTCTTTGGTCGAGGTCTTGCTCGCAGTGATCCTGAGGAAGATGCTGGGTCCGCAATTGTTGTCGTAGCTAAAGCAGCCGAGGCATAGTAGCGTGCCATGACCTATGAATGTGTTAGTCTTGAAGTTTGAGATTGGCGTGAAAGGTTTTGTGCGTACCGCAAGTACAGATGAAACTCGCTGAGGTGTTGTCTCGAGAACACTTGCAGCAGATCCAGGACATTGTGGTCGAGCTCCTCTCGGCAGTAAACTGGAAGCTGAGAAATGCTGCTAGGCGGCTGCGTTGTGTTTGATTTGGGTTTGTTCTGTTGCTGGTGCTATTGTTTGCCCAGCGCGGCAAAATAGATCGATTCGCCGACGTGTGCAGCAGGCTCGTCCAGTCACTGCTCCGCCGCTCGAGGAAAATCGAGCTTGTTGGCGTGCGAGTGGACGAGCGGGCAGGTCTTGACCTGTTCCTGATTGTGGTTGCCAAAGTCACTACGTCTTGTACAGCCCAACGCTGCCGATCTTTGTTAGAGTGGAGGAACAAATTTTATCTTGTGTTTATTAAGTGAAGCCTGATATCGTTTCGTTGTATGCAGGGCGAAAGTCTAAAAGGCATTGATGCTTGCGTTGTCTGAGTTTGAGCTTGCGAGTGAATGGCGAGCAGCAATCGTGATTGGCTGGCAAGAAGTATACCGCTTCAGCTGCGACAAGTGGATATTATATGAATGACTGAGCTCTGGAAAGTTTTTGCTGAAGATTCTGCTTGAGGGTGTGTGGATGCGACGGACGGGGTGTTGTGTCTTGAGTTGAGGCACGCTGATTGCGGCTGCCTTGCTTGCCAGTGGTGCAGGTTTGATGCGAGGAGCTTGGAGCAATCTGTTCGAGGCTGACACGGAGACTTATATGCGGTGGCGCGACATTGCCACAACGTTGGCGTTGGAAGTGTTCGTGGTCGTCCTCTGCTAGAGCTCTAACAACCTGCTTTTCTGCGGTCCACGAGCAAGCCAGAGGGTCAGCTTGTGTCTGCGACATGTGATCCATATGCCACCCGCCTGACCACATCAGCGGAGCGCGCTGGCTGTTCCCGCAGAATGCTGCACAAATGTATACAAGAGGCGCCATCTGCAATTCGCTGCGCTTTTCAGGATCATGGTCAGCAAGAATCTATGCAGTCCCTCGGGACGAAGTGAGCCATGTCGTGGCATCGTGTCGCCCGGCCGTTCTCTCTCATCGCAGAAGGCTGCGCGTTCGTGTGATGGGGAGAGACTCCCGGTCATATCGACTCTGGTCATCCTGCAACAAGACGGATGCAGATGCCGTTACAATAACAGCGATGGTGAAGAGGTTGTCATGGTGCAGTGGAGGAGGTTGTCCACGCTGCGGCAGTAGCCGTAATACCTGATTTCCCAGCTTGCCAATCTCATCCACTGTACGCAAAGAAGACACCGAAATCCTCACATTTCGCCGCGTGTGTCGACATCGACCAGTATCGCGCATCTCGTCGCGAGCTCAGCTATAGCCGTCGTCGCCGTGCTGCCGCCTTCGCCGCCGCCTTCATTCGCCAGCGCAGCGCGTGTCATTCCCGGGACGGACTGCTAGCGACTCGCGACATGTGGAACAGGAGCCATAGTGAATGCTGCATGGAGAAAGAGACTGGACAAGCCGCCTTGAAGCACCGCTGAGTCAACATATACATTGACACAGGTTGAGACCTTGACAAGTGTGGCCGGCCACGATGCAGGGCCACTACATGTCTTCCCACTGTTGCAGTCGCCAGGCTCTTTGAGACATCTTTCGTTCAGCTGTCGGGACGACCTTCCACCGGAAAGCAAAACAGAAACTAGAATGAACATTGCGAATTCCTCCGCCCAGAGAACTCGAGTGCCCTTTCGACCCTTGTCTCTCTGCCTTGTATGGCGTAGCTAAGGCGCTCTATCTCGACAAGCGACGTAATCGTGGATCAAGTTCGCGAGAGAGATCGCGACTTGTGCATGTCTTGAGTTTCCATTTTGCTGTCCGCAATTAGGATGACTTCGTGGAGAGGTCGAAAGCGTTGGAGTATGACACGAGAGGCCGTCCATCGCTGCAGTACTTTGCTTGCGACTGCGCGTTTCTTCGACCTCGCACACATTCGTTGCTTCTACCCACGCTTGGAGTCAAGACACTTGGTCCTGACGCGCTGTTGGCCTTTGCGTCAGATACAGAGTGAGACCACCTGCATAGTCATCACTTTAATGAATCGGAGGTTCATTGTCCCACGGGCGGTCCAGTGTTGTGGTTATTCACGAATCATGTGCGCTCGAAGCAGGCCCTGTCCTGCGGAAAAGCTACCGTACTAATCTTGGACATCATTTAGCGGAGCACAGAGATCTGACCTCCGGATTAAATACAATCTACGTCCGTCGAAGTGTTTGTGGCTGCGGGCCAATATCAAGCCGCCGGTGCAGTATCAGTAATCTTAAGAATAGAGTTCAGGTATACAAATAGCTTCGTTCCGCTCTTTGAGAAACCAGAATCAAATCGGATGAACATCAGAACTCTCCTTACAAGAACAAACGCACTTCCACGGCGCACCATGGCTGATACACGCAAGAATGTCCTAGTTGCAGGCATGGGCCACTTTGTCTCTGCAGATTGGGAGCAGCAAGGCAAAAATGGACAACAGAATACCAACAGGCAGACTGTGGTTGATGTAATATTGCCTCGCCTTCACCCTGCACAAAGATCTGACGTTTCACAGGAGATGGAAAGAGCGAAAGCGGAAGGCTACGATTACTCTCTCGTGGATGTGAACCCGGAAGACCCAGAAGACACACTTCGACGGATTAAGGAGGTATTGCAGAAACGACATTGTGATATCTTCATGATAGGCTTCGCGGTTAGAGGCAATCCGGTACGTTAAGCGAACCACCATTGATTGATTTGAGCGTTCAACCTGACCCCGCTACTAGAAATTCACATCAATGTTCGAACAACTTGTGAACACCAGTGTCGAGGTGTCGCCCAAAACCAAATTTGGCTTCTTTCCTAAGCCGGACGAGGTGTATTCAACGCTTGTGAGGATATCGTCGTAGAACGGTTCAAAAAGGCTATGGAGCATACCGGTTGCTGGGAGATCATCAAGTGTTTGATGTTGTTCAGGCAAAGGGATGTGCTGGTTATACTCTGCCAAGACGCCATGTGCGTGGGTGGGGCAGCCGCCCTGCAGCTTGCGTCAGGCAGCTCTCTACGCGGTGAGAGGCAGCCACTTTATCTTTTGTACACAACAAACACGTCTTCCTCCCAAGCAACCTCCTTTTTCTCCTTCGCACTCCTTCGTCATGTCAATCACGCCCGAAGCTATCTGGGCTGCTTCGCCTAGCACCACCCGCGGCCAACCCACACCTCTCTCCGCCGACAGCAAGGGCGAGCGAATAGCTTATGCTTCCAACAAGTCCATCTTTGTCCGGTCCATTGACAACCCAGAAATCGCGAAACAATACACCGGTCATACAACAACCACCTCCGTTGCCCGATTCTCTCCTTCAGGCTTCTACATTGCCTCTGGTGACATTTCAGGATCCGTCCGTGTTTGGGATAGTGTTGGAGCTGAGACCACGAAGGGCGAATACCACATCATCGCAGGCCGCATAAACGATATTGCTTGGGATGGTGATAGTCAGCGGATAATTGCAGTCGGAGATGGCAAAGAGAGATTCGGGCACTGCATTACAGCAGACTCTGGGAACAGCGTGGGAGAGATCAGTGGTCACAGCCAGCAGATCAACTGTGTCGATGTGCGGAAACAGAGGCCACTCCGGGCTGCAACAGGGAGTGACGATATGAGCATGTGCTTTTTCCACGGAGCGCCCTTCAAGTTCAACACAAGTGTGAGAGGGAAGCATGACAAGTTCGTGTATGCGACGCAGTTCTCTCCGGATGGCAGCAGCTTGGTCACAGTGGGAAGCGACAAACGGATATGGATATACGATGGCAAGACGGGAGAAGCGGTGAAGCAGATTGGTGAGGGTGAAGACGGACACAAGGGCTCAATTTTCGGTGTGAGCTGGAGCCCTGATGGCAAGAAGGTGGTCACAGTATCCGGTGACCAGACTGTCAAGATCTGGGAGGTCGACAGCGGGAAGCTTGTGCAGAGTTGGAGATTGGGCGAAGAGGGCAAAGTCAGTGTGCAGGATCAACAAGTTGGCGTGGTCTGGCCGCAAGGGCGAAGCGATGGTCTGATCATATCTCTGGACCTTGAAGGCAACTTGAACTACTTCAAAGAAGGTACTGACAAGCCTGTGAAGGTTGTCAGAGGACATCAAAGAGCCATCACAGCGGCGACGGCACCAAGTGATGGCAAGACTTTATGGACAGGATCCGCAGAAGGACGGCTCCGCACATGGGACATCTCGACTGGCTCCGCGGACCTTGTTGACGGCGAAAGTCATTCGAACTACATTTCAAGCGTAGCCTGCCTACCGAGCACTGGAAGTGATGACTCGCGCATATTTTCAGTGGGCTGGGACGACAGTTTGCGGACTGTTGATGCTGCTCAGAAGTCCTTTCTGGGGTCGGCGGTCAAGACAGAAGGGCAGCCAAAGTCGGCAACTGTCGCCATCATTGCTGGAAAGCCGCACACTCTCGTTGCCACTACAGCGGGCATCACTTCATATCACAATGGTGAGAGTGCAGGCGCTTTCCAGACTCCTGCGCCGGTGACAACTGTCGCCGCAGCTGGCAGCGTCGTAGCCGCTGGATCTGACGACAAGCTTGTTCGCATCTTCAATGCATCTTCGGCCTCGTCTTTCTCTGAAGTAACAACACTCAAGGAAGCGACGTCACCGATCTCAGCGTTATCATTCTCGCCCGATGGTAGCCATCTCGCTGTTGGGTTGACCAATGGAAAGATCTTTGCATACTCGAACGCCTCTGGGAGCTGGACTCTCGAGACGAACCGCTGGTCGGCACATACTGCACGTGTGACTTCTCTGGCATGGAGCCCAGCTAACAAGCACGTTGTCTCGGGAGCGCTCGACACGAACGTCTTCGTCTGGTCACTGGCTGATCCAGGCAAACGAGTGAAGGCGAATAATGCGCACAAGGAAGGCGTTGGCGCTGTTGCGTGGATAACAGATGACAAAGTCATCTCGATGGGAGCTGATGCTGCTGTAAAGGTATGGAAGGTTGCAGGCGTGCCGTAGGCGCATCCTTTTTGCTGCAAGCACGATAGATAGACGGCAGAAGGAAAAGCACCAATACATTGGCGAAGATGTGTGATCATCGTCAAAGTTAGATCGGATAGAAAACGGTCGTCACGACCATGTGTCTATATGCTCATCTTTCACGCCTCGTCTGAATACGATGGCGGCTCATTTTCATCCTCCGCGTGCCGCAAAGGCTGTGTTTCCTGCTCTCTTCTCTCTAATCGGATACTCCACAAAGCACACCCTGCTGCTGTCGTGAGCAAGAAGAACATCGCCAGCACAGGGATCAGCTGCAGCGTGATATGCACTGCGCCAAACCACATGTACTCGAACTTGTGCCCCTTGTTCTGAATAAATTGCTTGCGCTCCTTCCTTGAGAACTCCTTAAGTTGGAAATACCGCCATTGCATGAGTGGCCCAGCCCGGTACCCGGTGAGGATGAGAAAGAGCGGAACTCCCACAAACGGCACGAAGTTGAGCGGCAGAAGAATTACAAGCTCGATGATTTGTCGAAATGAAAAGGGATAGAAAGCCGCGCCCTTGTCTCTCGGTCCAAGTCTCTCATAAGGATCACTCTCCTCGAAGTTCTCGGACACTGCTCTCCGCTTCTTGACGAGATCCTCATATCCTTCGCCAACCATAACCGCGTCGAAGACGTCTACTTGGGTATGATCTACCAGCATACCTTCGAAGAGAAGTTGGATTACGACTGCTCCGATTCCAAGGATAAAGAATGTGGCGTTCACCCAGGCGGATCCATGGTAGTGGAATAGGGCCAGGAAGCCTACGATAGGGAGGTAGGCTGTCAAGAATAGAATTGCCAGAACGCAGGTGGAGAGGAGGGTCAGTGGGACCAGGCGACTTTGGAGGAGAGGCCAGAGGTAGCGGTGAGTGCTGAAGTACCAGATTCCTTTGAGAGGATAGAGGAAGGCTGGAGAGAAGTTGGAGTGGATAAATTGGCGGACTGGCTGTTGTGTTGGAGACATGGTTGCTGTAATTCTTGTTGGCTTAAGGGATAGTGTTGCTGGCGGCAGACGGCGGATTCGGTGCGCGAGTGCACCGGTGAGGTTTGGCTTGTTCTTAGCACTTCTGTTCGTCTGGAGTCATGTATACTTGTCTGATCTTCGAAGTGAACAACATGGTTGCCTGCGCTTGTGAACATGTGAAGCTGGCTGCAAGGTGACGTATGCCAAGGCTATGCTCGTGCTCGCCTTCGAAGCTTCATCTTCACGCGCCACGAGATCTGCAAATGGCTTCAATCCCAAACTTGAATACACTGCGGACTGGCAGACGAGGCAACCGACTTCGAGGACGACGCGGAGGACCGTCAAGCTCCGGTACAGACGATGGATCGATACGGAGTGACGAGCAAGCGGAACAGGCTCGCGACAGAATCATCCAGCAAACGGACGGCGATGCCAGCAGCAGTCGGATGAGCGCTGTCAATCTGGGCTATCTTGAAGACTCATACGCGACGCGGCTCTATCAGCTGGGCGATGAAGTACCGAGAAGGTATCCGATCATAAATCGGGGCACTTACGTCCGAACGAAAGCCATCGACAGGCTCGTAACACAGTTCCTGGAGACGCATCCCGATCAACGAAAACAGATTATCTCTCTCGGTGCCGGATCCGACACTCGTTATTTCAGGCTATGTGCTGGGAAGCGCAACGTTGTGTATCATGAGCTCGACTTTGAGGAGAATGTGAATCTCAAGAGAAACGCGATCAGAAATGACAGCGAGCTGGCGCGCATGGCACTGCCTCAAGAACAAGGCTCGGCGTACCACTTGCATGCGATAGACCTCAGAGTTCTGACGAACAAGTCTCCTCCTATCATACCAGGTCTGGAAGCGGATCTGCCGACTTTGATTCTCAGCGAATGCTGTCTCTGCTACTTTCCACCTGATCTGGCTATTAGTGTTGTGCACTACTTTACTATGAACATCAAAGCAAGCTGCGGCCTAGTTCTCTACGAGCCGATTCGACCCTTTGATGCTTTTGGTCGGACCATGATGTCAAATCTGGCCTCCAGGGGAATTGAGATGCGCACTTTGAAGAAGTACTACTCGCTGGATGCACAACGGCAGCGGCTGAGGGTTGCTGGATTTGAGAGCGGCCAGGGCGCGAGAGATGTGCATCAAATTTGGGAACAGGACGAGTGGATCAGCGATGCAGAACGACAGCGTATCGACAAGCTGGAATGGCTAGACGAGGTCGAAGAGTGGAAATTATTGGCTAGTCATTATTGCGTTGCTTGGGGTTGGAGGGGCGACAGTTTCACTGCTGCGTGGGCTGAAGTACATGGCAATCGAACTCAAGCCGAGGGTTTGGACGATGACATGATGTGATTGAGGGATGCTTCTTTTGCAACCGCGTCGAAGCAACATGACTGTATCGCTAGCAGGCGGCAAGACGGGAGCAATCTGTGCAGAGATTCTTGTGCTTCAAGCGCTGGCCGCTCAGGACCTTACCAAACACCGCGTGAACCGGCTACACATACGCTTCCGGTCCTCTCGAAAGTCTCCGCTATAGGACGCGCAAGCGTACATTCAAGCCTGAATGCCTGGGAACGAATGACCGTGGCCAAGAACAGCGCAGCGCATGCAATCGGAAATAGGTACTTTCCAACTCTCCCCCGGCATTCTTCTGTTTTGTTGTTGTACAGTTCATCAATTACGACCAATCTTATTATTGTTTTTGAAAACAATCACCATCGACATCTTTAGTGAACAACAGCACTCAGCATGGCACCCGTTGTCTGCGGTCTCGACCTTAAGGAAGTCCAATGGAGCAAATTCAAGTGCTCCAGCATGTAGAGCAACGAGTACTACCTTCGCCGAACGAAGTTCGTTGTATATTAGTGCGCTATAATCCTCTGTATAGTCTCCGAATCACTCGGAATAGCCGCCCTTTTAGGTATAATACCTCGCTCCTCTAACATATCTAGTAATCCCTAGCTAACGTATCTTTTAGACTACGTTAATAGCTAGAAACTCGTAGCAAGACTTAATCCGCAAGTTTATAGCTTTAACAACGACTATATCGGAGCTGCATCCTTCAATATCTTCTCCGGGATCTTGGTCGCGGCGATCTTCGGCTCGGCCTTCTTCCTAGACCTTTTGAATATAACCCCAAACCCACTGCCGTGGCATGTCTCCGCCAGGAAGTGAAGGAGGTAGGTCGTAGGGCGGAAGACGGAGTCGCTTGCCCTACGTAAGCAATGTCAGTATGTCAGTCAAAACCACACCACACAGCGGCCGCGCCGCTGTGAAAAAACATCGCGACATGGAAAGCGCGTCGTCGTCGCCTCCGGCTACTGCCGCCGCCGGCAGTGCCGCCCGCAAGTACAGGAAAGGGTACGAGAAGAGAAGGCGCCGCATGCTATAGTCAAAGTCGTAGTGTGTGTGTTGCATGTCTATGGAAACTGGTCCTCAAAACCACCATATCTATTACTCGACTGACTCGTATCTCGTTTTAGAACGCCTCGCTCCATGCCCTCAAATCAAGCTCTCGTAGTAGTGGCCGTCGCCAAAACTCGTCTTGAAGAGAGTGCATCAGCCCAGTATGCACAGCACCAATCCGTCATCAGGGTCCACCAAGTGAAACTTCACAAGAACCATAACCCTGCCTTCACTTTCTCTCAGTGTCTCAACGGCTGCAACAGATGTCTGCGAATCGATCGAGCGACTCCTCTAATTGGTCACGTCCTGTTCTACATCTGCCTACGAACCACAGTTCGTTATTTCTACCCACTTGCAGGATTTCAGACAGCTGGGGTACAGCATACACGAAGTCTCTTGTAGGTTTGATGACGAAATCAGCATCGTTTGATCCCTCAAAACTGTTCATCTCGGCTTCTTGAAGGCCGTTATGAGTTTCATCTGTCTATTGACTGCTCTCGAGAACTATAGGAAGGCCTTATAACATTCGCAGAAGTATATATCGTCACAATCTTCCGAAGCAGAACGCCGTCAACGCCACATCGATACCATCAAGAGCAGCAACACGATGCAACTAACGCTCGCTACCTCGCTCCTCGCGCTCAGCGCCTTTGCTCTCGCAGAAGCCGATGGCCCACAACATGGCCCTCCACCACCTCAGGGCGCCGCGGCAATCGAATCCGCCGTAACCAGTCTGGCCTCACAAACGAACTTGCCAGCTGATATCACCTCTCTCGCTCCTGCTCTTAGCTCTGCTGGTATCACTGGTGTTGTCATCTCTGGAAGTGCGGAACCTACTGGCACTAGTGGAAGCGATTCTTATGGCAACGAAGGTCAATCTGGAGGACAAGGTCAATCTGGAAGTGAAGGAGAGTCGGGCAACAGTGGCGACAGCAATGAGAATAACAACAACAACGATGATGATGACAATAACGGAGATCGCAATGGGGCTTCGGTTCCTGTACCGCAGGTTGTTGTTGCTGGTGGTGCTGCGGGGTTGGGTATGGCTGTGTTGGCTTTCCTTTAGTTGTGCTGCGGTTGTCCTTGGAGGTTGTGTGCTGTATGGAGTTGTCGGAGCGTAGTGCCATGTGATAATTGCTATTGCTTCACAAATCGGTCTCTGCGTCGATGGAGCTGCAAATACACTCGACTGGAGTGAGGTAAAATCGCGGCTTCGTGCGACTGAGGTTTCTGGAGGTTTATTGTACTATTAGAAAGATACCACCCGTGTGGCGCAAATGGTAATCCCGTAAATATACACGTCTCTCTTGGGAGTACTGGCTATCAAGACCTGAGCCGTGAACAGGCGCTAAAGATGCATAGTTGATTGGCCAGCTTCTGCTGTGCCGCCTACGCCGCGAACACTAGGCTGACATATTAGGACGACCTCCGAAAACCTCATGTTTCGAACAGATACTCGTCTCATCTCCTAGAATGTCAAATCCCTACATGATCAATCCGGCCAGCCCACATACAGAGACACTGGTCGTACTGGACTTCAACTGCGAGCTTGATCTGGAAAATTATCCCGCCTGGAATAAGACACTGCAACAATTTTTTGAACATGGCGCTTGTCAGGGTCTAATGTGGTCGAAAGTGATCGATAGACCACTCCAAGCCGTGATGCATATCTGTAAGCCTGACGATGGTCTCTGATATGCAGTGAAAGAAAACTTGTTGACAACACGCAGCCTGGCACCTTGACACAGACCCAGCACGAACAGAGCTCACAAACGGGACCTGGATAGAATTGGCACCTTTCCTCCAGGACATGCCTCGATCGCAAGACATCAAACTGGGTATCAGGTACTTCTTCACCACGCCCAGTCTTTTCCATGAGCTTGTTCTGATCACGGGTGACCCTGACCTCGTTACACCTGAATGCCTCCAGAGTGTGGACTGGCTGCTCGAGCGAACTATGCCTCAAATCAGTGGCACTCAATCTGAGTTTCTCCTCAGCTGCGTTCGTGGCATCACAGCTCCTGAAGATTCGGGGGCTACGAGAACGATCGCTACACTATGGGCTTGGCCTAGTCTGCAGCGTCGAGAACAGTTCATAGACCCGGAGCAGGACTCACTTGGAGGAGGCACACAGTACCATGATCTGTTTGGACTCACAATGCGCAGACTTGAGGGTTGTGGAGCGACGGTGACAAAGTACCTGCTTCACTTGCAGCAATGGAGGCCAAAGAAGAAACCAGAAAAGCGACAAAGAAAGTGCGTTGTGCTGTAGTTCTTCGGTCGCTGCCTGCGGTGCATCGCACGAGCCCGGGAGTTCCGTACACTGTCTGCTTACATGTCGCGATCACAGCGGGTAGTTCACGAGGCTGCTCCTTGCATGCGGCGTGCTCACGGGCTGTGGAACGCGCGCATACAGCTCTGATCGACCAAAGTACTCGCGTGAAGGCTTCTTTGGTCTCTCAGATTTCCAGAGGCTCTGAGCTGACTGGGTGGGCCTTGGGCGAAATTTTGCTCTAGAAGACAGTCCGAGACATCGCTGCCGTCCGTCGACAACTTTGGATCAGCAATCGCCAAAAGGTCTTCCTTGGTAGAAATCGATAGAAGGCTCTCAGGTAGCTAGCTTGGCCTAGAGCAAGGCTGTACCGCAGTGGATCGGTCGCAATACCACTCCCTGGGCCCGACGGCTCTGGGTCAAGGCTTGTAGTCATCCCGATATCCATGCACTACTTCCTCACAGCTACTCTCTTCCCTCTGCAACCCCTCCTTGCCAATTTCAAGCTTCCAGTTCGAATCAGGTATCTGACACTCCGGACTTCCTTGATTGGCGAGAACTGCACCAATATTCGCCTCTCGGTACGTTTTGTATATTTTCCGTGACTGCAGGTTCACAAAGAGAATTACGATGCCTCGTGTAGGGTATGGCTTGGTCGTGAACTCCCAATACCATGTGATGGTGTCGCAAGTGTTCGATGTGAAGATAGTGTTGACGCTCGGTACGGCAGGGACGGCGGCTTCCTGTTCGAGCATCTCTTGCAGATTGTGCGCGAGCGTGGTGTTCAGCTGGGATCTCGTGAGCTATGAACAGCAGCATTCGGGGAGAGCACTGAACATACTGGTTTCTGAAAGACGTAGCTCAGACTATCGGAAGTCGTGGTGACATTCTCATCAACCAGCTCTTCCAGCACCGTCCGATTACCTGAGTATTTTGTAAGGTACAGAGTGTATTTTTCGATGATCTGCGCCGTCTCGTCTCTCGTTAGGCAGGACTCATTGGTATTTCCACTGCTGCTTTCTGCGTGGACTGAAACGCCGCTTAGGACTAGCAGGAGCAGAAATACCAATTTGGAGATTCTCGTCGGGACTGCCATTCTTATTGTTGATTTTGATGGAGACGAATGGGAGAGAGAAAAGAGCCTTCAAGAAGAAGACCGCTGGAGACCCGGCCATGGTCGTCACAGGTATCGGAAGCGAAACGATCTTGCTTCAGGAGCAGAGCTCTCTTCTGATGTGTTTGGTGTCCTTATGCTGCATGTTGTGCAGCCACGGACTGCTTGAGCTGTCTCATCTTACCTTGCAGCTTATTGACATCATGGAGACACAACACAATAGCATGATGAACAGTGCTTTGCGTCTATTTCGTTTGATCGCCTTGGCAGCATGGCTGTCTCCAAGGATTTGCTGGTCTGAAGAGGAGGCGTGCAATCTTGGCTCCCTGTTATAATTGCGAGCAGCTAAGGGAAAGGGTCCAGTTGTGCAAGATGCTTCGAAGCAACGAGAAAATTTCGCAGTTGCCTGAAGGGAGGGAGTGCGTGGCAGCGATTGTGCAGCGGACTGTTTCAACACAAGAACAGCCCACGCTATCGCAATCAGCTCGCTGATGAACCCCAATAGTCATGTCGCTGCCGCATTTGCTTATTTGTCAGACTCAGGACCAGGTTTCAGGCGCGAGATGTTTGCGTGACAGAGTAAATCCGGGCTCAAGGGATAACAATACTGCACCGTTCCTGGCACGATGGTCCTGCCATATCTGCGGCGTTGGCGTTGAATGTACGAAAGTCCAACGAAGGCAAGGTCCTTGATGTGAAGATCAAGGAGGAAGTAATGGAGGCAAGCTGTGGACAGCAAAATGGAAACTGAGAAACACGTACACCTTGTCCTCTCTCCTCGCAACCTTGACTCTACGCCTACATCGCTACTCGAGACACAGTGCCTCAGCGACGTTGTGTCAGGCAGAGATTTGGGTGCCCAAGAGCAGTCAATGCGCCGAGCAGAGTGCGCAGAATTGGCCTTGATTTCTGTTCTGCTTTCTGGCGGGAGGTAGGGTCACGGTCGTCAGTGCGGACGGCGAGCGGGAGCGCCCGCTCGGATTCGGAAAGCCGCATATCTTGGCTCGTGCAAATTGGAATTTCGAGCTTGCGCTTTCTGTCGATTCGTCTTGCAAGTCAGCGAAGGTCATCACAGCCGGAGACACAATCATTCACAATGGCACCAAAGAAGAGCAGCAAGACCCACGACAGCATCAACGCTAAGTTGGCCCTGACTATCAAGGTGCGCATGCGCAGCCCGCACGATCGCTAGCACAGCACAATGGACTGACCTCTCGCACAGTCTGGTAAGGTCACACTTGGCTACAAGTCGACCCTCAAGTCGCTCCGCTCCGGCAAGGCCAAGCTCGTCATCATCGCTGGCAACACCCCTCCTCTCCGCAAGTCCGAACTCGAGTGTACGTCGCGACCTTCAGAGGGCAAGAGAATGGTGAAAGAGAACAGGACTGACGGGATATACAGACTACAGCATGTTGGCCAAGACTGCCGTCCACCACTTTTCCGGCAACAACGTAAGTGCCACTTGAAAACGGATACCAACCTTTGCGCCTAGCGAAGGAGCCTCTATCAAGGCTCTGGAGGGTGCGCTCTCTTGAGCCCTGAGAAGAAGCTGCTTCAACAGGCGCTTTGGAGGGAAACGACTCGTACTAACCACCGTGCGTGATGTAGATTGAGCTCGGTACCGCCTGCGGTAAGCTCTTCCGCTGCTCGACCATGGCCATTCTCGATGCTGGAGACTCCGACATTCTGTCCACCACTCCTCAGTAGAGGGAGAGTCCGAGGAGGAAGTATGGTGCTACAGATAGATGCATGAGCAGGGAACTGCCAGCGACACCATTTCTGAGACGCGGCAAACAGTGCTCGTTCGGATGACGACCTCGGATGAGGAAAACTCCGCATTCTGGTGGCCGTATGCCCGTGTCTTCTGCGCAGGCACATTTCTTCAAATAGCCTGCAGATTCCCACCAATGCAAATGCATCTTCTGTGCCAGAAAATCGCTCATCGTGACTCACTGCTCCTTTCGTCGTATTCAGACCTTGATTTCTAAGGCATAGTCTCACATCCTCAGACCACCGGCCCAAAGTTGCTCCGATGCGGCGGCGGCCTGAGCGGCTGAGTTTGCCACACTCTCCGTCAATTTGTAAGCCGAGTGCGTGCGGCTTGGCAAACGGCCCTCGCTGAACCTCGTCGTCAGTCGTCCTCTCCTCCTCACACACCACACCCAACGACACACCCACCGCAATACCGTCGCAATGGCCCGTCGTCCAGCTCGCTGCTACCGCTACTGCAAGAACAAGCCGTACCCAAAGTCGCGCTTCAACCGTGGTGTGCCAGACCCAAAGATTCGAATCTTCGACCTTGGCCGCAAGCGTGCAAACGTCGACGATTTCCCAACCTGCGTCCACCTCGTCTCCAACGAGTATGAACAGCTGAGCTCCGAGGCTCTCGAAGCCGCCCGTATTTGCGCCAACAAGTGAGCCACTCCGAGGGAAGAGAAGGTCAGAGAGAGATGCAGGACACTGACGGAATATCGCTACAGGTACATGGTCAAGACCGCCGGAAAGGAAGGTTTCCACCTCCGTGTCCGTGCCCACCCATACCACGTCGTCCGCATCAACAAGATGTTGTCGTGCGCCGGAGCCGATAGACTCCAAACTGGAATGCGTGGTGCTTTCGGAAAGCCAAACGGCACCGTCGCCCGTGTCAACATCGGCCAGATTCTCCTCTCGATCCGCACTCGTGACTCTCGTAAGTCAAACGCTGCACACTGCTCTCGTCGACCCGTACTAACATCCCCAAGACCGCCCAACCGCCATCGAGGCCCTCCGCCGCTCGCAGTACAAGTTCCCAGGTCGCCAAAAGATCATCGTCTCCAAGAAGTGGGGTTTCACTCCTCTCGACCGCGCCGAGTACATCGAGAAGCGCAAGGCTGGTGCCATCCGTGTCGACGGTGCTTACGTCCAGTTCCTCAGCAACCACGGCCCAATCGAGTACAACATGCGCCGATTCCCAGACGCTTTCCAGCAAGAGGCATAGATGGATGTTTCCTGGAGGGTTTTTGGGCTTGACGTGAGGCATAGATGATGAAATAGACATGATGAAAAGGCCATCCTACGGGACAGGCCTAAAAGGGCATCCCGCGGCAGGAGTTTTAGTGCCGGGAATGGATGCACTTGGGTTTTTATGAACAGTCTACATCATGCCGAATGGAATCGAGTTGTGAAAGAGCAGATTGTGCCCACGTCATTTTGGATTGATCAGCTGCATGGCAGGTTTGATTGATACCCGTCTCTACAAGTCTTGTGCTGACATTTGACTTCCGTGTCTGTTGGGCCATCGCCTGACGCTTGCCAGTCCTCCAAGTGGTGCCGAATATTGTAGTGCTATTGTTATTTGGAAGCGGGCTGGTTCTTCTACGAGAGAGCAGAGTCAGCTGGTGTGATGGTAGTTCAGACTCTCCCGATTTGACAGAAGACCCTCACCTCGACCTCGCCATACAGCGGCACTTCAATGCGATTGCGCTAATGTAGCAGCAGCAGCAGCACCTTCTCTCATCCCAGGCATTTGGCGTTCAGATATTGTCCCGGCATTCAGGACCGCGCCGATGTCGTCCTCGCACGATATTCGTGCACCGGTGCTTGAAGTCTCTGTTCGTGGGTGAGGACGTCGTCTCGCCGTGGCCATGTGCGTGGGTCGGCGCTTTGTAAGTCGACATTTTCGATGTGCACAGGCTCTTCGTGTCGGACAGTTTGGGCGTCAGTGCGCTTCGCGTACCAGACCCACGTGAGCCAGTAGATGAAGAGACAAAGTGTGCCGATGAGTGCGAGGCAGATCACGATGATGGCGATGCTGTTCATGGCTGGGTCGTTGATGTGGTGGTGGGTTGGAATGCAATGTTGAGGTTGTGGCTTGTGGTTTGTCGTCTGCGAGAGTTGCAAGTGGCAGGTGCGCAATATGTGAAGTGAAGCAAACGACCGTCGGCTGTCACGTTGGAACTGTTTGTTCTACGAAGTTCTTGACTCTAAAGATCAACTATGCTGGAGCTTTCTGGATATTTGTGATAGAGACATGCTAACGTTCATCAGATTTGTAGGACGTTCATATCGCTGCGGAGAATGTAAAGATGTAGCCGAGCCATCCTGCTATATAACTGAGAAGCGGTTAGCCCAGCTTAGCTTTGGTAAAAAGGCGCAGATGGAAATATGCTCGAAGACGTTGCCGTCATTTCTGGTGTGTTGAACTATTGCGAATGGCGTTGATGGAGCCGTACATTGAGCATCGTTATCTGGAGCTGGATGTGCAATTAGTCTTCTGGTGGTCCTCGGAATTTTGTTGGAGCCTCAACAGTGCTCTGGTCTTGATGGCGGACTCCGTACTGCCTGCAGCAATCCGAGAGATCAGAACGAGAGCAATAGGCCGATATGCTTGTGATAATGTTTGCTTAAAACAATAATAATCAAGCTCGCTATATGGATTGCCTTCGTTTTCAAGTTCTGGTTGCAGTGGGGCCCATCTCCGAGGGCAGGACGAGGCTGAGCTCTCTCGTGTGGCGCTTTGCGATGTTCCATTTGTTGTCAATTTGTGCTGTCTCCTTCCACACCCTTCAGATTTTCTCCACCTGCTCTGCTTGCATTGCGCCCTTTTCAGTCGATTCAAGATAGACAGGAACATCCTCTGGCAGCATCTTCGCCACTTTGACCGGTTGTAAAGGATTCGTTGAGCGAACGAAGAACGCATCGATGTCCTCCAACGATCCGTTTCTGGTCTCCGGTAAGAACAGGTAGAAGACAGCCACTGAGAGCAAATTCGTGCAAACATAAACCAGGTAGTACTTCCATTGAATAGAGTCGAACGCGATAGGCGTCACTTCGGCCACCATGAAGTTGAAAAGCCAATTGCTGCACCCAGACATTGCGGTCACCTTTGCCCTGATGCGGAGAGGTGCGATCTCGCTGCTGTACATGAACGGGATGAGGAACATGCCAATTGGGAAAGCTGCGAGAGCCAGGAAATAGAACAAGAGACTGCAGCCTGCGGCGGTTCTGTTTGTGGGGTCCGACTGGAGTCCTGCGAGCCCAGCGTTCGCGACGCACATGAGGAATGCTCCGGTGATGAGCAGCTTACGTCTTCCAAAGCGATCGATCAGAAACACGGCTGAGGTTGCCATGAGGAATTGCCAAGTTTGCAAGCAGCTTGAAATGATTCGAGAGAGTACTGCGCTATACCCGAGTCGCTGTTGGAGGATTGTGTTGGAATAGAACGTAATTACGTTGACTCCAGAAAGCTGAGCGAGGACATTGACTCCGATGGCAATAATAGTGCGATTGAGATGCCGATTCTTGGTTCTCGCGAAAGGGCTGCTTGAATGTCCTTGACTCTCTACTTCCAAGGATTGTCGGATGGAGAGTAATTGTTCGGCCACGAAGGCAGAGTCCTCGGATTCGTCTTCGAGCTTCGCCAGGACCAGTCTTGCCTCTTCGAATCGATCTTTGCCCGCTAGCCACCGTGGTGATTCTTCAAGCATGGGCACCATGATCATCACGGTAATGGGAAAGAATGCCTGGAAAGCGATCGGAAACCGGAAACTCGCACTTGATTGACGAGCAAAGTAGAGCCCAAACTCAAGCCAGCCGACGAACATGACTCCAAAGATGGCTGCAGAGCCTTCGAGCATGATGAGACCTCCACGCTGATGAGCATCTGAGCTTTCTCCCACCCAGGTGGGTACTGTGGCCGTGAAAGACCCGACTCCAAGACCTGTGATGATGCGAGCCACGATGAGTTGTGCGAGTGAGTAGGCCGTAGATTGCAGGATGACACCAATGAGCACGACGACCGCTCCGCCGAAGGTCGTCCATTTTCTTCCATACTTCTCTCCGAAGAAGAAGCAGGCTAATGCACCAAACGCGGCGCCAACTTCGTAAAGTGCCACGGCAGTGCCTCACAGATGTTAGTACAAACTCAGTGCTAGTCGTGGAAGTTCAAGTACCTTGAAGCGTAGAATGCTGACTCTTCAGCGCAGATGTACTTGTATCAATCTCCGGAAACTGCTTAACAAAAGTGGGAAGAGTCAAGAGACCATTCATCAACGCCTGATCGTAGCCTTGGAGGATCCAGGCTGCCGCGCCCGTGAGTGCCAGTGCTATCCGCAGTCTTTTGCCTCGCAACTTCAAACCGGCCATGCTGCGGATTGTCAATGTGGTCAGAGCGCGATGAACGAAATGTCAAGATGTAGACTACACAACGGGCAAGCAAGTGATTAAGGGAGACGACGCAGACGCCAGGAATGGAATGCAGTGAGAACGAAACAATGGAGGTGAGCGTGGAGGATGTGGAGAATAGCATATGCCTGTGTCCACATGATACTCGCATTGTAGCATCAGCGACTAGACTTTGTCGTGGGGATGGATATCGGCACCAAGGTCTCCGCAAGTCGTCATTGGCCTTTTGAGTGTTGATGCGCTATCTTAGATCGTTGCAGAAGTGGTATGCCGCGTGTCAACGGCATCTGGCTGATGACGAACGCCGGTGAAGTGGTGACTTCGGGCAGAATCTTCGAATAATCGCTCAGCCATCGTATGAATGAGTTGTTGGTGCCACGGGGTGCTTTGGTACAGGGTCATTCGGACACTAGTAGCTATCGGTAGAGACATCAGTAATGCTTTACGGCCAAAAGCTCGTGGAGGTACGTTGGGGCGGATGTAACGGCACGGAATCGCATGAAAAGTGGCATGGATATGAAGATGCTTAGCCATGAATAAGCCTCACCAAGCTCCGTAGTGGAGCCCTCGGCGTTTGCAGGAGGACTCCAAAAGCCGTCTGTCAGCAGCGTGCGGCAGCCAATTTTTCTTGCTGAACATGACGCTTTCTCGCGGTTATTCTTTACCGCAGGCAGACCCGTTGCCAACCTTGCGAGCTGTGCAGTTTCCGTTCCTTCGGAGAAAGTTAGAACCTATTCATCGCTGCTTTGTCCAGCTGTGCCAGTCATTGAAGACATTCCCATGGATCTTCGACTTCGCGTCCTTGCGCCATTCGTCTAGCAAGTCGAGATACATTGACCCGATCTTCTTGAATGCGTGATCCGGATCCAGCCCCACGAGCACTTTCGCCAGGAATTGACTGCCACGGCTGCACGCAGAGGCGTGGATCTTGCTGCCACCTAAACGCATTTCATCGTGTACGTTGCTGAGGATCTTGAAAAGTTCCTCAGTATCGTCGATTTCCGGCAGTACCTTCTGCTTCTTGCTTCTGTCGAAATATGTCTCCAGAACATCTAGTGCCTTCTGCGCTGTCGGCTGGCTTGTGGTAGTGCGAGCCAGAGTGATCAGAGGCAGTATCAAATCCACAGCAAGAGGGTTCGCGTACTGTGACTTGACATAGATCGCAAGCAGGTCCAGAACACGGTTCTTCAAGTTGACAACATCTTCCTTGGCATCCTTGTTCTCTTGCTTGTTGTTCGTGCGTTTGCTGCGCTCCTTGAAGATGGTCTCCAGATGTGGTGTTATCGCCATCATTTCGTCATCGTCCATGTCAGAGCCATCATCGTCCGATTCGTCTTCCATGCCAGCTGTGCCAAGCGCATCGGCCAGCTTGCGATCGAATTCTGCTTCTTCATCTTCTCCTGCGCCACCTTCAGCATCACTCTCCGAGCTACTGGATTCCGAATCCGATGTCTCATCATTTTCGTCCGCGGCTCCAGAGACTTCTCCACCCACGATCTCCACATCTGATGCATCCTCGACGTCTTCCATGTCTATGTCCTCGTCGGCCTCCTCGTCGTCCTCTTCTTCCTCATCCTCCTCTCCCTCTTTGAAGAGCTCACGCTTGCCGGCCAGAGTCTCCTTCGGTTCCAGCACGCTGATCATGGACTGCAGACCATCCGCAGTGACCTCGGAGGCAAAAGCAGCGAAGACCTGTTCGGCTAGCTTGCGGAAGAGGGCTGACGGCTTGGCCACAAAGCTGAGCAGCAACTCAATGAGCAGTAACGAGGAGTCTTCGCTCTTCGCGCTGGTGAAGTGGCTGGTAATGTCCTTGAGCACTTCTGCACCATCTGGTTCCTGTTTGTAGACCTGAAGAATTCCAAGTGATAAGAGCAATTGCGAAGCTTTCGCGACAACTGCTTTGCTACCCTTTTTGCTCTCGGCTTTCGTTGCTGCTTTCGCTAGCGCCTTCTGAGCTTCTCGGACAGCTGTCAATGCGTCGCTCTCTAACTCCACCCCCAGCGAGGTGCCAATGGCCTCCAGTCTGTCCACTACTACAAGAGGTGCGACCACGGCCTGGTCGAGAGGGAGATTCACCATATGGCCGAGTGCCGAGATGAGGCGATCTTGGAACACAATACGGGTGGCACTGCTGAGTGGCGTAGAGAGTTGTTCCGCCAGGAAGCTCAGGTCGGTCATGTTGCGGAGTGCCATCTTCAGCCACTGTGCTGGCTTATCACCTTTTTTGAAAAATTGCTCGGGTTGGCTCCTTCTCGATCGAATGATCGACAGCTGTGCATCTGCGAGTAGACGGCGCTTCTTTTCCACATCAGTCTGTTCAGCGGAAGCACGGCAAATGTCGTTGATGACTTTCACCACGTGAACCAAGCTCTCCGGATCCGCGGCCGCGAGGAGACTGTCGACAGTCTGGCGAGACAGCTTATCCAGGTTGGGCGGCATAACCTCAAGCAGCTTCGAGACCATTTCTGCAGCGGCCGCTGGATCCGTCTTCCCACGTGCTTCCATGGTCCTGAGTGGCACGGCAGAGGCAGCGAACAAAGTGCGATCCGACTTCGAGCGTTGATCAACTACACACCGGATTATACTCTGGTGCACGACGTCTCCCAAAAGTTCCGCAGGGGCAGCTTTGATGGCTTGACTGAAGATCTGAAGCCCGAGAGACTTCCTTTCGGCGGAAGAATTGGGAGAAAACATAGGCTTTGCCACACAATCTTCCCAGAATTGGGACAGGTCTTTGCCATCATCGTTCTGGTAGAGGTGCTGTAGAATGACGCTCCATGCGAGATTCGGCATAGATTGTCGGGCTCCAGACGCCTTGTTCTTCTTCTTGCCTTCACCGTTCTGCTGCGCCGGCTCATTATCCTTCACTTCCACTGCGTTTTTGAGTAGTATGCGCGTGAGCTCCCCCCGATCTTGTGATGAGAGCGGGTTCCTGTGATGCCAGACTTTCTTTGGGAGCTTGACGTTTTCAAAATTGTCCTTCGCTGTTAACCAGATAGCCACGCCTTCGGGCGACTTCAACAGGCCCTTCGAGTCCAAGGCGGTGATCAAAGGCAGGGCCAAATCCTCGTTAGCAGGTGTTCTCAAAAACTCCACCAGGATCAAGCCACATTCGCTCCGGATCCACTCCTTCTGAAGCGCCAGGTCGGACACAGCATCAAACACAGAGCTGACTTCGGCCCCTGAAGCACTGCGCAGAATGTCGCTGAGCAAGATTGCATGAAGTGCGTACATGCGACCGAGCAGGTAGTTCCTCTCCTCGCCTCCACGGTCGTTCGCAGGTGTCAAAGCTGAAATTTTGCTGAGGATCTCCTCGAATGACAAGAGGCTGCGCTTGCCGCCACGCGCAAATCTGAGCACTTCAGCGAGCGCAATGGAGAAGCCGAGTCGAGACGCTCGAGCACCGCTGCAAACGCCAATGACAAGGCGCGTTACCGCTCTGTCGACGCGACTCTTGAACTCACTCTCGTCGTCCGCAAGATGTTGGAGGAGCTCTTTCGTGGCTTCGATGCGCGCTTCGGGAAGTTCTTCGCCAAGCTTGCGCAGGATCCTGTTCAGTTCCTTCTGATCTGAGCTCTGCTCCTTGATGCCCATGCGCTGCTTGCGTGTGGGATGAACATTCTGCCCGCCTTCTTCGTCATCTTCGTGGGGGCGTTTGGTACCTGTCATGGCGTTGACCTTTGCATGTGGTTGTTTCCTTGAAAAAGTTCAAAGTGAAGGTCAGCAGTCTCCAAAAAGTTCAAGGCCACCGGAAGTGCGGGCCGAAGCCGTGGTCGAAACCTTAACTGTTCTCCAGCTTCTGCTTCTCTCTCCTCTCCTCTCATCCCATTGCACGTAGCGACCGCAAAGGATCACGTCACGTCCTGCTCTTTGCGAAAGTCGCTGACTTCCATTTAGGAGCGGCTCGGCGTGCAGGGTGAGGCCCATGGGATGAAGATTGCTCAGTCGAGAAGCAGCTGCTGGCACAATTCACGAGGAAGCCCTCACATTTTGCAACTGAGGCGCATTAGCTGACCACGAGATTGAGGGCTTGCCTCGAAAAAGCTGATAGATCTGGCAGTGTCGGCATGCGGTCTTCACTTCCAAGCGTTACTTTATCGTGGGTGTATCATGGTGCCATGCCGAATGCCCAGCCTACGGTTCAATCAGATCCCTAGACTGTAGGAGGCCACGCAATGGTACCCCGAACAGACACGTCGCTTAAAAACCACCTTCTCCATAGCGCTACGGTCGGTAGACGCTCGGCTTGAACTACAAGTTACACGCTTCAGTCGACCTATTCTGCCCGCCACCGTCCTTCTTCAATCTCGGAAATAGCTCCAGAGCATTTCGGAAATGGACCTGCTCTCTTAGCTCAGATGACACCTCGATAGTATTCCACTGCTTCAAGAAGGCCGGATATGCTGGTGGTCGGGCATATGGAAAGTCGCTCTGTCAGCTGAGATCAGTTTCTATGCATGGCGATTATCCTCCATGGTACGTGACACATGACTATACGTACTCCGTACAGAATCTTTTCATGCGGAACTCCGGTCTCGAGCAAAGTTTTCACTACTGCCGGGGCGGTCGAAAGCGCGAGATCGAAATGGAACGAGCGGAAGTCTTGCATGATCTGCTCATGTGTGAGACCAGTCGCAGCGTTACGAACAGTCGGATTAGCCACCGAGAGTGGTGTTGCGACGCGACTGATCAAGTACGGCAACGTCCCTCCTGCATGAGAGAGGATGACGCTGCAGTCGGGAAACTTGCGCCTCGTGCCGCTGAATAGCATGTCCATTGCTGTACGTGTTGTCTCGTGCGGGTAGTCCACAACAGGTTGGGGAAGCTGGACATTCACTTTTCCCGAGATCACGCGGGTGAGTAGGATGCACGAACACTACAGCCTTCCGACGATTTAGCTCTGCCCAGATGGGCTCCAGGGAAGGATGACCAAGGTATGTAGTACTGTTCCCGTAACGCGAGAATAGGCAGACTCCATCTGCTCGAAGGGTGTCGAAAGCATAGGCTATTTCAGCCAGGGCAGCTGCAGTGTCTTCAATATTCCCGAGAGATAGGAAGAAGCCGAACGCTTGAGGGTTGGAGTCCCGGATAGCCGCAGCTTCGACATTAAGGGCACGCGCCAGATCCCAAGACCGCTAAGGGAACATGATGCATTAGTAGGTCGTGGTGAGACGTGGGAAGGAGGCCTTACTTTGCCTTGAACAATACATGCTCCCGGAGTAGTAATTGAAAGGATCGAGGTTTTGAACCCAGCACGCCTCATTAATGCTTGGCTGGCTTCTAGCGACCATTGTGGAGTCGGCCATCCGCTTGGGTCGCCTGGCCATTTGCTTCGTCAGAATCGATGCTACGATAATTCGGATGTTGCTCACCTCCTGCAGCAGCGACAGCTACCAAGGACGTGTCAGTCACACTCATAAGGCTGCGTTTTGTTCTATATGAGCCACGCTATACCTTCGACATACTCCGGTGGAACCCAATGGTGATGGGTGTCGATTTTATCGACCTGCGCTTGAGCAGGCCAAGGAAATTTATTCGAAAGAATCCATTCTGGTACTTGGTTGAAGACTTGGCTGGAAACCATAGTCGATAGCAATGATAGTGTCAAGAGTCGTACTCTGATAATCAGCTGCTTCAGATCCTGTCCTCGTAGCGACCGCAATGTCACCCTTTTGTAATTAGTGATTACATGCCGAGGAGTGGTTTTGCTCGCATGGCAGGCAAGAATGTGGCTGGGGAGAAGTTTTGCTGATCGTGGGGAACTTTGTGGAAGATTTCCGTTTCCGCTCATGGTGCTTCGTCCGTCGGACGAACTTAGACCTACTGTCTTGACGGAATCAACCGCATACTGCGGTTCCAATCATGATAATGTCAATGAGGATGACGATACGGTATTACGCTTGAACAGCTACCAAGTCAAAGCATTCTCACGTACAGTGCTGTTTGGTGTAATCGAAAGATACGTGCTGCATTGCTTAACGCATACTTGGACACTCGGGCCTTAGAGGACAAACGCTTCTGGTGCTTCCCTTCGTCCTTGCAATTCAGAAACATCAGCTCTTGTAAGACTTTGCAGAGAATCAACGATCTCACAGAAGTTATCAAACGCGGCACGTATACGCTGGAAGACTTGGGGAGGACAATCATCGTCACGACAAATGTGGGCAAAACTTCTTTCTCTGGTGGTATCGCTACCAGTTCTGATGAGCTGATTGTGGTACAGATATCCTCTTCACCGCCTCGAGCAGGAAGGCGCCACATCGAACTGTATGGGAAATAACCACTTGGCGCAGTGGTCAGCGTCTTGAAGCTTCTACTTGTTCCAGAACCATGCATGATCACATCTGCTCGCTGCATGTAACGGCGCCGAGGATGCCTTTCGCTGGAACCAGCCAGAATAGATCTTCCTAGCCCTCTATCTCTGGAATCAAAGCGGACTCTCTACTTCTACGCTTGGTCGAGGAGAGACTGGAGTCGCACGAATTCGTTTGGGAAACTGCCACTTCACTTGCTTGCTCACCCGCTACAATTTTGGTTTATTTTGTGCCCACTCATCTTGCTTCAATTTCTTCCGTTGAATTTTGCCGGAAATCGTCTTGGGCAGAAATGTGCTAGAGCCTCTGTTAGCATAGCCTTCAAACGCATCAGACTATTCTGCAGGTCAGCAACTTACGCATCCACGAATTGCACCTTTCTCGGATACTTGTAGGGCGCCGCATTTGCTTTACAGTAATCCTGCAATTCCTTCACTAAGCCGTCTTGATCTTTCTTGGAGTACTCCTCCGTCAGTACAATGAACGCTTTGACGACCTCCCCTCTCGATTGGTCTGGCGATGAGACCACAGCACTCTCCACAACAGCAGGGTGTTGTTTGAGGACAGATTCGACTTCAAAAGGTCCAATGCGGTATCCAGCGGAATTGATGACATCGTCATTTCTCCCTACGAACCAGAAATAGCCATCTTTGTCTCGGGTTGCTCGGTCTCCCGTTGAATACCACGCTTGACCCTTGCCTTCTGATGATTCAACGAGTTTTCTGTCCAGGTTTCCGTTCTCATCGAGATATCCATCGAAGACACCGAAGAAATTCGAACTTTCGTTCAAATCGACCTTGACCGCAATGTCACCTTCTTCGTCATCTGCGGCGATCTTCCCGTCGTCGTTCACCACGTAAAGTGGTGTGCCAGGAGAAGGTTTCCCCATCGACCCGGGTCGAATCTTGTTTCCTTTGAAATTACCACACAAGAGTATAGTCTCGCTTTGCCCGAATCCGTCGCAGATCTCCATACCGGTTGTTTCTTGCCAGAGGCGAATTACTTCAGGATTGAGGGGCTCGCCAGCTCCGGTACAGTGTTTTAGTGCCTTGGGCTTGTTCTGTTTGATGTACTTCCGTTGCTCGTCGAGGACTAATTGACGGTACACGGTAGGAGGAGCGCAGAATGTGGTGATGGGGTATTCATGAAGAATATCGAGAGTGGCTTTGGGGTTGAAGGCTCCTCGATCATCGTGAATAAATAGGCCTGCTCCGCAATTCCACGTTCCTAAGAATGCCCAGCCAGCTTTCGCCCAGCCTTGTTCTGTTAAAACCCAGCTGAGAAATCCGGGCTTCAAGCGATGGAAGTGCTTGCCGGTGATCGTATGGCCCAGAGGGTAAGAGATCTGATTGTGTTGCACCATTTTAGGTGGACCAGTGGTGCCTGAAGTGAAGTAGATCATGCTTGGGTCTTTGATCCCAGGGGCAGGACCACTGAATCTTGCGTCCCGTGGTACTTTGTCCAGAGCCTCACTCAGGAGTACAACACCTTCTGGAGCCTTGCCATCCAACTGAAAGACGTGCTTGATCGAAGGACAGTTCTTCCTGACTTTCAAGAACTTCCCGACGGCTACCGTGTCGCCGAGGAAGACCGACGCTCCAATTTTTTTCACTCTGTACTCAATGTCCTTGTCAACAAGTAGAGTCGTAGCCGGGCAGATCACGATCCCACTCCGCAGACCTGCTGTGGCAATCTCCCACCACTCGGGCAGTCGCGGCATGATGATCAGCATTTTTTCGCCTTTCTTGACTCCAAGATGTTCAGTGAACATGGCAGCAAGTCTGTGCGATTGCCGGCTGAAATGCTCGAATGAAAGTCGCCGCTCCGTCTTGCGATCTTGTGAGATCCAATGCATGGCACATCCATCTTTGGGGGCATTCTTTGCCCAGTAGTCCACCACATCTGTGGCGAAGTTGAAGGACGTTGGTCGCTTAAGCTGATCGTCGTAGTAATGAGCCATGTTTGGTATTTTGGAAGCTGCAATCTTGCTGGAATAATAAGACAGGAGATTGAGCAGTCACGCCACTTCGAGCTTTTGATGTCCAATGCTGTATGGGTCCCAGTCGATTGAAGTCCTTCTAGGGCTGGGATGGGGGGAAAATATAATCCTTGAAGGCAACGCGGAGCCTTATGCTTGACCGGATCCGGGATGCAATCAATTTACACAGCAAGCGAGCCACTTCCTCAGGTCATGTTACAAGCGATTTCGCCAGTGCAGGAACAAATACCGGTCCGGCCGGACCTGTGCTCATGTGGTGAGCGAGGGTTGCGGGGAGGTGAACACCAAAGTGGAGACAGATCTGCATAGAGTTTCTTAGATGCGGCCATTACCGAGGCTGCATCAGGTTGCATGACTGGGCTTCCGCTCATCCAGGTACTGTCAACGAGACAGAGCGAGAATTGAGAACGAATCAGGTGATTGATGGAAGCAGAGACTAGAGAGAATGCTAGAATGGCGACACCTTGATGGAACTCTTATTTGTACTGCATGTGTCTCATCATCTCCTCAAGCCGCGACCTTCAGCACAGCTCTTCCTGGCAACTTGCCCGCAATCATGAGCTGGCAGAATTTATCCACGTCGTCGAGTGTGCCCTTGGTCAAGATGGGATGAACGAGATCGCGAGCGCAGAAGTCAAGGGCCTCTTCGACATCCTGGAAAGGGTCAGCGTATGCTCGTCTGCGATCAGACCGATTGTTGCTCACCTTCAATGTACCAGTCACAGATCCAACAATATTGAGCCTCTTCAATGCCATCATGAGTGGCGGAGCACCAGCGACCACGTCAGTCTCAGCCGGGAGGCCAACAGCTACCATTGTGCCTCCAGGCCTCAGAAGCGCAGGTCCCAAAGCATACGCAGCTCGGCTCGCCGCAATAACAATTGCACCATGAGCACCATACGTCGTCAACTTCTCCACCTCAGCAGCCAAGTCCTGCCCGGCCGTGAAATCGAGATAATGCTCCGCTCCGAGATCTGTACAAAGCTTCCTCTTCTCTTCGCCGCCATCGATCGCAATTACTCTCATGCCGAGGGCCTTCGCATACTGCACAGCGAAGTGTCCTAGACCTCCTCCTGCACCAATAACAACGACCCATTGGCCCGGACGTACAGCGCTGCGCTTGCAGGCTGTGTATGCGGTCACGCCACCACACATGATAGGACCAGCCTCTTCGTCCAGCACGCCCTCGGGAATACGAGTGGCGTAGCGACCATCGGTGAGGCAGTATTCTTGGAAAGTGCCAGGCGCGGAGAAGCCCGAATTGATCTGGGACTTGCAGTGCAATTCATCGGTACCATTGGTGCAGAATTCGCACTTTCGACAGGTAGAGACGACCCATTTGACTCCAGCTCGGTCACCGATCTACTGAGGCGTTAGCGAGACCAATAAAGATGAGGTCGTACTATGTAATGAATTGAAGTTTACCTTCCAGATGTCAGCCACGTCGGGATGAACAGCGACAACTTCGCCAGCGCCCTCGTGCCCAGCAATACCAGTTGTCTGCTCCATCATGGCAACACCGAATGCCTTCCATTCGTCGTGTATGAGGGACTTGTCGCTCGCACATAGACCAGTCCAGTTGATCTTGACAAGAATTTGCCCGGGACCGGGCTGCTGCGAGACGGGGACTGTCTTCACTGGTGCCGTAGCATCGTGGCCACTGCCGACTCGAACAGCAGCTCGTTGTTCTTTAGGTAGACCTTTAGCAGTAGCTGACGCGCCATTGGTCCCATTGGTAGCAGCGTTGTCGTAGGTGAAAGGATCCCTATGTGGAACAGTCCAAAGACCGTCCGAGTGTTGACGAACGTGAGACATGTTAGCGAATTGCACTTTTCCCACCGCAGACAAACTCAGCAAATGCAATTGCTACGACCTGCCAAATTTCAGCGCACCGGCTGAGACGAGAATAAATACCATGAAATCGTAGTCACCGTGTCATTACGCCTCACCCCGCAGCATAGAGTTGCCTTTGATGCGCATCCCCACCACAACCCATTCGAGCTGTGCATCCAGAGAGGGGAACTTGATCCATCAGGCCCAGCATGTCGGTGTGCAGCACTGACACGAGTCGACCGATGTGAGAGGTGTGAGAGCGCTACTGCTGTACCCCACAAGGCGAGCTCTTTCCTGCAGCAGATAGCTCACGCCTCCCATGCAGGGTTCGCAAAGAGTCCGTAGAAGCTGAAATGGTCTTCCAGTTGGTCGACCGCCGCTGTGTTATCAAAGTGCCCTGTGAGTCGATTGATGGCAACTGCAGTGCAGGAGAAGAACCCTACGAAGCCACCAGGACAAAGAAAGCCGCGCACGGGGCCTAGTGTAGAAATGCTTTTCATAGTCATGGCTGAGTCTATGCTACCGCTACATCTTCTACCGGCGCCTCGCTGTCGTACGTATGTCTCAACTCTCGATCCAAAGAGGATGCGAACACTGCGCAAAGCTATCATCAGCTAACACTGCTATGAAGCTCATGATACCACCTTCTCTCGCAAGGTCCCGATGAACATGGCGCCCGATACTCCTTGATCAGCCCGATCCTCCACCAGCATAGTCTGTGCCCACAGCCGCAGACTTGGCTCGCCATCTTCTCTGATGAGGTAGAGCGGTGGGACTGTGATACTGCCGCAGCCTTTGCCACGATGGTCTCGGGATTTCTCGACAACCGCGCGTACACGCTCGTTCATTTCGCTGTCGAGAACGGGCAGTGACGTCTTGCCTTGCTTCAATTGGTTCTTGTCTTCGGTGCCAAAAACGTCGTTGATCAAAGCCGGCACAGCGTCACGACCCAGCCAGAGGAATTGTGTTTGTCCGTCGTCGATGAGGTACAATCCGAAAGGCACTATGTTGCCTGATGTGAGGTTCAAAGGAGGCGGCATAACAATTGCGCCGGTCTCAGGATTTGGCAGACCGGCATCATCTGGCATGTCATGCAACGAGTACATTCGGGGGTAGATGTATTGCATCAGTAGTGGCAGTGGCAGTGTCGACAGCAAGCAAAGTGCTGCACTGCGGAGGTCGGTCGGGATCTGTGAGGACTTGCGGAGACCAAGCTAGAACGTATCAGTATTCTGTGGGAAGTCGAAGAGGAATTTGAACTTACATGTTTCATCAGACCCAAGAAGAGCATTGGCATTGCACGCATGTTGGCAGGGAACTGGAGACCACCACCGCCCATGTTGCCTCCTCCAAGCTCTTTCTTGTATGTCTGAAGCAGCTCAACGATCTTGGCCTGCAATGCGTCACGAGCAGCATCGAGACCGCTGCTGAGCGCTCTCTCGACGGCCTTGTGTGCAAAGTAATGCGTAATCGCCTGCTGATCAGCTGAGGCGTACACATCTGCCATGTTTTGGGTGACAGGTATGCTCAGTGTCATCACACGAATTCTCCGCTCGCCGTTGCACGTCGTGTGAAGAACACCGACTTGCAGGCACGCGAATGCTTTCGTTATGCTCTCGTCAATGGCAATCTCGACAACATATGCCTGGTCGCGGGGCATAGCTGGGAACGCGCAAAGGTCGCTGGACCGGTTGAAGAAGTTTCCGTAGAAGGCGCTTGGTCTGAGTCCAGTAGTAGTTCGCACGCGCAGAACAGCTTCAAGACCGATTTCGGATGACAGGTAGTCGCTGAACTCAGTAGCAAACTTGATCGCATCCTCCGTTCGTGCAGCATTCCAGGCTGGGTAGAAGTACGTTTGGCCACCAGTGTATCTCGGCAGGTTGCTCAAGCTCGCCACGTCCTGGTACTGCGCGCTGAACAAGAACATGTCAATCGACACCTGTGTCTTGCTGCATTCCACGGCGAAGCTCTTGTAGAAACTGTTCTGCGTCTGGAGTAGACTGTTCTCTTTCGAGGTACCCAGCAACTTTTTGTCCTCGCGCATATCAAGTTTGCCGAAGCCAACATTTGGTAGCGATGCAGACAGGACTACGATCTTGCCTCCGATATGGCTGATCAGCTTGTGGCCCGCACGGAGAGCAGAACCCATCGCGCTGCTGTTGTTCTGTGTGTTGGCAAACATGCCCTGCAGTTTCTCCAAGAAGGCTTCGATGTTGGCGCGGCACTCAGTGAGATTGACCAAAAGATCTTCAGGAGTCGGCAGGAAAGGTTCGTCCAGGTCGCTGACCACAAGCATCTTGGCTTCGTTGTTCTCGCCTCCATCTCGGGGAATGCTGAAGTAATGCAGCGAACTGTCGACTGCCATGAACCCCAATCGTGTCCTTCGATCTGTGTTCGGGATCCGATCCAGACTCTCCAAGATACATCGCGCAGCAGTTGCCAACAAGCCGCTCGTGACGCCAGAATAGCTGACGTCGAACAAGAAGAGGTAAATCAATGGTTGGGGCGCCCGAACCATGTATTCTTGAGGCGCAACGAACTCGCTCACTGCGTAATTGAGTTCAGGTCTTTGCCAGCGGTCGACAGACTGCTGCTTCACACTGTCCCAATCGAAGCTTTGCGGTACGTCGTTTGTGAGGTTGCACATGTTACACCTCCACCGATGCGAGTGATCCAAGAAGCTCGCGAATGGGTTCATGTATGTTCGACATCTCCTGCATCGGGCAATGACCTGATCATACTGCACCGGTACGTCGTCCTCGGCATCGTGCAGCGCCGCATATGGTTGGATGATGAGTGCAAAAGGCAGCTTGCTCTTCTTGAGCAAGGAGTTCGTCGCCGGCATCGCGTTCAAAGTGGATCGGACGTATTTGGGCGAGCAGTTCGCGTGCGGCGAAGGCGTGACAGAAGACTGATCACCGCAATTAGCAGACATCCACGAGAAAGCTCTGGACCATACTCACGTTCGGTGGGAGGATGATTGGAGGCGGAGCTTGGTCCAAGTCGCTAACATGGAAGGGCGCTCCTTGTACACTGATATCCACTGGTTGTAATGGGTTCAGACGCATCTGTACGCCTTGCTGCTGGGGTGGAAGCGGCTGTGGTGCCTGCGCGCCCATTCCCATCTGTCCAAATTGCTGCGTCATGCCGGCTACGCCAGGTTGCCCAGGTGTCGGATATCCAGGCGCAGGAGCCTCGTACCCGCCTTGACCGCCATAGGGAGGCTGTGGGAAGCCAGCACTCTGAGGCGCTGGGCTGCCCATTCCAGGCGCTCCGTAAGCTGGCTGCTGGGGCATGCCATACTGTGCTTGTTGTGGCTCTACAGGTTGAGCCTGGTATCCGTAGCCCCCATACGGTGCTTGTGCGGCTGGCTGGCCTGGATATGCCCCTCCTGCTGGCGGCACACCTCCTGCCGCTGCATTTCCCCCAGCACCAAATTCGTATGCTTGTCCAGCATATCCGCGCTTCTTCTTTGCTGGAGCTGCTGCGGGCGCAGGCTGCTGTTGACCATAATCATCTCCTGGAGCGTACTGTCCATCTTCGGGATTGGGCGCGCCATCGTAAGGCGGCTGTGGAGATGCCATGGCGTCGAATTATCTCCCCCGGCGGCTTGTCGAGCTCCCTTGCGCTGAGTGTGAACAGAGCGGGAGCGCAGCGAAGGAGCCAAGGACGAAGACGGATGGAAGAAGGGCGAGGAGCCGCTCCAGGCGACAGTGTTTAGGGGTCGGTGTTGTAACGTGGCGGAAGGTGAAGTAGGAGCAATGTTTAGATGCGGTTCGAGGGGAAACCAAGCTTCACATGCCACTGGGGTGAACAAGTCGCACAAGCTCACAATTCGAGCTCCTTCAAGAAATCAGATTTGTGCATTTTATCTTACGGAACCATCTATCGACTACTCGACCGCGCACAATTTTGGAGTCCTTCGGCAACCGGTCGACTGTGATAGCTCGTTGCAATCGTCGCCAAGCGCCAGCTGGTATTTGGTGTCCAAAGGTCCAGTCCCGAACACCTGGCTCCAAACACAATGACGAAATGATGCCTTGATGCCTGACGATGCAGCAATACCAGTACTGTACTGTATCTGGAGAATATCAGTCCACCGTATGCAAATGGTAGTCATGAGGCCTTTGCATGGAGTGAGCGAATGGAGGGCTTCTTATCGACTACGACTAGAATGCCTTGATTAAAGGTGCCTTGGACCGTAAACCTCTGTCTCGGCTGAAAGACTTCTACATAAGGCCGGGTAGACCCTCATTGATGTTATTATAGGACTGTTGACGGTCTCGCGGCGGGCACATCGAATAAATCGTATCACTGGAAACTGCGTTGGCTCGAGCATGCGAGACAGTCCTTCGATCTCTCTCGAAGTCTCATCTCTACCCATTGCATTACAGTAGATCGTGTTGAGAACTCTTGCCTGCTTGTCTCAGATGATGTTCTTTGCCAGAAACAGATCCGCCTCGAGATCACGGCTTCGACTGCAGTGAGATACACCTGGAAGGTTGTCACGACTATCAAAGCTCGGGTGCCATAATATTGCACGAGAAGAGCTCGTGATCGATGGGTTTCGTCAACATCGGTGCACATCCGAGAAAGGTCGAGTCGTTCCAATACAGCCGCTTGGCGCAGTACCCGAGTCCGTAGCACTGGCGGCTGGTGCTGAATCGCCTGACAGATATGGTGCCCACGTACATACGTGCCGAGCACAGCGTCTACGTCTCGATAGCTTGCCTGCATGACCAGAGCACTGGGTGTGAATTGGAGAACTGACCAGGTGGCGGCGACGGCGGTTGCCATAGGCTCTGCAATGGATGCAGAAGGAGCGATGTCTACCCAGGCACCACATCTCTCTTTTCGACATCACCCATTGCTCATGACACAACTTCGCCCTCTCGTGTGGTACTCATCTTGCAGGCAACCAGCGGTCGCGCACGAATATGCACGATATCTGTTCGCTGCTGTGTAAGGTCACGACTGTCACATTGGCTGTCGGCGCACATGGCAACTGGGGAGCTTCGTGAAGCGGCCATCAAGGGCCTGGACCGGCAAGCCTAAAATAAGAGGTCGCTGCTATTACGGAGAATCCAAGGAGTATGCGTGTTGCGAGACGAAGGTTGCGGTGGCATGGTGGCCGGAGAGGAGAGCGAAGCAGTGGCTGGTGGCTGGTGTTGGCGAACATCCACACGGAACGAGTCAGCACAAGCGAAAGCGGTCGATGATGGAAGCCGGAGCACGAGCACCTGACGATGACAGTACCAACAACACATCTCCCAACACTGCTTGGAACACGCTGTCATGGCCGCTCTCATCCCCAATCCGCCGAGAATCCCACCTAGCCAGTCGTGCGCTCAACATGTTTTCACTTTGCACGCTGCATCGATTCCCTCCTCTTGGGCGCAGTAACTTTCATTGGGTACCTGGACTAGATGTACTTTGGTACTCGCCCTTGCATTGCACGATTGCTCGTCAAGCACGCTAGCCTTAGCTGCAGCCGACCTGCAACATGTCGTTAAGCCGAAGATCCTCTTGCGTTATCACGATTGGTCTTCACAAGACAGTTGAGGTACACGCGCCTGCAGGTATGGAGTACGAACGACGGCGGCAACATCTTCACTCTTCACGATGCCGTCGCAGCGGCTACGCGATGTCGCACTCCGCGCGCGCTGGCGCCCTTGACGCCGTCACCGCCAGACGGAGCCGTTTCGAGGAGAAGCTGCATCCCGGTCGGGCGTGTCAACGACACTCGTTAGCTGGCACGCCGAGCGTAGGAGCTCGCACGCTTGCAACGCAGGCACACCCCACCGGTCAGCGCTGGAGTCGCGCCGAACACGCTGCCGTCGTCAGCGCGAGCAGCGCCGGCGTGCGACGCAGAGTCGTTCATGCGCTGCGCGTGCCGCTCGCGCTCGAGCGTGGGGATCCAGTGAGACCAGCAGAGAGAGCCTTCACGCGCGTGTTCCTGTTCCTGGTCCTGTCCTGTCGACGGCCCATAAGGTTTGTTCGCTAGCGAGGTACATCCACGAGATCCCAACCCCATCCTTTTTCGCAACCAAGCCGCGCAGCAGACTGTCGCTCGTGTGAGAGGAGCTTATCACGCTCCCGACGACTTCCGAGCGGCCAGACATCACCACTGGAGGTTTGACGATTGCAGCCAGGACCATACCGCAGCAGCGCAGCAGCTCGTCAGGCATCCGCAACGTCCAGCGCGCGAGGGCGTCAGCCGTCCGTCTGGATCGGCGGCCGCCAACGACGAATGCGCCTCAGATTCTCTCGCGCAGATCTGCGTTAGGCGCTTTTGGGCCTGCAACCAACCTTGCCGCCCCACCAGCGAGTACATGGTCCCCTCCACCAGCGCTGCGCTGCTGCGTTCGCCGTGCGTCGGACCAGCCTCTGCGACGTCTGCTTTTCTGCCCTCCCCGCCCATGCTTTCTGTGCCTGCACTCGAACGTCAGATCGTGTGGCGGGCATCCTGGGCGTGCTGCAGTCGGGCGCAGTCTGTTTCAAACCGTACCTTATCAATCGTCAGCGTCTAGCCGCGCCCGCCTGCACACTATTCTCATCTCATCGCTCTTCTGCGCCTTCCCGCACGCTCTGCATGTTCACGACTGACGACGACACGCCTGCTCCGGAGCTCTTCCGCTCGAGTCCCTCCCTCACGCCCGTTGGTCCAACGCGTATGCATCCTCAATTGCGCACGATCCCAGCCTTACGCTCTCGGCTCGTGCCCACCATCCTGGGATATACGCTCATCACATCACCGCTGCACGTATAGCGACCGCGCGGGCACATGACGAGTGAGGGAAGCAGCCTGGCGACGATCGGCTGAGACGACCCTCATTCCTTTTGCACCCGAGCGACGTCTTCGAAGTTGCACAACTGCGGTGGTCAGCTGTCCAGCAGTCGTCGCCGTCCGCTGCCACGCAAATGGCCTCTTTCTCTGCCGTGAATACTGGTCTGCCTACTTCTGAGGCTGCTCCAGTTGCCAGAGTGCCCACGCCGTCGACTCCCAAGCCCGCCTCGAGCGAGCCCGAACGAGCGCCCCCACCGATCAAGGCCGACGAATCGTGTCCCAACACGCCCACCAAGGACAACTTCGCGGGCGTTGCCGGGCAGAAATCACTTCCAGATGGAGCGGCAAAGGCACCTGGAACTCCGGACCACACGGAAGCGACAGGCGCTGTGAAGAGAAGCGCTTCGCACATGGAGGATGTGGAGATGGGCGATGCAGATGCGGGAGAGATCAACGTCGAAGACGATGGGTCGGACGACGAAAGTGTGGACGGAGATGGCCAAAGGTCATCGAAAAAGAAGAAGGGGCAACGATTCTTCTGCACTGACTTCCCTCCATGTCAGCTCAGCTTTACACGAAGTGAGCACTTGGCTCGACATATACGGTAGGTCGCAAGCGTCATCGATATAGGCACAAGTAGGGACTGATCATGTTTGCAGGAAACACACCGGAGAACGACCTTTCCAGTGTCACTGCTCGCGTCGCTTCTCTCGTCTGGACAATCTTCGCCAGCATGCGCAGACAGTGCATGTGAACGAAGAGATTCCAGCTGAGTCGCTTGCGGCAACAAGCACTAGGTTTCAACGACAGATCCGCACAGACCGAGTCCGTCCCCCAAACAGTCGTTCGCGCGCCTCGACACTTGGAAGCTCCGGAGGTGGCAGCCATTCGCGAGGTCATGGCCGCAATCTGTCGACATCCAGTATTGGGTCGACGACTTCGAGCCTCGCTGGTGATGACGACTACCGTCGACGACCGCAGCCTTTAGCCATGGCAAGCAATGATGGCGCTGCTCGGGCTCGCCTTTCGCTTGAGACGTACAACACGCTCAACGGAACCCCTGGCCAACAATACATCTACTACAACCAGTCTCCCACTGGGTACAGTACCCCCACTACAGCAGCGTACTCAACTGGCGGGCAGAGTCCTCGCTTCCAGTCCGGCATGCCCTCGCCTTCTGGCTCGACAATCTCAAGGAACTCCTTCTACAATGGTTCTCGGCACAGCAGGAGGCTCTCTGTGCCATCGGCCGCGAACCCATATCAGACGCCCGGCATGCCTTACAATCAACCACCATATTTCAGCTCGCTGCCCTCCGGAACGTCTGCAAACTTCTCCCAAAATAGCAGCGTGTTCGCCAGCCCAACAAGCTCAGTGTTCTCTCATGGGCGACGCGAGTCCGAAAGTGAGATGGAGTACAGGCGGCGTACCTGGCATCCCAGCACGAATTCGCAGTACGCTCAACGACCGGCCACGAGCGGTCTGACGTATCACCAGACGCCCGACGAACCGCGACCAGCATTTACCCAGCACCAAGCAGCAAGTCAGATGACAAGGCTGCCAGGCATTGAAAGTTTCGATCACGCTCCGCCACCAGGAGTACGACCACCCCCACCGGCTGATACGGTCATGTCCGACGCATCGCCAAGGCCGATGAGCTCTGGAAGGGAACTGCAACAGGGACTGACCAGGCTGGACATCACTGCCGCGAATGCACCTGTCGAGGGACAATGGCAGGCACATCAGTTGCCGCCACCGCACCAACAGGGCTTCCATCAGCAAGCACCTCCACCTCATCTCGCCCAATATGGTCAAGTGAAGCATGTATCGATGCCTGAGCCACCGGTCACCCCTCGTAGGAACAAACGCAATGCTTGGTATGGCGGGCCGATCACACCTGGGCAGCCTGCACCGGCGCAGCCTTACATGATTCATCGGCCATCGCCAGAGGATTCTGGCAGCAGTGATGGAGTGCCGACTCCTTCCACCTCTCAGGTGAATGAATACCATCCTGTTATTGTCAATCCTAGTGGAACGGCAGAATACCCACCACCAGGCACAGCTATTACCACTGATGACCAGCAGAAGGTATACTACAGTGCTCCCAGCGGGCATACGCAACACAAGTCCGACCGTGTACGCATGGATTCTGGCTATCAGATTTATCACTCTCAGGAGCAACAGCAACCCCACCAAACTTATGCGCTGCAATCTGGCCACGACCCACGATTTGCGCAGCAGCAATACGCTCCGCAGCCGAATAACGACATGTCCAAGCTGGACGCGCTCGTCGCTGTCGCCACGAGCGAGGGAACTCGCGCCACTGAGCATAGACCTTGATGGGCGAGACAAAACCACTCACCTAGACTGCCGACACCGTTTCCTTTCTACCACTTTAACGACTGATGACGAAGACACGACTTTTTCTTGGCAACGCTGAACATGAAACGACCGCACGAATATTTCTACTCTCCCGAGCGTTTTGCAACACGGAAATGCATGGAGGATCGAGGCCCTGGATTATGGGAATCTTGCTTGACTCTTCAACGATGGCATGAATCATGTGGATTGGAAAGGAAGATACCCAAGGACGACCGTTTCACAACGAAGCTGCGCAGCATATTCTTTTACTACTTATTCTTTGATTTAGACAACTTTTCCGCCGAACCATGATGCGACTTGTTTTTGTTCAGATTGGAGGTCATTTGATTCTGCTTGATACCTCTTGCTACTTTGGCCTTGCGCAGAAGCTTTCTTTATTGGGACGTGGATGTTGTGTTTGGCAAAGAGTGTGACAATGCAAGATCCAAAGGATGTTGTGTTGTAGCCTCTTTCTATGCAGCATTATCATCAATGATCTCCCCTTCAATCTCTACTGTTCCGTCCCATGTGAGAGCCACGATGTACGTTCCGCCCTTGAGAAGCCATTCGGAAGAAGGACGTGCGGGCATGATCTACATGGGTCTCTGGGGCTCTTATAGTCGCCAATTAGATTCCAGAGCAGAGAAATTGTGCCTTCCATGAGCGATAGGTGTCAAGCCATGCTGGTTGCGGACAGCAAAGTGGAAACTTGGAAATAAGCACAATTTGCGATCTCTCTCGCGAACTTGATCCACGATTACGTCGCTTGTCGAGATAGAGCGCCGTAGCTACGCTATACAAGGCAGAGAGACGAGGATCGAAAGGGCACTCGACTTTCTGGGCGGAGGAGTACGCAATGTTCATTCTAGTTCCTGTTTTGCTTTCTGGTGGAAGCATGGGGCTCATCACATCACATGACGTCGTGACAATGATCGTCTAGCGTGTTTGTCGACGCGTCTGCCTCGACCGCGAGTGGCGACTCCCACGCGATCTCTTTTCCACACACGCATCATGTTTCGCACAACACTACCAACATGATCGCTGACAAGGAGAACGTACCGCCGCTGGCGACAAAGAACCGAACGAGACTGTATGGCGGCACACCACAAACAGCCGATCGATTGATCAAGCCGTTCAAATGTCCTGGCTCCAACACGCCTACGCGAGCGTCCGAGAAACCCGCGCGCAAGCGTCGAAAGGTCGACTATGGCGGCGCCGATAACAGCACAGAGGATGGGGAGAAGCCGTACACCAACGACGATCGCCTCGCGCTTGCGACACGAGATGTCAATCGCTTTCCTGTGTTCAAGCCCAAGGACAAAGAGACCATGTTCCGTGCGAAGTTTTCGGTGCCATTGAAGAACAAGGACTCTGCTGGATGGAATCCATCGCGTCCACCTCCGCTGCTAGGACTACGGCAAGGTACCGTCTTTGTCGCAAAGCCACTTCACGATCCCAGCGGGGAATTTGCGATTGTGTTGT
Source organism: Cercospora beticola (assembly GCF_033473495.1). NCBI lineage: Eukaryota > Fungi > Ascomycota > Dothideomycetes > Mycosphaerellales > Mycosphaerellaceae > Cercospora > Cercospora beticola. Next base: position 2,337,692 of record NC_088942.1, read on the forward strand.
TCGATCCTACCGTGGATGGCAAGCCGCAGCCGAAGATAGCGGAAGATGCAGAGGAGACGAAACAGAGCGAAGAGGAGACGGAGGAAATACCCAAGCTCGATGAGCCCATAATGCACAAGAGCTTGGCTGAGATTCTTGGAATCAAGAAGCAGGTCGTGGAGGAGAGGCCGAAGGTGCCTGTTGTCATCGATCCACGGCTAGCGAAAGTGCTGCGGCCACATCAAGTCGAGGGCGTCAAGTTCCTGTACAAATGCACAACAGGTCTGATCGATCCGAACGCGGAGGGCTGCATCATGGCAGATGAGATGGGTTTGGGCAAGACGCTACAATGCATCACGCTCATGTGGACACTGCTGAAGCAGTCACCAGACGCGGGCAAAAGTACGATTCAGAAATGCATCATTGCATGTCCGTCCAGCTTGGTCCGAAATTGGGCCAATGAACTTATCAAATGGCTTGGAGAAGGCGCGATCGTGCCTTTTGCGGTCGATGGCAAGGCGTCCAAGGAAGAAATGACACAACAAATGCGTGCTTGGGCTATGGCAACAGGCCGTGCAGTCGTCCGTCCGGTGCTCATCGTCTCGTACGAAACACTACGCTTATACGTGGATGAGCTGCGTAATGCGCCCATCGGTCTGATGCTGTGCGACGAAGGCCATCGTCTCAAGAACAGCGAGAGTCAAACATATGAGGCGCTCAATGGGCTCAACGTCAAGAAGCGAGTCATTCTCTCGGGCACGCCGATTCAAAACGATCTGTCGGAATACTTTTCACTGCTGAACTTCGCCAATCCAGGTTATCTGGGAACGCAGCAAGAGTTCCGCAAACAATTCGAAATTCCTATTCTCCGTGGGCGCGACGCAGATGGGACAGATGCCGATCGCCAGAAGGGCGACGAAAGGCTGAAGGAGCTTCTCACGCTCGTCAACAAGTTCATCATTCGACGCACGAACGACATTCTCTCCAAATATTTGCCGGTCAAATACGAGCATGTCGTGTTCTGCAACCTTGCACCTTTCCAGCTGGACCTGTACAATTACTTCATCAAGTCTCCGGAGATCCAAAGTCTGCTACGAGGAAAGGGCAGTCAGCCGCTGAAGGCGATTGGACTTCTGAAAAAGCTCTGCAATCATCCTGACCTTCTCGACCTGCCCAATGACCTGCCTGGCTCGGAGCACTACTTCCCGGAAGACTTTGTGCCCAAAGACCTTCGTGGCAGAGATCGAGAAGTCAAGCCGTACTACTCCGGCAAGATGCAAGTCCTCGATCGGATGCTCGCTCGAATTCGTTCAGACAGCAACGACAAGATTGTCCTAATCTCCAATTACACACAGACGCTGGATGTCTTCGAAAAGCTGTGCCGGAATCGCTCGTATGGTTGTTTGAGACTGGATGGTACCATGAACGTTAACAAGCGGCAGAAGCTTGTGGACAAATTCAACGACCCGAATGGAGATGAGTTTGTCTTCCTGTTGTCCTCAAAGGCCGGAGGCTGTGGGCTCAACCTCATCGGCGCGAACAGACTCATCCTCTTCGATCCAGACTGGAACCCAGCTGCGGATCAGCAGGCTCTTGCTCGTGTTTGGCGTGATGGGCAGAAGAAGGACTGCTTCGTATATCGTTTCATGGCTACGGGAACGATCGAAGAGAAGATCTTCCAGCGTCAATCGCACAAGCAGGCGCTATCGTCGTGCGTCGTTGACTCTGCTGAAGACGTCGAACGGCACTTCAGTCTGGACTCTCTCCGAGAGCTTTTCCAGTACCGTCCTGGCACGACGAGCGACACGCATGACACGTTCAAGTGCAAGCGCTGCAAGGAAGGTCGGCAATATATCAAGGCTCCTGCCATGCTGTATGGTGATACGAGCACGTGGAATCACTTCACCAACGAGGGTGAGAGTGGGGCGATGAGCCGGATACAGGATTTGTTGCTTCGGCAAGAGTGCGCAGAGAAGGATGTCAGCGCAGTGTTTCAGTACATCAGTCATTGAGCTGATTGATGGAAAATATTGTTTTCGAGCAGCGCAAAGCCGCATGAGATGCGGATGCCGTGATGAATAATGACTTATCAGTACAGATAGAAGTGCACTTCGCTGAGCGTTACATGTAGCAAGTCTGTCACTATTCGGAGCATTTGCCCAAAATCGGGCAGTCCACGTCGCTTCTCGCATCTCGTCGTATCGCCTTCGTAACGCAAAGACGTGGAGTCTATGCGCCGTGGACCAAGGGTGTGCGGATGGTAGTGAGGCGATTGGCCGTAAAGAGGACTGCTCGTACTCGTACCTGAACATCAGCTAGCGCGATGTCGAAGAGCTCCAGTACCGTCGGACCTCGCAATGTGGGAGACGAGGATGCGAACGCACGTGGAATCCTATGACACGTGGAGAAAAGGCTAATTGGATGCTCCAGGTTGCATGCAGGGCTGACATGGGCGCGAAAGGGAAGATACGAGCTGGAAACGAGGTGGAGAAAATGAGGGTATTAGTGAACAGCGCTCGGCGTGTTGGAAGCTGGATTGGCAAGCTGCGAGGGCGCGGAGACCGTTGGAGGAAACAATCGCGGAAAATGCTGGCAAGGAGTGCAGCGAAACGTTTTGACATATCGTGTAATTCTGGAGTGTGGCTAAATAGTAATTACTACTTTACTATTACTACTTACTATTTACCATTACTATTTGGGACATCGAGTAGCGTGGTGACGAATGCAGCCAATCGATGCAGGTGGACCCCAGGTTTGGATGACGACTTCCACCTCATCTTTTGTTCTTGAACATTCATCCGCACACGAACAGATGTCCATCAACGGCAACACAATGTCCCTCCGCACGATACTTCGCATGCCGCGCGCGCTCCGCCCGATCCTCCTGCAGCAAGCACGATGCCCGCTGCAACGATCATGTTACCACTCCTACGAGCATCCAGAACCACCGCCATACCCCGAACCCGCCGACTCCATTCTTGCCTCCGCGCTCGCCCACGTCCCCGCTAAAGGCTTCACCACTGAAGCTCTCACCCTTGGAGCCAAAGATCAAGGCTACTTAGACATCACAGCCAGCAATCTGTTTCCCAAAGGCCAATTCGAGCTCATCCGATACTACCTTACTACTGAACGCCTCGGCCTGAAAAATTACATACAATTTCCCGAGCCGGCATCCTCACAACACAAACCCCCAGGAACAGGTCAAAAAGTCCGCTCCCTCGTTCTCGCCCGCCTCCAACGCAATATCGACACGCAGATCCTGCCCCATTGGTCTCAAGCTCTGGGCCACATGTCCCTCGCAGAGAACATCCCAGCCTCATTGAAAGAACTCGGACTTCTGAGTGATGAAATTTGGTTCTTGGCGGGGGACAAGAGCGTGGATTCTTCGTGGTATACGAAACGTGCGAGTTTGAGTGCTGTGTATGCTGCGACGGAGATGTTTCAGACGAAGGATCAGAGTACGGAGTTTAAAGATACGGAAGAGTTTTTGGATCGGAGGCTGGAAGAGATCAGGACTGTGGGAGGGTTTGTTGGAGGGTTCCGTCAGTGGGCGGGATTCCAAGCTGGAGCGGTGGTGAATTTGTTGAGGAGTAAGGGTGTGAGGGTTTGAGAGTGTACAATGACGTGATGAGTCTGCTTTGGTGAACAACTGAATCCCTTTGGTGGGGGAACGAAAGACGTCAGAGTTTCCTCGATATGCTCAAGGGAGATCTGGAAGATGGAGTGCATGTCATATCGGTCCAGGACGGAATGTCGTCCCGGCACTCCCCATCTTCGGACCGGCAATCTTGAAGCTGTAACCTCCGCAAGACTTGCTCGCAGCGACTGCATCATCCGTATGGTCTTTTTCATGGATCTGGTCCAGGTGGGCGTGCGAAGCACGAGGAATCGTGGGAAAGAGGCCTGACATCGACCGGACAACGCGCGCCGCAATTTTCACAAGCCTCTTAGGTGCCAAGCACAACTCTCTCCTCAGTCGATGCTTTTGGCCATGGCTCACATCGACAGATAGCTGCTTCACTTGCCACGTCTTGCAGCTTATTTCAGGCTCCTGAAGGACACGAATGCATTGAGATTCAAGGTGATGCTGTGTCACAAGCGTGTAGACTGTGTGCACATGTCTGTGTGCCAGCCTCATCTCACTCACTTCATTCTGGACCACTATCCAGCTCCAAGTTAAGAGTGTCCGACCAGCTTCATGAGACCTCCTATCAACTTCATCGGTCCTTTGTCCCAGGACACCACCACTTTCCTAGCACGCGATGGCTTACTTTCTTCGCCATGCCTTCGACTACCACGCCTGCAAAGAGGAAGAATTGCGCAAATTCATCAAGGACCGAACAAGAAAAGATGCTGACGCACGGACGTCCAAAGATGAGCTTGTCGTGCAGCTGCAAGGCCTTGACAAGGAGGCGAAGTTTCCATTTCGTAAGTCAAATCTCGTCTCATCGAACACCGAGGCACAAAAATGCTGTTCGACCCATTATGCTTCAAGCAGAAGTACAAGACATTTGGGCGTTTGTAGAGCTGACTTGCCGCAGAAATGCTGCCACCAGAACTTCGCATTGGGGTCTACGAAAACCTCGTCTTCCACCCGAACATACTTCTCGCCTCCAGTTCTACCTACAAGGAGGCAGAACCTGTGCTTGCCAGGCAGTCCCTTGTCACTACGATATGCATCGACAACATACTGGATCCCACCTCTTTGCACCACCGGCCTGCTGTCAGTATCGACGGTAGCCCATGGGCAACTCTACCGCCCGGTGCTCTGCTCTTCACTACCAATACTCTTGAATGCCTCGCCTTGCCGCAGGAGATCGCCTCTAGAGCCTATATCATTGTCGAGTTCAAATGTGGCGACAGCTCCGAGTGCAGCCTCGCGCTGTATCATCTTACGTCGATCCTAGGTGGAAGCAGCGCGGAAGTGTGCATTCGCGCCGACTACCATACTACCGCGTCGTCCTCTTTCTGGTGTCTGGCTAAACTGGGCCAGCGGACGCGATTGAAGCTTGTGGGACTCTGTGCTACTATGCGGCAGAACCTGCAAAGCGAAATGACAAGCTCTCAATCCGGTACAAAGCTTTTCGAATGTATGCGCCTTTTGAAGGAGCTTGAACATACTGTAGAGCTGGCAAAGCGAGCCGGGTTGTCTGCGTTTCCCATCTATGGCCTTCTCCATAGCACACGTCTCTTGTGTGCTCGAGGCAATTTGATCTTCACACAACAGGCAGACGCGCAGCTAGGCACTTCTCTCGAACGAATGCAGCGCGACGTCGATCGGAGCTCATACGCTCAAGTGAAGAGCCGAGCGCTGGCAACTCTTGCAGGCAAGCGAGCAGACTAAGAACAAATTGGTGGCCGAAGCAAAAGAGGCTTGAGAGTCGGTCAGCAACGCAAGTTCTTGGTACATACATGTCGCAGGAGGGCACCCATTTGTGGTCTAAATGACATAGCGTCGTTTCGAACACCGCATGCCGCATTGCTTCCCAAGAACCGAGCATCTGCCGGTCCGGCGAGCATTGCTTGCTCGCATGAGTTGGAGTGATGCGCGATCGCTCAATCCCCTAAGACGAAGCAATGATTGCTGCCGAAAATGAGACCATGTCGAGCAGTTCGCCCAGAATCAGTGGATATTACGAGTAGACAAAGGTCTTCTCAAACAAAGAATAGATCTTAGACAAACACTTTGTCGCCTACTTCACCTCAATCACGCTCCAGTGTACTAACGAATTGGGCGGCTCTGAAAAGTGACGTTCACCGGAGTGAACGGTGTCCATTCACTGTCATTTTCAAGGTGAATGGCTCTTTCCGGACATGCATCGCATGCTTATATGCCTCTTTCTCTTAACTTATACCACATACCTCAAATTCACATACAACAACTATGGCGTACTTCCACAACCGCCTCGGCTACTACCGCCTCGACTACAGCACCTATTCCACGGACGAGCTGCGCTCGTTCGTCAAGAACCGAACCAAGCAAGACTCTGACGAAATGACGAAAGACCAGCTCGTAGCGAAGCTAGAAGCGCTTGACGATAACTTGATTTTCCCTTTCATGTCTCTGCCTAAAGACATCCGTCTGATCATCTACGACGAACTCGCCTTCCACCCAAACATACTCGCCACGAGCAGAGGCATCAATGAAGAGGCGAAGCCCATCCTCGACGGACAACACACAGTCACCACTTTGCGCATCGCGAACAGACGAACACCGCCTGAGCGACAGAACTACCTGGCCCGGGCCTCAGAGTCTGCCATAAGTGTCAACGACGGCCCATGGATCCATTTTGTCAATCGATACCCAACGATTGATGAAATGGACGATCAGCTTGCGCTCTGGCCGGCGGAAGTGAAGGAAGCACGTCAGTTGGACATCGAGGTCGACTGCACCCATCCGGACCTGTATCAAATGTCGAAAGTTGTGTACTACCTCGCAACACTACTAAGCAACTCATCCAGCCATATTCGCATACGCGTTCATATGCCGCCACCTCCGCCTTCTTCGCCGCGTTCAAAGCGTAATAAGCCTCCAGAGCCTGTGAAAGGATTGCCGGAGGAACTCGTGCGCGATATGTTCTGGCCTCTGCTCCGGATTTGTCCAAACAACGAATTGGTCCTCGAAGGCTTTCCGAGAAAGTCAGAAGAGACCTTCAGGGAGGGCATCAGTCGCCAGGAATCGCCATACACTACAGCATTCATTCGCTACAAGACCTTCACGCACCGTGTTTCCGAACTCATTGACTTGGCTAAAGAAGCAGGCATCCCCTGGCAGTGTGCACTCTTCTTCTCTGCTTTGAAGAGAGCAAACGACACTGCTCACTGTCTTGTGCCCAGATGCATGACGTATCCAAGTATTGAGGATGAATGGCATCACAAACTTCGGCTGCTCGAAACAGAGGTCTTCGCACAGGGGCGCTTTGACAGGGTTCAGGCAGCGGCTCTGGAGATCTTGGAGGCGAGAAAGCTCGGAGAGACAATGCAGGACTTGGAGCTAGAATGAGTAGTCCCTCATTCCGTTTGATCCTTACCTTCGATCTTGGAGGCGTCTGGGAGAGCATTTGCTCAGCTTAAGTCTTAACGATCTACTTCTGGCTCCGCTAAGTGTTGTGGTGGACTAACTGCGAACGAGCTTGCACTCTTGCAGAGTAAGCATTCTCCGCGTACCACACTAAAACGCGAGGCGTGAATTCCATCGTCTCTTGCTTGTACCAATTATCGATTGCGTTTGCAATAGCAGAAATAATCATTTGCCCTAAGTCCCAGAACACTTTTCCCTCATCTCGCTTGAACCTCGTAAGCTATCTCACGACAGTCGTAACCCCCTCGTCATGCTTGACGATATGCAAGACAAAGAACATTGGGATCTTGTACGCATAAGCTGTGTTCGCGCTGCTTTGCTGCCCTAGATTCTGTCGCCATTGAGCTATTAGCATTTATGCTCTCGTAACACATGAGTGACCATGTAGTCTGGTCGGAGATCTCCTTCATGTCAAATTCATCTCCATCTTCGAGCGGTTTTCTCACGCTTCTCGAGAATTTTCTCAGCATTGTCCTCAATTTGCTTAAGTTCAATTCGCGAAAACGTCTCTCCTGCCCTTCTCTCGATCATATCAAGAAAAAGTTTATCGACGGCCGAATCGAAGACTTCGTACCCCCTCGGTGTAAAGACTGGTCCTCCAAGATCTGCAGAAGGAAATGGGGGAAGCCTCATTTGCCGAGCATAATGTAATGCTTGATAATGAGACGTAGCTGATAGTCCCGCTCTGTGGACGAGGCGCATTCCGGCTTGTACCTCTTCTTCCAGCTCGAGAAAATGGCGAAAAGCGGTGTTCTCCATGTCAGAACGGGTCTTGGCTAGTGCTCTCAGCGTTGCTCGCGGAAGATTGACGAATGTGACATGGACATTCTTTGCCATCCTGGTCAGCGAGTAGAGTGCCTGGAAAAGAGTCTTCTTCTCCCGGCGTTGACTCCAATCGTCGGAGCAATCTAGACGCACCTGGATTTCGTGCTTCTTGCCGTCGGCTAAAACCGTGGCCAGAAGGTACAGCATGTAACTGGTCTCCAAAATTGAGCTTGTGTCAAGGTGCAGATGGAGCCGAATCTGACTCGCAGATGTGACAGTAACTGGCCAGGCTGCCAAAAAGCCCTTCAATCCTGCGATATTGGTTGGAACCAATGGAAGGGACGTCCAAGTGCCCCCATCGATTTGTATCTTTGGTCGGACTGTCAATGACGACGAAGTAGATGTGTCGAGCTTTACGCTCGCCACAAGTCTGGAAAAGACATCCTTAGTCTCTTGATATGTGGATCTGGACGTTGCGAGGATCTGTGGGTGGAATGCCAGATGCTCGTATACGAGAAGCCGGATATCCAGGGGCAGATCTGCTGTATAGGAGTCAGCGTGGGAAGGATTAGAATCGGCTACAATGACGCAGCGAGCGTATGCAGCAAGCCAAAAGAAATATACGTGTAGCAGTCACTTTCGTCTGGGGTCCACCTTCTAGTCTCCGAGCACTAACTACACCTTGTCGAATTATCGTATAGCCTTTCTCTCAGAAGCTTGTGCAGCGATTCTGGCCCATCTGACTGCTCTGCAGAGTAGGATATGAAGCCAGAATGCATTTCACGAGCACTGTGCCATACAAAAAATTACGGTACGTACCGAGATTGACTGTAGTGGCGTTGTCCAACGTCTTGAGCTCTTTTACAAGAGCACCCTTTCGGACTTCTGGGCAAGTGTCCTGCCAGCTCGGGCCTTCAAGAACTTGCGCATTTCACTGACAGTACAGGTATCGTAGTCGAGTCGCCAGTTTGCACCACTGAGAGCGAAAATCATCCTGTAATAACCAACAAGTGTTTTGTAAGCAGTGCCAGCGTCAGCTGGGGAATAATCTGTATAGACGTGGGCGTTGATAATCCGAGTCGATGCCGATTGTTAAGATGGGAAATTGTAGCAGCAGACTGGAACGCGGACCTTCGGTTGAGCCAAGGATGGAGATCAACAATTGAGGCAGCGCCATGTATGACCACGTGGTTCTCCACTTAATGAGTGAATAGAGTGCTGTGGATCCGGCCTTATTCTCCTGAACCACAGCTCCAGGATTTCTTTTGGCACTTTCACCCCACTTGGTTTTACTATCACCCGAGTGTCGCAAGACTACATGGCGACGAATACAGAATCGAGTTCCTGGGTTGATGCACAACAGCGCTTCTACGCCACTTGCAGCGACGATGAGCTTCATCGATTCCTTGCCGCAAAAAGTGGCAAAGAGTCGAGAATCCGTAGACGCAAGGTCGTACTACGGCAACTCGAAGTGCGTCCACAGTTCTTTGCACTTGAGCGAGTGAGACTCGACTTCGTTACTGACACCTCTGAGAAACTCGACCGCAAAGCAGTTTTCCCACTAGGAAACCTTCCACCGGAGCTCCGACTCGATGTCATCCGGCAAGCGATTAGCGAGGACGCTCCTACGAAAGACTCTTTGCACTTGGTGCGGGCTTCAAGTCTACTGCGGGTTTCCAAGCTCATCCACCGCGAGACCGTCGATGTGTTGTACAACGAAGTACCTTTGAGGATCGTGCACCGTGTGCACTATATCCCAGGCTTCTATGGACCTCACAGCTCCTCGATCGTGATGGTTCTGGGTGCATCAAAGACACTCAGCTGGGGTAATGACAAGTTCGACGCAGATGTCCGATTCCTCGCAGGAATGATGCCAAACATCTTGAAATTCAAGCATTTGATCCTTGAATTTATCGACGAGATGGACACACTGCAGTTGCCAGCAATGCTGCTAGCGGAGCCGCACTTCCGATCGGAGGCATGCGCCTATGCCCTGTCATCGTTACTTGAAGCCATTCCGCAGAAGAACCTCGAGTCGATCACTGTTGAAGTTCCCGAGGACTCAATTCGGTCCCGACCTTCTTTGTGCTGGCCACTCTTCAGCATCAGCAACATCAAGATCGCCTTCTCGGACATCAAAGCGGATGTGGTCCAAGAGCTGATGGGCACATGGAAGGAGAAGCCTGAATCGCTGGTGTTGGCCTCCTGGTTTGAAGTGCAAGCCGAAGCTGAGACGCTGCTGGCTTTGTTCAAAGCAGCAGAGTTGACACCAAAAGGCGCAAAGAGCATCGAGACACAGCTCCAGGCCTTTGCTCGTGGTGGAGCAGTGGTCGATCCGACGACTGTGGCACAGACCGGTTCGCTGAACACGGGACTCGCACATGTCAAGAGATGGCTTCAGCAAGAGAGCATGCAGGAAGCCCGAGTGCAGGCGGTGGAGAAGTTGCAGCGTGAGGGACGCGCGATCCCGGGTGCTGTCTTCGCTTTCGAAGTCGCGAAGGTGTGGCCTCACAGGTCCGAATGGGTCCAAGAGGTTTAGAGGCATCTCTGTGGCGGCATACCGCAGGCTATGCGAACGCGCTGCGAATTTGTTCTGGATTGGGCAGTCGGGGCGCTACTCAGCTGTCAGTCTTGCAAGAGAAGAGACAACACGGCGAATGGCAGGACACATCTCTCGTTCCAGTCATGCAAGGCTGCAGGGAAAAAGTCTTTTCGGTCAGGCACTGTGGGGAGAATCGATGCGATAGATGAAAAGGATGAGAAGGAACCCTTCGTGCGTTGTGTGACATTGATGCAGGAACGAGATTGCATTGGAGGCGAGCCGCGCATTGCACAAGACATAGGATAGGTTGAATTCGCAGAGGAGCGCGCTGCTCGCAAATAATCAAGGTCAATGCGAACAGAATGATCCTGACCAGATCCATAGTTATTTCAGCTTCAAATTCAGATTTGATACAGATTCATCACTCAAGCGGGTACATCCGCTAGCGTACCATAGTGTGGGACCAATGGCAACCAACTTGTCTCTTCCTGTCGACATCTGACATTCTCGCTCACCGAACGTGGCTCCCAAGCACTTCGCAAAGCGAATCTGCAGACATCCACTAGCTACCGCCAGTGAGAATCCACTCGGAACAATTAGCAAACTGTGCTTCCTCAACATTGGTCACCAAACAGAGCCCGCTAACAAATGTCCCCATTTCGCTCACCGAAGCACGTCACTAAACCATGAGGTGCATTCCGAACAGCACAACTAGGAAGGAGTATCAACAATGGGACTTGAGTATAGCGAAGCACACGATTATTCAATTAAATCCACCTGATAGCCACTTTGATATTCTCAAGAACTGTTCTCCCCCTTCACCACCACAACCTTGACATCCTTACACTTCGAATAAACCCTCAAGCCCAGCACACAAGGCGCGTTCCAAGGGTCGTCATCGAAAATCCCCTTCTTTGAACGTGAAATGCGTCGTCGACTAGCGGGAGAAGAATTTCTCTGATTGAAAGATTCCATTTCGCTGCCGGTGCTAGAGAGGATGGGGCCGTCGCTGCGGTGGATTACAATGTTAGCTTCGCTTTGTGTGACTCCCGGCGCATAACTGCATTTCGGGAGATTGGAGAGCGGAGTTTCGGACTTACATTTCGGAATCCCAATCGAAATCATCGTCTACGAGATCGTCGGGTGGTTCGATTGGGGAGTCCCATTCGGATTCGCTTGATTCTTCTACGGTAGGCCCGAAGGGAGAGACGGAGTTTCGGTGGTCCCGGGAGGGTTTTCGGTCGGTGCGGATTTCCAGCTCGGCTAGCTTGTTTGCTATGTCTGCAGGATCGCCTTTGGCGTCGTCTTGTTGTGCAACAGGTGCCTCTTGCTCCGGTTGTTGAACAGTCTCCGCGCCTTTCTCGGTATTATTCGCAGTTTCGGGCTCCTTCGGTACTTCTGGGACTGACTGACTTTGCTCCGGTGGCGTGAGTTGTTCGGCTTTACCTTCGCTCGTCTCTGCATTGGACACGCTCTCCTTCCGCAAAGCTGCTACGGACTCCTTCCTGGCCTTCCTTCGATCTCTCCTGGCCTTCATTTTCTCACTACGCTTCGCATGGAACTCCTTCATCTGTGCGTTGAGGGCTTCTGTAAGTCTTGCCTTGCGCTTCTTAAGACGCTCGCGATCTTGCTGATTGAGGCGACGATTCTTTTTCAATAAGGACAAGTCCTTTTCTCTCTGCTGATCTCTTCTCCTTTGCCGATTCTGTTTTTCCATTGCCTTCAAGTTGCCCTTGCTTTGTGCATAATCAAACCTTCTGCCAACGTTCAGGAGTTTCTCTTTCCTGTTGACTGCATATTTCATGATGGCTTCTTCAGCAGTCATGCCGGTTGCGGAACGGGTCGCTGTGACTTTAAAAACAACGTCGTATGTGCCGGGCTCGAGATTGTCGATCTCAGCCGATACGGAACGTGTGAAGAGAGTCTCCGCTCCCGAGTTATGCATCGATCTGACGATCCATCGTTCTTCGTCCGCTTTGTAAATGCGGAAGTGTAGAGAGTACAGCATTCGACCTCTCAGTCCATAATAGTAGCGATCGTCGGGCTGTGCCAGTACAACAACGACCGGTCCAGCTTCCGAAACCGTGATCTGGAATTTGGTGTCGAGATAGTCGACAGTCCATGGGACGTTGACACAGGTCCACTGTTGACTCACAGTCCAAGTATTGTCGAAGAGCCTGACACGATTAATGCTGGGGAAGTGCTTCAAGAAGTCCTTGTAGGATATCCAGAAAACTCCATCGTCACCAAACGTGTGGCTCAGCTTGGTCATCATTGCCGCCGTCCAGAGCTTGGAACCATCACTCCAGTCGCCATCCCACTCCGTTTCACCCCAGGGATTCCGAAGCTTGAGTAGTTTGAGGTCGCTGTCTAGGTCTTCGTATTTGTCGAGAACAGCGTAGGCATGACCGCCGATGAAGCCTTTCGTTTCTGTTGGCTTTGAGCCACCGCCGAAGAGGTACTTCTCGTTGACTCGTGAGAGCTGCTCCTTCCAGAATCTATCCTTGTCCATGATATCTTCTGGATTGAGGATCACCGCGACTCCTAATTTGGGTCAGCCAGCAAGCACAGAAGTAGGCCCTCTCCTCGCCAGGATTAGCTCACCACCTGTAAGGTCCTCTATGCCTTCGCTTGCAAACCCACCCTAGTCGATCAGTATGGCTTCAATCAGGAATGACTTCAGAAACATTTGCTCACCTCGATCGCAAAATAATCGCCATGAGCTTTGGCGTACGCCTTCTCAATGAGCGGCAGCCACGTCTCGTTCGACTTACAATGGCTGAAGTAGAGCGCCAAGCCGCCTTTTTGCAGTGCTTCTTTCAGCTTTTCATCGTCGTACTTGATGCGCAAGCCTTCTTTCGCGTCTCGATCCCAGTCTCGCACCACTTCTAGATCGTCATCATCCCCAACCCTAATGAAAAGCTTGTCGTCGATGACTTCGTAGATCCATTCCCCATCGCGGTAGAAAACAAAGCCGTAGACACCGACCTTTTCATCTCTGGCGACGCACAATCTCTCGATGAGCTCCTTCTTGGCACTCACGGCCATAAGGGCAGCCAAGAACCAGCAGTCTCCACTATTACCTTGGTGTACATCAGTGGCAGTAGCATCATCAATATAGAATTGAGGCTCGTCAAAGATGTCCTCGATTCGCTTGATCCATGGCGGAGGATCGATATTGTCGACAGCTTTTGGATAGGCACCGGCCAGAGATTGCAAACAGTATTGATTCGCTTCCAGGTCAAAGATGGCATCTCGATACTTTTGATTTAACCTCTGACACTCATCCACAATCGCTGCAACCTTGGCGCGACATTCAGTGGCGGCCTGTTCCCATGATTTGGCGGCGTTCTCCTGTGTCTTCAGGCCTTCGTCAGCAGTCTCGCCATTTTTGATGGCCTCTTTCTCGTCCTCCACTTTCTGTGCTGCGCGGGAGATCTTCTTGGCTCGCTTTGGTTCGATGGCCAGAAAGCGATCCCAAGCCTTGTAAAAGTCATCTATGCGCTGCTTTGGTGGTGGGAGAGGCAAGTCCAGATCACCTAGTGGGGGAGGTGGCAGCGTATCTCCCGATATGATCTTGATGGGAATTGCTGGCACTGGCTCAGGTGGATCGGGCTCCGCCGTCGCACCTGGCACTCGAACGAATCCTGACTTCATGCTGGCTGGGCGACGTGATCTTCTAGCTCGCGGACGCGATCTGGCAATGTTAATGTAGGAGCTTGCAGGTGATTACTGTGGTCCAGAATGGCAGGTTTGCGATGGATCACAGTTGTCGCCACACCATTACAAACAGACAAGCGTGGCTCTGCCTGGAGCAGTGTAACAACTCACGATCAGTGCTGAGGAAGAGGAAGAATGTCCCAGCATGAACAAGGCAACATCGACCGGTGAAGGCTACATGAGCTCGCCGCTAACTCATTTCGACCGCTGAGCTCCTCCAAGGCTGACTGACCTGCATGGTGCGGCCCAGACCAGTGAGGCTGAACGTGTGGAGGAAGCTGAGTGAGCGCGTCCAATCGTTTGCGAGGCTTCGGCAGCGAAAGGCTGAGATGTGTTGGCGACCTGAGCGGCCTCACAAGACGATCCTATTCTTATTAGGAGCAGTAACTTCCAGACATTGCTTCGTGGTCCATCAAGCTGTGATGCGCGTCTTCTTCGCCCGAGACCGTGACGTCCTTGGCTACTGTCCGGCTCTCGCCATGGCAAGAGTTTTGATCTGTGGCTTGATCATGAAGGTAAAGCGGAGCCATGATGAAAGAAGAGACGCCATGCGGCCTCCTGCTGCCTGTACCGCAGTGAGGTTTGGGCGAGAGGGCGTCGTGGGGTGCTGGCAGTGTGCTTGTGCCGACGCCACTCTCCGCCGGCCCCAATTTCGACATGTCCACGCTCAAGCTCAACCGGGTTCGAACGAACGCTCAAGGCGAGGGAGGAAACGGTCTGCCGAGACAGGAGCCGACGTTCAGCGGCCCTGCACTGAAACCGTCCGCACAGCGACCGAGTTGCCGTGTCTTGAGCAAAGTCGTGGTGAGAGACGGCGCGTCATTGTCGCAGCCGCCGACTGCCGACATGGTGAAGAGCAAAGTTTGCTGCCACCGATGCTTCCCAACTTCCACGTCTTGCATTCGCAGCAACCGAAGTCGGGAGCCGACCGCGTCACTATTCCGTTGAGCTATGGTGACGTTGTTGTGTCAAATGCTATATCATGTACAGAGCGGACAGGTAGGCGCAATGCATCAATTTTACCCAGCAGCCAATTCTTGAAACACTGTCAACATGGGTTTCGACGAAGCTGCCTTCGACAATGACATCAAGGACCTTCATCTCATCTACGACTATGACGCAAAGAACGTCGAAACAGGCGAGCCCGAGAAATGGAAGTATGAAATGTGGTTTTACAGCAAGGTGAGCGCGCAGTGCCAATCTGTCTCCTGCCAAGAGCATGAGCTGAGACCTGTGGCAGTCACGCATAGTCTACGCGATCCACGGCGGTCCAATGGCAGGACGGAAGAACTATCAAACCGCCGAATATCAATGCATCAGGCCTGGCGAGCTCTGGCAGTGCAATTGGCTCGAAGAGACCGGGACGATTTGCTCTCTTGTGTACGACATCAAGAACGACCGCATCACGACTCTCCTCGGATTCTCCAAGGGTCATTGGGAGAAGGCGGAAGAAGCACACGGCGACAAGCGTAATAAAGAGGACTTTGAGCGCTGGAGAGGGCTTGCGAAGATCGGCTCACAGGTTGACCGACACCTCTTGTCCGAGCAAGCCACCATTTCAGAAAAGTTTCATGGCAAAGGCAATCTTGAGCCGATCGAGGAGAGTTGGCCAACGTTGTAATGTATATTGAGAGCAGATTGAACGTGAAAGGATATTCATGGCGGTGTAGACGTGTTTGCGATCCACCGACTTCATCATCTCCTGTTCTCAGAAGTGTTTCCAGGCCTATTCGAGGGCAAGCGATGATCACACAAGTTACTCGCTTTTGGAGAAAACTTGAATAAGCCTGAAGTTCCTTGAAAGCAGGTCCCGGCGTACTGTCAACATTCATCACGCAGTACTCTTTGAGAAATTCATCGCCTATTAGGAAGGCACCGCATCGGCACTCCCCCGCAACCATCATCGAATCTGGACTGCTGGCCGAGCTGGATTCTGGATTTCAGCCTTGCGTGACTACCTCACTTTTGTCAGTCCACCAGATGGCCGAATCAATTCTTGAGAATATCTCTCGTGCAGGAGATTTTCATTCTGCCACCAACTGCTGTCGTGCATTAATAACTGTTCACTGAGTCATCTAGCCGAGAGTCAAAGCCATATTGAGTCGTACTGAAGTCTTTTGGGCATCGTTCGCGAAAATCGGTTCGCCCGCTCCTGGACAGAGCGTTGCCGGCACGTGTCCGGCGCATGCCAAGGCGGATGCTCTCCACCTCTCCTCTCGCTCTTCGTGGTGTTCTTCTATCTGCACCACGATCTCTCTGCAGTGCCATCCTAGACGATGTTGTCGACTTTTTAGAAGCTCCTGCGCAAGACGCGGTGAAGATTGGCGACGGTCGAAGAGCAGCATCGTCGCACGTGCAGCCAGTCGTGCCACGCCGCCACGGCGTCGATCTGCAGACGCCGCCATCCTTTCGGCGCCAAAGCCATGCAGCAGCTTGAAACAGCAGCAGACGCGCTGGGCCAGTCTTTGGACGGTCGTCGCATCCCTGCGTAACGCTCGACACTTGCGATGCATCCACTCGGTAGGCTCGTCTGAAAGGGGATGTTGTCGTCTGCTCACGTCTGCCCGCCGTGACTCGAGGCGCGCCTCGGTCGCGCCGTATCAATGCTCACCCGCCGTGCGAGCGTCTTCTTGACATCAGCGTCTGCGTTTTCCTTATGTCTTCCTTCACCCGTCGCAGGAATTGGTGTTGATGAGTGGTTCGCGGGCCTTTTGAAGCCGTTGCGGTTGCGAGTCGCGTGCCGGATCTACGCGACAGCGCATACAGACGAGGCAATAACAAGAAGAATGACTATTGGAAGCCTCTTTGCAGTGCGTGATAAGACCAGACGACGCCGTTTCCAGGCTCAGCGCCGCGATGGCGACCGCGACCGAAACCAACTTCGACATGACGGTCTGGTCGACGGCATATGTGACCATCCACATTGCCACAGTCACGAGGGCGACTTCAATCGACCTTTCTGCGACAAGCCGGGCGAAGACTTCTAATAATCAAACACACCCTACACCGACATTGTCGCTGGCGCTAACTTCCTCACGCCCTGCAAACCTACCCAGTACCAAATTTCCCCAAACTACCAGGGTATCACAAGATGATGCCACTGAGACTAGCTCACCGAGCCGGACTTCGATTGCCGCATCTTCCACGCTGGACGCTGCCGCAAGTGCATCACCTCCCAACAGTGCGACCATGTCCTCAATTGCAGACGGTATGGCACCTGGAAAGAGACGTGCCGTGATCGGCGGCCTGTCCGGTACCATTGCAGGCCTGGTCATCGCTGGCCTCCTCATATTCTTGATCCTGCGCAAGCGACGGAAGAAGCGCGAGACAATCGACACCGATATGCAATCCATGAGTGAGAAGGGAGAGTCCCCGGACTGGATGCTGCCCAAGTTCAGCAGCCTTGTCAATGTTGTGCCAGTTGGCAGAGGTTCTCACAGAGATTCGCGCATCTCACACGTCTCTCACGCGCGCCCTCCGAGCACGACGAATATAGCAGTGGATGAAGACCACCGGATGATCAGGATGAGCACCAGGCATTGGCCGCGCCCGTTTGCGATGGGAGAGGGCGAGGGCTACAGAGACTCTGTGCCAGTCGGGCAGCTTCGCGTTGTGAATCCCGACCTCTCGAGACCAAATACTCCAAGAAGGAATTCCACAGATACTGCAGCGAGCTATTTCCGGAAGCAATCGTCGGCTTTCGCAGGCTTCATTTTCAACCTCCCGCGGTCTGCCAGGCAATCGAGGATTGATGAGACAGCATGGTCAAGGGAAGCTCCCACAATCAAAGTCGTGGACCCCTCTCTATCGCGACAGAGTGTGGTGGCGCCATCGTACAAGTCCTATCCATCGCTCGTATCGCTGCCTATGGTCCGGCAGCAGCCCCCAGAAGATCCCTTCAATGCCCGAGCATGGCAAGCTGAAGGTCAACAAACCACAGAGCAGCCCAGCGCAGCGACCACTCCCCGGCGACCCGTACTCACGCCCATACAAATCGCTGCAGGCTCCGCAACGAAGACTTTGAGCAACTTGTCTAGCAGCATACTCCAATCCTTTCGACCAAAAACAAGCGACCAAATCACCACACCGCAGCCGATGCAAAAAGCAAGCCACATTTCCACATCCACCTGGTCCTCCCGGATGTCTCGCATCTCCCGGCGTAGCGATCCGTTCGACCTCGACCGACCCAGTCTTCGTGGAAGCCATGTCAGCACGATCGACCAGCAGCGCAATCATACGACGATGCCTGGGAGCAGATTCTCACTGTACGAAGGGACTTGAGGAGCTTTCAGCAAGAGAAGCGGAAGGGAAGCACGACAGAACCGTGCGGGTCGAGGAAGCCACACCTTTGGCATTTGTACCAATACGCAGGCATATGGAACTGACGGGACGAAATTGACGAAGCCATGAACGAATGCCATGGGCATATCCATATACCCCATCTTGTTTGACATTTATAGCAGCGTAGCTTGTACGATATATGTACATATGAGATTTTGATACATATTCTGTAAACATAAATCCGACCGAGAGACCTGAGTCGGTATCCACGAGATCCAGGGATCGAGCCGCTGGTGAGCCCTGGCCTGCGAGATGGAGCCGGGTATCATGAGGAGTGAAACCGAGCGCGCCGATGTTCGCACCGGCCCAGGGATGTCAAAGCTGGCGAGATGCCGACTTGCGCCCCCAAGCCGTTGTGCAGTGAACTGGCAGAGAGCTCATCCTTTGCAGTCAACCGCATTGATATTGCTGACGGTGGAGCACGTGATTGTCCTGGGCCATCATCTCGCCGTGGAGCAAGCTATAGATGCGCCAACCCAGGTGCGCGATCGTCCTCGTAGGTGCGCTGGGAGTAGCCGTTCTGGCATTCGTAATGGTCGTGGTAGTCGTGAATCATATCGTTGAATTCGTAGTCTGGGTGGGACTATTACTTTCGTCATCGTTTGAGCGATGCAAACCTCTTCTGCAGCTCGTCGATATCTGGAATCTTTCCGCCGGGTCCATTGTCTTTCTTGGCGCCATTCAGCTTATCCGTCATCTTCTTCGATGGCGTCAAATCGGGTGCCCCGGGCAAATTGACCTTTGGTCGTACGTTGTCCGTGCTGGGCGAAGGCGGCATGACTGAAACAGGGCTCTTCGGTCCCAGGTTCCGCGGGGGAGTTGCTTTGCTGAGCTCTTCCGTCGTGAGCGGCTCCGCAAGTGCCTTGACCTTCTGGCCGCCGGATGGATTGTCATCCTCGTCGTCATTGTCCTCTTCGTCGTCGGCCGCTTGCTCGGCCTCTCGTGCAGCTTTCGTGCCCGGTGGATAGTCTATCCCGTATGCGTCCGCAATGGCAGAGAGATATGCCTCCACGAGCTCCGGAGCGGGTGGCTCCACCCTCGTCTTTTTCAGCACCCGTTCTGGCACTTTGCCATCTTTGTTCTCCATTGCCTGTAACGTGAACTCTTTGCCATATTTTTCCGCCAACAGTTGCCGCACAATGCTCAGCTCCTTGACTCCATCAATCTTCGGCGCCGCATAGATTATGCTCTTCACAGCCTCTTCCAGCCCGGGGTCGCACTCTTTCGCTTCCATAAGTCCAGCTCGTGCAGTGAGTAGCTCGCAATACAGCTCCATGACCTCGAGCAGTTCTGTATGCAGGTCGGAGCGGATGATGTTCTCGACGCGGATCTTCGCACTCTCGATCTTGCCCAGCTCCAGCAGCTGGGCCATTTCTCTGCGCTGCTGCTTCGCCAGAGCCGTATCCTTTTGCTGCACCATGCGAGTGCGTGCAATGCTCAACTTGAGCTGCACCTTGATCTTATTCACCAGCGTCGATGCAGGTGCCATGGCGATGGCTGTGTCGTGGTGTGTTGTTGAAGGTAGGAAGTTCGCAATGGAGATGCCTGCAGGTGGGGTCATGCACTTTGTGGATCTGGGTTACGCCATGGTGGCTAACGTGTTTAATAAGCATATAAGCTAGATAGGCATATAAGCTAGTTCTATCTCGTATCTACTACTACTACTAAACGCGTTACTTATTCTACTACCTTACGCGATAGTATCTTTAAACGAAGAAGCTATTTAGTATACTATTTATAGCTACTAATTAGGTCGTTTTCGAAGCGTATAACGCGCTATAACTATATATAGAGTCGATTATATAACGCTTAGCTAGAGGCTTAAAGGTACGGCTCTAAAGACTAGTTTACTTCTATTAAATAGAGCTCTTACTCTAATTAAAGAGAAGGTAGTTTATTAGAAGATTCTAGACCTAGATTCGTATAGTTACTTACTAATATAAGCTATAATTAGAAGCTAGGCCTTCTTAATAACTAAGATATAGAATAAATAAAAAGTTAGCTAAAGATAGGCTTATAACTTTATTAAGTATTATATAGGCTTAGAAATATAGTTATTACGAAAGCTATTAAACTAGAGAGCTAAGAATAAGGATCTAGAGGTTATTATAGAGTAGTTTAAGCTCGTTTAAAACGTAAAAACCTACTATAGAATTATAGAGTATAATATATATAACTTTAATAAGAGCGAATATAGGCTTAGATACTATTAGAATACTATAGTTATTACTACTACTAAGCGGAAGTAGCGATCTAAGGCCTTAGTTTCTAATTTAATATAGTAGTATATTAGAAAGTATAGTCTAGTTAAATATTCTAAAAGATACTTTAGAAATTAGAATTAGGTAATATAGGTTATATAATACTAGATTATATAACTTAGCTAATACCTATCTTAGAAGTAAGATATAACTTATAACTAACTAATATAATTAACTTAGTTAGTTCCTACTTATTATTTCTACTTCTACTATACTATACCTATCCGATAAGTGCCTACGAGAATATAATTTAATAGGTTATAAGCCTAAGTTTATAGAGAGGCTCTAAGTAGTAAGAGTTAGCCTTCTTATCTTTAAAGTAATATATATTACTTCTTATAGGACCTATAGTATTAATTAGATAGAGAAGTAGAAAAAGAGTATAAGAGAAACTAGAAGTATATCCTATCTATACTACTTTAAAGCTTTAGAAGATTCTAGTTATAAGCTAGAAGTCTCTAAAAAGTAAGTAAAATAGAGAAAAGCCTAGTAAGATATACTCTACTTTAAAAGAGAGGTATACTAAAAGAGTATAAAGAGGAAAGAATTAGCTTTAGACTATAGTATTTAAGTAGATAAGACTAGGCCTAAGTACTAAGTACTACTAATATTTTAGAACTAGCTAGTAGTACTCTTCTAAGAAAGTAGATCTTTTAGAAGTTCTCTACTTAAAAACTTAACTAACTTCTATAAAAGAGAAGAGGTCTTAAATATCTTAGCTAAAAGAGAAAAGTCTTAGTAACTAGAGAAAGTAGAAATCTAGAAGCTACTAATTAGATTAAAAGAGCTTATATTTCTAGAGTTTAGATTTATTTATTTAATCTTATAGAAATAGATTTAATAAGTAAATTAGATAGAAGGAGAATACTAATTCTAATAAGAAAGAACTAGAGACTATAATTTAAGCTATAGAAGAATATACTTAGAGAAAAAGAAATCTTCTAGATAATCTTAGACTTAAAGGGATTATTAGTACTTACTCTAGCTAAAGCTAAAGTATCTAAAGCTTTATTAAGTAAAAGGAAAGGTACTATATTTTTAGAGTTTAGCCTAAAATAGTAGAAGGATAATATAAAGATAATCTATATTCTAATAGAAAGTCTTTATATAGATAACTAAAATAAAGTAATAGATAAGATAAAAGTATATAATATCTAGATAAAGCTATATAGGAAATATAGTAAAGTCTAATAAGTATATATAATAGCTATTATCTAAGAATTTATAATCTTTAAAATAGAACTAAAGGATATAATTAGGAAATTATAGATCTACTTTAGTAATCTTAGAAAAAGGATTATAGAGATTAACTAAAGAGAGTTATACTATAAAACTTCTAATATAAAGATTAAGTATCTACTCTTTATACTTTTAGCTAAGTATAAAAGTATAAAGTAGACTATCTAAGCTTAGAAGAACTTAGACTCTAAAGAAATTCTCTAACTTCTTAAAATAGAGAAGTTAATATAGTATAGATACTAGTTATAAGAAAGAGTAATATTTACTAAAAGTAGAGAGATCTAAAGTATAAAGCTAAAATACTATTTCTATAAAAAGAAGTATTTTAGAAGTATTACTAAGTATTTATATTTTAATAAAGCTAAGAGATCTATTAACTTAAAATAGGCTAATAGAGTAGAAAAGAGAAGATTACTACTTATAGAAAGTACTTTTAGAAGAAGATTTTTACTAGATAGAGAAGTATTAAAAGAAATAGTAAAGAAACTTAACTTAAAAGTCTAATCTCTTAAGAAGAGATAAACTTTAAGAAAGTTTTCTAAGAAAGTATATACTACTTAAGAAGATATAGAGCCTTCTATAGTATCTAAAGTATCTTAATTCCTATTAGAGGATAATAATATTAATAAAGTTATATACTTAACTATAGAAGTAAAAGGTAAGTATATACTATTAATATAGCTACTTAACTCCTATACTTTATTATATATAACTAACTAAGAATTACTTTTTAGAGAACTAAAACCTCTTTAGAGGAAAAAGTAGATTAAGGTTAGAGGTAGCTATCTAATAGCTATATATATAGGAAATATAGTAATAGATAGAAAAAGAGGAAAATAGATTATTCTTAAGAATATTCTCTTTATACCTAGTCTAGAAGTAAATCTTGTTTCTTAGAGCTAATTTAGCTAGTAGTATAGTATTTAACTACTAAAATTTATACTTATTTTATTATCTAGGAAACTAGTTATCTAGATAAAACTATTAGAAGAAGTACTATTTATTAAGGAGATTAATAATATATTATAGAAGCTTATAATATTATACTTTAATTAAAAATAAGAGAATAAAGCCTATACCTTTAAAGCCTAAGAAAAGACCTAAGAATAGTAAGAGCTTTAGTATAGAAGACTTATATATTTTAGAGAGAGTTTTCTTAGAAACCTATATAAAGTATTTAACTTAAAAGCTTAGATTCCTATTCTAAAGGAATACTAACCTTATAGAGTATATTCCTTAGTAAAAATAAAGAAATATAGAGAGAAAGAAACTAAAAGAAAACTCTAAAGGTTATCTCTAGTTTCTATTAATATCTATAGTCTTTTACCTATCTTAAGATTAGGATATAAATAGTAGCTTAAGATTATTAATAACTTCTTAAAAAAGAAATAGACTTTTCTAATAAAGTCTAGAGAAAATATACTAAGTATTCTTAGAAACTAGAAAGTAAAAGCTAAGCTATAACTAGGAAATTCTCTCTAGATTATAAGAAGTAATAGAGTAAGAGAGCTTCTTACTATACTAAAGTAGTAGAAGAAAGAATATAGAATTTCCTTCTATATAACTAAAGTATATAACTCTATTTAGAATAGAGTAGTTAAGAGGTTAATCTAAAGACTATATAAGAGTAATACTAGAAGATATCTATATACTTATTAAATTCTAGCTAGAAGCCTTAGTAGCCTATATAGTTATTAGAAATTCCTTTCCTAATAGCCTAGAAATTAATAGATTTAAAGTATTACCTAAGAAAGTCTTTTTAGGTATTTAACTCTTAGTATTATACTTTAGAGTTTAGAGTTATAAAGTAGTAGTCTATATAGATCCTAAGTCCTAGCTAATAGAGATAAGATTAGATAAACTAATAAATAGAAGTAAAGATACTATATTTATTAGGTATATTCCTAATACTACTAAAATATAGCTCTTCTAGGAGCCTAATATAAGAGCTATTAAAGCCTATAATACTACTACTTAGTTTAAGTATAAGAAAGGAGAAGATATAGAGCTAAATATTCCTAAGCTTAATTAAGTAAGTAGTATATCTATTAGAAACCTAGTTAGTAGACCTCTAAAGAAGCTAATAGTAGTTATACTTTCTATAGCTACTATATCTATAGCTATAGTAACTAAACCTATAGGTTCTAGCTAAATACTCTTTATATAATTACTACTTCTACTAAAAAATAAGAAGGAGTACTAGAGAATAGAGAATCTAGAAGAAAAAAACTCTAGAGAACTATAACTCTAGTAGAAGAAAAGTAGAACTACTAAACTACTTAAGCTAAGCTAGAAAGTTAATAGATAAGCTAGTCCTAGTACTAGTAGGAGACTATATTCTAAAGTAAAAGGATTAAATATTATATAGTAGAACCTATAAGAAAATAGAGATTAGAAGGAGAACTAAAACTAAACTTATAGCTAGAAAAGAAGAAAATCTATTTTAGATAAAGAACTAGGCCTAAAGCTAAAAGCTTATAGTATAGTAATAAGATAAGTACTTTAGAAGAGATAGAGAGAATATAAATAGAAGGAGGAGTTTAGTACTAAGTATTATAAAGTATTCCTAAGCTAAGTCTAAGGCTAAGAATAGAAGTAGATTTAGGAAGCTCTATTAGAAGTTTAGGAGTCTATATTTATAGTAATTACTCTTTAAGTCTCTATATAGAGATAAGAGGTACCTATTCTAAAGTTCTATAAAAAGGCAATTTAGAATCCTAAATAGAAATATATATAAAAGAATATAGT
This sequence comes from Cercospora beticola, assembly GCF_033473495.1. Lineage (NCBI taxonomy): Eukaryota > Fungi > Ascomycota > Dothideomycetes > Mycosphaerellales > Mycosphaerellaceae > Cercospora > Cercospora beticola. The sequence continues at coordinate 2,362,368 of NC_088942.1, forward strand.
CTAAAAGGAACTAACTATATTAAGAAGTAATAATACCTAGATAAAGGTTATTCTACTTAAAGGAGCAAACCTTATTATATCTAAGTAGATATTTAATATAAAGAGATTAATTAGTAGAGCTATTAAGAAGTTTAAAGTAAGACTAGTTATAAGAGGTTTCTTTTAGAAGTTTAGAGTTAATTTCTAAGAGACCTTTATACTAATAGTTAAATATAATACTTTAAGAGTATTTATAGCTATAGTTTATAAGAAGGATCTAGAACTCTACTAAGTAGATATAAATAATATATTTACTAAGAGTAAACTTTAAGAAGAAATTTTTATAATACTACTACTAGGAGTTAAGATTCTACCTAATATAGTCCTATAAATCCTAAGAAGCTTATATAGACTAAAGTAAGTAGTAAGAAACTAGAATAAACTCTATATCTTAAAGTTAAAATAGATTAGGTTTATATAATTAGAAGTAGACCTATACCTTCTTATCTACTAGGAAAGGAATATTCTAATCCTAACTTATATAGATAATATTCTAATTATAGTACTAAAGCTAGAAGATATACTTTAGTTTAAGGAATAGCTAGGCAAGGTATTTAAGATTAAAGATCTTAGAGAACTAGAGAAAATTCTTAGGATAAGGTTAATAAGAGATAGATAAGCTAGAACTTTAAAGCTTAATTAAGAATACTTTATCTAGGAGAACTTTATAAAGCTAGGAATAACTAAGAAGATAGCTAACCTAACTCTCTTACTAATAGATAGTTATAATAGCCTAAAACTAATAGGCTTATATAATAAGAAAAGGAATAAGATAGAGTACTAGAGCTAAACTAGTATCTAGATATAGCTTATAGTTATAATAAGACTAGATATTGCTTTCTCTTTTAGAAAGTTAAGCTTATATATCTTAGATCTAACTAAGAGGTATATATAAGCTTTAAAGAAACTAGCAAGATACCTAAAGTTATTCTAAAACTTAGAACTAATATTTAGAAGAAATAGAGGAAGCCTAATAGGATATTTAGACTCTAACTATATAATAGACAAAGTAGATAGAGTCTTAATTCTTAGAAGTATCTTCTTCCTTTATAGAGCTCTAGTTTCTTAAATAAGTAGGAAGTAAAAGTCTATTATAATATTAATAATAAAAGCTAAGTATATAGCTATAAATATATATATAAAGTAATCTTAGTTCCTAGTAGTACTCTTAAAGGAGATAGACTATATAGAGTTAGTAGGAGAATATCTATTCTAACTAACTATAAAAGTATATCCTAATATAGTAAGAGAACTAAGGCTAGTATAAATTATAGAAGATAATTAGGTAGCTTTAATTCTTATTAAAGATATATATACCTATAAGAGATCTAAATATATTAATATTATATATAACTATATTAGATATCTCTAGTAGTAGAGGAAGATTATAGTAGAATATATTCTAATAAAAGAGATAGTTACTAATAGCCTAACTAAACTAAAGAATAGGCTATAGTTTTAGGAGTTTATAAGATAACTCTAGCTTATATAGAGAAAGGCAAAAGATTTATACTCTAACTATAGATTAAACTCTAGACCTTAGGATAATTAATAAAAGATATATACTATAGTATTAGAGATATTACGGGATATATAAAACTAAGCCTAGGAGTTATACTATAGGAGAAGTAGCTTACTATATATAATAAGTAATTAGGATCTAGGAATCTATATATAGTCTAAAAAGGAAAAGCCTAGAGGAGAAATAAAAGGTATATACTCTAGTAATAACGTTACTATAGGATATATAATACTAGGCTAAGGAGTTAAACTAAAATAGATTAGGTATATAGCTCTAACTATATAACTATAGCACCTAATAACTTATTATAATTTAGAGATAGATTTAAATATAGGAATATAGGTAGAAGACTATCTAGCCTAAGTAGAAGTATTAGAAAGTATAGTCTAGTTAGATATTCTAAGAGATACTTTAGAGATTAGAGTTAGGTAATATAGGTTATATAATACTAGGTTATATAACCTAGCTAATACCTATCTTAGGAGTAAAATATAACTTATAACTAACTAATATAATTAACTCGGTTAGTTCCTACTTATTATCTCTACTTCTACTATATTATATCTATCTAACGAGTACCTACGAGAATATAATTTAATAGATAATATTATATAGGAACTAGTAGAACTAAGACTAAGTATATCCTATAAGTAATACGCCTAGGTATTTATTATACTATATCTCTTACGCTTCGCCTACGAGGTATATAATACCTATAATTACTTTATAGTAATCCGTTATAAACTTCCTAGGCGTAGCTATAAAGTTAACCTTAAGAGTATAAATAAATTCGTATACTTCCTTTATAGTTTCTTCTTTAAAGAGCTTTAGTATACGTAGCTTAATAGACTTATACGAGCTATACTTATCGCCTTTAGAGCGTACGCTACTAGTATAGCTTATAGCTATACTACCTCGCTAAGGTACTAGCTATCCGAGACCTAGTATTATTATACTTAGCTATATTAGTAATTCGACTACTTATACTTCTCTTAGTAAGCGTTTGTTCTTAGCTTCGAGAGTATAGATTTCTAGCTATTTATATAACGCGTCGTTCTTAGCTTAGAGGCGCCTACGTATTATATATATATTATTAGCGTTCTCTATATTATCTATATCTTTATTTTATTCCTTTTTAGCTTATACTATTCCGGATTCTAATATCTCTTCGATATAGCCTAATAGCTATCTATTATTTAGTACGTCGTCGTTATAGTTACTCTACTAGGCGGATATATTTTACGTAAGTATATTAGGCCTTAATAGATTACTACTCTCGATAAAGTAGAAGAATTATAATTATAAGAGTAGAATATAGTAATATATTAAGCGCTCCTAGAATCCTCTTCTAGAGATATTAAGAATAATTCTTACCTTTCGATTATATATATTCTATATACTTTTAACCTACGCTAAGTATAAGTAGTACTAGCTATTATACCTTAACGTCTAATAAACTATACTTCTCGAGCTATATACTTCTAGCTCTTATAGCTCTATAATTATATATATAAAGAGCTTAAGACTACTATTAATAATATTTATACTAAAAATATCTCGAGTAGTATAGCTATATATAATAGTAATATTTGCTCGATATAGAGTAGAAATATAGATACTTTAGAAAGTAATCTCTTTACTCTATATATAACTATAGATCGCCTCTTATCTTAGAAGAATAGCTATACTAATAATACTTTCTATAAATAATCTAATAGATACTATAAGTCTACTCTAACTCTAGGCCTAGAGTATCTACCTATATCTATTCCTAATTTCCTTCGCTATCTAGCCTCTATAAGCTAGATCTTATACTATACTCTCGATATTTCTATATTAGATATCGATATATTTACTTAGAGGCCTTCTAGTAACTTCGACGATATTATTAATAGCTAGGTCGGTCTATCTCTACTATACTTAAAATATAGAAGTATAGTCTATATAATATTAAATCGCTCGCTTATATTTAATACTATTTATCTACTAATAGAGAGTACTATAATAATAGAGAGAATAATAATATACTAGCTATATATAATATAGACCTAATCTCTATTTTAGACCTATTCTATAAGTCTATCGATCGTATTATATAGAGTATTAATAAGTATAATTATAATAGAGCTCTACTTTATATAGAAATAATAGAGAATAGTTTATCTAGTAATAAGTAGTAAAATATTACTAATATTTTTTAGTTACTTCTATAATATATAAAGCTATAGTAGTACTAGAAGCGAAGATTATAACTATATATTCTAGAATCGAAATATTAAGAGGTATACTTAATTAATAATTATAAATAATATTCTACTAGAAAAGGTAATATTTCTTAGAAGAGTAAGCTTTCTTAGAAGAGTATTTTAGAAGAGTAAGCTTAGCTTATCCTAGACTCTATTTCCTAATTAGGTAGTTAGATAAGAGGGTACTATATAAACTACCCTTTTAGGGTATTAGGTTACGATTACGTAACACTACCTAATAGTTACGTAATATTACCTAATAGTTACGTAACCTAACCTAATACCTTCCTAATTCGGAAGGTAACTAGAGGGACCTCTATCTAACTACCCTTTTAGGCTAGAAGGTTCTAGAAACCTCTAGGGCGACTACGTAAGTAGTAGACTAGAAGTTTCTACTAGTATCCTTCTAGAGTAGCTTCTAGAAACCGAGGGAACCTCGTAGAATATCGATTATAAATCGATATTCTATAGTATTCTAAGCTATTCTACGAGGCCCTATTCTTAGTATTACTAGTCCTAGAGTTGCCTAGTACTCGTACGCGATTGCGCGTACGTAGAACCTTCTAGTACGTAGTAATAGAGTATATAAGAAGGCCTATAGCGCGTAGTATAGTCGACTAAGCAAGTAAGGAAAGCTTTCTACTCTTTTACTCTTACTCTCTTACTACTACTCTCTACCTACCTACGACGTCTATACTTCCTCTAGCACTTCCGCTATACTTAGATTACGATTCTGCTAATCTAAAAAGCTTAGCTTATCCTAGAGACTCTATTTCCTAATTAGGCAGGTAGATAGAGAGTACTCTATAAACTACTCTTTTAGAGTATTAGGTTACGATTATGTAACTAGTACCTAACACTCTTTAGGGGGTTACGTAACTACTACCTAATACCCCCTAAGTTACGTAACCTAACCTAATACCTTCCTAATATAGAAGGTAACCGGAGATGCCTCTGTCTAACTACTCTTTTCGGCTAGGAGGTTCTAGAAACCTCTAGGGCGACTACGTAAGCAGTAGACTAGAAGTTTCTATTAATATCCTTCTAGACTAGCTTCTAGAAGTCTAAGGAACCTCGTAGAATATCGATTTCTAATCGATGTTCTATAGTATTCTAAGCTATTCTATAAGGTCCTATCTTTAGTATTACTAGTCCTAGAGTTGCCTAGTGCTAGTACGCGATTACGCGTACGTAGAACCTTCTAGTACGCGGTAATAGAGTATATAAGAAGGCCTATAGCGCGTAGTATAGTCGACTAAGCAAGTAAGGAAAGCTTTCTACTCTTTACTCTTACTACTCTACTCTCTGCCTACCTACGACCGTCTGTGCTTCCTCTAGCACTATACTCCCGCTATTCTACGATTCTGCTAATCTAAAAGGTTATAAGCCCGGCCTGCTTATAGCCTAGAAGACGCACGGACCGACTCTAGAAAAAGCACGAGCACTTTTTCTAGAAAACGAGATACCTCGATTTCGAACGACTACATCTCGCTTGTTTCTTAACAGATTTCTACGATTTTGACGCCTACGGAAAGCCCTTTACCTCCTCGACGATTCTACCGAACGAGAATACCCGTACCTACTAGTACTGGAGAGCACGTGGCCCGCAAAGTCCCTGCTGCCTCTTGCCTAAGAAACTAGGATAAACAAGAGTACTAGGAGTTAGAAAAACCGTTATACTAGCCGGACCTCCTAGCAAGCGGTATACTAAAGGGTATAGACGGCGAAGGCTGAACTTAAGGGGTAACTAAGAAAGTAAGCTGCTAGCCGTACTATTCTCTCTAGAGAAAACAACGAATTTTGGCCGAAAAACAAAATGTCTCTAAGCGATAAATCCTTTACGTTTGCGCGCCTAAAGGGTTTTAGATTAGCAGAATCGTAATCTGAGTATAGCGGAAGTGCTAGAGGAAGCACAGACGTCGTAGGTAGGTAGAGAGTAGTAGTAAGAGAGTAAGAGTAAAAGAGTAGAAAGCTTTTTTTGCTTGCTTAGTCGACTATACTACGCGCTATAGGCCTTCTTATATACTCTATTACCGCGTACTAGAAGGTTCTACGTACGCGCAATCGCGTACGAGCACTAGGCAACTCTAGGACTAGTAATACTAAGAATAGGGCCTCGTAGAATAGCTTAGAATACTATAGAATATCGATTTATAATTAATATTCTACGAGGTTCTCTCGGTTTCTAGAAGCTACTCTAGAAGGATACCGGTAGAAACTTCTAGTCTACTACTTATATAGTCGCCCTAGAGGTTTCTAGAACCTTCTAGCCTAAAAGGGTAGTTAGACAGAGGTCCCCCTAGTTACTTTCCGAATTAGGAAGGTATTAGGTTAGGTCACGTAACTGTTAGGTAATATTACGTAACTGTTAGGTAGTGTCACGTGATCGTAACCTAATACCCCAAAAGGGTAGTTTGTATAGTACCCCCTTGTCCGCCTACCTAATTAGGAAATAGAGTCTAGGATAAGCTAAGCTTACCCTTCTAAGACGCCCTCCTAAGATTAGCTTATCTAGAATCTTATAGTCTTATAATCTTAGTCCTTACGGCGTAATAGCTCCTATTAATGCCTATTATTATCCGCGGCCGCGTATAGTCTTCTTAGACTATATATTAAGGCTATAGGAGTCGCTTTAGAAAAAGTCCGAGCTTCCTCTAAAGCTTGCTCTAGAGTCTATAGATACTTAATGTCCTATTCTTACTTATTCTAATACGAATATAGGCGTCCCTATAACGCTAGAATAGCTATAGGCGATAAGCTTATAGACTAGGATAATTCATACGTACTATACCGCTATTATCCTTAATATTAAAGCCGTATCTAGTACTAAAAGTACTAAAATCTCGAATCTAACCTCTTAACCTAGTAATCGCGAATAGAGCTTCTTTCTTAAGTATTCTTAGGCTATAATAAGCCTTCTAATCGCCCCTAAGCTAATATATCGCCCGATTAATGCACCTTATAATAGGTCCTCTCTTAATCGTAAAAATAAGGGACCTTCTAGAGCTTTAGTAAGGATATCTGCTACTTGCTCTTTAGTAGAGATCCAAACTAGCTTAATAAGCCCGTTCTCGTTAGAATCGCGTATAAAGTGATATTATATATCTATATGCTTTGATTTTGCGTGGTGCTCGGGGTTATTAGCTAATTCTATAGCCGAATTACTATCGGTATAGACCGTAATCGCCCTATCTTCTAGCCCGAGTTCCTTAAGTAAATCTTTAAGGAATATAGCCTCTTTAGTAGCCTCTTTTAGAGCTATATATTTGGATTCGTAGCTAGAGAGGGCTACGGATTTTTGAAGAATAGAACGCTAACTAATAGGTGCTCTATTAGCTAGTAGAAATATATACCCTGTCGTAGATTTACGCGTAGTATAATCGCCCCCCTAATCTGCGTCGCTATATCCTCTAGGAAGAGGCGGAGATTATGCCTTAAATACTAGCGTTTTATCTAGACTATTAGGGTCGTTTAAATACTTCCAGATCCTATTTATCGCTTTAAAATGCGTAGAATCCGGATTTGACATAAATTTAGCAACTTGGCCGATAGCGTAGCTTATATCTGGCCGTGTTTTAGTTGCTAGGTATATTAGAGACCCTACTTAGCTTTGAAATTCCTTAATTTCGCCTATAGAAGCTTAGGTCCGAGCTTTCTCTAGGCGTACGCCCTGTTCTGTAGGCGTAGAGATAGGCCTTAGCTCTTTCTTATTATATTTCTCTAAGATCTTAAGTAAATAACCCTTTTGACTTAGAGTTATTACTTTATTAGGCCTATCTCTAGACACTTCTATGCCTAGATAGTGTTTTATAGGGCCTAAATCGCTAATCTCTAGATGCTTAGAGATATTAGTCTTAAACTCTTTAGCTAGACTAATAGTAGAGCTAAATATAAGTATATCGTCTACGTAGCACGTAATATAAACGCCTGTCTCTTTATTAAGGAAGGCCGCGCTATCTATAAGTAAAGGATAGAAGCTATACTTTGCTAGTATAGATTTTAAGTGCAAGTACTACTGCCTACTAGCTTGTTTTAAGCCGTATAAGGCAGAATTTAGGCGACAGACTTTATGCTCTTGTCCCTTAACTATAAAACCAGTAGGCTGCTCGATATATAGTTCCTTATCTATAGGACTATTCGGAAACGCGAGTTTTACGTCTATTTGCTCGATTTCCCAATCGTTATACGCTGCTAAATAGAATAGAGCACGCCAGGTTTCGGGACGGCACGTATTACTAAAAGTATCGTCGTAGTCTAGGCCTAGTACCTGCTTAAAACCCTTAGCAACCTACCTACTTTTAAACTTAATAAGCTTGCCGTACGGGTCGCGTTTTGTCTTATAAACCCACCTGCCTTTTACGGCAGTACGGCCCTTAGGTAGCTCGACTAGATCCTAGGTTTTAAGCTTATTTAAGTCGTTAATTTCCGAGGACATAGACGCTAACTAGTCGTCTTTATTAGGGCTATTAATCGCCTCGGTATAACTCGTAGGGTCGTCGCTATTATTACTAGCTATAAGGGTATAGAGGCTTAATTCGTCGTCTAAGCCGTCGTCTTCTAAAGTTCTAGTAGGACGAGAACTCGTAATATCCCCTAAAGTAGTTTTAGGCGTCTTAGAAACTATCTCTAAATCGTCTACTAGCTCGTCGCCCTCTAGAGTATTACTAGAAATGCTAGTAGATCTAGAATCGTCGTTTCTAGAACTAGAGTCTAGTAGATTATTAGACGTATCTAGAGAGATTTGATTTTTAGTACTAGAGGAAGCTTAGACCGGGTCCGAGCTTACTCTAGAATTTCTAAGCGAGACAGTCGATTCTAGAGGCGTTTCTTCTCTATTCTTAGAAGGTTTATAGTATTGCCCTTCTAATATAGTAACGTCTCGCGCCTAAACTACCCTCCTAGACTCTAAATCGTATAGCTTATAGATATTTGAGTCGCTATACCCTATAAGAATCGCTTTCTTAGCTCGAGTGTCTAGTTTCTTAGCTTTTACTCGAGTATAGTAAGATATAGAACCGAAGATTCTTATATTATCTAGATTAGGAGGTTTATTATATCTTAATTCGTAAGGGGATTTAAAGCCTAACGACGAGTACGGTGTTCTATTATATAGGAATATAGCCGCTTCTAAAGCCTCGCTCTAAAACGTCTTAGGAAGCTCCGATTCTAGTAATAAGGCGCGTACTTTGCCTAAAAGTATCCTATTAGGTCGTTCTATAAGCCCGTTTTGTTCGGGGTTATAAGGGCTACTAAGCTCGTGTTTTACGCTACTATTCTAAAGTAGAGTTTCTACTTTAGAACTAACGAGCTCTTTCGCGTTATCGCTTTTTAAGACCTTTAGTCTAGGACGTTTATTACTAGAATTCGAGTCGGAATTCTCGGCACGTAGTTTAAAGTCTTTAAAACACAAGAAAGCTTCGGATTTTCTAGAAATTAGATTCGCCTCTATATACCTAGTATAATTATCGATAAAACTAATAAAGTAACGATACCCTTTATTAGTAGGAGGCTCTATAGGGCCGCAAATATCGCAGCTTACTTTATCTAGATAACTCTTAGCTTTCTCGGTTATAGCGCGACTTATTTTACGAGTATGTTTACTAGAAATATATACCTCGCACGTAGGGCTTATATTCTCGGTAGATACCCCTAATCTTTTAAGGGTATTATCGCCTATATGCCCTAATCGTTTATACTAAATATCGGCGTCGCTTTTAGACTCTAAATAGAGTGCCTCTTCCTTTACTTCCTTAGAGTAAGAAGTAGGAATAGAGATATTTAACTTATAGAGCGATTTATTAAGGATTGCCTTAGTTAATAAATCGTTCTGCGAGTTAAATAACTCTATTACGCCGTTCTTAAGTCGGGTATAAACATTACGGGTATCTAGCTGCGAAAGCGAGACTAGATTAAGCCGGAATTCCGGTGTATATAGGCAGTTAGTTAGAATAGCGACTTTATTAGTATCTTTAAATCGTATTCTAACGTTGCCTACTCCGTAGGAGGTTATAGTACCCGAGTTCCCCCACCTTATAGTAGTAGTCTTATTAGTAAAAGTCGTAAAATACGATCTATTACTAATAATATATCGGCTAGCACCCGAATCCAGGACCTAATCCTGATTTTCTATAGAGGTAGTCCGAGCTCCCTCTAGAGGTATCCGAGCTTCCTCTAGAGTCGGATTACTAGAATTCGAGTTTCTAGAGTAAAGAGAGATTGCTTCTTCTTCTAGAGTCTCGATTCTAGACGCCCGAGCTTCCTCTAATAGGGAATCGATTATATAGCGCTCTTAAATAGAGAAATAGCGAGTAGGGTCCTCTACTAAAGTATATAATAAATCGACTTCCTCCCCTTCTTCGTTAGTTATAAGGATAGGTTCCTTATAACTAGTAGAGGGCTTAGAGGCGCTATTAGATTCGCGTTTACGCTACTAAGGCGGGCGTTTATTCGGGTGTTTACTATAGCAGTCGTCTTCTAAATGCCCCTCTTTCTTATAGTACGAGCAGTACTTAGAGGCATCTTTAGGGCCCTTTTTATTAAGGCGTTTAGGGCTCTTAGTCTTCTGCTTAGTAGCTTTACTACTACTGCCGAATTTACGCGACGAGCTAGAGTATAATATAGTCTCTTTAGTATTATACCTTCTAGATTCGTCGAGTATATTCGCGAATAGAGTCTCTAGAGTAAAGGCATCCTCGTTACTTCTAAGACTTTAACTTATAGAAGTAATAAACGAGTCGTAATCGTCGTTTAGGTTATTTAGAGTCTAAGCAATAATTACTTGCTTAGGTAGTTCTATACTCTTCGCCTTAAGTTAATCGTATAGGCGCCGTATAGAGTTAATATAAGACTCTATAGAACCCGAGGATTCTAAAGTCGTTTAAAATAGCTCTTTACAAAGTAAGAACTTAGAATTAAATCCTTTAGGGGAGTATAATTCTTCGAGTATATTCTAAGCGTCCTTAGCCGTTGCTTTATTAGAGATTTAAAGCAACGGGCCGTCCTCTACGCCTAGCCGAATAGCTACGAGAGCCTTAGCTATAATAGAAGGCTCTAGGTTTTCTTGTTCTAGAGCTTCTAGATAGCTCTTTTCGGTTAGGTAAGAGCGCATTCTAAGGGCCTAAATCTCGTAGTTTTCTTAGCCCTTTAGGCGCGCAAACGTAAAGGATTTATCGCTTAGAGACATCTTGTTTTCCGGCCGAAATTCGTTGTTTTCTCTAGAGAGAATAGCACGGCTAGCAGCTTACTTTCTTAGTTACTCCTTAAGTTTAGCCTTCGCCGTCTATACCCTTTAGTATACCGCTTGCTAGGAGGTCCGGCTAGTATAACGGTTTTTCTAACTCCTAGTACTCTTATTTATCCTAGTTTCCTAGGCAAGAGGCAGTAGGGACTATACGGGCTACAGGCTCTCTAGTATTAGTCGGTACGGGTGTTCTCGCTCGCTAGGATCGTAGGAGAGGTAAAGGGCGTTCCGTAGGCGTCGAAATCGTAGAAATCCGTCGAGAAACAAGCGAGATATAGTCGTTCGAAATCGAGGTATCTTGTTTTCTAGAGAAAGTGCTCGAGCTTTCTCTTAGAGTCGTCCGTACGTCTTCTAGGCTATAAGCAGGCCGGGCTTATAACCTTTTAGATTAGTAGAATCGTAATCTAAGTATAGCGGAAGTGCTAGAGGAAGCATAGACGTCGTAGGTAGGTAGAGAGTAGTAGTAAGAGAGTAAGAGTAAAAGAGTAGAAAGCTTTCCTTGCTTACTTAGTCGACTATACTACGCGCTATAGGCCTTCTTATATACTCTATTACCGCGTACTAGAAGGTTCTACGTACGCGCAATCGCGTACGAGCACTAGGCAACTCTAGGACTAGTAATACTAAGAATAGGGCCTCGTAGAATAGCTTAGAATACTATAGAATATCGATTTATAATCGATATTCTACGAGGTTCCTTCGGTTTCTAGAAGCTACTCTAGAAGGATACTAGTAGAAACTTCTAGTCTACTACTTACGTAGTCGCCCTAGAGGTTTCTAGAACTTTCTAGCCGAAAAGAGTAGTTAGATAGGAGCCTTTCTAGTTACCTTCCTAATCGGGAAGGTATTAGATTAGGTTACGTAACTATTAGGTAGTATTACGTAACTACTTTAGAGGTATTAGGTAGTAGTTATATAATCGTAATCTAATACTCTAAAAAAGTAGTTAGTAGGGTACCCCCCTATCCGCCTACCTAATTAGGAAATAGAGTCTAGGATAAGCTAAGCTTACTCTTCTAAGATAGTATTACTATTATATATTAATATTATAAAGTAGTTAATAAAGAGTTTTTTAGGTAACTTAAGTTTTCTCTACTTTAGTATTATTACTTTTACGATTATATATAGAAAGAGTCCGAGGCTACTATCGATAATTCTACTATATATAATAATATACTACGCTCGATTTAGAGCAAAAAAAGCTATACGAAGAGTCGTACCTAATAATAGGATATATTAGTAGTTACTTATACTAACTAATTTAACTTTATAGGTCGATATCTTAAATAGAACTACTATAATAGCTAATTACTTGCTATAATATTCTTAGTTACGAGATAATTAGGATCTAGATCGCGAGATTAGCTATATAGCGAATCTTATAGAATAAAAGCTATAACGAGCCTACTAAGTATAATATAGATATATTCCTAATTACTAGTAAGTCTAGAGTAATTTTATAGAATAGAATAAAATAGAGTACTCTTAAACTATACGCTCTCTACGTCTATATATAGATCTCTATCTCTACGCTATATATATAGTTTCCTTATATCTTTATAGAATTATAATACTCTAATAATATAGATAAAATCTCTTAATCTAGAAGCTCTCTATATACGAGTTAGTAATAGTTTTTATAAGTCGGATAATAACTACGCTTATCTTAATCCTTCTTATACTTAGGACTATAATCTTAAAAGTAGTTAGTTAGTTAATAGTTTAAGCTCTAGCTAGAGTAAAGAGTTTAATAAAATATTATTAAATAGAGGTCTCTCTAATATATCTTTTTATTAGCGCTATATCCTATAGTACTAAAAGATTTAGAAGGCTAAAACTAACCTATATATAGACGAGATATTAGCCGAAATATCGTAGAGAGAGTCTTAACTTAAGTATATATTAGTAGAGAGTATTAATCTCTACTACTATATCTCTAGAGTAATACTAGTATACGTAAGCTATCTAAGATATCTAAATAAGTCTTTCTATAAATACTATCCGATTAAGACCTACTAGATAATATCCTGTCTAATATAACTCTTAAAAGGCGCTATTCTACCTATAACTAGCCTACTAATAATAGCTAGTAAAAGATATCGAAGACGAGTAGAGCCTCTTTAATAGATACTAAAACTATTATACCTCGTATAAGAGAGAGTATATATTAACTATAGGCCTAACTAAGACTACTCCTTAAGATAATATTAGAGATAGTAATAATTAGCTCGAGGTAGCGCGCTTCTTAGAAGGCAACTCGCGCGAGGTAGAGCTATAATATATTATTAATAGGTACTAGAAAGACGCTCTAAGATAACGTTAAGAATAGTAAAGAATATATTAATATAGTACGTCCCTTAAAAGATATAACCTCTATTAAGGCACTCTATATATATAAGAGAGCTACTTAACTATAGCCGGCTAATAGAGATACGTATTAAATTTAAGAGTCTAACCGGTCTAGATATAGCGGAATAAGGCAAAGTAAAACCTTCTATAATAATTAGTTAGAGAGGCTTAGGTTTCTATCTACTATAAGCCTATAAAGAAATACTCTCTACTAAGAATTCCTAAAGCCTAAAGTACTACTTACCTAAGGCCTAACTATTAGATAGAGAGATATAGTATCTTTAGAATCTTATATCGTAATACTCTCTCTAATAACTTATCTCTTAATAGCTAGTTACCTTCCTTAGTCTTATTCTCTATTATAGTAAAAGCTCTTACTTTACTTATATCTCTAAAAGCTAAGACTATACTTCTTATAGGTTCTAGATACTAATAGCTTAATAGTAAGTATCCCTTCTCTTAATATAGAGTATACTACCTAGCTTTAAATAACTCTAAGTTATCTATCCTCTTTCTTTCTTATTATTATCTCTATATAGCTCTTATAGTATAAGCTAAATACTCTAATCCTCTCTCTAGTTTAAGTTACCTAGGTATCTCTACTTCTTTCTCTTCTAGAATAGAAAGGATATTATTAGGTAATAAGTATAGTTAGATATCTATAGTATCTCTAATAGATAACTAAGATTTAGGTAGGCTACTAAGTAGAACTTAGATTCTATTCTTAGGTTTAACTACCTCTACTATTACTAGCTAGGCCTCCCTTATCTTCTTTCTAAGTAATAGTAAGCTAGACTATACTTATAATATACTCTATAAACTTATTATTTAAAAGGTAAAGTACTACTATACTAGTTTCCTTCCTAATACTTTATTATCCTTATACTTCTTCTTTAGCTCTTACTAGATAGCTTTTACTATCTTTTTCTCTAATACTACCTTTTTATCCTCTTTACTAATATAAAGCTAAATCTAGTAGATTGCTTTATAGTTTGCCTTATTAGTTATTAGAGCAGATATTAAGGTCTTAATAGTTAAATATAGTTCTTCTTTTTTAAGGAATATAGCTATCTTTCTAAACTATTATTCTAAGTTCTCTTTAGAGAGTACTAGATATAGTCTCTTTACTAAAGTACTATTTATCTTATCTTATTCCTATCTTATCTTCTAAAGAGTTAACTTTAGGTATATATATTACTAAGTTCTTCTAACTATAGCTAAGAAATAAATTTGTTTTATATAGTAAACTAGGACCTATATATCTTAGTATTTAGTTCTTAGTATATATATAGGTAGAAATTCTCTTATACTAGACTATCTAGTAGAGGATTAACTATACTAAGACTCCTCTCTCTTAGCTAGAGCTTCTAGAACTCTATCTTCTAGGTAGCTCTAGAGTAGATATTATACTCTAGGCCTTATATATAGTATATATATTAATAGCTAAAGGAGTATACCTCTCTAGTACTCTCTAGTATAGGAACCTCCTAGTACTACTATATTTATAATAAAAGTAGGTTTATAACTCCTTTTAATCTTAGGTATATTAGTTTATCTAACTAGGCCTCTAGAGCCTAATTATCTAATTCTTCTTTAGATTCTAGAGATAGTAAGAGGTTTAGTTAGTCTCTAAAGTATTATTAGCTAATAGTAGGTCTCTCTAGAACCTACCTTATAACTATCCTTTCTAAATATAACCTACCTAGTATAAACTAATCCTCTAGCCTTATAAGATCTTCCTTTAAATAGATAGTAAGTTCTATCTATATAGCTATCTTTAGGAGACTCCCTCTAATAGCCTAACTACTCTTCTAACTTTATCCTCTTCTGCTTTCTAGTAGTAGGGAAATACTAGACTAACTCCTAGTATTATTAGACTATAACTTTTATTTACTAAGTACCTAGCCTAGGTACTTTATATAGTTTATTCCCTATTTTTATATAGCTATATAGTATATCCTTCTACTTAGAACTAATATATATTAGATATTCTATCTACCTATATATACTATTCTTTCTACTATCTAGTTTATACTTATAAGACTACTCCTCTTACTTCTAACTTTTTTATAGCTTTAGATCCTACTATTACTTTTAAGTCTCTTACTAGAGTACTTTAACTTCTACCGGAAGTACTTACTATTATATCCTCTAGCTCCTAGCTTTCCGGCTATAATATAAACCCGAGCTTATAACCTATTAAATTTAGAGGTCTAACTAGTCTAGATATAGCGGAATAAAGTAAAGTAAAACTCTTTATAATAATTAGTTAGAAAGGCTTAGGTTTCTATCTACTATAAGCTTATAAAGAAATACTCTCTACTAAGAATTCCTAAAGTCTAAAGCACTACTTACCTAAGGCCTAACTATTAGATAGAGAGATATAGTATCTTTAGAATCTTATATCGTAATATCTACTAAGAATTTCTAAAGCCTAAGGTACTACTTACTTAAAGCCTAACTATTAGATAGAGAGATATAGTATCTTTAGAATCTTATATTATAATAATATATAGTAAGACTAATATTAATAAGGAAGGCGAGCTATCTATAAGAGCGCCTTCTAGCTATCTATTTTGCTCTACTAAGCTATAACTCGTCCTATCTAGCTAGAGATAGAAGTGCTTACTAAGTAGGTCTATTTCCGAATAGCGTCGGTAGAGCTAGAGCTCTTAATAATATTATCCTAGAAATAGTAGCCTACTAGTATTAGCGAAGTATACGTTCGAGCTTATATTATTCTTTTTATAGAATACTATAGAATAAGCCGTCTATTTAAAAGGTATATAAAACTAGTCGTATCTTACTCTCGTACTCTTTAATTCTATCTTTTAGGATACTACTAGTAATTAAGTCGCCTTCTATATAGGTCTCTAATTATATTCTACTAGAACGAGTATAGACCCGAGTCTTTATTAACCTCTCTATAGCGCTTTATTACTTCTTAGCTCGGATCTATAGAGACCGTAGATATTTCTAGATTCGTATACGTATATAAAGTATCTCGGCTATTATCGAGCAATATATAGTTACTAATATAACTCTACCTCTCTATAGCCCTCGCGTAGTCTACTCGTTAGGTAGAGATATCTTTGCTAATCCGAAGTATTCTAGAGCTATAAAAGGGCGTTATTATATACGATTTAAGTCTTTCGACCTTTCGACTACGGACGAGCTCTTACGACTTATATATAAACGCTCTCCGCAATCTATTATTGCTGCAAGTATGCTAGATATAAGATCGCTAACTTCGATATAGTACTTCAAAAGCAACGTTCCCGACACGCATAGCAGAGACAACTTAAGGCCCTCAATACCTACGTATAGTAATCCGACGAGCGAATCGTAGGCGCTTCCTCCGTTTCCCTATAGTGTTGGTCGCGCCAGAAACACTTGACCCCGGTGACGGTGGGCCGGAACTCTTCGGCGATGTAGAAGCATTCGTCAATGGCGGCATCTCGCTCTCCGACAATGCAACATTGGTTATAGCAGTCACTGTCAATGTCGCTTGTGTGATCAGCGAGGCTCGTCTCAACGGGAGGCCTTCTACAGCCAGCGATCGCTCCGCAAGCGCCGCCTTAATGCAAGATCGGTTGAAGAATTGTGACATTTCCCACATGCTATTCCTGTCGGTTGGTAGAGCATGTGTTCCTGCATGTCGAATGACGACTGGGTTTTCGCAGGCAGCAATCATATCGGCGGACATCTGCGCCGATACCATGTGGTCCCAATCGGCAATAACGTGCATTGTAGGAGTGTTGATCTTTGGTGTGAAGAAGCCGTCGTAGAATTGGGGTGCATTCCGGAATCCCGAGCATGCGATCGCGAATTTGAAAGGAGTCTGCGGTGGTGGTATAAGCAGTGGAAGTCCTTGATTCGCCAGCGCCGTCACTCGCTCCGGTCTCACACTGCCTTCGCAGAGTGCGGTGAGCATCATGGCGATGGATGCTCCTTGGCTGAACCCGACGACGCCATCAAATGGCCCATACTCCCGGATATACTTGGTCAAGTAGTCCAGGCTGCTGTACAATTGGTCAAGCCTGATCGTGAAATCTAGCCTGGTCCACCACGCACGCATCTCCAGAATGTCCGACTGTAGCGCCTCCGTTGTGAGCTCAATCGGCCCATCCGGAAACATCCATTCTATACCATCTGCGTAATCACCGTGTAGGTCTGGGTCAAGATTCTGCTCCAGATACTGAGAAATGCGTTTCATCTTCATGCGATAGAAGTCGCCACTTTGTCCGAAGCCTGTGCGAATACACATCAGCAACAAAATTGAAAGATTCATACTTGAAAGGGCATACCATGAAGGCACAGGATTCGCATCTTCTTGTCTAGACGCCATGTGGGCGGCTCCTTTTCGAGATTCACTTCCAGACTTGATTCAAAAGTGTCCGCCCCTGCAATTTGGGCCGCAAGATCAAACGTATCGGCGTCGTGACCGATAGCCTCGTAGTCTGTGAGCATGGCGGCGTAGCGCGATGGCTGTATGTGAGATCCGCAATCGTTTAGCAGCAAGATCGCAGTCTCGCAGAACGCTTATGCACGATCACGCAGCGATGGTCGACTGCAAATATACCCCCGCAGGCCAAGCAAACATCCTTCGTCTTACGCAAGAACAGAGTAATCCAGCCAGTGGGTTAAGGTCTGGACCGCATACTTTGGTGCCTGCGTCGAGGCCAGGGATCTGCCAGGCACATGTCTCACACATGCTCTTCCCTCGCGTGTGCTGGTCAGGAACATACGGCGGATCGAGGCCCGATCAGGTCCGCCAGTCATGACTATTCCAGACTCACACCACGAGATGCGGATCCCAGATGAGACACACCATCCTTCGTCGACCATCGTTTCCTGTTCGGGCAACTTGTGCGGACGTGTTTCTGAAGTCGTAAGCAATGTCTGCGATGGTAAGCGGCTGCTCCTGGATCCTTCCAGATCCTGACTGACACCATTCACCAATCTATACGCAAAATCACATACCAGCAGCATCTACATAGCTCCAAAAGCTGGGCTTCTGCTGGATTAGACGGGCAGTGAGTGATCTAGCAGCCCCATAGAGCAGGCGTTTGGGAAGAAAGCACCTTCGGCTCGCACGCTCGTACAGAGGGCTGGGCCATGTGGAAGTGTTTGAGGTTGACTGTGGTAGAAGTGAGACATTGGCGTCACGATTTTCTGGCAACCGCTTCGAGAACGTCATCCTCTGAATACAATACTCTGCGAATTGTACTGCACCAGCGGTCTGTTGGTCTGATGCGGATCGGACGCCACGAAGCTCGCCTGGTGATGTAGGATCCTTGGACACAGCTATTCTGGAGGCTCAGCCCGAATCGCAACATCGTTGTCCAGAATAGGCTGCAATAGGCGACATAAAGCGATCGCCATGTTCCCATATCGAGTGCGTGGATGGAGGCATAGGCTACCGGTGGGACTTTCGCGGGACTTCATGCTCGAGGTCCAGAGCGGAGCTGCGCTGGAGTCTTGTTCCGTCTCACTTGCCCGATAATGATTCCGTGCGCAACTTGTTGGCAGAGGCACGAGAAGGTACGCCGTGCACCCGTGGTGTGCGAGCCGCTGGTGGAGGCATATGCCCACACGAGCAGTGGAGTGAGATGGAAAGGACTCTGCCATGTCCAGTGGCAGCTGTGATGACGTGATGCACGATTGCACCCTTTCTGATAAGAGACAGACCTCTCCGCCGAGTACAGCAGCACCCGCGAGAAAACACGTCTTTGTCAACAGCCTTGAGCTCCCGAGTGTGATGAAGCGCTTTCCTCATGGCCGGTCTTGCGTATGCAGAATACACCTTCCTACTGCCCTTGGGCAATCTGCACCAGCTACCCCGAGCTGTGCAGCAATCATTCACTGCAACGATATTTCAAGGGCCTGGAAGAGATCTCTATCGACGCCCGCATGTCTTGCACCCTTCTCGAGATGCCTCGCAACATAGACTGAAGTGCCGATGCTGATGAAGTGGACTTGAATCGCTACCGCCAAGCCCCGCCCCGGTCCACGGCGCGCGACTCCAATGCTCCCACCTTCCTGCTCAGGCAAGACCTGCACACATCGTCTGCGCATCCGCAATGATGCCATCTACTTTGCACTTGGCGCGATGGCGCGGCAGTACGCCTGCAAAGGCCTACATAGCAGCTCCGAGGGCTCATCGGACCTCCAGGTAAGTGCTCACGTTCTCCGACATGCTCTTCCGCGCGTTGTACACGCTTTTTGGCGCCGCGGCCACAGTCACTGCATCGCCCGTCGCGAGCGGCCATGCGAATCACACTATAGGGCCTGAGAATGGCCATCTCGTGATTGTCGGAGGCAATCTCCAGAGCGACAACATCTGGCAGAAGATCATCGAACTTGCTGGCGGTCCGAATTCATCAATCGTGGTCATTCCCACTGCAGGAGGCGAACCGTCCTACAACGAGAGCTTTGCGAGCGCTGTCACACTCCGAGAACTGGGAGCGAACAATGTGGTGAGTAACCTCGCAGTTGGCCTCGCGGTGGAGCTAACACAGTAGCAGACTGTGCTTCACACGTACGATCCCGCTGTTGCCGACACCGACGAGTTCGTGGCACCACTCCTCGAAGCAGATGGCATATACTTTGGAGGAGGAAGACAATGGCGCCTGGTAGACGCATACGCTGGCACAAAAGCTGAGAGGGCCTTCCAATCCGTCCTGGACCGAGGCGGAGTCATCTCAGGATCGAGCGCAGGAGCCAGCATCCAGGCAAGCTTTCTTGCTCGTGGAGACACAGCCAACAACCAAATTATGATTGGTGACCATACGGTGGGCTTTGGATACCTGAAGAACGCAGCCGTGGATCAGCACGTGCTCGTGCGAAACAGGCATTTCGACATGTTTGACATCTTGAAGGTGCACCCAGAGCTGCTAGGGATTTCCATTGATGAGGACACAGCGCTGGTCGTACACAAGAACGAGGCGGAAGTTCTCGGCAGCACATATGCCTTGATCTACGATGGCAAGTTTTACTCTTCCGAGGGCACCGAATTGAAGACTCTCCCTCCTACGGAAGCTCGCTTTTACTTCTTGAAGTCAGGAGACAGGTATGACCTGGAGGCGCGAGAGGTGATTGTGGATGAGGATGATTCTACCGCATCTGACCAAGACCGTTCTGAGTTATAGACCGATCTCATAGCAACTTCTAGCATGGTCATCAGCTGATCCGAGCGTTCCACGGAGGCAGCTTCAATCACCAGCAATATCAATCTGCCTGAATGTCCATCAGCGTTGCCGGGGATGAAGCTCTTGCGTAGCTGATTGACATGCAAGTTGAAGTGGGGAACCTGGTTCAAACACCCTCGAGACCTGGGGTAGACACAGCTCGCCTACGGCCAGCGCCACCGGCCAGCGCCAACAATCAGTCACATCAGTCCCAACGACCAGTGTCATCAGTCCATCGCGTACTACAGGAGAGCGATATTCCCGCGCTCAGTCACTGTCAGGTGTTGCACAGTAAGTCAGATCAACCGCATCGCCTTTTCAAATCATGAACCAGAGCTGCACAATGCCAGCACGGAATAATTACAGGTTCAAGCCATATCGACTTCAAGATTGAGGCCTTGTCGAAGCTACCTGGAGAACAACACGCGGCAACTTGTTATGCTTGGTCAAATGACCGGGATGCGTGTGAACTTCAATGCTTTGGTAGCCTCAAGGTATACACCTGTGTGACACGCATTTCCCAAACCCGCATACCGGAAACATTTGCCAGGTTCTCCGCCATCTTACTCCGTATTCCCGTGCGACACATATATGCCCGGACTTGCGTTCAAATGTCTTCTTTTCTCCCTCTGGGACTTCTTGTTGAACAAAGACAGCAAGCAAGGACAATATGGGCATCTATACCAAACTTCCCGAGGAGATCCGCCAGGTGGATGTGATTGTAGCCGGAGGCAAGTGTTTCGTCAGTCAAAGTTCACCACTGACGCCTACTAACCTCTTGGACATCCAGGAGGCACTGCAGGATGTGTCATTGCTTCCCGACTCGCGGAGGCTGATCCAGAGCTCTCCATTCTGGTTATTGAGCAGGGCATGAACAATCACAACATTCCTGAAGTAGTGTATCCGGCTCTGTTCCCGCAGAACTTGAAGGAGGACAGCAAGACGGCCCTTTTCTGGCAGGTACGGAATATCTCAACTCCTTGAAGAGTAAGCGGTTCAGCTGAAACGTCTTGAAGGGCAACTTCGCGCCCCAGCTAGGTAATCGCGCGCCTGTCGTTCCATCTGGGGGCACTCTCGGAGGCGGGTACGTAAATAGATCTATACTGTTCCGCACAGCTATCTCATTGACTCTTCTCGCCAGATCGAGTATCAATTGGATGGTATACACGCGCGCGCAGCGCAGTGACTTTGACTCATGGAATATGCCGGGCTGGTCCGCAAATGATCTCTTCCCGTATCTCAGAAAGTTCGAGACATATCATGGCCGCGGTGAGCGTGAGCATCACGGATATGATGGTCCGATCAACATCTCCAAAGGCACATTCACTGCAAAGAGGGCAGAGAATGACTTTATCGAAGCCGCAGCCAAGCTTGGATATCGTGAGCTCAAGGACCTGCAGAATTTGGATGCCAACGACGGGGTCGAGCGCTGGTTGAGATATGTTGGACCAGATGGACGTCGCCAGGACGCTGCGCACAGGTTCTTGCATCCAAAGCTCCAGAGTGGCGGGTACCCGAACCTGCACGTCCTGACAGAGACTCATGTTCGTGAGCTTCTCATTGCACACTGACAGGCGCTGACTGGGAGCCAGGTCGTCAGAGTACTCATTGAAGGTGGACGAGCGTGCGGTGTGGAGTACCAGCCCAATCCAAAATTCAGCACCGATGATACGAAACGAAAAATTCGTGCCTCCAAGATGGTCTGCGTGTCTGCCGGCGCCAATGCTACGCCACTTATCCTCGAACGCTCAGGCGTCGGGAATCCCGATGTCTTGAGGAGAGCCGGAGTGCAACTGATCCAGCCTCTGCGAGGCGTCGGCGATCAGTATCAAGATCACCATCTATCACTGTGGGCATACCGTACCGATCTGAGTCCGCGTGAGGCCATTAATGGGTAGGTGTAGCGTGATTGAACATCGCCCAAATTTCGCCACTGACCGTCTACAAGCTTCAACGATGGTCGCTTTGACGTTCATGAAGCGATCCGCAAGCATGATGAATTGCTCGGCTGGAACTCTATGGATGCCAGTGGCAAGTTCAGGCCGACCGAAGCCGATTTGAAGGACCTCTCCCCAGCATTTCGAAGAGCTTGGGACCGGGACTTTCGCAACGCCCCAGACCGTCCACTAATGATCATTGCACTATACAATAGTTTCTTTGGAGACTACGCAACCCTGCCTGACGATGCAGAATATGTCTCGATGGCATGCTGGACCGCCTACCCTTACTCAAGAGGATCAATTCATATTACTGGGCCAGAGATTTCGGATCCCATTGATTTCGATGTCGGATATCTGAAGGATGCTGATGATGTAGATGTGCAGAAGCATATCTGGTCGTACAAACTACAGCGTGAGATGACTCGAAGGATGAGGTAGGTGGTGCTATGCTGCGACCCCTGCACACCTCTGCTGACCTTGCCATCTATAGTCTCTACCGAGGTGAAGAAGCTGGCTCGCATCCCGCTTTTCCCAAGCACTCGAAAGCTGCGATCGTGGAATTCGCCGACGGCCCGGTACCAGCCAATGCGCCCAAGATTCAGTATACTAAGGAGGATGACAAGATCATCGAGCAGTGAGTGATTGTTTTCCGCCTCTGCTACCATCTTTAACTAACTTGTCGCTCCAGGAAAGTCAGGGAGACAGTAGCCACCACATGGCACAGCCTTGGAACTTGCAAAATGGTAGGAGCTTATTTCGATTCATGGCGGAATACCAACTAACTCGCACCCAGGCACCGAGAGAGCAAGGTGGCGTGGTTGATAACACCCTGAGCGTCTACGGCATCAGAGGCTTGAAACTCGCCGACTTGTCGGTGCCACCGGAGAATGTTGGTGCCAACACGAATAACACGGCTCTCATGATCGGCGAGAAGGCAGCCGACATCTTCATCAAAGAGCTTGGCTTGAAAGCTAGGCTCTAGATGGAGATTGGCAAAGGATTGCTACGTTGAAGTCTATCATGTGCTGAGATTGGGCGCCAAGTCTTCCCTGACAGTCCCTTCTATCGACATTCTTCTTGCTTGCTTCGTGCCGGGGAGAATTGCTCTGCCTGAAGCAAGCTGAAACGCAACTTTCACCGGATTGGGCATCGTGTTGCAACTCTATGTAAGTAAGTGATGGAGCATAGAGTTGAACTCTCGTTGTTTCGTGGCTGTCGAATTCATCTCCGCAGTTCAAGCACAATCAGAATGAAATTTGGGTAGGTAGAGTTGAAAAGTCAGACAGGTTGCTTAGCTCGCAAACGGGACGATTGATTTCGGGAATCAAACATATGATACGACACGACTCTCCTGTCCCATCGACATCCCATTCTCCCACAGCATTATCAGTCTTTGACACTTTTCGCAATACCTGGATTCCACAGCGACGCCCACACACCGAGGTCTCCTAGCGATAATCGTCGGACGAGCCGACTGACAAGAACAATGCGCCTCACAATCCTCACCTGTGTTGCCCTCGGCGCCCTGGCAAACTGTTGTCCGAATATCGACATGCAGAGAAGGAATTCAGCCTACCCCATCGCCCCAGGAGCGAGACAAAACGAAACTTCTAATACCGCAGCTGGCACTGCAACGAAATCGAGTCCGGACAACCAAGCAAGTGAGACCAATTCTTCTCAACAGCAAAGATATACTGGAGGTGCTTCCTCGCTCCAGGTTCCGATGATTGCGGCGGGCGCTATTGGAGTAGCTGTTCTGGCAGGACTCTAGCATTTCAAGGTCACTGGCGAGAATGGGATCAAGAGAACTTCAATTCGAAGTGGAAAGCGGACCAAGGTTGAGGAGGTGACTTGCGCAGAGATGCTTTTTCTGTAAATGCTCGGTGCTTGGAGTTGGTTTCGCAGAACTGGGATACCCGGAAGGTTGCTCGGTGAATGTTGCAGCAGCAGAGGAAACCGACAGAGTAGCTAATGTAACTTCTTCTCAGCAGTACCAAGGTCTAGCTTTGCCATCTGTGTAGCCGATGGTAGTTGTACGAATCTGGACTTTGTTTGGATTGATTGCGTTGTAGCAGCTCCAGTCTCGTACTCAGTGTACCTACTATCACCATATCGTGACCCCTCTCCAGTAGGCATTGATAAATTGATCGCATCTTTTGATTACTGCAGACAGACATCTGGTGAATGATCGTGCAGGAACACTGCAATTCATTGTGTCACGAGGTCTCGAGGCACAGTACCCTGCAAACCTCGTTCTGCGACATCACAAAACTTTTGATGACTGAACACGAGTGGGATGTAGGTCGAATTGGAGCCGGGTGCTCATGGGAAGTCTACAATGCCAAGTCTGCTCGTTTGGTGGACCAGAAGAAGTCGTCCCACGCGACACTGCACTTCCCTTCGCCGCAAGGACATGCGTCGGCTCTTTCTGCCGACGCGGCGTCAATGCAGAGGATGCGTTCATGCAGGCGCTCCACCCCTGAACTGAAGCAGATGACCTCGAAATGTGGTGAATGTGCAGTGACGATCAGCAGCCTTTTTGCCTTGTGCAGAGCGGGGCTGGCTGAGCCGGGAAGAACCATGGAAACACCTTCAATAAATCTCACTTTCCGGTCTTGAACGTTTCGCACCGCAATCGACGTCGCCTCCTTGACGTTTCGACTCTTTCTCGAGCCTCACCACAGTGCTCGGTCACTCACACGTTCGTTTGGTGTCGACATGCGCGGTCTTTTCGCCAGACTTCTGGCTTGGTCTCAGGCCCCATTGTCTCCCCAGGTCTATCCCTCGTCTGTTGTGGCCGACGACGTGAACTGACTGGCGAATAGTTCACTTCTTCAGAGGCTCTGGATAAGCCGCATACTACAGCTACCAGATCCATCGAGACCGAGATTGCTTTCGTCGCCGACAGCGACAACAAATGCAACTCCGACAGATACGACCCATATGTCTGCGAATGTCTTGGCCTGAATGGTTGCTGGTTTCCCTCTGAGGTACAAGAAGGACCGCCGTACTCGCACGATGAGCCGTGGCCACAGAGAAGTAAGACGTGCAATGTGCCAGCAGGTGGCGATCCCAAGGGCGACGATGCTCCCGCTATCCTCCAAGCTTTCAAGGACTGCAAAGAAGATGGCCATATCGTCTTTGACAACACCACTTACTACATCGGCTCCATCATGAACACGACAGGCTTGAAGGACGTCACTATCGAGCTCCGCGGAACCATGCTGTGGGACACCAACATCCCGTATTGGCTAGCGAACTCGATGCCCATCGGCTTCCAAAACCAGACATCTGCCTGGCATCTGGGCGGCGAGAATCTGCACTTCTTTGGAAATGGCTACGGTACTATCGATGGCAACGGTCAAGCCTGGTATGACTTCAACCAGGGAGTCTCCAATCGGCATGGTCGACCACATTCTCTTTTGATCACAAACACAAAGAATGCTGTAATCGAGGGCCTTCGCTTCATCAAACCTCAAATGTGGACTATGACCGTCGCTCGGTCGGAGAAAATGCTGCTACAAGACATCTTCATCAACGCCACCAGTGATACGAGAGACTTCCGCGCCAATGTCAACACAGACGGCGTAGACACAGTATACGCTAACAACATCACTTTCCTACGATGGACAATCGACAACGGAGACGACAGCATCAGCATGAAGCAGAATAGCACAAACATTTACATTGAAGACTGCACCTTCTACAATGGACAGTCTCTGGCGATGGGAAGCATTGGACAATATCCTGGCCAAATTGAAGTCATCGAAAACATTACTGCTCACAACATCAAATGCTTCAATACAGGCTACGGAGGCCGAGTGAAGACATGGACAGGCAAGAACAAAGGCTTTCCCCCGAATGGAGGCGGCGGAGGGCTCGGCTGGGCGAAGAACATCACGTTCACCAACTTCGAGCTGAACGACGTTAATCTCGCCTGGGCGATCTCACAATGCACTTCCTACAATGGGCAGAGAGGAGACTGCAACACTTCTGACTTCAAGGCAAGCATCTCACCCACGCCTCCAACACTGATCACTGCTAACACTCGTGTAGGTTTCGGACATGCATTGGGGCAATGCGAGAGGCACACTCAAGGGCGACCGTGTCGCAACATTGCAGTGCTCGGCAGAAGCGCCATGCTCGAACATCAATCTCTTTGATAATGAACTGTGGGCGCTGGACCAGGACATCCCATCTTACTCCTACCTCTGTGAGGCAGTGGAGAACACGATTGGATTCAACTGCACTGGTGCATGCAATGGACAGTGTCCTCGCTGATAGTTTCGTTTCGGAGCAGGAATTGCATCAACAGGACTGCTGTGAAATTCTCAAAAGGTAATTCATTTCATCAGTATCTCGACACTATACCGGCTTGGGTAACTCCACGCGATCTGCAGGACAGTACAGAACGTACGAAGGATGGCGGGTGATACCAAATTACAAGTGCTGTTTATCGTTCTATTGGTAAATCGGAGCAACGCCAAATCAAGCAATCGTAGCCACAGCTACTGGCTTTGTTCCGTTCTTCTGCTCAGTGAAGGTCTCAGGCCAGAGGAATGCCCGATCCTCAACACTAGGTGTCATGGCTTTGAACGTAGGCACAGCATTCCTAGAGCTGATCTTCCTCCACATGTTTGCCCTTGGGTTGAATTTGACTGGCAGGCCTTCACCCTTGGTCTTGGCTTCGTCGAGCTTGGCGATCCTGGTCACTTCTCGTTGGATGTCTGCGAAGCTGTCGTAGGGGATGTGCTCGATCTTGTTGTCAATGCAATGCTTCTCAAGCGCGAGTCCTCTACGGGCGAAGAGAACGTCAGATTGACCTGCAGCGGCAAGGTCTGATATGCCATCGCCAATGAAGACAATCTGTTCAGGACAGTAAGTATACAACAGCCCGCAGGATACTCTAATCACTTACCAGTGGTACTGTGCCATCTTCACTCTCCAGCTTGGCCCTTGACTTGTACTCATCGATCGAAAGAGCCTTGTCGTGGCCAAGGGCCGTCTCGTGGCGCCACACAGGCTTCCAGCTGTGGCCTTCCGCATCGATCTCGGCGTCATTCGCGACGATATCGATTCCACTGCTTTGTTCCTCGCCAAGGAAGTGGTCGAGGACTCTGCGTAGCACGGGTTTCAGGCCAGCGGAGATGACATTGAAAGGAATGCGATTGTTCCTGCAGAACTCATGGAACTGCTTGAAGCCAGAGTCAACCACGAGGCCTTCTTCAAGAGCCTTGAAACCATCCTCGAAAGGAACATCGAGCGAACCCCACATCTCCTCCGAGACATCTCTAAAGCTGCGTTCGCCGCTCTTGATCTGCTCCTCCAGCTCCGCCCGTCGCTCGAAGCCGCATCCGAATGCATTGAAGAGGATGTGTCCAGTGTCCTGCATGAATATTGTGCCATCGAAGTCTGGCCTCGCTCATCAGTCATGGGTTCAATCGACACTTCACAAGTGTTGCTCACCAGAAAAGCAGATGATCTTTCTCGTTGTTCCCATGTTGGAGACATCGATGTTCTGGTCGCCGTTACCCATCTCTGCTCTCTCGTTTGGTGGGGTCAGTGCTATTGGAGCCATTTTGGAAGATGCTCGTTAAGTAGAAAGGGGGGAGAAGACAAGGTAAGATAGTCGATATGGCAATGAACGCGGAGGAAAGATATGGGGAAGGGCGATGGGGTATAAGAGATTGCAGCGAGCACGTCGGTCCAGGTCTGTCGTCGACCCATAAGCAATGATGTCTGAAAAGCGGTCCCAAGGGACGGGGTGGACTGGGTGGACTTTGGTGGGTATGGAACGTGGACAGAGAAGAGCTCTTGGTGCCGTTCTTTCATCTCTCTGCTCCTGCACAGCGGCCACGTACGCCACGATGATGGTATCCGTGCTGTTGGTTGGCGCCGGACCTACTGCCGCTTAGGATCTCAGATGCGCAACGTGGTTGAGAGTTGCCGCTGCTTTCACATGCATGAAGCTAGCTGTGAGCGGTGTAGCAGCACGCCAGCACGATTGAGCCGCACGCTGACGCGCCACGCGCGCGTTCCCAACAATTTGGACGGGCAAGCCAGAGATTCGCTAAGAAGAATCGATGCGATGATGGGCCAGAAGATTTTCCTTCGCGAAGAAGTGGATCTCGAGGATGAAGTCAGATCTGTGGGCTTGTCTGTGGTCCCCGTGGTCGCTCCACGGTGCCACTGGGGGAAAACGGTCGACGGGTCAGTGCTGACGACACTTCGAGATTCTGCCTCGTGATTGCATGCTGTATGCACGAAATGCACACTTTGCCAGCTGATGGGGGTCTTGGATCAGAGAATACGATTGTTTGAGGGGGAGAGCACAAGAGAAACGAAGTGTGTTGTTTGACGCGCCAAGGAAACGCTAGGGCAGGATCGGCGTGGTTGGTGTTTCTCTGCGCCAAAGGTCGCGTTCTTCACGCAATATTCATGTCGCTTGCCACTCTACGGAGTCTACGACCAGAGCACCTGCTCCATTTTCAATACTCGGCGACTGAAGAGCCTCTGTCCGCGTGTCTGTCCAGTCTCGTCCAACTACTTCTACATCGTCAGTGGTGCTAACGGCAGACCACCAAACGCCACCACTCCTCGCCTCCAGTCCAGGTCGATTTGTAGCACGGGCACTGCAGCTGCGGGCACCGTGACTGGGCTCAGCTTGGCTCCCACTGCCAGACTCAGAGTATCGTGGTCGTACGAGATCAAGTTCAGGCCTGCCGCAGTTTCCTTTGAGAGGCCAGCTTCCTCGATCAAAGCCTTCTTCGCGATCAGAGCATCCACAGCCTGCGTGATATCTGGTGCAATTGGATTCGCGACGACGGCAACGATGCGGTTGCTATCTGCAATGTTCTCTGTATCCTGAGATTAGCGCAGCTCTTCTGTACAGGCATGACTCGCCTTGCTTTGGCAGGCATTCGATCAACCATGGATCAGCTGGAGCAACTGCTGCAGCTGCAGCGAGTCCGTCCACTCCAAGCTCCGAAGATGCAACATCGATGATACCCGACCCTCTCTGCTCTGCCGAAGATTGAAATTGAATACTCACGTGGCTTGATTTGCATGGCACGGAAATATGCAATGCGGTTCGTACGGTTGACTTCGGAGAAAGATTCGCGGATGGGCTGATACTGCGCCACTCCTCCAGTGTAGTTTCCAGCAGCATAGGTAATGGTTCTGATCGCAGCGTCCAGCCTCAAAAGGTCGTTGGTCAAGATGTCTCCTCCCGCATCGCGGCTGTGCAGAGGCGTAGCGACGGACAAGGCAATGCTGGCAAGCAGCAGCACGATCGCTGAAAGACCAAACATCCTCGCTATCGATGTGTGGACGAGGGAGAAGTGAGACTTACATTCGGCGGGATCAAGCACCACAAAACCATCTGGTCAACTCCACGCCACGGTGACGCTGTGACGCTGTGATTCCTGTAGCGCGACGCGCGACTGTCGAAACTTAAAAAGATACCGAGGCGAAACTGCAAGACATCAAGGTCTGAGGCCCTTTCGCGCATCAAGAGACATGCCCTCGTCAACCAATGCCTCTTACATAGCAGTAGCGCTGGCCCAAGCCAACTTCTACGATAATCTCTCGCCTCTTCGCGACCTGTCGTGAGCTGCACATCAGTACCATGGGCGCAGACAGTAGATGCACGGCCTCAAACACTGCAGACGGCTAGTCTAGCGATGTGACGACGACACATCGTGTATTCGGGTAGGTCAACTCCATGGGCTGTTGACGGCGAGTAGGTAGGACATCTCTCCACGATCGAGTTTCTTCACCAGCTTTCGAACAGCACGACGAATCATGCCAACTCGTGGGTTCGGTGTGAGACACTTGTTCTCCAACAAGATATCAGTCGTAGTGCCAGGGAATATCGCCAAGCAGCTCTCCGCGCTCGCTTTCTGCGCCAGAATTGAACGAGATGAAGAATATCTGCGACGAGATCCAGACTTGAAGTCGACCATACGACGTTTGGATCAGCAGGAGCCACTAGGTTCAGCCCTAAATGGAGCAAAAAAGTCGTTGCGTGGGATCAGATCGTCTATACACGAAGGAACGAATTCGTAACGCTTCAAAGTGGCGGAGCTTAGCTTGAGAGCTCTCAACACTGCAGCCTCGGTAGCTTTTACATTGACAGCGGAGATTCGACAAGAACATTACCTGTCAATCGCTCGGCGACGAGAAATCCACCTCATCACCGAATCTCACCTCTTCACCACAATTTCCAATATCACCGAGCCTCACAAATCTGCTTCTGCTTAAGCTTCAACAAAATCGCAGAACAATTTCGAACTTCGGTTAGCTCGAACATTCCGCAACAATCGGAAATGCCAACTCTACCAGAATCCGTTTGGGCCTGGAAATGCACACCAGGAGCGGATAAGGTGCTTCACAAGGAGGACATTCCACTTCCGAAGGTCGAACCCAATGGCCTCCTCGTCAAAATCAAAGCCATGGGAGTATGCCACAGCGACTGTCTCATCAGAGACTTACCAGAGGCTCCGGCACAATGTCTGAAAGAGTGGACACTCGGTCACGAAGGAGCAGGCGAAGTCATCGAGATAGGAACCGAAGTCGACAAGTCCGCATTTGAAGTCGGAGACATGGTAGCGATACACCCAGTTCCGGGTTGCGGGAAGTGTCTGCCTTGCCAATCGGGGTACCAACGTATCTGCCAAACTTCTGGAAAGGGTGGGTATGGCCTTGGATACGATGGCTTCATGCAGGAGTATCTAGCAGTCCGGGCAGACGCTTGCGCAAAAGTGCCAGATGGTGTGCCAGCAGAACACGCGTGTATTGCTGCAGACGCGTTGCTGACAGCTTATCATGCTGTTAAGTACACAGCTGATGTGAAACCGGATCAAATCATTGCCATCACTGGACTAGGTGGTCTCGGTCTAAATGGCTTACAGACAGCCCTCCACCTCGGAGTCAAGCGTATCATAGCTTTCGACAAGCGGCAAGAGGCACTCGACTTCGCCATTCGCATGGGACTTAAAGCCGAAGATGCGTATTGCACGACTGAGACTCAATCGAAACCCATCCCAGAGATCCTTGCCGAGAAGGGCATCGTAATCGACACTGTCATCGACTTCGTCGGACACGAAGAAACCATAAGTCTCGCGCAACAAATCATCTGCCCAGTTGGCCTCATCGTCATGGTCGGACTGCTGAGCCCAGCAGTCCCCGTCGTGCCATATCTTGTGACACAAAATTGCCTGACGATCAAAGGCTCGTTTTGCGGAGACATGAACGGGTTGAATGAAGTGCTGCAGCTGCTCAAAGAAGGCGTTTTGAAGCCTGAGACCAGCACCGGTTCCATTGACGACATGCCACAAACGCTTCAAGATCTCGATGACGGCAAGATAGTCGGAAGAAGGATCCTGCTTCCAAATTGGTCCAAAGGTGGTGAGAAGCTCTAGCTGAGCTCGTCCTCGCTGTAGACAGCAAAATGGAAACTCGCAAACAACGGCAGTTTATGCTCTCTCCTCGCAACCCTTGTACGCGCCTAATTCGCTTCGCGAGACATAGTGCCTTGAGGGTGCTCCAGAAAACAGAGGAACGAGGAGGGAGGAAGTATTCGAGTCCACAGGAGAGCCACGCAATTTTGATTATGGTTTCCATGTTGCTCTCCGGCAGTAGCTCTTCCTCCATCTTCATCTCGAGGCGCGCCGTTGGGAGATGGCAATATTCAATCAGAATCATATTCCAGAGGCACTCTATGCTCTACAACGTGTCGCTAAAAATACTGCAACTACAATTCATATCACAATTCATCGTGTGGCACCGCAGGTCTCCCAGAGTCCTTGTGCAAATCCACACCAATCTTCTTCCTCCACTTCTCCCATGTGCTCCAAAAGTCCTTTTCCATGCCGCTCTCCATCTGATCAGGTAGTACGACAACATATTCCACGTGCAATGCGCCGTATCCTCCATTCTCGTCTTGCCAGATGGGCATGCCTTCGCCTTGGACGATCTCGACGTGCCCCGGCTGAACGACTTCGCCTCGTTTTCGAGATAGTTGCACCACGTGCCCGTCCAGATGTGTGAGGTTGCGCGTCCAGTCTCCCATCCACGCCTCTCGCAATGACAGGATCTCCCTCCAGAACAGATTCTCGCCCTTTCGTCTGAAAAATGTTCCATCTGTGCGGTCCTTCTCGTCCGTCGCAAGCCTTGGATCACTCTCTCCAACCTGCACGATCAGACTTCCGGCCTCCCAGTCAGGACTTTCGTCGCCTTCGTTCTCATACTGCACTCGGCCATTTCTCGGCATGCCCTTTTCCACAGTCAGGTCGTAGGCCTCCTCACTTCTCACAACTTTCGAGCCGCCACAGGTCTTGCACTTGTGCTTGATGATCTCGCCTTTGCCGCCACACATGTCGCATTGCATCTGCATCTGTTGGAAGATACCAGGCGCTAGCATTTGTTTCTGGATCACCATCCCATGTCCCGAGCACTTGTGACAGGTATCCTTATGTCCATCTTCGCTCCCTGTGCCTTCGCACTTGGGACAAATGACTTGCTTCTCAATCTTGAACTCGTGTTCGGCGCCAGTGTAGAAGTCCTTCAAGCTGACTTGTATGCGCACCTCCATGTCGGGACCTTGTCGCCGCCCATGGCCGAAGTGACCACCGCCACCAAAGAATTGATTGAAAATATCGAACGGGCTCCTGCCTCCTCCTCGCCCACCTTGTCCGCGCTCTTTATGTTGCTTGACACCTTCGGCTCCATGTCTGTCGTAAATTTGGCGCAATTCCTTGTCGGCAAGCGTTTCGTAGGCTTCGCTGACTTCGACGAACTTTTTGGCCGCTGTCTCGTCTTCGGGGTTCTTATCGGGGTGGTACTGTTTCGAGAGGCGACGGTAGGCCTTTTTCAGATCGCGTTCATCGGCGGATTTATCGAGTCCCAGGATCTGCCAAAGTGTGAGCGTAGAATTGCGACTTTGCTTGCAAGGCAGCTGACCTTGTAGTAGTCTTGCGCGAATGCAACAGCGAACAAGCTGAGCAGCGCAAGTGTGGAAAAGAGAAGCATGGTTGCTGAATGTTGGTCGGATCACAGACGACAAGTGGACATTGATGGTCGATGGATGGCAGCGGGATAGAGCGAGGACTGCCTAGGCGATCATGTCGATGCGGCGTTGTTGAACAGCTGTCACAAGCGAAGGACGAATTGTGCAGTGGGTAAGAGAATGTGCATATGCAAGGCACAAGAAATCGTTCACCTCCCACTTGCAGCGGGCAGACATTCCTCGAACACTTGTCGAGTACCCGATCAAGCTTTCGGGAATCCCTGCTAGTGCCTCGGTAGAGCAGAGCCTCATCCCGCACCTTCTATCGAGACTCCGTCCGAACTCTTTTCTTTCATTCGCACATCACATCACCTGCCAACCGGCAGCATGTTCTGCATCCCCATTATTTGACGTCGCTCCGAGTTTGAACACCCGGCCGACGATCTTCGTGCTATGCTTCATCCTGTTGAGGAATGGTAAGACTGCCGAAGACGGAAACACTGGACGTGACTGTGTGAAGGCCGAAGAGCTCTTGCTCCATTACAACTGCAAAATATATCAAACCGGTACAATGGTATCTCCAAAACAATAGGCACCTCCCGAACTCCTGCGACAATGCCTGTCAACGCACTTCACTGCTTTCATGTGCGATCGAGACAGGACCCGCCGTCGTCCCACAGTTAACTCTCACAGCGCCACATTCGTCTTTGACAGGTCGGCAGCCATTGCCTCGCGGATCTTCTGGTGTCGATGCCTTCGTCGCTCTGCGGGTAAGGAGTCCGTGGCGCGATCATCAAAGACCTTGAATCGGTTCTCTATACGGTGAGCAGCACTGGTCCCCCATGAAAGGCTATACCGAATGTTAGATGGGGTCGCGGTCTAGGATGGAAAAAGGACTTTACTCACGCTGAATGGTCCGCTGTCATGATATATGCTACGCCCATGGGCAATGATGCAAGTGCACCAATGCCTGTGAGAGCTTTGATTGTTGCGATGGACATGATTTGGCCGACTTCCGGTACTTGTTCTCCTATCTGATGTGGAGATCTGATGGGGAGTAGTGGGACTGATGGTCTTTCTATCCAATGGATGCTACGCTGTTGTTGATGCTGATGCTGTTGTGTGATGCTGCTTCCAAACAGGCGGCACTCGAGATGCAAGATATACCACTCACCATGCGCGCTTAGCTGGAAGAAGGACCTGCTATTCCTACGAGTTTGGCACATGGCACGTCGCACCGTCCGCAGACTATTCGTATGGCATGGCACATCACGATAGCATGTGGTGTGATGTGCTGCGAAGGATGAATTGAATCGCCCCCTGAAAGTCATCGGAGAGCGCCGTTTTCGCCGACTCGATCCGTCGTCTCCGTCCTTCTCACGCCATCACGCCAGCAACAACGCACAGCTGTCACGCGCTCGACGGCCACGTGCTGCCAGCATTGCGCCGCACATATGTTGCGTGCCATCCCTTGAAAACAAGGCATGCGGCGCAGTCGGGCTCGATGCCCTAAGTCCGCGTCTTGCTTGCCCTTTGCAATAATGCCGCCTGTCCGCCAGGCGATGACACGCAATCCGCACGATCGCCGCTCGCGCTGGACTGAGTGTGTGGTCAATCGGTTCACCGGCAATGCATGTGCCTGAGGGCATGTCAGACTTCCACACACACAAGCAGCACCATGTAAGTGCCAGCAAGAACGCAAACACTGCCTCCCCACGACTCCAGATCGCAACAACTGTCCAGGTCAGTGTGTCTGCCTGCACAGGTTTCGAGGTTACAAATTCTGCCGACCTTGCCTCTTGTCGACCTATGCGAAATGCTTCAAGCAAGAAATGCCGCCGAGAATCTCTGACCTGGGTAGCAGGGATGCGTTCACGGCGACGCCGACATACATCTTGGCATTTTGCACCACAGCAACCTTCTACGACAGTCAGTAAATTCCGAGTCACCATTCGTCAGCGAAGCATCAGCCGACTGCCGGTTCATGAGCGATGCACATCATGCTGCTCCATCTCACGCTAGGAGGTGCTAGCCATATGCCTGAGTACATCCAAGGTCCAATGCTTCTCGAACCATCTCGGCCCGGAAGTTAGAGTTCACTGTTCCCTGCGCTCACCTTCGATCCAGGGCGGTAGGGAGTTTCGAAATGATATCCGAACAGGCCTGCATCGCAGACTACAAAGAGCCGCCTGTCCACGCTTCTAGTCTACCAAAACACAACACACTCCGCAGAAAACATGACGAACCCTATTGACGAAATCACGCAGCGCTGGGAGCGAGATGTCCAGGAAATCAAGACTGCCGTAGACAGAATGATCGATGCAATGAACAAGGACACTTTCACTCTCGACAACCCACAAGTCTATGAAACGCATGACATCAAAGCCTTCCAGGCAACACATCCGTTCTGGAGCTCACAGAAGGTCTTCACCTTCGACGGATACATCGAAGGATACCACGCTTACAGGGGCCACTACACGGAGTATTTCATTCAAATCACGGAAAACATCGTGAACTACGTCGACGACACGCATGCAGACTGCCATATCAATTATGAAGCCCACAATGCACCCCCTGGTCTGATCCGCCCTGGAGTTTGTGTGTTGACGTTTCACAAGAAGGATGGCAAATGGCTCTGCACTTCGCTTGCGACACTCAACGGCATGGAGCCGGATGACAGGTGTAGCAAGGGCGCATTTTGCTTGTGATGACGAAGCGTTGGAGGCTATCAATACAGCCGGGCTATGGCACTTCGAACGTATCAATATCAGCGCAACCCTTGGATTTGAGTCGACGCCAAGCTTCATTCTCCTTCTTTGACAGTCCACTCCAAAGGACATGTCTTATCAACGACTGTCATCGTTCCGCGCCCCACCGGGCGCCGCAGCGGACAATTTGTCAGCGGCAGATATTGCTTCCCTGGCCTCGCTCTTTGGCTGAACCATCAGGCTGGATTCGCGCAGCATCCGAAGGAGGCTGGTCCTTAGTCGGTGAGGACGTGCAATCGGAAAGCTGGTGGCCAGATGCCAGAACATGCACTTGCAAGCTCGATGCTCGTGATTGCTGCTCTTTCGCGCTCCACTGCCAGGACATGGCCGTGAATGCACTGATATTCATCAGGGATTTCAGATTCGGAGTGTTTTCTGGCAGGGTTGTGCATGATTGCAACAAGTCCAGTAGCTACAACATACATCTGATCACAAAATGCCTCCCATAGCCACTTCATCCACAAAGCAAAGTAGGCAGTCTAGCCTTGGCGTCAGCTACCCGTCTTACCGATTGCTCGCCAAGCAGCGTCGACAAAATAACCCTAAGAAGCCGAGTGCCTATCCAAATCCACACGGCCGGTCACGGCATGCACAAGGTTGTCTTCTGCGCGTGAACCTAGCTTGTCACCATACAAATGCCTGCGAGATGATGCATTCACCCCGCTTCAGCAACGTCGAATGTTCGATGTTCATGGCTCGATGTTATTATGCTTTCGCAACAACATCCGAAGAACACTGCCCTGAGGTTCTCTCAACCTCTACAATCATCAAGCAAGCACTCCAGCACCACTTGAGTAATCATTCAGAGACCAAAGAACGAAAAGAACACCAAGCTCATACTAGGATTTGAATCTTCCTCTGACAAATCTTGTTCATCATGCCACCACCATCAGCGATCTCACATGTACTCGAACTGTGTCTCTACGTCAAGGTCTGTACCACACACGATCTTGCCCAGGCAGAACAACAACACGAATTGCAAAGAACCATCTCCACCTTCAAGCAGAATACATCGACCCAATACCGGAAACCCATACCCATTCCCTCCTTACACCCACACAAAGAGAGCTAACTCCACCCATTCTCACAACAGGACATCCAAAAATCCAACACCTTCTACACCTCCATCCTCGGCCTACAACCCGAAGAACTCAAACCCGCAATCCTCAAAGAACGCATGTCCGTCTTCCCCGTCGGAAATACCACAATTCTCCTCTTCACCCTAGGCCAAACAAACGAAGACGTATATCCCATTCCCTCACAACCAGATCTCTGCGTACCAAAACACGGCCCCGAAGAGAAAGTCATGAAAGCTTTAGTCGAAGGCGGAGAACAGCTTCGACAACATTATTGTCTCGCAGTAGAAACCAAAGCTGAAGCATTACAATGGGAGAAATATTTGAAGGAAAAAGGTGTAGAATGTCACGGGAAGATGGAATGGCCACGGGGAGGCTATAGCGTGTATTTCCTTGATCCAGATGGACATGTTGGTGAGATTGCGAGTCGTGGGATTTGGGCGCATTGGTAAGACTACATATGCAAGTGAAAGTCAACCAAGCAGAAACGAATGCGAACTTGATGGAGAAGAAGTCAAAGTTATCATAACACATGCTATCTGCGTACGGAAAATGCGGCCAATGCGAGCTGAAAACGCTCATGCCTGCTGATCATAAACAAACAATGTAAAAAGCGAGCCGGAGCTCTGCCCGAGTGTCAAAACGCCAAGTGATGCAATATAATTTTTGATGAACCACAACCATGTCTCGTTGTCGCGAAAACTCATGCCGTCATGTCGTCACACACTCAAAAGTCGTTTAGATCATGCGGCCAGCACCGGACATGAGGTGGGCGAGGGACTCGTGGTCGCGCTTGGCTGGGCCGGCAGTGGCCTCGGGGAAGTTGGAGGTAGTGACTGCCGAAGGGGTGAAGACACCGTTGTTGACGAGCCATGCGGCGGCGTTGAACTCGGAGTAGAGCTCCTTGACACGGAAACCGTAGGTGTTGTTGGCGTCTGGGACGACGACGAGGATACCATTACCGACGACAGGCTGTTATGTTCGTTAGCGATCTGTTGAATAGAACTATCACGGATTTACTCACAATGTTGTTGGACTCAGTTGGCTGACCATTGGCAGAGCGGAGAGTTTGCCAGCGAGTAGCAACGTGATCGCAGCCGTGATAGGTGTTGAGGGTGTCGAATGGGATGAGTGGCTGTGCTCCTTGAGCGGCCATGAAAGCTGCACGGCTGGCGAACGAGATCTCGTTGACGACGAAAGGACCAGCGTTACCACGGTTGCGGATGATGTTGACAGCAGAAGAGTAGTCGATGAAGTCCTCGGTGAGAGCCTCGAGGGCAAGCTCGTCAGAGTAGTCTTGAATGAGGCGGCGGAAGATCTCGGCACCAGCAGCGGCCTGCTCGTCGTTCAAGCAGAATGATGGAGTTGGCGCAGGCGCAGGGCAGTCAGTGCCAGTGGTAGGTGGCGATGTTGGAGTGGGTGGCTGAGGTGCGTTCTGCTTGCCCTTGCCCCATTTGCCGTAGCCCTGGCCCTTCCACTCGTTTCTCCAGATTGGGTGCTCTGGTGCTGGAGCAGCGAGAGCAGTAGTAGCAAGAGTCGCCGCAGCGAGCGCCATGGTGGTGAAGTGCATCTTGATTATGTATTTGGGAGTTTTCGAAGATTAAACAGTGATCGCTGTGTAGGCGATTGCGGCAAGTGAGCGAATGTGTGAAAGCGACTGGTGCAGATGCTGATAGCAAAAGATAACAATGGCGAGGCAGATGGATGTAGATATACGTGCCACAGCAACCCACCTGTTCGTTGTTGTGCAAATAGAAGTGGGTTCCGACCATCAGCCATGCGCTTGGCTTGTTGACGATAGCATCTGTGCAGTCCGCCATTCGTAGCGACCCAAGACTCAGCTGCAGGCCATCAGATCATGCAGAATCCCGTAATAGCAGTCAACAATTCTCCGATATCCAAAGTCCGCCTGGGCAAGCATCCCGGACTCGCGAGCACAGCGCGCGGTAAGCGAGTGGAGACTCATTCAATGCGCTCTGGATGCGCATGCAACCCTGCCCACAGCCACGACGACCCCTTGGCGAGTTCTGGTCGAGCGCTGCGTTTAGACATCGCTGACTTGGGATGGCGAGCGCTCCGCCTGGTTCAGTCGATGATGCGTGCAGTGACTTGGGATAGTCGTTCGAGTGGCCGTTGCCCAGATACGGCTCTCCATGGTGCGGCACGGCGGAGTAGCGTTTGCGGCAAGGGTTTCGATGGTGCAAAGACAGCGAAGCCTGGGGGCCAAGAAGCCAGTGGATGATGTGGGACTTGGCGAGTGAGAGCCAAGAACAACCAGTTTTATTCTAGGTGAAGGAGCTGCTGCCCGTGACCGCCTCCGGCGTGTGCAGTGTTCGGGCTGGCCGAATGCATGCTGGCACCCAGACGCTGAGCGCGTCGATAGTCTTGTGATGCCGCGATATCAATGCTCGTCTTCTTGGGTGGAGGCCTTGTGGTCGTCGGCTGCTGGAATCCGGATCCTGGCAATTTCGCTGTACCTGTCACCGTCGATGAGCACGGCATCTGTGAACAAGTGGAGTGCCGTCAAGGGCCAATCCGGTTTGGATCGGTGTCACGCTCGAAGCGGTATCGCGCACTGCGGCATCCATGCGAGGGATATGCGCGACTGGGGGAATGCGCATGTTGTGGCTGCCGCGAGGCTCGCAACCGATGGACGACGGATACAACGACCGCTCCGCGCGCTGGCGGCGGTGGCTGCTGACCCTCCGCTGAGCGCCGCGCCATTCAGCCTCTGTCTCGGACTTACAACGCTGCCCTCGGAATGGCCGTCGTGGGCCGCGCCGGGTGCGGAGCGGAGAGTATTGAAAAGTGATGACGAGTGGAGGTCGAGTCGCTTGGGGAGGAGACGAGACGAGAGAGGCACGACTTCGGCGAAGCTATCCGACCCGCCAAGCCTCAGCTGCTATTGATTTCCCACTCCACTCTCTCGCCTCTGCGCAGAGGCGACTCGTCATTGCACTGCATGTCTGCCGGTTGCTAGGGCGTACACATCTACGACAGCCTACCTGTTCATCGGTCCCGTCGCGGCAGCACAGCATATCCTGGCTTGTGCCATGTTACTCAAGAGCCAGCATACCAGAACCAGGCTGTCGTCACAATATCACAAACAATCGACATTGTCCTCTTGTGCCAAGGGCTGAGTATGCCTCACATTCTCGCCGCGAGCTTCACATTCACGATGCCGGTGGCGCACAGCGTGGTGCAAATCTCGCTTCTGCGGCACGCCGTCTTGTGCTGTTCATCCGCCCGTCATCGCGCCACGCTCCTCGAGGATGAAGTCGCGCAGTACCGTAATGACAATGGCGTCCGTTCTGGCTCGCGTGGCTCGCGACGTACTCTTCCACGTGCTCAACGTTCTCGTTCTCCTGGACGCCCTAAGCGTTGGTGATTGCACAAGGGCTTTGTTCACAGCCCTACTCCACCAAGACCATTTCGCACGTGTGCTGTCCCTATTTATCCTTTCCAACGTCCCAAAACGGCTGCTCCTTGTCTGTCTTGGCAGCTGTACTTGAATGCATGCGGCAGCCTGTATGTCAGCATGAAGGAGTACAGATTCTGGCCACAGCTGCTGCCCCCCTCGCTCGCGGATTCATGCGCCTCACCAACGTCCATTTAGCCGCCTGTCCAGACACAAGTGAGAGCACTGCCTTGAATCTGAGTGGCACAGCGCTG
Organism: Cercospora beticola; assembly: GCF_033473495.1. Lineage (NCBI taxonomy): Eukaryota > Fungi > Ascomycota > Dothideomycetes > Mycosphaerellales > Mycosphaerellaceae > Cercospora > Cercospora beticola. The sequence goes on from NC_088942.1 coordinate 2,403,418, forward strand.
TCTACAATGATCATGAGGTCGGGTCTCTCGGCCAGGCGCAGCTGGCGATATGATTGACCAAAGCTATCTGCTTCTGTCAGCATCTTGCTGGTTCGTGCAGTATATTGACAGCACTTGCCCATTCCTGCTGACAGGAGTGTGGCGTTCCAGAAGCAAATTAGACGCCATTGCAGACCAGGGCTCAGCTGCAGTAAGAGTCAGCATCGCAGAGCCCTACGCCTTGTAAAGAAGTGCTCGCGGCTGAGAGCGCCGTGAGCGCGTAGATCCAACCCGGGCACTCCTAGTGCCGTCACGCTTAGGCGCGGCAACCGAGGTAGCTCAGTGTGGTGTGGTAGTACGAAGTCATAGCTTTATGCAGTGTTTGCATCTTGACGTACCTTTCCTGTCAAGACTGCTAGAGTTGCACAAAATTGCATTTACTTGTGACACTTCGACACGAGACCCATCTTTTGCACTTCTCGACTTGCGTCTTCCGCAGTTCCAGTGTTGAGGTTTCGTATTCCCTTCTGCACGAGGCCGGCTGGGCTCCTGCCTGCTAGTATGGATACAGCACGGGCGAGGAGACTCCTGACGTAAAGCAAGAAGTCATGGGCGCTTCAGGAAGTTCTGCGCTATAGTCGCTGCAAGGCACGAAATCATCTGCATGGTGCTCAGCCTTCACGTGAAAGGCAACGTTCCGAAGCCTGCAGCTTTCCTTTTGGCACTACGAAGCCAACAACTCGACGCCCTTCGCGAAAGCTGCCAAGTCGCACACGTTGAATGTCGTTGCAGAGGTGAGGAGCTGGCGACCGGTCGATCGTCAGCCGTGCTGCGCTTCTGAGTGCTCGTTGAAGTTGTTGAGTCCAAAATTGCCGGAAAAACCGAAGAAGTTCAGTAATAACCATGCATTCAGCCTTGAGTCCTCAAAGCACTACCTCAACACCCGCCGCATTAAAAACTGAGCTCAGACGGCGTACTCATTGCTTCGTCAAGTCTTGTTCCGGCGGTCACCGTTCTGACAGTTCCAGCTCAACATCTCTGACACTCCGGAATGGTCCTTGCAGTACGCCAGGTCCACTCATAGCGTTCAGTTCGTCATCCGTGACCTCGTCTTTCGCCTTTGTCCAGACAGCCCGCCACGCGCCTTCCGCATGCACTTTGACCAACTTGTTGCTGCTTGGTATCCATGGTGCCTTGAGCTCGATATCCACTTCTACAACATCTTGCGCTGCCAGCTCTATCACATCATCGCGAGGCGGCGGTAAAAGGCGATTGAGTTTCAGACCAGGGCCATCGATTGCTTGTCCAGATACAGCGTCAGTCAATTGCAGAACGCCCGTGTTCAAAGATGACTTGTCGATCGGCGTGTCCCAAGTGAGGAAACTGAGGGTCGCCGTGGGGTGGGTGTTTTGAATCGTGACTTTGACGGTCGGCACTGGGAGCCAGGTATGTGAGAGGAAGATGCGCAAATCGTCGACCGTCGGCTCGTGAGCTTGCTGCCTAGATGGACTGGCCATATCGGCAGACGGAGTGCTGATAAAAGACGTGCTCTGCAGGTAGTAAAAGGTGACACAAGCTGCTGACAGTCCTGCAAAGATGGCGAGGTTCTTCGAGGTCAGCATTGTTGTCAAGTTGAGGACCTCACTGTCGTGGCAGAGCGAGTGATAGCAGCGCCTCGCCTAAGTCACGCTCGTCAGTTGTCACATGGCATTAGGCGAACGTGCAGGAGTTTGGAACTTTGGGCAGTCGCGGAGCCCAGCGACTCGGTCGGCGAAAGTGTGATTTTCGGGAGCCTTCCGAACATATCAGAGAGCTCAAGCAGGCTGTAACGCGGTGGCGGTCTTCTGTTGCACGCGATGAAGCGCGCTGCGACGCCTGTTTCGACTGGAAGACGTGCAGTGGAGCTGTTCAGCCGCCAACTGCGCCTCGTTCCTATGCCAAGACTGTGCTGCTCACTTAACCTGAATCCGCCGAACTTCTCCGCCTACGTCTTTCCATCCACACTCCCATCAATTTGAGGACATCGCTCATTCGTACACTCTGAAAACCAGCAAACACGACTTCCTTCTCCTGCATCCAGCCTCGAGTAGATGCATTCGGGAGCCAAAGCTCAGTCATGTCCATTTTCAAAGGAGATGTCCCTACGCGCCCTGCATGTTTCAGATATCGTCCTGTGCTTCAAACGCCAGCGCTTGTCCGAGAAAATACATCTTCTCCAACGTCATTCACTTTTCATTGGTGCCCTAGGGGACGAATGCTTTCACGGACACATACACCATCCGTTAGAGGCCCAAACGGCAGTGTAGTGCATGCGAATCCTTCTCCACGCAGCTACTTGGCGATTGCTACCATTCTATAGCAAACGAACATCTTGACGAGGCAACAGGTCTGAAGGAACACAAAGAACTATCTCTCATGCAAGGCCAATTTCGCGAACAGCTGCCTCCGCAGCGTTACCAGACAAACTCGAATTACAACGAACGCGCTAGCCCGTCGTCCTGGCCTTCGCGCCGTCCTATCGTCCATGTGATCACCGTTGCGCTCTTGCATTGTTTGTCACAGAGCCAAGCCGCCCAGATACTCCATGTGCCGCATGTTGAGCTTGGAACCCAGTCTCAGTCCATGATCTACGCCCGACTGGTTCTGCTTCAGACGACTCTGCCTTCCGTGTCGGGCGGCAACTGCTCTGGACGCGGTAGGATGTCCGCAGAGCTAGCCGTAGTCCTTCTCGGCAAGCCTCATTACACTGCAGGAGTATCGACATGTCTGACTAGTAGGTTGCGGCTATAAAGGCCTGCTACATACTTCACTCTACTTCACGACACCACGGCCTCTGCGAGCTCGAGAATCGTCTTCGGTTGAAGCTTCTTCACTTCTGTCTCTCCTTCATACAATTTCTTCCCTCTGGTAGGGTTTGTCACTCCTTCGATACCCTTTGATTCTTGGACAATACAGCTTCAATCGTTGACGAATTCGACTTTTTGCGCATTCGTTCTCAAATTGCCGGCTCTTGAAACCTCGCTTTCAATATGCATTTCTCACTCCTTACCACGGCGACTTGGATCGCCTATGCCAGTGGCGCAGCAGTGGACCTGCTCAAGCGGGACACCCCACTGACTGTTGTGCTGACCTCGCTGGGCGACAGTAAGGTCAAGGCTTCCGTCACCAACAACGACGCTCGTGGCTACAATCTGTTCTACAGAGGTACCTTCCTAGATGGAGATTCGCCGGTAGACAAGTTTACTGTCAACGGACCAGGTAAGACGTGACACTGAAATCCACTTCAGCTCTCATCACTGACATACAACAGCCTCCCGTGCAGCATTCAACGGAATTCTGCTCCGCATGGCCACGACCAACCTCGAGGCCACTCATTTTGTGCCCATTGAGCCGGGTCAGACCATTTCGACCGAAGTGGATGTCGCTGAGCTTTACGGTAAGCGTACATGACATTATCAGATTGCGAAGACACTGACAGCTGGCAGATGTCGAAAACACAGACAAATACACTGTTCGCGCCACTGGCTCCATGCCATACGCCGACTTGAACAGCACGACCCTTTCCGGAGAATCAGTGGCCTTCTCGAGCAACACCCTCACCTTAGACATCGACGGCGACAAAGCAAAAGCAATCCCATATCTTGCTCACAAGATCGCTCACAAGCGAACTGAGCTCGACACCCAAGGCTGCTCTCGAGAAAGGGGAGCTGCTCTCCAGACCGCTCTTTCTAACTGTGCCGATCTTGCGAACAACGCCGCCTCCGCAGCGCAGGCTGGCCACAAGATGCAAGAATACTTCAAATCTTCTTCCAGCTCCGTTATTCGCACTGTGGCCGCCCGCTTCAAGGCTGTTGCTGATGAGTGTGCGACTACCAATAGCGGCGTCACCCAGTCATCTTGCGAAGACGAGTACGGCGCCTGCCAATCAGGTGTGATCGCATACACCTTGCCTTCGCAAAACTACATTGCCTACTGCGACATCTTCTACGATGACCTTCAAGCTATCTCGAAGCGATGTCACGGCCAGGATCGAGCAACGACGGTGCTTCATGGTGAGTTGAGCTCGTCCCCTACCTCAACGTTATCTCAGACAATCCTGGCGCTGACTCTGTATGTCACACCAATAGAGAAGACTCATGCACCTCGCGTCTATTCTCCAGGCACCGATGATTACGCTTATGGATACTCGGCTTCAAGGGCTCTATCCTCTCAGCAGGCCGTCAACAACGCAGATACCTACGCACTTTACGCCAACGCTTTGTACGCAGGCTGCTGATGTGACTCCGTCTAACAATACGGACCAGCGCTCAGTCCCGCGAACAGATCGCATGACAGCTTGGCCCAAGGAACAGACGTTGAAAAGCCATGCCGCTTTTCGGCCGGTCTCATATAGACACTACTCCAGCGTGTAGTGAATGAATCATGAAGCATTGCACGGTCAAGTTCCATTTCGCGAGTGCTTCTCATAACTCCAACTGCAAGAGTTCGAGCGAGCCATTGACTCATCGGCTCCGAAATCAACAGCATAAGCTTCAAGAGGCTGAGAATAAACTTCACCGTTTCTCCGAGGTACAAGGGCCATGACGCTTGAACTTTCAAGCTACCCATCCCAAAACGATCATACCCGGCGGCACAACAAAATAATTGCCATGATGGCTTATGCAGATCTCGGCAAAAGACCCATGTGATAATGCTAGAATGGGGGTGAAGTAGTCTACTTCACCTCTCTATACCACGCGCTTTGATCACCAGTCTATCCTGTTTCGGAAAGCTTTTGTGAACATGGTCTTCAAGCAAGAAGTTGAGCTTGAATTTCCAGGCAAAGACTTGATTTCGTGGTACTTTGACAACCCTCGAGTGAAGGAAGACAAGCAGATCTACATCGATGCGGACAACACCAAACGACATTATACTTTTGCTCAGGCAAGAAGTACGATACGCAAGCTTGCTGCTGGCTTCCGGAAGGCTGGACTGAAGAAAGGTGATACCGTGTGTGTGCACAGCTTCAATGATGTATGTCACGGACTATTATGCTGCATCTGCTACAGCCATTCCGCTGACTTCAAGCTCCAGATCAATTACTCCATCCTAGCCAATGGTATCATAGCAGCTGGAGGGATCTTCGCTGGCACGAATCCATCCTACCAACCGTACGAGCTGGCCCACGCGATCAAAGCGGCACACATCAAATTCCTCATAGTCGAGCCCGAAATTCTGAAACACGCACTCAAAGCTGCAGACGACTCTGGATCAATATCAAGAGACCGCATACTGATATTCGACAATCGAGAGCGGCAGAAAGTGCCAAATGGATTCAAGTCATGGCGGACGCTTCTCGAGCATGGCGAAGAAGATTGGGAGCGATTCGACGATGTCGAGATTTCGAAGAAGACAACAGCAGCGAGGATGTTCAGCTCGGGGACAACAGGACTTCCCAAGGCCGCCATGCTGACGCATTATAATCTGATCGCACAGCATATCCAGATCAATGACTGGAAACCAAAGCCTTACCAGGTGAGCCGGACTTGAATTGTGTCTTGCAGCAGGAACTGATGTCTTTGAGCAGATCAAACGTCTCCAATGCACGCCCATGTTCCACGTCGCCACAGCTCCATGCACACACTTCAGCCCGCTGAACAATGGCGTCGACACATACATCATGCGTCGCTTCGATCTCGAAGCCTTTCTCAAGTACATCGAGAAGTACGAGATTACAGACTGCGCAACTGTGCCACCGATGGTCTTACAAATTATCAACTCCGACTTGACGAAGAAATATTCAATGAAGAGTATCAAGTTCGCAACGTGTGGTGCAGCTCCCTTGGAGAAGACCCAGCAAGCGAAATTCCAAGCTCTGCTGGCAAAGGACGCTCCTTTTACACAAGTCTGGGGTATGACTGAGACGGTATGCTGTCCTCTTCTTCCGTTGAAAGTTCTGATAGGATATGCTAACGTATTCTGCATCCAGAGCTGCATCTGTACCAACTTCCCCTACCCCGAAGACGACGACACCGGAAGCTGCGGCCGTCCTGTCCCAGGCGTAGAATTGAAAATCGTAGACATTGCCGATCCCAACAAAGAGATCACAGACTACGACGTCCGCGGGGAAGTCTGCATACGAGGTGTTACAGTAATCCCAGGCTACTTGGACGAAAAGGCGACAGCCGATAGCTGGGATAAAGATGGCTTCTTCCATACAGGTGATATCGCATACTGTGCGAAAGAGACAGGAAAGTGGTATATCGTGGATCGCAAGAAAGAGTTGATAAAAGTGCGAGGCTTCCAAGTTGCACCGCCTGAGTTGGAAGCTGTTCTGCTCGACCATCCTGGAATATCAGACGCGGGCGTCATTGGCGTCAAGAGGAATAAGAATGATGACTCTGAGTATCCGCGAGCATATGTGGTGAGGAAGAGCAATGACGAGGGCAAGAACTTGGACGCACAAGCTATCATCGAATTTATGGGTTCGCGGCTTGCGAAGTTCAAGCGTCCGGATGGAGGTGTGGTGTTTCTGGACGAGATTGTAAGTTCATGCCATTATTGTGACTCCTCGGAATATACTGACCTTGCGTAGCCTAAGAATCCAAGTGGCAAGATCTTGAAGAAAGTCTTGCGCGAAATGGCGGCAGACGAAATGAAGAAAGAGAAGCAGACTTCCAAATTATGAGCACGCCAGGGAGTATTGGTTCAGCTATGCATTTTCGGTGGAAGAGCCAGTCGATATAGCAGCATATGTCTCGAATAACCTTATGTACACGACATTGTGTTGAATGTCTTCTCCGATCGACAATCCACTTCTGAGGCGCGATGCAGGGAGGACTTTGTTGGTCAGCATCCACGGTCTACAGGAGGCGTATTGTGCCAACGTGTTCTGTGAGCATCTCCTAATCACGCTATGCATCTTGAAGTGCTGACGCGCAGGGCGGTTCGGCAGGCATGGTGCTGCTGGACCCCATCACCCACCCGGGTATATGACCGCGGCGCACCGCCTGTCTGCCCTTTGAGACACAACCACTTCCCTGGTCCTCTCATACGCCAGTGGCGGCCAGACTATCACCCGGACCTCTTATCCCAGTATGCCTATAGCAGACCCAGACACCATCTGTCGATCGCCTCCGCCAGTGTAATATGCTCACACTCTCGCGGTTGAAGGTGATGTCGTCCGCATCGCATCCTCTCATCGTCAACCACACTTCAGCCGAGTTGGAGCCTTTCAGCAAGCTGACGCTGACATTTGTAGCGTTGACTTTCCACCCCGGGTTGTCTTTTCTGAATTGCACAATCTGTTGCAGATGTTCCGCCAGATTGGCAGCCGGAGGCAACGGACATTCGTGAACCGACGCGTTGACCATCTCGAAATCGGAAGCGACGTGTTGGAAGAGGATGGGGTCGAAGCCGTGGCTCGTGGTGTGCGCTTCCATGACTGCTATCGAGAGCCATTCGAGGTAGTCCCTTGTGGAGCTGAACTTCTTATTCGGGTATTCATATGGACTGCTTGTGGCCGACCCTGTCGACTGTGTCTCTTCAGTACTATCCATCTATACCATGAGTTGCATCATGCATTGTCGCCAGAAGTAGAGCTGAACGAGCTGAACGAGCTGAACGAGCTGAGGAAAGATGGAGAGGATCGCTTGCTGATCTGCCTGATGTCATCCGATTTTGTGTCCATAGTTCTGACTGAAAATCGACTCGCAAGCAAACGCTTCTCATCGACTAGGCATCATTAACAGCCATTGAGGCGTGACATTCATGATCATGCTGGAGGAGGTGCATTGTCGAGATACAGCTGGAGGTGAGGGACGACCCTGCCACGCCTGCCAGACAAGCCGGCGAGCACGCGGCCGAGACAGTTCCACCAACCAAAGCTTCGGTTGGGGTGACAGCATACCTGCACTCCACGATGTTCGATCGTTCATATATTTCTTGGTAGGTCATTGCTCTCATTTGCTCATCATTTATTAGTTCTGCAACGAGCACAATCACAAGTTCAAAATGTCTATGACACTCGAGGACGCGAATGCCACTCCGCGGCAGCCAAAGCCATTCCCAAACATTCCAGACAATGTCCTGCAACAATTCAGCATGAAGGGCAAAGTTGCTGCCATCACTGGTGCCTCTGCAGGTATTGGGTGGGCCGCAGCTGAGGCTATCGCTGAAGCAGGTGGTGATGTTGCTCTCCTCTACAATTCGAACGACGAAGCAATCTCAAAAGGCGCCAAGCTTGCCGAACTGCACGGCATTCGTGCGAAGGCCTACCAGCTAGAAGTGTCGAGCTCTGATCGAGTTGACAAGGTCGTTGAACAAATAGTCGCAGACTTTGGAAGACTAGATGTCTTTGTTGCAAATGCGGGAATGGCTATTTCGAAGCCACTTCTCGAGACCTCTGATGAGGAGTACAGGAAGCAAATGGAAGTGAATAGTAAGTGTCGACGGAGCCGAGCAGACTGTAACCTTCGTTAACATGATCAGCCGATGGTGTCGTGTGGCAAGCTCGTGCTGCAGGCCAAGTATTCAAGAAGCAAGGATTCGGCAACCTCATCATCACAGCTAGTATTTCAGCACACATCGTCAATGTGCCTGTCGATCAGCCAGTAAGCACGGAGACCCTCGGGCTATGGGCATGCAGCTGACACCGATAGGTCTACAATGCAACAAAGGCAGCCATTAGGCATCTCGGCAGATCTCTCGCTCGAGAATGGCGGGACTTTGCTCGCGTCAACATTGTCTCGCCTGGCTTCTTCGATACCAAGATGGGCGCTGCCCCGAAAGTGCAAAGCGAGGCTTACAGAATGACGCCGCTTGGTCGACAAGGTCATGTCCGAGAGATCAAAGGCTTGTACCTTTACCTCGCTTCAGATGCCAGCTCATACCAGACTGGCAGCGATACAATCATCGATGGTGGCTACACGCTGCCTTAGAGCCACGCACATCAGAAATTGAGAAATTGAAAAATCGAATACTCGGTCCAGATACCTGGTTTCGCCTAAGTCTCCGGCATCAGTGCTCATACGAGCTGTCTTGTGTCTGGTACACTTCACCAAAGCTTCCAAAATGTGAGCATATTTGTCCGTGTCTACTTGTCTGGTGAATCTCCAGCGGGAAATTTTCTCATCTCGCGTTCGGCCATTCCAGCTGAATAGGTCTCTGATATCGAGCCACGGCACGACGAGCTGCATGTTGAAGCACAATTCATTGTGTATGAAGCTATGGGAACTGGGTTCCAATGATGAGGGAGGAACGGACACCGCCATATCCATGCAGCAGGGGCCAGCAGTGGGTCCCATGTTGGGCCGGGATTGGCTGGGCATCATGCACGGTGACACAAAATTTGGAACCCATCCTGCGAACCAATGTCTGCAACAACCACGATCTCAAAGTTTCAATGTAGCTGAACTCGTGTTGAAATTTTGCTACTTTTCTCTTGAAGGAAAGCACAAGATGACTGCAGCGGCGGAAACGGCTGCTGGCCAGCCAACCGAGTCGACGCCCCTTCTCCGCGATGATCGCTCACCTATCCACCACAACTGCAGCGAAGAGAGCGTCGCCACCGGCAAAGACAATGAGGAAATTGTAATCGAGGAGGTTTCTTTGAGAACGGAGGCGTCCATCCTGGTCAGGTACTCAGGACCGCTGGTGATCACGTACTTCTTGCAATATGCCTACCAAGTCATCATCATTGTGGTTGCGGCGCAGCTATCTACCGAGGAAATCGCTGGAGTTTCGTTGGGCATAACAACGGCGAACATTACTGGATTCGCTGTCTTTGAGTATCGGTCTACTTGACCTTCAAGCTTGAACACTTGCTAACGATATTCCAGAGGCATGGCAACTGCACTCGACACGCTTTGCTCACAAGCTTATGGCTCTTCAAGTCTCGCTGATGTCGGGTTATATACGATTCGCGCAACCATACTTGTGCATCTGGCTGCAGTGATACCCATAGGTACTCTCTGGCTCTTTTCCGGTCCGCTCATTGCAGCAATAGTACCTTCTCAGTCCTTGGCTTTGCATGCGAGCAGCTTCTTGAGGTACACACTGATTGGAGTACCCGGCTTCGTGACATTCGAGAATGGAAAGCGATTCATGCAAGCCCAAGGCGATTTCACCGCCGGAATGATTATCCTCATCCTCTGCTTGCCGATCAATATCGGACTGACCTACCTTCTGGTTTATGTCGCCGATATGCGAGTAGCTGGTGCAGCACTTTCGGCGTCCTTGACGAACTTTGTACGACCAATCCTTCTCGCGGCCTATGCAAAATTTACCAAGCCATCGACTCTGAAATGCTGGCCGTCAACCTCCGAGATCAGCTCCGAGTGGCGCAAAGAATGGGGTCTCATTATGCGGCTCGCAATCCCAGGAACTCTGATGACGCTGAGCGAATGGATGTGCTTTGAGATATTAACCTTCGCCACGGCATTTGTGAGCGACGAGGCGCTTGCTGGACAAACCTTTATTGGAACTATCGCAACCTTGGTCTGGCATGTTCCATTTTCAGCATCTGTGGCATGCTCAACGAGAGTCGGACAGCTGGTCGGCGCCGGAATGACAAGCTCCACACGCAAGGTGATGAAATGGTACGCAGTTGTATTCCTGATTGCTGGACTGTTCGATGCGCTGCTCGGCACGGGATTTATCTTTCTTACTCTGCGGTACCTGGTCCACGACGTTAAGGTGGCGCAGATAATCAAGGCAGCCATCCCATATGCGGCTGTATTCATGATCTGGGATGCGACAGTTAACTGGCCGCATAGCATCGGACGAGGATTCGGATGGCAGGATATCGGAGCTTGGTGCACAATGACCATAAATTACCTGTATGCCGTGCCTGTTGCAATTTTCCTCGAGCTGGGCCCGCCAAAGATGGGTATCTCCGGCCTTTGGATCGGATTGGGTTCTGCACTATTCTTGACCACCGTCATTGAAGCGTTCGCCATATGGAAAAGACTTGCCAAGACGACGGATGGCCGTGTTCTCCGATCAACATCTGATGATGAATCACAGTGATCTGAGCCTGCTTGTCCTCAATACAAATCCTCGCGCAACGCTTGCTTTGCGAGGCATCAATAGCTTTTGCGGCAGAAAGCTTCACCTTCTACCATCGGAAGCGTACTACCGACTTTGTTACCATTGGTGACAAGTTTAGTCGCCAAATAGCAGACTATTTCATACGGACACTACAAACGATACTTCAAGATCTCAGCAAGAGCAGAAGCAAATCCAACTGGAAGATATGGCGTGTCACTGCAATAGCTGGGCTTCGACTTCACATGCTGCCATGGCCATATCCCGCTGGGCTTGCAGAGCCCGCAGAGCCTTCTCCGTACGCATCGCACATCGGCATATCAGCTAAAGGACAATTCGACTGCTTTACCGTCAGCGAGGTCGCAACTCCAAATGCGATTCATGGACTTCACTTACCTGTATGCAGATTGCCTGTAACATTGGCTCTGCACTAGGCGGAACGCTGGCCGGAGGACTACATCTCTTGCCAAACGTATCCGAAAGCGCTTTTCCAACAGTAGCGACGTCCTCATCGGTAACTCCGAAGCTCGCAGCAGCCAGTCCCACCTGCTGGATGAACCATCCAACGGCAAGGTTATCGAGATCCATAAACTTGTGTACCTCGTACATCGATGTTCTGCCTGCATATGGCGCGACAGTGTTGCCAAATTGAGAACATCCTAGCAGGACGGCGAAGTAAGAGTAAAGGTGGGAAATCAGAATGCTGAGAAATCCATCAGTCAACGGGTTGCAGATTGCTGAACTTGGTGCGACTCACCCTTGATTACTATTTGGATCGTTCGCAGGCATGTTGCTCTTCAATGGATCAGCACCGCCTCCATCGAGGAAGTTGACCATAACGCCTTGGTCGCCGCCCCTGTTGGTGGTTGGGCCTTCGCCACTGAAGTATGGAGCAAGATTCACGCCTTCATACTCGCCCGTGCCTGGAGCGAGGATTCCATCAACTTTGACGAGTGAACCTGGCATGGAAGTATAGTTGCCAATGACAGCCGTATTCACGATCTGGAGATCAAGTCAGCACTGCGGTCTGTCAATCCATCACTGTACGTAACGCACCAGCGTCAGGACAGTCTGCTGGTTGGCGGCTGTGTTATCCTTCAGCAGCGCAGTTGTGTCTGGTCACACTCCATGTCAGCTAGTGGTGTCGATGCTAATGGTAAAGGCTCGCTCACACTTGTCGCATAGGGACGGTGCGTCTTGACGCCGACCTGGCAAAGCCGTGGACGAGAGCAAGAAGCTCAAGAACGCAAGACAAATCTTCATAGTAGCGGCTGTCTTTGGTCAAACTGCGAGAAGAGCAAATGGAGCTGAAATAGCTTGAAGGCTGACAGTTCTCATATATGTTGGCAATCGCGGGCGTCCGATCGATAGTGCCCGACAGAGGGGATCGCACGCCAGCCCTCTCCCAGGCCTCAACACTTGCGCTGGTAGCTTTATCGGATTGTCTCGACTACTCTGCATTTGACATCGAGCAGGGCTGTCCATGTTGATTCGAACCCAAACATCACCATCGGTTTTTACTCCGCTCCATCTCCGCCCACGATACAACAACACCAACCCCTCGATCCCCGCACAAGCTTTAAGCATGCATTTAAACATACCTTGTGCTCGACAGGGGTTCTGTCGAATCAAAATCAACGTAAGTGTAAGCTCAATCAACAACTCCTCCGGAGACTTGCCTTTCCGTGGCACGGCAAAAGTTCTTACGAAGACGGCATGGGTTACCATAGCTCTAGAACCAAATCTAACAGCGTCGAGGACACCGATCCCTTCTAATCAGCTCTTCGCTTGTCAGATTGGTGACGTCCATGACTACCCATGCTTCACCAACGATCGTGGTCAGCTCTATAGATCTTCCACGATAGGAAGGACAGACATGAAGCGGCGGTGCTTCGCACACCTGCAAGCCCCGCCTGGAGTCTTTGATTAGGTCACTGCATCAAGGTCGAAGCTCGAGACCATGTGCCGGGCGACGCGGAGCAGCAGTCTAATTTGTGGCAGCCTGAACGAAGCGTTAACCTTTCCCAGCCACTTCGAATGACATCTATTGTGATGAACCTTTGGAGGTGGTTCCCCACATTTTGGTCTGGGAAACTCCACGCTCGGTGTATGCTTTGACTGCCCGAGGTGCTGAGACTGGCGGAAGCACTTAGTTCGATGTGCATCCACACAGTATCTGATCTTCAGTGAGGGCGAATGTATCCTATCATCCTTCAGCAAGCTGTTCTTGTCAGACCAAAGCCAAATGTGCAATCCAGGCTGCTTGTTTTGCTCATAAGCTCGCTGGTTTGTATGCACATCATACGCTCATGACCAATCAACAAGACATATGTGAATCATCAGAGCAAGAGCAGCCTCTGGGTCCCATCAACCCAGTGTACAGGAGAAACCATGCAATGACTTCCACTCGACACGTACTCATTCTGCTTTTCTATGCATCAAGAAACTTCCACCTTCACGAAAGGCTAGTTCCCGTTTGCGAGAATGGCGCAATCATGGTTTGTTCTCAAGCAAATGCTCTCTCAACACGAAGACGCAGCAAACACCAAGTCGGGCCATAAGATGAGGCGTCGCCGGGTCTCTGGGAGTTCTGTTGGCATCGGAAAGCAGATCGAGCCCCCGCTATGTCGTTGAATCCGAACTCCAAGAAGGGCAAGTCTGAGTGGCCAACTCTAGCAGAGGCCAAAGCGAAACAAGAAATCCCCAAGCTTGACGAACCCTTCGAGAAGATCGACGCGCCGACCATGCCTGGTGACAAGCTTTCCAAGATCAAAGACAAGGAGCTCAGTGAGGGCTACACCATGATCGACAAGAAAGGTCTCCCAAGACCAGAGGAACTCGAGCGGAATGGCAAGCCTTTTGCTGGGGCTATTGGTAGTGTGGCAGCTGGGAAGGGCTCTCCAGGCATGACAGCGGACGAGATGGTGGAAGGCTTTGTGAATGTGGTAAGTCGCGCAACCTTGCGACATATTTCTGATCTTCGTCGTCGCTAGTGCCTAGGGAGAATTGTCCTAAACTCGATTGCATCTGCGACTCCGTTTGCAAATGTTGTTCTGAGCTCACGCTAATCAACAATCATAGCCAGGAGATTCAGTCGAGGTCGACGAGCACGGGAAAGTGGTGAAAGTCACGAAGCACAATTGATGTATTGGAAGCTTGTTTCCATTGAAGGTCTTGCTAGAAGGTCGGCGCGAGTGCAGTTGTCCAGTGGCAGACTGGCGAAGTTTATTAGCAAGTAGTGACATTTCACTCGTTGTGGTCGCGAAGAGCTGTAAGCTCCCTTCCAACTAATTATCGGTGCCATGGCAGCTTCACAAAATCTTGCAACGCGTCCTTTTCGTCGTATTCGTCGGATTTTGTTTCAAGTCGCACTTTCTTACCAATACCTGGACTATCCTGGACTCGCCATGTTGGCCTAATAGCCCTTGCCGTTTCGGCTCGTACGGGCTTCCGATCGGAACTTCGGATCAGTTCAATTCTCTTCCTACACTCCTGCCTTATGAAGCCGTCCGCGATGTTGCAAGAGCCAAACAATTGATACAAACACATAGCGACAACATCATCGAAAAAGCGCGAGAAGTTGCTTGCAAGTTCAACAGTCAATCACCAGCCAAGATGGCATCGTCCTCCCTCCAGGGTACATGGTGCGGAACATAGCCGGTGTAGGTGCATTAGCCGTGCTTGGTCCTTGTCCGAAGCTGGACAGCTCGGCCAGCCAACACGCCTCCGTAAGCCGGCAGAAGTCAGACCAAAGATGAGCCTCTTGACACCATGCGAGCCTTTGGTACGTGGAGACGTGGAGCACGAGGGGATCCCCTTGGCCTTGGGGCATCAGATTAGGAATCTATTGTAAGCTTGACTACTCTTGACCCAGCGAACATATACAAAGCTCCAAGCCTCCCACTTCGTCTTGGTCCTTCATCTCAAAACCTCTTGCTTCGAACGGACTCTACATTCCGACATTCAAGGCAGGAAGCCGCATCTCATACAACTCAGACTCAATAACGATAATCAGCAAACATGAAGGGCAAGGTCGCTTTGGAAGAGGCTTTCGCGTTGCCACGCAATGCCGAAAAGACACAATGGTGGGCAAGCCTGTTCGCCGTTGACCCAGCCAAGCACACCAAGGAGATCAACGACATCAACAAGCTCCGCATCGAGAACATGGACAAGTACGGCGTCGGTTACAAGATTCTTTCATACACAGCACCAGGTGTTCAAGACGTCTGGGACCGAAAAGAGGCCGATGCACTTGCGAGAGAAGTGAACGACCACCTTGCGAAAGAAATCAAAGGCTTTGAAAACCGATTAGGTGGATTCGCCACTTTGTCTATGCATGATCCACAGACTGCGGCAGATGAACTACGAAGATGTGTGAAGGAATATGGTTTTCTCGGAGCTCTTGTGAACGACACACAGCGAAACGACGAGTCTGGAACTGGCATGATCTTCTACGACAACACAGAGTGGGATGTGTTCTGGTCTGTTGTGCAGGAGCTCGATGTGCCGTTCTACCTTCACCCAAGAAACCCAACCGGAGTCTTTCACGACAAGCTCTGGGCACCACGAAAGTGGCTCGTCGGACCACCTCTCTCATTCGCACAAGGTGTCAGTCTGCACCTGCTTGGTATGGTCACCAACGGCACTTTCGACAGATTCCCCAAGCTCAAGGTCATCATCGGACACTTGGGAGAGCACATTCCATTCGACCTTTGGCGTATCAATCACTGGTTTGAGGATGTTAAGAAGCCTCTTGGCCTAGATTGCAAGAAGACAATTCGTGAATACTTTGCACAAAACATCTGGATCACCACTAGCGGGCACTTCTCAACACCTACGCTCGAGTACTGCATCAAGGAGATTGGAGCTGAGAGGATCCTATTCTCCATTGACTACCCATTCGAATCATTCCCGGATGCATGCAACTGGTATGATAACGATGTGAAATTGGACGGCGAACACACCGTGAAGGCTATTGGACGTGATAATGCCAAGAAGCTGTTCAAGCTTGGGAGGTTTAAGGACGATGAAGCATAGATATAGACTTGTATGACAAAGCACTTCTTCTCCACAATTCACATGCATATCTCAGAGCCTCTTGTGAACCTGTACCGGGGAAAGATGCCATAGCCAAGCCTTTCCTGCTGTCCTCTCAATGCGGCAAATGGACATCCATCGGATCGGACGCAGCCAAGACTCACAGACATCATTCCAACAAGACGATCCTTGATGCAGAGCAGTCTAGCCTTCCACGTTGCTGACAATGTGCATGACGGCTATGCTTCCGAGACGCAAATTTTTTGATTTTTATTTTGCACATGCCATTTCAGGAAAAACCGGAGTTCACGGAAAACACGGTGTTTGAAGTCGTAACGAAGCTCATCGCGATTGCGGTCATTAAGATATGTTACAGATTGCCTAAGAGCCAGCTCCAGAGGACACCTGTGGCACGCTGCCAGCTCCCTTCTCGTCATCTTTGGCCAAGGCCACGTTATATTCAAGCTCCCATTCTGCCTGGGCATCACCTTTGCGAGGCTCAAACTTGACAACAAGCGAATCTTTGACAGCAAAGACGGAATCGTCATCCAGATACTTTGATTCGGCATCGAAGATCTGGGTTGTGATTGGCTTGTGGCCCTCGTGTTGTACAATGTAGTGGATATGTGCCGGTCTGTATGGGTGGCGATCCATGAGCTGCAGGAGCTTGCCTGCAGGGCCATCGAAAGGTACCTGTTCGTTATTAGCTGAGCCGCGGGAAAGTCGTTTTTTTTTTTTTGAAATGAGACTTACAGGATATGGGGTAGGTCGAAGGCAGTAAAAGGCATATTCGCCATTAGCGTTGGTATAAAATTTCCCTCGGAGATTGTGCTCCACTTGATCTGGATCCTGCTGTTCGTATAGGCCTGCCTGTTGTTAGCATAGATGTTTGGTCGATGGACAAAGTGCAAGTACCATTTGTGCTGGCTTGCCACACATCGACGGATGCATTCTGAATTGGCTTTCCGGTTTTCGCGTCGGTCACAACGCCATGAACATAGGCCACCTGGGCGTCTTTAGGAGTATTGAATGTGATTGTGCCTCCAAAGTCTCGGACTGGGTGGTCATGTCTGAAAAAGGGCCCAAGAATAGCAGAGGCAGTGGCGGCGTCATCGGCGGCCGCTGCCTTCCTTACCGTGATGTCGTCCACCAGTCTGTTCCTGATCAGTACTGAAAATCCAAGAAATTTGGCGGGCAGAACTCACGATTCAAGTCCAATCACGTCGCAAAGAAGCTGGCCTTCATTTCTCCTCTCATTACTCATTTGACCCGCCCAGTTGACGAGCTGCACGCCAGCCATCCATTCATCGACAGTAAGATCGACTTCTCTAGCAAAGTCGTGAATGTGGCGAATCAGTGGTCCAAGAACTTCTCGCAGACGAGCATCGGTCTTTGGCCCCATGGCCTTGATGATTTGTTCGGTCCATTCCTTATTGAGGCCGACATCTTGCTTGTTTGTCCCGTTGGTCGCCATGTTTTTCAGTGTATTCTGTCTTGGAAGAGGAAATGTGATTCTCGTCAGACAGATACTGTAAGAGTGGAGAAGAGTGAGCAGAGGAAGGAGGAAGATTGGTGCAACAACAGTGGCATTAGAGCTCTCCCGACCTACCAGCTCCCAGGGTGGTCAGTGTTGGCTCATTCAGGCATCCAGCCGCAGTAAGAATCCGAGCTCCAGACAGGTTCCGAAACTCCTCAGCGGCTAGGCCCGCAGGTGGAAGAACCCCCTGCTCTTCGGATGCAGCAGAGGTTCTGTCGGACGCGGCGGTTATCAGCGGCCCGTCAACGACGTGCATCCCGCGAGCTGCGCGGAGGTTTGGGTCAGCAGCGCGAGGTGCTCGATCCGAGCACTTTTGCTTGGTCTCGCCCACGGCTACCGAACAACCAACGACACTGCAACCTTATCGCACGGCTCAGGCTTGATAGAGCTACGCTGGTTAGAGCTGTCATGATGGAAGAAGAAATGGTTATTAGATGTCTGCAGAGACCGTCAATGGACAATCATCATCCACACAAACAACACAAATCACAAACATCAAGAGCCTGAATTAGCACGAGCTTACAAGAAGACTTTCAAAGTCCTTCATCACATCAACTCTTACCATCGGATCAGAAGACAATCAACACATCATGACTCAGCCGGGATCAAACTGGAAGCCCTTCAACATTGCTGTTGTTGGTGGCGGTATTGGTGGTGTTGCAGTTTCCATCGCTCTTAGGAGAGCAGGCCACAACGTCACCATCTATGAGCGAGCAGACTATGCGGGCGAGGTCGGTGCATCGATATCCTGCGCAGCAAATGGCATGAAATGGCTACGA
Source organism: Cercospora beticola (assembly GCF_033473495.1). Classification (NCBI taxonomy): domain Eukaryota; kingdom Fungi; phylum Ascomycota; class Dothideomycetes; order Mycosphaerellales; family Mycosphaerellaceae; genus Cercospora; species Cercospora beticola. Next base: position 2,421,775 of record NC_088942.1, read on the forward strand.
GAGTGGGGTGTCGACATCGAGAAGGGCGACGGCGTCTATCTTCGCAAGCTCATCAACCGCGACTGGAAGACTGGTGAGCCCGTGAGCGTGTACGACCTTGGAGACTATGAAGAGAAGTGGGGCAACCCATACTACATGTTCCACAGGCAAGACATGCACAAGATGCTCATGGACTGCGCTACGCAAGAGGAAGGCGCTGGCCAGCCAGTCAAGCTCGTTGTCAACCACAAGTGTGTCGACCTCGACACCACAACAGGACGCATCACGTTCGGCAACGGAGTCGTTGCTGAGCATGACGTTGTCATCGGCGCTGATGGCATTGGCTCTCAAATTCGCAAACTCATCGGCATCCAAGTGGAAAAGCGCCCTGCCGACTCCAGCTGCCTCCACGCCAACGTCATGACCAAGGACGCCGTAGCACGAGGATACGAAGACTACTCGAAGAACAGCGCCATCGAATACTGGGGCGGCCACCACAGCTGGAACAAGATCGTTCTCTCTCCCTGCAACAGCGGCAGCCTGCTCTCATACTACTGCTTCTTCCCACGCGAAAAGGGCGACTTCACGGAACAGAAATGGGACGCCGCGAGCACAGTCGACGAACTCCTCGCCCCATACCCAGACCTCGACACCGGCGTACGAAACCACCTCGCAATCGGCCAAGAAATTCGCCCCTGGAGACTCTGGGTCCACGAGCCATACTCCCACTGGCAAAAAGGCGTAGCCTGCATCATGGGCGACGCCGCCCATCCAATGATGCCCGACCAAAGCCAAGGAGCCTGCATGGCCCTCGAAGACTCCGCAGCCCTGGGTCTCGTCTTCCAAAAGGACTTCTTCCCCGGCAGCGTCGAAGAAGCCCTCCAACTCTACGAGCGTGTCCGCCACCCACGCGCCTCCAAAGTCCAAGCCGCATCTGCTCGTGCACGAGAGAACATTCACGAGCGTATTGGCTTCTCAGACAACACTGATAATCCACTCTACAAAGTCAAGGATGAGCAGAACAAGTTGACTATCACCGAGATGAACAGCTATGATATGCGGGAGGATATCAAGACTAAGTGGCCACAACAATGGCCTCAGTCGCTGGGCGAGATTAGCAAGCCGAATGGGCTGGCACCGCAAACGAATGGTGTTGCTGTTGCTGCCCACTAGAGAATGAGAAAATCGTACCTACTTCCATCGTGGCTGAGCGTTGAGCGCGATCTTGTTGGTTTTGTAAAAAGATACCTTATATTCCATCATCATTTCTCCCAAAACTTCAATTCCTCTCCCGTTCTGCACTTTTGACTTTCGTTCTAATCGACTTTGCGAGCGAAAAGCTTTCTCGTCTTCAGTCTGTCTCATACACGATAAAACCGAAGTGAATGTCCAACATGTGCATGAACATGACAAGCATCATATCTCTGCGTAACTTCATTCGTGAAAGTCTTGAATCTTGCCATCATCATATCATATCACCATGCCATCCATCGGCCACAGAGACTCCCAATCAATATACAGGTTATCGCTTAAGAGCGGGTCAGCTGTCCAGTTTCCATCTGTCTGCTCTGGGAACGAAGCTGAAAGGCTATCAAGACTGCTAGCATCGAAATCAAAACCCATCATTCCTTCCAAGCCGGCACTGCCGCCAGCACTGAGATCCATGTTGCTGGGTCCCGAAGATGGCGTTGTATATGTCGGCACCGCCGCTGTTCCATCATGGAAATCAGCAGTGAATAATTGACTGACGTACTGATTGCTCTTCTTTCGACGTTCGCGACCCATTTGTTCTCGTCTAGCAGTGACGGCGTCATTGAAAGTGCTGAGAATCTCGTAGTAATGGCGTGCTTGCGGTGACACGATTGCCAGTCGTTCCAGAACTGCGATGGCATTCGCGAATGCCGTGTCAACCTCGGGGACAGGTTCTGATTGGGCAAACATGGAGAAGCCTAGAAGGAGTCCAGCTGCGAACATCCAGGCTTTCAGTAGACACATGTTGTTTGACAGAATGCTGGAGTTGATAGACATGTAGCCAGTCTTGGCCATGTACACGGCGCTGTCCAGGCAAGCTTGCGCCAGATCTGAGACTGCCGAGGACTGCTCCAGCTTGTCTACACTCGGTCGGCGTCGCCTGCGGATTTGTGTGACCAAATGTGATATCAAGAAGGGCCGGGTGACGAGGATGATGGTGAAGTAGTATGAGCAGGCAACATGTGTAGAGCCGATGAACAGCTCACGATCAGCCGGTCCAAGAGTGCTCTCTTTCAAGCTGGCGAAGTGTCGAAGCTGGACCGGGACTGATTCGTTCCACTTTCGCAGACGTTGTAAGAAGGCGTCTGCTGTTTTCGAATCCATACTTTGCCCGCTGCCGAGCTGTTGTTCCAACTCGATGATGTGCGAGCAAATGCCAAAGACAGCTCTTGACGCGATCCAGCGCGGCTTGTCGAATTCGCCAACTTCACCATCTCCGTCATAAGCCGAATCGTCCTCAGGTCGCATTGATGGAAGACCGCCGGGTCGTCCAAGAATTGAGGAAACGATCGTGTCGAGAATGAGCAGACTCTTCCAGGTTCGCCATCTCGTCAGACATTCGGACGTCGAGAGTCCTTTATACTGATCTTTCCTGTGCAACCCAAGAGCACATGCAGATTTCGAGGCTATGCCCAGGTACATGAACGCGGCGTTCCGATGGCAAGCGCCAAGCATGTAGAAGGCCATGAGGAGAAAAACTCGTACCATGTCCAGGCTAGGATCGCAAAGGAAGCCTTCGAAGGCATACTTTTGAGCGCAGCTGAATGATCGGGTGGCATTGTGCGAATCGAATGGGTTCTGCCCACGACATTGATGCCCGATGGCGAGCATCATATTCAGCATGGCCTGCTCAGCTCGAGATCTTTTGTCGTCCACTTCGATGAAGATGCTCGGACTCAGCGCGTTGTGCCGGTCTAGGAAGCCATGTATCTCTGCAACAGTGAACAGGTCTAGTATACCGCTTGACTGCGCGTAGGTCAGCTTTTTTGAAACAACGTAAAGAAATAGGACAATTAGCTTACAGCTTCGCGGTAGAGCTGCACCAGAGCGAATTTGTCGCCTCGAGACAAATCAGTCATCACTGGGCTTTCATCACGCGGCACTTCAATCTCCAGCATGTTGTCCTTGAACTGATTCTCTGTGAATGCTGAAGGACCCATGTATTTCTTGAGAATCCGTCGCAGGAAGTGGAGGAAGGAAAGCGATGCATTTTCGCCGACGTATACTACAGAATATTAGCATGATATGTATGGGACCTGGACGTTGACAGGATAACTCACACTTCTCTCCTTTTGAGCTCAACAACATCCGACTTTGAGTCATCCGCGAAGCGTCTTTGCCTGGCTCCGGCGTGTTACTGGGTGAGGTATGAGTGCCAGTTCCAGTCTGTGCACGCGAAGTGGCCCCATTGGTCGCTTGCATGTTTGCAGTGGGAGCAACAGGTTCTGCCCCCCTTTTCGACCTGCCATGCTGAGCCGTCTGTGACCCTTCTTCCAGACGAGGATCATATCGCGGAGATGCATCCTCTACGCTAGGCGTTGGAAAGGGCGAAGTCTTCTGCCTTTTACGTGAGGATTCGAGGTAAACACAGGCATCGATCCGCTCTCGCTTCAGGCATGGTCCACATGGAGTGGCAGCATCACATCGTATCTTGGATGCTTTGCAAGGGACGCAAGCACGTGCTGATCTCTGTCTGTAGACAATGGTCAGTCGCTGATGTTAGGCTTCTCAGCACTGTGTAGGCATACCGATCCTGTGGCTTGACCTATGAGGCCATAATTAGCTGACATGCTGCAAGGGTGCAGAGAAGGAGCAACATCGTTGACGCACCTTTGGTCGTGGCATGGGAGACGAGATTTCGGATATGAGCGGCTTGGGGGTATCCGGTGAAATCGTCGGCTATGGACGTGAAGCACATATAAGGAGTGCGGTGCGACGTTGCACAATAATTATGGGGAACACGCTGCTTCGCTCAGAATCAACGCAGCGAGGCGGGCCTACTCTGCTTATGCTCTGGCTGCTTCCTCGACATGTGGGTTTTCGAGGCACCAAGGCCGTCGTAAGACTGAGATAAGGCAGCCAGCGCTTTCCAATGGAGCCGTAGTCGAGGCGATCCTCCTGGTGCTGATAGAGAAGCGCTGTTCTGGTGGTGCGTGGCAGAGGCGAGAAGTGGAGTTCTCGGACCGTGCACGAACTTGCTGACTCCGCACGACCGAGGGCTGACCAAATCCAAATCTCCAGCAAGCAAGCACCTCCTCCAAACCTTCCTGCGCACAGAGACACTTCTCCGCCCCCTCTGGACCATCACGTGCGTCTTGCCATACCCCGTACCCCGCCCAGCACTGGCAGTAGTCCATGATGAGCTGCGATGTAGCTCCTTCAGGCGCTTCGGGAGTGCCATGCGGTAACACTGGTTCGCGTGAAGCCACTGTTCATTGAAAGAATAAGTAGTAGCACAGGAAGTCACTTCTTTGCCTGGAGCTCACAAGTCTCTTCATATCAATACCAGTCGTGACACAAGCAGCAGAGAATCACAACATGGCCACTAACGCAGCGAACGGCAGCGCCTTCACCCCTCCAGGCCAAGACTGGACCGTGCCCCTGTGGCGAGATGGACAACAAGTGCAAACGACCAACTCCTTCGATCTCGTAGCGCCAGCGACAGGCAATGTGCTGTACAAAGCCTCCTCCGCGTCTGTGGAAGACTGCAATGCCGCTGTCGCAGCCGCCGAGAAAGCTTTCCCAGCATGGAGCAAGACCAAGCCTGGTGTTCGCCGAGACTTGCTCCTCAAAGCTGCAGACGAGATGGTTCGCAGGAAAGATGAGCTCTGGCATTTTGCCAATCAAGAAGTAGCCTCGACCGATATGTACTTCGCCTTCGACTTTAACGATGCTCTGGAATCATTGAAGAGCTGCGCAGGTCTCATTGCAGCGGCTTCTGGACAGGGCTTCGTGCCCGACATGCTGGACGAGAACAGAAGCGCCATGGTGGTAAAAGAAGCCTACGGAGTGGTCGTGGCAATCGCCCCATGGAACTGTCCTTGCATTCTTGGGCTACGATCGTTCCTCGGTCCTTTGGCCAGTAAGTCGCAGTTACCTCAGCTCGAGAAACGCCACCGCTAACAAGATAAAAGTGGGAAACACAGTCGTCGTGAAAGCCAGCGAAAAAGGCCCCGGATCAATGTGGGTACTTATGGACATCTTCCACAAGGTTGGCCTCCCAGCCGGCTGCCTCAACACCATCACCCACAGCCGCGAATCAGGACCCGAAATCATTAGCACCCTCGTCGCTCATCCCACAGTCCGGAAAATCAACTTCACTGGCAGCACAGCCGTAGGCTCCATCGTCGCCAGCCTCGCAGGCAAGCACCTCAAACCCACCCTCATGGAATTGGGTGGTAAAGCTCCAGCCATCGTCTGCGAAGACGCTAACCTCCAAACCGCCGCAGTCCAATGCTGCGTCGGATCCTTCCTCTACTCTGGCCAAATCTGCATGGCCACCGAACGCATTCTCGTAAATGCCAAAGTCGCCGATGAATTCCGGCAAGTGCTCTCCGCGACGATTGATCAAATCTTTCCCGACCAGAATGGTCTCGTCCTAGTGGACAAAGCCCCTGTAGCACGCAACGCAGCTCTCCTGTCCGATGCCATCGCCAAAGGCGCTAAAGCACTATACGGCGACGTGAACGACAAACGAGCTCTTGCAACCGCCATGCGGCCCGTCATTATCGAGAATGTATCGAAGGATTCTGATCTCTACTATCAGGAATCTTTCGGACCGACTGTGAGTCTCTTCATCGTCGAGAACGACGAGGAAGCCATCCAGATCGCCAATGATACCGAATACGGACTCGCATCAGCAGTGTTTACGGAGAACTTGCAGAGAGGTTTGAGAATTGCGAGGCAGATTGAGACGGGAGCAGTACATATCAATTCGATGAGTGTACATGATGAGACGAGCTTACCACACGGCGGAGCGAAGAAGTCCGGGTTTGGAAGATTCAATGGCGAGGAAGGGCTGAAGGAGTGGGTACGGTTGAAGACAATCACTTGGGCTAATTGAACACAAACCGAAAAGCGTTTGAGAGCCACGTGCAAATTACTGTTTTCTGATGTGTCATCTCTGTATCTGATCTCCGTCGCTCATCCTCCTCAAAATCCCTTCTTTCCCTCCACCACACCTTCACAAGGCCCACCAGGCCCAAACAGCTTTCTCAAATCTCCAGCCAGCAGCTCCGGAACTTCGAAAGCAGCGAAATGCCCTCCGACATCAAAAGTGGTCTGCTGTACAATGGGGCCATTACTCCACGCCCAAGATTTCGGCAATCTCGCAAGTTCTTGTGGGAAATAGGCCAGCGCAAGAGGGATATTGGGAATATACATGTTGACTACATCCATTCTGCTCACAGCACCTTCGCCAAAAGGATGCGCGGATTCATAGTAGATTCTTGTGCTGGCAGAAGGACCTTCGCGGGAGAATGCATAGATGGAAATCCAGGTGCAGACTTCGTCATCAGTCCAGGGATAGGAGTCTGTCCAGTCTGGCGGATATGTTAGTGCATGCTCTCGAAAATCGAGCAATACCAAGAGCATACCATGAAGCTTCTCATAAATCCAAGCTAGAAGCGCGACGGGAGAATCTGTCAAGCCGTAGCCCAGTGTCTGCGGCTTCGTGTCTTGCTCTTTAAGGTAGCCATCGCCTTCTGCAAAGTACTGCCAAAACGTCAGCAATGAGGCCTCTCGTGAAGCTCACTCGCGCAAGATCACCTTTTGTGTATGCGCCAAGTCCCCTCGAATTTGACTCGACAAAGTAATACCTCCCATTGCCTGTACAAACGAAATCGGATTCTTCCACGGCTTGGGGAACTGGTGGACCGGGAAATTGGTATGCACAGCCTTGACACTCTCAGGAAACAACTTCGACACCAACCGACATAAAAAGCCTCCCCAATCGCCGCCTTGCGAGACATAACCGCTCTCATAGCCACAAGCTTTCATCACTCCATGAAGCACCTCGGCATGCTGCTTGAGTCCGAAGCCCTTTCGTGAAGGATACTGAGACCATGCGTAGCCAGCCAGACTCGGGGCCACGACGTGAAAAGCGGGAGCATTGGGGTCTTTTGGATCTGTCAAGAGTGGGAGCAATTTCAGGGCTTCAAAATAAGAGCCCGGCCATCCGTGAATGAAGAGCAAAGGAATGGCATTCTCTCGTTTGGAACGTTGATGAATGAAATGGATCTCGAGCTCTTCGAAGTTGGGAACTTTGATGGGGACAGTATATTGTGGATAACTGTTGAGCTGCTTCTCTGCATTACGCCAGGAGAAATTCTGATGCCAATGGGTTGCAAGACGTTTGACATCTGCTAAGGGAGAACCCATGGACCAGGCGGCATCTTGGAGTTCGGTGGGAAATGTTGCATTGGCGAGCTTGGAGTTGAGGGTTTCGATCTTGGAGTCTGGGATGTTGATGGTGAAGGGCTGAGGCGTGCCTATGGTGATCGACATATTGGTCTAGGTTGTCCTTGTATGTAAGAGAAGTGTTGATGTTGCCATCGGAGATACTGCGGCGCTGGGAGAGGCGGGTCTTGGCGGTGACGTGGGGAAGGAGTAGCTGCGGTGGAAGGCGAGGTGGGCTGTGTGCCTGCTTGTCCGTCTCACAACACACGCCAGCTGCGTATTCGCCCATTGCGCGTCGTCAGGCGGCAACTTTTCTGCCCGATCTTCCCACTACTACATAAACCGCCCTCCTGCCGCTGACCCTCTTCCAACAACCTCCGCTCCACCCACCCCTCCCCCACCTCGCCCGCCATGAACGTCCTCAAGCTGCAGAAGAAATATCCTCAGTTTCCGCAGGCGGAAATCTATGGCCTATCCGACGCTTTCCGCAAGCTCGATGTCGATGACAAAGGCTACGTCGACGAGGGAACCGCCATCAAGTCAGCCCAGAACAGCGAGCGACAGCCCTACGATGTGGTCCGACAGGCCCTGAAGGAGGTAGAGCTCGACAGCTCAAGACGAGTGGAGCTGGATGACTATGTCGACCTGATCGCTCGCCTGCGACAAAGCAGTCCCGCTCAGCAGCGAACGCGCGGCTTTAGTAACGCTGCTCAGAAGACTGGTGACGGGGCTGCTGCGCCTTCGCCCTCACATGCCAGCAAAGGCAGCATCGGAGGTGGAGCGCAGGCGCGAGCTGGCAGAATCACCGTTGGAGGCTCGACTGCAAGTTCGCAGCACACGATCAACGAGGATGAGCGAACCGCCTTCACCTCCCACATCAACGCCGTTCTGGCCGGCGACCCCGACATCGGGCACCTGCTGCCATTCCCGCTCGACACGTTCGAAATGTTTGACTCATGCAAAGATGGTCTCGTGCTTGCCAAGCTCATCAACGACAGCGTGCCGGACACGATCGACGAGCGCGTGCTGAACCGCCCCGGCAAAAAGATCAAGAGCTTGAACAACTTCCACTTTACCGAAAACAACAACATTGTCATCGAGTCGGCGAAGGGTATCGGGTGTTCTGTGGTGAACATTGGCGCAGGCGACATAATCGAAGTGCGAGAGCACCTCATTCTCGGTCTGATCTGGCAGGTCATTCGACGTGGTTTGCTCGGGAAGATTGACATCAAGCTGCACCCAGAGCTGTACCGGCTGCTTGAAGATGGCGAGACATTGGAGCAGTTCTTGCGATTGCCCCCGGAGCAGATTCTTCTGCGATGGTTCAACTACCACTTGAAGAATGCGGGCTGGCACCGAAGGTATGTGACTGCTCCTTGAAGTCGGGATAATAAATTCTGGTTCCGCGAGATTATGCAGACTTATACTGATTTGTGCACAGGGTTCAAAACTTCTCCAACGATGTCAAGGACAGCGAAAACTACACTGTGCTTCTCAACCAGTTGGCGCCACAAACTTGCTCTAAAGCACCTCTTCAAACGTCCAGTTTGGAACAGCGAGCCGAGCAAGTGCTGCAAAACGCCGATGCTCTCGATCCACCTTGCCGAAAGTTCTTGACACCGAAATCATTATGCGCTGGAAACCCGAAGCTCAATCTTGCCTTTGTTGCCAACTTGTTCAACAACCACCCAGGCCTTGACCCTATCACGGAAGAGGAGAAGGCCGAAATTGAGGACTTTGATGCCGAAGGCGAGCGTGAAGCACGTGTGTTCACATTGTGGCTCAATTCCCTCGACGTCAAGCCAAGCGTTGTATCATTCTTTGAGGATCTCAAGGATGGTATCGTTCTACTGCAAGCCTTCGACAAAGTCATTCCTGGTAGCGTCAACTGGCGACACACCAACAAGCCACCTGCCAATGCCGTTGCTCCTGTGAGCCAGGACGAGGACGAGGCGTACCTCACGATCAAATCCGGCATGTCGAGATTCAAAGCTGTCGAGAACACAAATTACGCAGTCGAGATCGGAAAGCAGAACAAGTTCTCTCTTGTCGGTATCCAAGGTGCCGATATCACCGATGGGCAAAAGACGCTTACACTTGGTCTCGTATGGCAACTGATGCGTCGCGACATCACCAACACTCTACAAGGCCTCGCTCAACGCCTCGGAAAGCGAGAGATCACCGATTCTGACATGGTGAAGTGGGCCAATGACACCGTGAAGAAGGGCGGTCGCAGCTCAGCCATTCGCTCCTTCAAGGACCCACAGCTTGCCTCGGGCGTGTTCTTGCTCGATGTGCTCAATGGAATCAAGAGCGAATACGTTGACTACGACCTTGTCTTTTCTGGGCGGACGAACGAAGAAGCATACGCCAACGCCAAATTGTCCATTTCGATTGCACGAAAGCTTGGAGCGACAATATATCTTGTGCCCGAGGATATCACGAGTTTGCGTTCACGCTTGATCATGACTTTCATTGGTAGCTTGATGGCCACGGCAGAGCGATGAAGGGGAATCAAAAGTTTTTCGAAAAGCGAGATGGTATGAAGAAGTTGATGAGCATGATGATCGGAAACAAGATGCAGCGTTTAGTCTGTGTCACATAGGAGAGCAGCAGCCTTAGCCGCGCTGATGTACCGTGCTATGCTATACTGAACTCCACTTCGTGAACAACAAGGCATGCTCTAACCATTTCCATCTATCATGTTGCCTCTCGCGTGTGTCTTGAATCTAACATCTACTCATCGTGCCTTTCCTCGCCTGCTCAAGCCCATAAAAACGAGACATCTCTGATAATCGACATCATCACCCCTGTCGCTTGACCTTCTACAACGTCTCCCATCCTCCAGGATTCACATCCCCCTCCAACTTCCTGCTAACAACCGTTTGCGTCATCCCGCCCAGCCAAACCTCCCTCACCAACTTCTCATACCTCCTCGCATTCAAAAACAACTGTTGGTGTCTCCTCAACGTAGGATCCGTCTCGCCCCAACGGTCCAGATAAGGCGCCTGCAAGTAACATCCTGAGCAAACCCTCCCATCAAGTGAAGAAAAAGACCCCAACGAAGATCCAGCGAATGCAGTAGAACCTTCGCCATTGCCCGCATTGCCATTGGTCTTGTTCCCTGTGCCACGAATATGCAGGAATAAAACCATACATTTGCGAATATTGATGAATTGCCCGGTTCGCAAACCGTGTTTCATCATATGCTGAAAGCAGCCGCCAAATGTCTTGTCCTTTTTGCAACAGACGGCCTGAGAACAAAAGATCTCGCCGCAGTGGAGACATAGCGTCGGATCGACGAGTTCCTTGCCTGTAGTGGGACATTTGCGTTTCGTGGCTTCTTCCGTTAGAGTGTCGTAGGTCTTGGGAAGGCCAACTAATTCGAGGATGGAAGGGTGTGCGAGGGTGATTGGTTGTGCGTTGGGGTGGTGTGATGAGATGCGGTAATTTGTCCCCAGTGAGGAGAGGGAGTCGTTGGTGTAGCGAATGTCGTTGAAATCGGGGTTGGCAGAGTGGGAAGGGATTTGTCGAGCTTGTTCGAGCCAGCGATGGGTCAGAGTGCGGAAGCATTGGCCTGCTGGTGATTCGGCTACGAAGGTCTGGCAAAGCTCGTTAAGTGAAGGCATGTGCAAATGTCTCGTAAGACGCTCCATTTCGGGCTGCTCCGGATCGAGATTGTAAGGGCAGTCGAATTCGAGGCCATACCGCACCATCATGAGCACGGCGCTCTTTCTGAGGAAGGCAAGCGCGTACTTGTCCACAAGGGTACGTAGGAGCTTTGCTGTCGAATCATCGACAACCTCAGGACCGTGGCTTTGCTCTTCGTTGGAGAACATCATGGCAATAACCAGCTTCCATAATTGCAGCGTTTCGGCGTTCAACGCCGTCATGTCCGGAGCGTGTATCGATCGCCCAGCCGACAGCAGCGGCGCGTAAACATGTACTGTCTTGACAATTTCAGCCCAGAAGCAGAGTTGCAGAATGTTCGACGCCTCCGCTATGTTCGGACCCATGAAGCTCAACCAGTCAGAGAAGAACAGGAAGATATCGTCTTGGAACAGAAGCTTCCCAGCAACGCTATGCAGCTTCACCATCGTATCCTTAGATTCAGTGCCAAAAAGCTGAGCAGTCATGATATCGCGTTTCTTGAAAGTTTCTCTCGCCACGATGTTGGAGCTGGACTTGAGCACATTAAGCGCAAGGAAGCTCTCGATAGTCTCGCTGAGTATTCTCAAATGCGACAAAGTCTGCTCCGAGACATCCTTGACGAGGCTCGTGGCGAACGGATCGGAATGCTCAACCCCACGATGGGCGATCTCCCATGCGCTGACAGTCATGCCTAAAGCCCTAGACAATGCGGCAATGGGGTTTACTGTAGACACAAAACTCCCCTCGGGTGCGTCTGCTCCAGCCAATTGATTGATCTTGATCATATCGTCGATTCTCTTGTAAGCCTGGAAGACGTCTGTCAACCGATTGGCTTCAGTGCCGGGGCTTGTGACATCTGCCGGCCCCGAATGGAATTGTGTGCCGGGCGCGGTAGCCACGTCTCGCCCTCCAGCACCCATACCCAGCGTCAAAGGTCTGGCGAGCAGAGTTGCAGCTGCGCGTAGGGGATGTCGGTTGATGCCAGTGGGGCTCGTGACGGGTGAGTTCAATGTGAGCTCTTGCATTGTCTGCATCAGATTCGGCGCGAGCATGGTGTTAACGTATTGAAAGCTGCGATCCGAATACACCTCTGACACTTGTTGGTATCTCTGATGATAGGCATGAGGGGCAGAGATGTTGTCCAAGAAAGCGAGATTGGCCTGATACTTGTTCGGTATGTCCACCAGCCAGTCGGCAAACTCTGGCTTTGCGTGCACTTCGTGCTCTGCAATGCATTCCTTGACCTTCCAAATGATAGGCAGAAATGTATTTCCTAACGCTTTGCACAGCGGGCAAATGAACTCTCGACATTCGATGCGCTCGGGATGGCTTCGCGCGATTTGTGAGGCGTGACGTCTGTTCGTGGCAGCTTGATACAGCTCAAAGCAGTGCCAGTGCATGATGTGGCCACAACTCGTGCTGACAGGTCCCTTGATTCGGTCTGGTTGATGAGGAAATCCTTTGCTCACTCCCAATCGCTCAGCGGTGTATGCTTTGCCATCCGGGCCATACTTAATATCGGTCTGCTTGTTATTGCCAGCAACGCCGAACGGGCGAAGATGCTCAGCAGACTGATCTAGGCTTTCTGGTGTGTCAAGCACTTCCTGTATGTACTCGTCGTCCTCGACGGGAGTATGTCGAAGAACGGTGCTCTCGCCCAAGAAGGCGAATGTACCGAACAGTCGAGAGTCATCAGTTTCTTCCTGGCAAAGGATACAAGTGCCAGTGGGAAAATTCCAAGTTTTGCGCATCTGAGGGCCGTCGTCTGTTGTGGACATATCGTCACCGAGATCATCGAACTCATCGTCATCCATAGCAAGACCCTGATTCTGCAAGAAACTGTTCTGCTGCGCCTTCATCTGTGCCATAATTTTGGCTTGGCGGGCCTTAGCTTCTTGTTTCTTTCTTTCTTTGTCTTCAGCAGATAATGAGGCAGGAGAGCCTGTACCAGAGCGATCAAGAAGCTGCGCAAGCTGACTACTAGCCGTATGGGCAATCTTGTCTGGGCGCTTGAGTTGCATCTGCCGAAGCACATTTTTGGTAGCTGGATGAGAAGAAGCATATTCGTCCATATTGGCCAATTGGGTCAGAAACGAGACCACACCAGGTCGAGTGTCAAGACCATTGCCCGAAGGATCTTCTTCTTTGTGGAAAGGTGTGTCAACTGCCAAGCTGATGAAGCCACCTTCTTCACCCACATGCGTCTTGTCCTCTAGCACGGCCGCTAGTAGGAGATGCAGCACCATGTGCAAAAACGTCTCCACTCTCGTGACCTGGACCTTGGGTGCCACGTGCTCGAGATTGACAGCAAAATTCAGTGCAGCTCCTAGGATCTGTACGAAAAGAGGCGTCCGTGTGAATGCCGCCAAATCTTTGAAAAGGCCTTCCTCAATGACGGCCAAGCGAGGCTCATACACGACGTCTTCAAGCTTCTTCCCTGTGGCCTTTGCAATGTGCTTCTTCATGACTTGCTCCGCCTCTTCCCGGTGGTTTCGCGTGTAATGAGCATAATACGGATCAACCAGTTCCACATACTCAGGCTTGAGCTGAAATGTTCCCACGTCTGACAAGCCCTCCGGCTGACGGAAGTTGGTCATGCTTTCCAATACCCGATTGAAGTCGTCAGATTCGCCGACCTTCTCCGTCACGCGGCTAGCAAGCTCGGAGAAGGATAGCGGCTTGAAGATCAAAGCATGAGCGATGTCGTGTTGCAGTACTCGGTCATGCTGTTCAGCTTCTGTCAATCGAGGATGCAGGTTGCCACGCTCAGACAGGGCAATAACAAGCAGGTGGAAGAAGTCCTCAATGCAGTCCAGCTGCTGCGCTTCCTCGAACCCAGTCACAACATGATACTTGCCGGTGACCCATTCTCCCATTTGGAAGCGGTCGATCATTTGTGCAAGGTAGCGTTCTCCTGGCAGTTCGTTTTCGCCACCACAGAGTACAAGGCCGGACTGAATCATGAAGATGTCTCGTTGGTATCCGACATCTCGAGTAGAGACGCTGCGATAGGTATGCGCTTGGTGGCGAAGTGTGATGCCATTGCGAACCCACATGCCAGCCTTCATCTGTGCTAGCCACACACAAACACGCAAAGGATGGTCAAAGATGCCGCTAAGCAATTCGTCGGGCGTGAGATTGCTTGGAGCAGGTGCTGTCCTGCTGTGATTGAATGGGTCTTTGAGGTCATCAGGGGCAAAATGAAGCAGCGTTCGAATATCTTCTCGCGTCATGCCCCTCGCGTTCTCCAATAGCCAGGAAAGAAGATAGTGCAGTGGGTGATGGAAGCTCATCGGCTCACTCTGGACGACGAGCTTTGGCACACTGTACTTCTTCTCGCTAGCGTCGAATGGGCCGACCACATGCCACGCCAGGTCGTCACGCAACTCCGCGGCAGAGAATCGCTTCCTCTCGTAACCGAACGCGTTGATCATAGTAACCTGTCCCACGACTCGGATCGCACGATGCAGGTTGGAGTTTTGATCGGCGAATTTCTCATCTGGCGCAAAAGATAAAGCGAGCTCTTTGCACAGCTTGTTGATATCCTTGACAATGAGCTGTGCACTGATCCACGTATCGGATTCGTACTCGACATGATCGCCAAGCGCGCGAATGTTAGGGCAGACGCCTTGGTGTAGCTTGACGAGGTCGAGGAACTGCAACAGGTAGCGAGGCTCCGATCGCACTCGCCAGTGTATGAGCTCTGATCGGAATAGCCAGCGAAGGTCCAGGAAGAAATGGAAAACTCTGCGGTTCGTCACAGTTCCAGCGTCAAAAGCCAAAGTAGCTTTGGGGTGGACGTCTTCTGGAAATCCAACCTGTCTTGTGGTAAGAAAAGTGTAGAGGATTGCCATAAGATTGGTCAGAAAGTTGCCTCGATCGACGACCTCCTGAGTGACGGACGGTGTCGTGAGCAGTTGCACGCTGAGATTGATGATGGAGTGGTCTGGCTCTCTATCCGCAATCAGGTAGAGCTGAGCAAGAGCAGTATACAGCCCGGCGATTCGAAGACCAATGATGCGCTTGAAATGCGGGATTGTCACCACTGTCGTAATGTACAAGTGCCTCAAGCTGATTCGAAGAGTTTTCCACAACCGCAGGTCATAGAGGATGAGATAATCCAACCTTACCCGCTGCCAGATGTCTTCGCAGGCCTCTCTGGGACGAGGCGCCTTGTATGCCTCTGGCTTCTCCAACCAATGCTTGCTTGGTCGCAGTCTTTTTGGAGCCTTCACTTTGGGCGTGCGAGGCACGTTCGGGAATGGTTCGATGGTCGCTGGGCGGGACTGCTCTACCTCGCCGTCGTCGCTATCCTGGGGTGTCAGGACCTGATCGCGCTGTCTTCGGTGGTCTGGTGGAGGTGGCGGAGGTGGATAACCGGCGAGTGTGGCTTCGAGCACTTCGGCACCATCCTCGGCGTCATCCATGATATCGATGTCCATCTCCCCTGCTTCCACGTTTATACGTCGTGCTTGGAGCAGGCGCATTGCATCTCGAATTTCGTCATCTCGGACTTCATCTTCATCGTCGTCGTCCATGTCCTCGTCTTCGTCGTCATTGTCATCATCATTTTCATCGTCGTCATTATCGTTATCGTCGTCTGCATCTTGCACCTCGACATCAAGTCTAATGATGCCAGCGTTCAGCGCTGCGACCAGACCAGGCTGGCGAAAGTGATTGACATAGTTTCGATGCCGCTCACGAGTGACTTGATTGTCCTCAAATTCGTGGTCATCGAGGCCGTTGACGCCAATATCTCTGTTATGATCATCGGCACCCATCCACCACGGCTTGAGGAACTCTTCGCAAAGTGTGGTGCGGAGCAGATTTGAGTCGTCTCCCACAAGGCAGCCAGAAATGTCTGCGAACCAATCAATGATGGAAGCACACATCTGCTCGCGAAATGTGTCTCGCGCGGATCGTATGGTGACAGTAAGCTTCAGCTGCTCGATGATGCTCGACATCTTGATCAGTTCATCCAGATCCCGACTGTAGGTAATGATCGATCGACCGATATTGTCGACTTCGATCGCCTTCTCCAGACCGAATGTTTTGGACTTTGAACAAGCTCTGGCAACCTGGTTCTGCACGTCATCCACAGTGTGCTTCTCATCGTTCCACAGCACGAGCGCATACTCTGGGTCTCTGTCTTCGGGTAGCTCTTCGCCATAGAATCCGCCCAATCGAGAAAGTTGCTCATCCTGTATGATGGACTCTCGAGACTTGGGCAGGCGGAGTTGTTCCGGACTGCAGGAGAAGACATCGCAGAGATAATCAGTGCATCGAGCAATGGTCATGCGGATGGCCTCTACCAGATCCTCGGGCACCTGTTGTCCAGCGGGCTCTTCCTGCTTGTGTTTCCCACTGCTCTTCTTTTCTGGCTCGGCGTCTGCAGTATGAATAGAGCATCGCACTTCTCTCTTCCATGCTTCATGATCGCCACAGTCGCAACAGCCGCTGTTCCCCGGCGAGACCGAAATCATGACCATGTGGCCCTCGTGATCGCTACTCTCGAAACATCGCGCACATAGCACACAGGTGTCATCTGCAGCACACGTCTTACAGGAGTATGTGCTCTCGCCATTCTTGAAGATGTGGCCACACGCAGTGCCCTTGGCCGCTGCAGTGTATTCTGCTCCTTCCACCGCCCCTTGTGCTTTCTTCAACGACCAAGGCTCTGAGCGATCGGGTGGGGTGCCGTTGGGGAAGAACAAGGGGAGATAGTCCTCTCGCCCCGCAGCAAGAGAGGTGAACAGTATCCGACGTAGATCGCAGTCGGCTGCGTGTGTCCATCGGTAATCGAAGTTGGAGGGCTGACGGAGCAGTTCACGATTGAGTGCCTGAGCCGCAGGAGACAATTCTTGTAACATGGTGTCGGCACAAATCGATGCAGGCGAGTAGTCACGTTTGCGCCTCGAGCTCTCTGTTTCCCACGTTGGACGGGCCGCAGGCGAGAGGAAGCGGAGGCTGCGTGGACGTCTTAATGGCTCGAGGTCCCAAGCGATCCGACATGTGTTTCTACGTGTCTGGGATCATGTTTGTCGCGGTTTCCAAACGACGCGTCAGGGGTTCTTTGGCAGGTGCCGTTGCACAAACACTGTCGCGTGTGCTGGAGACTGGAGGTCGAAGTTGCGCGAATCTGCAGCGGGCAACCACCATGACGTGTGAAGCGTCAAATATTCATTCATCCCCTACCTGTTTCTGCTTCACCTGCATATGGGCCTTTTTGCTCACCGGAAGACTACAGCACGCTCGTTGTGAACAGCAAACTCATTTGCAAATAGCGTGAGACACACATGATGACAATCTTCACTCCAGCAGGGAGCCCGAGTGAGACCGACGTGAAAATTCGACATGGTTTCTGCCTCGCCTGGCGCAAGCTCGGCTCTAAGATATGTGTACAGACCGCGGCATCTCAGTCATGCCAATTGCTGAGTGCCATTGTTTCTGTTCTCGAGGCTGGATCGGCGTTGCCGTGGCCTCTTATTGTCGTAGTATAACATGATGCTGCATCCCCCCGTGGTCTCCTTGCTTTTCCGCCCAAGCCTACTCGTCGTCCTCGTCTTCACCTGCGTCCATGTACTTGTGCTTGATGTCCTTCCATTGTCGCTGTGAACGGGTTAGTCTCATCCTGGATTGTGCTTCATGTTGAGACAGTCCCGACGTACGCCCTTGTTTACTTGGTCCCAGATCTTGTTCGCTGTAACATCAAATGCACTGCTGCCCGTCAGTCTCCCTATCCGGCTCGCTTCTCTCCATAGCTCTTACATGTTCGTCGCAAATGCGCCGGCGAAGATTGTCGTCAGAAAGATGGTATTCCTGCAGGTTCCGCATCAGCCAATGCCTCTTCCCATCTGCTTTCCCACTCCGCAGCTACTCAGCACGCCCTACCTCTTGACGATGGAATTGTAGACGGTGGCCAGGATTCCAGACATGGTGCCGGTAGTGACGAGAGTTCGTGGGATACGCGCGAGGAGCTTCCGAGGTGCCTTTCGTGGGTGAAGTGGTGGTGTCGCTAAGGTTGAATGTCGAGATCGCAAAGTCGGCGGCCCAGCCCGATGTGCAGCGGCAAGCCAATCGCAGCATCCAACGATGTCAGACAAAATCCCGCCAGGCACACCACAACACATTTCGCCTACGGGCGACGCGACGACGACATAATGGCGGAGAAGGTCACTAAATCTGGTCGAGTGGTCCTACCTTCGGGCGAATCGATCATTCCATCATCGACCCGAGCAGACGGCTCCGTGCGAAAAGCGATAAAAGTCAAGCCAGGCTACAAACCACCAGAGGATGTCGAAGTCTACAAGAATCGAAGTGCAGAAAGCTGGAAAAATCGCGGGAGCGGAGGCGTGCCTGGAGCCGCTGCTGCGAACGAAGAGCAGAGCATTCCACCACTGAAAGCTGCCGCAAACGCCAAACGACGGGAACGAGAAAAGGCGAAGAAGGCCGAAGAGGCTGCTGCGAAAGCAAAGGCTGAGGATTCTAAGCAGCAGGATGCTAAGATTGCGGAGCCCGTGGACCCAGAGGCAGAAAAAGTGAAGGAGGCACGAAAGCTCGCCAAGAAGTTGCGACAGGCGAGAGAGCTGAAGGACAAGAAAGAGAGCGGCGGTGCACTGTTGCCTGAGCAGTTTGAGAAGGTGATCAAGATCAACGAACTGATACGACAACTGGACAAACTGGGTTTCGACGCGGAGGGAGAGAAGAAGGGCGAAAAGAGTGAAGATGGAGCTACCGAGCAGGACAAAGACCAGCCAGAGAAAGCAGCAGGATGATGAGATTGCAATGGGTTGACGGCCTGATATGGCTCCTGCTATCGGATGTACACCTTCATCAGGACACCTCTTCCACGCATGGTCTCGTACAGACCGAATTCAGTCTCCGTCCGGAAGTTGACTTGGTCCATTTCCACCTCAACCGTCACCGGTGGTGGAGGCGCAACCGTCACTGGCTTCCCTGCTATGGGCTTATTCGACTTTCGACCCCAAAATGACGGCTTTGGCTGCTCACTCGGTCTTTCAGGAAGTGTCTCGCGTATGGGATGCGTTGCCGGACTCCCTCCTAGCTCGGTCAACATCTGGTCTTTCAGCAGTGAGAGTGCTTCATCCTGCGACCAGAACTGTGATCCGTCATGCTGGCCGTCTAGCTGAATCACGATTGGCAAGTCGTCGTCGGAGAAGCCTACGAGCTCCCCTCTCCTGCTAGTCCCCGCTGTACAACATCAGTGAATTACTCAAACCACTTGTACGTGTTTGGCATCTACCTTGGTCTGACGGCAGAATCAACAAAGTTGAATTCGATAATCCATGCTTCGCACGCTCTCGTATCTGGGGCATCAATTTGGACACCAAAACTGCCACATGTTGCGACCGCGAAGCACCAACTTCATCTCTGATGCTCATATGGTGTTTCGTTTTGGTATCGCCATCCCAAATGTCGTTCTCATGCACGACTTCGTCGTACGCTGGAGGTTCCATTGCTGCGAGGTTGGAGCAGACGCCGCCGATGCTGTCGACTATGCGTAAACGTCCGCTGCCAATAGTCTTGGCGAGTTCTGACAGTCCCGCGGAACAAGAAAAGGCAGTGCAAGTTCTCCACAATGCTGCGGCCCCTGCGGATAATGAAGGAATGCACACCTGACCTCTATACGAGATTTTTCGACTGCCTGAGGTTGTCATTTTAAGGCCGCATCTGGATTGTCCGTGAGTCTTTTACTACCTCATTGCAGGATTGAAGCTAGCGCTGTGAGGCCGCCGCGTAGCCGACATGCCACTGTGCTCGCTAGGAACGTGGCTCATGTGGCCAATGATGGTTGTATCATCTGCAATGCGCAACGTCCTGTCGCAGTAGTGCGTTCTTGGTGCCTTCTTCGTGTCTTCGACCAATACTGGCATGGCGAGATAAGTGAAGATTATTGGTAGCTCTCAGCCCTACACCATGGACAGCCGCGCCTCCCCATTGGTACGACACACTGCCTCATCACCTGACTTCTGGGAACGACATCACTCACATCCTTTGTTCCAATTGCACTTGCCGTAATACCGAACGAGCAACATATCTGCTGTGCCGACCTAAGCGTGGTTGCTTTGAGGGCAGCACTGCCCGTACCGGTAGGCTATGACTCTGAACACTTCGCATATATAACACAGTATCTATCTCGCTTTCTGTCTCTTTCAAACCAAGTGCTGCAACAGCATTCAGTGGAGCCACTCCGTCACTTTCATTCAAAGACACTAATCGATCACCCAACATAACCGCAATCATGTGGTTCCACGTTTCAGAGCCCAACACATACCTCGTCGTCACCGGCATAGGCATCAAAGATGTCATCATCGCGAAGAAACGCTTCGTCAAGCCTCTCCAAAAGGTGACGAAGATATCGATCACGCCCTTCGACTTCAGCATGTCGCTGCAAGCCATGACATCGGAGAAGCTTCAATTCAATCTTCCAGCTGTGTTCACCATTGGGCCCAAGAACAATCCAGCGGATCTGAAGAAGTATGCTGAGCTCCTTACTGGCGACTCAGATGGTCATGTTCGCCTGCAGAAGGGAGTCGTCGCCACGGGCGGTAACCATGTCCAAGACATCGTCAAGGGTGTCATTGAAGGCGAGACACGTTCGATCGTGTCGAATATGACTATGGAAGAGCTGTTCAATAACAGGAAGCTGTTCAAGGATCAGGTTGTCAAGAATGTACAGGCTGAGTTGGAAGTGTTCGGCCTGTACATCTACAATGCCAACGTGAAGGAGCTGCAAGATATGGGTGAGTGTCGCTCCTGCTAGCATTGAAGGCTCTTTCTTCGCTCGATTGCGAAGTCTAACAACAGTATATTGGCTAACAAAGCACAGGCGACTCCAAATACTTCGAATCTCTGTCACGCAAGGCTCACGAAGGCGCTCAATCCCAAGCGCAAGTCGATGTCGCCAACGCACGCATGATTGGCCGAGTCGGAGAAGCTGAGAAGGAAGGTCAGACAAAGCAAGAGATTGCAAAGATCAACGCCAAAACAGCAGTTCTTGAGACTGAGCGTAAGGTCGAGAAAGCTATTGCAGACCAGAGGCTCCGCACACGGGAGATTGCCATCGAGCGAGAAATCCAATTGGAGCAAATCAACGCTAAGCGGACTGCTGAAGCGAAAGATGCTGAGTTGCAGAAGGCAGTCGAAGAGAAGAGAGCCGAAATGGAGTTGGAGAGGCTGAGAGCTACTACCGTCACGTATGTTTCCTTACAGCTGGCGCTCTGGGGCGCAAGGACCATCTCCGCGAGACACTCTGACATTTGACTACAGGCAAGCGAAGATTGCAAGAGAATCTGCCGAGCAGAAAGCCGATGCTGATCTCTATACGAGGACGAAGAAGGCTGACGCAGAGCAATACAATCAGAAAGCAGAGGCCGAAGCCATTTATTATCGATCGACTCAGGACGCCGATGCCGCCAACTATAAGCGCATGAAAGACGCCGAAGCTGCTCTCGCTGCCCGGGAGAAGGAAGCGCAAGCAATGTACATTATGAAGGAGCGCGAAGCCGAAGCTATGTTTCTGCAGCGACAGAAAGAGGCTGAGGCAAACTATGTGCTCAAGGCACGAGAAGCCGAAGCCAACTTCCTTGCGAAGAAGAAGGAAGCAGAAGGTCTGACAGAACTGTCGAAGGTGAGTGACCCACATGCCTCCTCGATGCACCCAAGCACAGAGCCATCACTGACACAACTCCCACTCAGGCCTACGACCACCTCGCCAACGTCATGGGTGGTCCTCAAGGGCTCATGCAATTCCTCATGCTCCAAAACGGCACCTACGAGCGTCTCGCCGCCGAAAACGGCAAAGCCATCAAAGGTTTGCAACCCAAGATCAACGTCTGGACAACCGATGGCGCCTCGAGCGATGCGAGCATGGCGCCCATCCAGAACCTCTTCAAGAGTCTTCCTCCCCTGTTCTCGACGATCCAGGATCAAACGGGTATGATGCCGCCAAGTTGGATAGCTCAGATGCCAGCGAAGGAAGTAGACACGATGCCTGTTAAGGAAAGCAAGCTTACGAATGGCGACTCTCCTTGATTGAGATTTGCTTGGAAGCTGTAATTGCAACGGTCAGAGCTCATGGCTTGACTTTAACTGACTGCTTTCTTTCATTTGTGGAGTTGAGGAGATACCTATTTGCTACTATCTATCTAATGTGTCGGATCTTTGGAGACATCATGAGCCTTTCCTATACGACAAGTGCTATGCTGTGTAATATCTATAAGGTATTGGAAAAATTGACAGCTGAAATCGGCCAAGGTGAGTGACGAGATTTTGGACCGTTGCCATCGTTCGTGGGTCGAAGATTCGACGATGGCGTGGCATCAGATTCGCTACATTGATCGGATGAGTACCGATCCCAGGAGTCGCAACACTACCCAGCACTGTTGCCATAGCCACAAAAGCGCTTCCGGCTCTTGAATGTACCAAACTTGTTTGCAAAAAAGGAGGATTTCTCAAAAAATGACTTTCTTTTGTGCAGTATCGTGATCGTTTAAACTTGAATGAACATGAACAGCCCAGCTCCTGCAAACGAATGAACGAGTTTAGTGCCACTAAGTCGTCTCACCAGTAGCCAGATTCTCCTCCCTCTCAGTCTGATGAGGTGTGACACTTTCGAAACGAACGATAGCCAGCCTTCCCATAGTCCAAACATCACAAAGATCCCCCACCCATCTTCATATCCACCTCAACCGTTACTCAACACACTTCCTTTCTTCTTCGCCGCCCCTCTCTAGATTCAATCTTGAGCTCCGCAGAAATTGACAATATCATTCTCGCCGCAAGGTTCGGTCGGAACGTCATTGTAACAAGCTCCGTAACATACGCCCGGATCACAGCAATCGCTGCAATCGTCGATTTGCGATACGTAGCGATCAGCCGTATAAGCGGCTTGATGGTTATGTCGAGCTTTGATAAAGCCTTTGCCGACAAGGTCCGGAATAGCCATGGCGGTTGTTGCCAAGATGGTGATCAACATGATTGACTTCATGTCGAGAATGAGTAGATGTGTGGGAGATCGAGGTTAAGGTACGGCGTTCGTGGACGACGTTTGTGGAGTACCGAAGAGATTGCTGATGGTTCGCTCGAGAGGAGGATTGAGGTTGCTATGATGTTTCCAATCAGTCGATCAGAGGGACATTCCTATACTCACAGCACAGTCCATTAAAATTGACAAGCATAAGTCTCGTAGGCTGAAGCTTTTCCTGGAGACCAATCGCAGATCTCATAGGCAGCAGGCAGGATGGTTCTGCTATGTCGACCAACAGCTTGTTTGCTTTCAATTCGCGCACCCGCGTTTCATCGACCGCGCGCGGACGCCGAATGCGGCAATTCTGTCATGAGAGTTTCAAGCCTCCCATGCTTCATGGTCGACTCTTGATTAATTTCATGTTGCATGAGACAGACACCTTTCTGGGCTAGCATGGACTGGCTCTAGCTAACTTGACCGTCTCCCAAATCTCATGGTGGTCGAATCGTGAGATGATTGTATCCATTTGCTGGGAGGAGATTGGGAATCTAGAATACAGCAACACCTTCAAACATCGAACTATTCCCAATGAGATCGGGGAATGCAAGCTGTACACGACAACTATGTAAAGAGACCATAGGCATCGCTACACCTACATCGTACAGAGTGAGTGTCCAGCGGTACGACTTGCTAACTTGGCCTTGCAAAGAATGATTCGGTGCTTGTAGACTCGCACCTGTACAGCCATCTGCCGAGCAGCTTTTCAGCCCATTTCCGAGTCCTCCTTCCATCTCCCCCCTCCCAACCTCTTCTGCACGTAATTCTTGCTTGTACTCAAACGACCGTGATGCATTAAGATGATTGTGTACTTTGGCCCGACGAGATTCCACCTTCACTATTTTGGATTGCAAGCCGGATAGTCCCATCCAGGCTCACAACTTCCATCGGGTTTCTCGAGATCGCATTGAGTGTAGCAGCTGCCCGAGCAGCAGCAGCTGCAGTCGTTGCCTGTTGGTCGATCAAAGTCAATTGTGCATGGAATATTGGGGTCGCAAGCCATAGCAGTAGCCACCATGGCGGCCATGAGGGCGATCAAATTGAATGGATTCATATTGTGCGGTGGATTGTTGAGTGTTGATGGTTGCCTTAGACCTGACCAATTTGTTTGAACTGAGCTTAGAGAGGTATATTTGAGTCGTTCTGTGCTTTGATGTCAGACGGTGAGACAGCAGTTCATATCTCCAGTACTTCCAATTCCGCGAGTCGTCGTGTACAGGTCGTCATCTGTATATGGAAAATGCACCACGTTGCGTGTAGGGCTGGTTACGAGCGTCCCCGCTCGGATACTAGATCTTGGTAAATTGATTCGTCAACTTCTCCAGGCTCTGCATTCTTTGCATGTGAACACAACGCACTGAAGATGGTTACCTAGTTGACGGAAACTCACGCAATTCTTGATCAGAACAGTGCACACTATCGTGGGCTGCTTCGTGACTATCAATAGCAAGCCTTCGTGAACTGAGGACTTCTCCGAGTGTTCCGTCTACCTGGACGGCGGATGTCTTAGAGTTGGTGTTCATATATAGGTCTGACTACGTTGTTCATTAGTCTTACTACTTGCAGTAATACTTGAATGCCAAGAGGTAAGCTTCAAGATCCAGGATTGGGGGAGCCAAGGCTTGAGACCAACATCAGAAGGAAGAAGAGCGAGTATGGCATTCATGGCGAGTTCGATGAGCACTGAACGCTGTCTGTTTGAGGAGGGACCAAAACACGCTGAGCGAAGTGCGATTGATGATATCTCGTAGAGCGAGCTTGCCAGAGCGCTCAATCGGGGCATTTGCTGTAGAAGCCAAGCACTCGTATCGCGCTGACATCGGAGGTCGCGAATGAAGAGTGTTGCGAACAGTTCGTATTGCTTGCGAGGAAGGCTCTCTTGCTCTCATCGGATTGAGCATGGAAGGTGGTGGCTCTAATTCCCTTCGCAATCCAAAGGCAAGAGCGTGCCTTGGCAATGCAGCATAAGGGCACGAGCCGAGCAGGGAGGCCAAACCGTCGTCACATGCATGCCGCCTTTGAAACAGAGCAGTAGGAACTTTGTCTGGAAGCATTCAGCGAGCGTGAGTTGCATGGTCGATGACTATGTGGAGAAGCCACTCTCATCGTCCAAAGGCTATTCCAAAAGCTCTTCCATGACCACCATATTCGCGGAGTCGTGATCAACGCTCGCCCGATTTCAGAATGAATGTATGCTTGTCCGTCAGGTACCCATCTCCATCCATCCCATCCCATCCTCCCTTCTACTTCGAACTCATTCTCGTCTTCACAGCAGCTTCTTAGGTGCACAATGTCTCTAAATAACCCTCTTGGCAACCCTTTCCTGTCTTGATGTTTTGAAGATGACAGATGTGAGAACAGTGCTTCGAGCAGCAATTCGTGCAATCGTTGTAAGTTGGTGTAATGCCCTGTGGTGCGCATGGGATTTTGGCTCGAACCACGAGAGCTTCGTCCACGGGGTTGGGGATTGCCAAGGCGGTTGCTGCGAGAGCGACGAGTAAGGTGAATGGCTTCATGTTGAGAAGAGTCCCGGAGAATCGATTTCGAAACCCATAAATTGGCCGGATGTCTGCCGAGATGCTTGTTGGTTGTAAATGCTGGAATTGTCTCTTCTGGTGGTCTTGTGGCTTCAAAGTACACAGTCATACATTCATGACTTTATATTCTTTCTCTCAGCGCGCTCCGTTCATGGCATGGAGTCCTTCAAGTGCACACGGCAACCGTACGCGTGGTGTTGGTATGTGATTCCAAGTTTTAAGCCTTCATGTGTGCGCAGTGATTCGTCAAGACCAGCTAACTTTTCGTTCTGCAGACGTATACGAGATGTTGTAGGATTCTCCCTCCTGGTGATGGACGGTTGCGTTGTGTTTGGTACAGGATAGTGCCGACTTGCACAGATTGCTAGGTAGCTATCAATAGGGTGGCTTGCGACAATGGGCATCTCCTCGCGTGATCCGTTGGAGCACTGATCAAATCCTCGTCTTGTCAAGTCGGCATTTGTACGGAGATCTTGTCACTATTCCGGGCATCCGGTCGAGACCTCTTCTCGTATCATCAGCATCGGTCAGAAAAAAGCAGCTTTTACAGTTGGAGTATAAATTGCTCAAGCTTATGGGTTTCCAGACTCCACGTCCAGACTTCGCCAATCCAAGAGATAAGACCGAAAGCAGGAAAGCTCTTCATCAAGTCGCGAACGGGCTACGGCCGTCGATGACTCGACGTAATAATTGATCAGGGAGCGCGATCTGAATACTGTACAAACAGAAGTCAAGATATTGGAGGTGCCGCGTCCCATCCATCTCGATGCCCTAACTCGACCATCGTTAGCACATAGCATTAGCTTTGAGGAGGATCTTTTGTTGGCAGTATTTGGTCAATGCAGAATTGAGGCCCAGGCGTGTCGCGAATTTCCACATTGGGACTTGGCGCTTGAACTCTCAAGGACTGAGAGTGCTAGCCGAGGAATGTCCTTCACCTACACAGGTTCCGTAAGCTGATTCCATCAAATCGTGCACATACATGACGCCGCTGCGCAGAACACTGTGAGGATCATACTCCCGAGTCGCTTGAATCAGTTTGCGCTGCCATCAAGCGGGTTTCTGCAGTCTGTCCTGCACTGGCGATGGAGATGCGAGGGGATGTTACACTCTTTTCTAGCTGCGATTCTAAAGTAAAGAACTCGATTGTGCAATTCTGAATCTGGCTTGTGAGAGCATTGAACGTGTTGGCTGAGGAAACGCATGGATTGCTCTTGATACGTGAGTGCACTTCCAGGTTAGTGCACTTAGGGCTCGTCCCACACAGGGTAAGTTTTTCGTTTATTTGAAAGCCGTACTTCCCTTTCTTCGAATTTCCTTTCCTTCATACTTCCCTTTCTTCGTACTTTGCTTACAAGCTCGAGGTCAGCGCTCCATTGCGAAAGAATGGCGCAGCTTGATACGATCCGCTCGAAGAATCTGACCTCCAAATTGTGAAGCGGCGATGGCTGCGTACTGCATCGGTTCTGCGGTTTTCAGGATCTTGGGGCCACGAGATGGCCGGCTTCAGGCTGACATCAGATGGTAGGAATGAAGTGAGCTAGACCTATGAGCTTAATATGTTCCAGGGAGCAGTGGGTGACGGGGAAGGGGATGTCACCGCAACGAGCCGTGTGTCTGAGGGCAGTGCGGTGCAAACACGAGCTCGTGGAGAAGCTCACCAAAAGCGGGAATAACGACAGAGGCAATGCTGTTTGACATGCGCAGCAGAGCAGTGTCGCATGCGCCGAAAAGATGGTTCCAAATGATGCTCGTATTGAGCAAGGCCAGTTCGCCTCTCATCTGCGATGAAGACGACGCGATTCAGTGGTGGTGGTCCATGTGGTCATCACGTGCAGTGCACCTTCTTGAAACAGACATGATGGATGACGACCGGTGCTGGCCGCCACTGCACGTGGAGGAGACGAACAAAAGCTATACTTCTGGTGGCAGCGCCATGTGTCTGTGTCCGCGGCACTCGTTGAGCATCGCGCAGACACACCGCTGGATATTCGCCTCAGCACTACACACCAATTGGTCAGCAGTTGCAGTAGTTCAGCAAGCAACGTGGAGGCTCACATAATGTCGGCATCGTGATGACATGAGATCCCAAGCGCACAGGAAGACGAATCGTGTGGTTCACGAGCGCCACGATCGACGGCAGACCAGGGAATATGTCGGTAGAAGGTGATTGACAGGGCGATGCTGTCTCATGTATGGCCGCAGCACCTGCACACGTGCGCAAACAGAAAGGTGTCGATTTGAGAGGTTAGAGGTTAGGTGGATGGAGTCGAATCTGGAGGTACGGAGGTACGCAGGATGCATGGTACCTGGATTGGCTGCGTCTATGGCCCGACGCCGTGTATGTAGCTATCGACGCCGACACCAGGGGCGCGCATACGGCGCTGCAGACAGTGCAAGACCGAGGGAGGAGTGTCGGTGACCGTGTCGAGTTTGCAGCCTTCTCTGCATCAGCATCTCTCCCCATCAACGGTGTCGTTCGGTGTTGCTGTTGCAACGGCATGCTCTATTGAATCTGGAGAAGGACGTGGGTGAGTTCTGGCGGGCGTGAGTGGGTGGCGCGCGGAACGAGAAAGCTTTGGCAGCAGGTCGGCACGCGCCTCTTGGGCTGCAAGGATCCTGCTTCAAACACCCCTGTCGCCTGAGACACCCTGAACTTCCACCACGCCAGCAGACGCTGCGCCGAGCATTCGACCTCTGATCATACCAGCGCCCACTCCCACAGTGCATGATCGAGGGGCCTTCTTTGACGCGTCCGTCACCCTCCTGCGTCGGCACCATCAACGGCAGCGGCATCTACGACTACGCCGCTCTTCTCACCGGGACCCATCCGCGGTATATCTTCAGGCACACGAGACTCCGCCGGCATTGCCCTGTTGAGCGCTGCCCGTCATTGAGCGATTGACGCCATACGCACTTGGACGAGTCAGCCATTGAGCCGTGATCGAGTCGACCGACTGCATTACTGGCGTCAGAGAAGCAGTGCTGCGACGTGCTATACTGACCTGCTCACCCAGGAGGAGCATCACCATCGATATCGACAGAAACCCTCCCACCCACCGCATCATCCGCCGAGGAGGAACAGACACATTGTATCCATTATTTTCTGGGAAAGAGGCTACCGTGGTGCATGATCATGAGCATGCAGAGTGCTTGATCGTGCAGCACAGTACAGGACGAAGAGGACGCGACTCACCTTTTTGCTGAGGTCGTGCCACAACACACATGGTGGAGACGGAGCGTCAGTGACTAGCCGCCGTTGCACAGAAAAGGGACCGCCCTCGGGCACCACGCGCTCCCATTGGGGCTGGTGATACGTGATCGCAACGCCGACGACTCCCTTTTGGGCCGCGGTGCAGTGGCTGTCTGCTCCACGAGTCGCGGAGACGTGCAGATCGCATGAGTCTGCGAACTTCGCCCGTGTTGCACTCAAGCCGCCCAGGGTGGACACAGTAGGGCTGCAGCGGTCGAGGGGCTTCCCGAGACTCTGCTCTGCTATACCAGCGCCGTGCTATTGACGACGTCGTCGACACCACAAGGTTGGGCCCTCTCACTGTCGGGCGTGCAGGCGCTGTGCGGAGATCGTGGGCGACGTGAAACACCATGCAAGTTTCGCCAGCAGGCCCGTTTGAAGCCCGCTCTGCCGTGCCTGCATCCTCGCCTTCCCTGCTCGAACACCAACTCCAGACGCACCGACAGGACAACCGCTCCACCTCGCTCTCTTCCGGCTCCGTCTCGACCATCAAGCGCCCAGACTCGCTGTCCCGTGCACCCGACGACTTCGACCACACAGCACTACGTTCGCGCCACTTTGGCCGCGATGCCTTGACCGCGAATGATCATCAACGGAGGAGGAGTGTGGCAGTGGACCGCGACACCACCGACTACCTGCGTGCGCAATCCGCAGCAGCAGACCCTTCCCAGGACGACAACGCTTCGGGCCCGGGCTCAGTCAACCGCTGGTCTCACTCGACCTCCTCGAGCCTGGCCTCACTCAGCAACACGCGACGACACCGCTCCAGCAGCGGTGCCGTGCTGAGCTCCCTGGCAGGCCAACAGTACCAGTCTCCGCGCCGCGCCGCCCCTGTCCATGCATCCCCCCAGTCCAGTCCGCAGCGGAAAGAGGTGACGACGTCCCACGTCTCGCCATATTCCAGTCCTGAACGGAGAAGAAGACCATCGAGACAGGACGGCACTGGATCCTCACTGACGGCGCTCCCGCTTCTCCATACCACGCCTGCTCTGACGGACCCCAATGACACTGAGTCGCCGTCGACCAGTTCACAGACCATTGCCACACCCTCCGCGACATCTCATCCTCAGCACGACTATTTCGATGCTTCGTTGTCCGCGTACGGCATGGCCAAGCAGAAGCGCATAGTCACAGTACGCAGTCCTTCAGCGCCTGTAACGATACCGCCACAGCCAGTACGTACAGTGCCCGAGGCAGGCACCTCACAGCCCGACATGTCGGAACGGAGCCACCATCATAGACACAGAGCGTCTGGGAGTGGTAGTCATGCATCGAGGAAACCACGAAACAGGGAGCGGACGGAGAAGGATAAGAAGTCCATGCTTTCCAAAGCATTGCAAAAGGCGAATACGGCAGTCTTGTTGGACAATGCGCAGAACTATGAGGGTGCGCTGGAGGCATATGGAGATGCTTGTGATTTGCTGACGCAGGTCATGGCGCGCACCTCGGGTGAAGAGGACCAGCGAAAACTGGACGCCATTCGTGTGACATACAGCAACCGGATGGAGGAGCTGAAGTTATTGGTTCAGGAGCAGGCTCACCCGAGCGATGAGAAGGACCTACCTGCGCGACCGATGAGTGATGACGGAGCATCATCGCCGCCGCCCATGAGCCCCATGAGCGGGTCATTGGGCTCACATTCTGCAGGAGGAATGCTGGCTGAGCCTGCTGGCCGCTCAACTGCGGCTCCTCGAATATCATACCAGCACAATGATCGCGACAGCTTTTTCTCTCGGACAATGGCCGCCGTGGAGAATTCAACAGCCTACGACGAACCAACGAAGGACCAGTCACCTCCAGCGAATGCGCAGCTCTCCTCGACAAACGGCCATGCACGAGATCCCTCGATATCACTCGCCCCACCCGAGCATGCCGAATATATGCCCCGACCACTATCGCCGCGGCGGCCGACTGAGCGATCGCCGTTGACTTCAGCTTACGCATATAAGGCAGAAAAGCCATGGCAAGCGACGGAGCCGGCACCTAGTGAGTCTTCAATGGATGATCGAGAGCCGGTGGAGACCAAAGATTCGACATCGTGGTTGGATCCAGTGGACGAGCCTGGCTCCTCCCGCTCGGCTTCCGTGCATTCCAGAGACTCATATCACCAAGGCTCGCGCAGGAAGCACTTGAGAGACCTCAGTGGGGAGACAGATCCTGGATTCGACGAGGCGTTTGACGCTGCGGTGGAGGCTGCGTATGATCAAGGCTTGGAGCCAGATCTTGATTCACGGCGTAGGCACTTGACGACGAATAGGCAAGGCAAGCACAACGAATCAGTTCAAGTGCCCGCATCCGAGATTGCGGAGATCATGCCTGGCCCTTTCCAATCGGCTCTGGCGAACACCGAGCAAGACGAAGAAGACCAGCGCATATTGGATGAGATCACCAACGACTTCGGGAGTGAGTTCAATTTTGGAATTTCGTCCAAGTCTGCCTTGCCACGTCAGTCCGACTCAAGTTCCTTCTCGCGGAGCACGTGGCAGAGCTCACAGGTTTCGTCGCGGGATACCGCTGCGTCGTCTCTGGCAACTGTATCGGAAGACGTGTTGGGGAGAGGCATGTCAAAAGCTGCGGCTTTGAGGGAAAGTGCAGCATTGCCGGCTTCCGTAGCGCCTCCGCGCGCTTCATTGCCACGACCAACGAGTTCGAGCGATCGTCGTGCCTCATCTAATGTGCGTAGCCGGAGGTTGTCTCAGGCAAAACAGCTCAAGATTGAGACCTCTGTGCCGCCCGAGGGCCGCAAGAGATCATCTACGTTCAACACCGGCAGAAGTCCCATGCTTCAAGATGAAGAGGATGATGCAGAACTCAGAGCCAGACAGCCGAGCAGCAGCACTGCTGGCGATCCATCCCACGAGCATATGTTGCGATCCCCGCCATCGCTGGATCTGCCCACAATCACGAATGATGATGACCACACTTACGATAACACGACAACATACAACCACAGACCGAGTTATGAGGAGGCACCCAGTGACTTGTCTGGAGGCGCAAGGCCGTTGCTTTTCCGGAAGAACAGGTCAACAATGAGTTTGCGGGATCATTCTCAGCATACAGTGCTACTGGCCTCTCCCGATCCCGAAGCTTTTGCCTCAATGGCAACACCCATGAGCTCGACGTTCATGAGTTTTGCCTCAAAGAGGAATCACAGTCAGAACCCACTGACTTCACAACGAGCGAATTTCCCATCCCTGGCACACATGTCCTACGATTCTCAAGTCGGGGGTGGCATACATCTTTTCGATACATCCTTGTCAGGACCACAGGCAGCGCTCTCGCCACTCTCGCCGCGGTCGCCAAGCCAGGCGCAGCCCACCAGCCTTGAGCCTTGCCCAGAGCCTTTCCTTCTGCGGCCATTCTGGTTGATGCGTGCCCTTGCGTCGACCATCGTGCATCCACGTGGTGGATTCCTGACGGAGAAGCTTTTCGTACCCCGCGAAGTTTGGCAGACGAGAGGTGTCAAATTGAAGCTTGTCGAGGACAAGGTAGCCAATTGTGACCTCCTGACTGCCGCATTGGGACGCCTGGCCAATGTGAACACTTTCGATGCCGATGCCGTCAAGGCAGAACTGGAAACCTTCGAAGAAGTCATGGACCGTGCTCAGGCGGCATTGGCCAAGAAGTTGGGAAGCGATGTAGGGCCGCACGGTGTCACGGGCATGTTCAAAGATGCCTCAGCCGCGAACGTGACGTATACTGCCGGCAACAGTCCGTCGGATACTAACGCGCCCGCCGACAAAGCTACAAAGAGCAATTCGGGTAAGAGCTATTTGACTTCCTGGCGCAAGCTACGCAACAAGAGCTCTGGTGCACCACTATCTGGAGGTGGTGTTGCCTCGGTGGCTGCCAACAACAAAGATGGCGGGAAAGAACAGCATACCATGCAATCGGTTCCGATGACCAGCTTTGTGCCCGTGGAGCGACGAGGCAACAAGAGAGAGGCACGGAATCTGGTGTTCGAGGGTCCAAACAAGGATTATATGGGCTCCCTGGCTCGGCTGTTCGACGGCGTGCAAATACTCGGTAAGTCCACATCATCCGCCTGCTATGCTCAGCCCAGACATGCAGCAGACCGCCACTACGTCTACCGACTGTAACCGTCCTTACCGCCTCGTACGACGCTCGACGCTATGTGCGCGGGTCAGACGGGCTCGGAGAGGTGTGCGTGGTGCGGTGTTCGTTTCGCTTGCATGGCTTGCAGCTCGGCTTGATGCACGTCATTTGGGCTGCGGGATCCACCTCGCTAACGTTTTTATCTTCTCACTATCACAGATCAAATCGCACGTCAGGTCGAAGACCCCGGGCTCAAGCACTCTTCGCCAACGCACGTCGGGCTCGAACTGAGCATTCGCCACGCAGCCGAGTTCTTCGGATTCTATGTTTGTCGGTTCGTGCTCGCGGATCTGACGCAGTTGATGGACAAGTACGTTAAGCGAGGCACCGAGTGGGTTCTCGCGTAGAACATTTTAACAACACATCACGACGACGAAACAAGCGCTCGACAAATCACTGGCATGCTCTCTTTTCGCACGCGAATCCGACGTCGGTGGTGCTCCGCGGAGACAGTCTGGGACGGGTACGCCTGTGTGCACGCGAGTGCATCTGATCACACATCAAGCCTTCTTTTGATTTTTACCATTATCGATATGCGTCGTTCCTTCTCGCCCCAGCCGCATGCGTGACGCGATGCATATGTGTGCGTGCCGCGCGCGTGTGGCGTGAGGATTCATTCTGCATATGAAGCAAGCAAGCAACACCAACCACTTGGAACCGACAGTTTTGAAAGCTTTAACAGGGGAACGACCAGCGAATGTTACTAATGACCCAGCTTCTAAGAACTGAAGAGAAATTGTTCTCCATCTTGGCCCATGGCAATCAAGAAGCATGAAAGCACACCGCGCAGTAGGGGTTGCATGAAAAGACGAGATTCGCTCACATCCGGGGTGAACGAGGTGGGAAACACGGAAAGTACAAGTGAGGAAGGAGAAGGCAGACTTGAAGATGTCAAAGACGACGATGCAGAAAGCTGAAAGTTCCCCCCTTCCGATCACAGCAGGAAGTTGAGGAGGAAACGTTCCAAAGAGAGCCGTGAAGAACGCTCACTATTAGACGCGAAATTTTTGTTGTTATAGTTGAAGTTATCGATCTTCATGCTTATATGGGAGATCAGTCAGGCAGGCAGGGACAGAAAGAAGGGAAACTAGAGAGACGATGTGAGGACCTGCTAGAATTTGATTTGGTGTTTTTTGATATCCATTGCACGATACCAAGGGTCGTTTTGAATTCTGTCTATCTATCTATGCATCCATCAATCGCTCGCTGTGTCTGTGTCTCTTGCTCAATACTGCCCCTCCAGCGTCTTCTAGGATGCCAAATTTTGGTTTCTCAACTGATGTTTTTTTTCTTTTTTGCTGCCCGAGCAGTGAGATTGATCGTCGTTGAAGCTGCAAATCCAATCAATCTGATAATATGCAACAACGATCAGATAAGACGCCAGATTTTCGTCAAAGTGCAACGAGAGCAAGTCAAGTCGTGCATAATTTCGATTACCATTTCTTCTCAGACAAGGTGATTTCATCGGCACCTTCATTTTGACTTCTACTCATGTCAAATGTGATGAGATACCAAGACCTATATTGATGCGCGTACTTCGTACTCGGTCTACATGAAACATGTCATCCAAACTTCTTTCTGTAGTAGCTCAGACTTTGCTCCAACGTTTCTGCATATGGTATATGCATAATTTGCCTGACATATTGATATCTGTCCCATTCGGCTGGGGGACCTGTACCTCGTTTCTCATTCCACGCGATGAGCGATGCCATCTCACACTTTCAACTGATCGCATACTGTGCGTACGGGTTTCGAAATGAGCGGGACAGTCAACTGACAAGATGAGTCCGTCGCAGTTCCGAGAAATCACCTTAACGTTGGTATCGCGTTTGACTTCCTCTTTGAGACTTTCGTGGCTTCAAACATGCTTTCCACCACAGATCCTGCGATATTATATTTGCTTCATATGATATCCCATGTCGCCATTCACTCGTTTCAAAGTCCAGACAAGATCCGACTTTCCTTTGTGCCCGAACACTGTCGGCGACGTGGTTGATGCCTAGAAATCGGCAACGATGTTTTCACTCCCGACGTGGCTTGCTTGATGAATTGACTCAATTTGCATGTGCCAAGCCCGGACGTTGTACAGCGCCGGATTGATTTCGAGGGTTGACATTCTTGCATTCGTGTTCTGGAAAATGAGGCGAAGTTGATTTCAGAGACGGCTCGAAGCTGGGATGTTCCTTTTGGTATCACTATCGAGGTCATCCTTGCTTATCCAGAGATGCTTTATCGTGCACGGCTAGCCATCAACGGAGGACGGTTGGAAAGACCAGGAATGCCTCACTTTGGAAGTTGCAAGTTTTGCCGATGCCGGCGATATATTCCGTCTTTGTGGATGATTGGCGAACGACCGTTGTTGATTGGGTGCAAGGTCACATGCTGCAGTTGTTTTGGGCGGCAGTGGTCACCAGGCAGTCGATGGTCGACGATTGAGTGACCGACAGCATTGCTGCGAACGACGGTGTCATGTTGAACATTCCAATAGGGAACTGTCGTTGCTTTCAGACGGTCCGTTGTAATTCAAGGAGGACTGCTGTTTCTTCGTTTGATGTGTTTCGGCCGCGGCTTGGTCGAGTTCTTGTCGGATTTACGTTTTGTGATTCGAGTAGAAACCTCGTCGTGAGAATGACATCGATCGGGCTGGACGGGTGGCTTCTTGGTCTTCTGATGGGCTAGGAAGTGTGTGATGTCGTTGGATATCGATTGCAAGAAGTCGCCGTAGTAAGCCCCTTCTTGGGTTGTGGTGGTATTGTCGTCGACGGTATGGCTGCTCTCGTGCATGACCTGGAGCTGCTGGGAGATGTCGTTCAACTTGGCTTCGCGGTCCGTGTCGAGACGTGTGGATTCTTGTTCGTGAGCACACATGGGTGGTGTCGAGGGAGGGAAGGCTGTTGGAGGTGAGGGACGGAGGGATGGACGGAATGGGTAAGAGGCAGGAGCAGAAATAGGGCGGCAGAGCAGGGACGACGGATGGAGGGAGAGATGAGGAAGGAGGAAGGAGGAAGGAGGAGCGAGACCGAGATGGTGCGGCAGTCGTGGGCGTGTGTGGTCTGGTCTGGCCATGCAACGTGCACGGCATTGGCAGCGTAGATATACTCTGCGCCCGCATAGCCTGGTCGAGCAGCGCAATGTCCTGAGCTGGGCACGCGGCCATCCTGGCGGGCGAGCAGCACTACGCATCGCCCAGCAGCTCGTCTATTTGCTTTGCGGTAGGCTACAGAGACACCAGGCGAGGTGTGATGATCTGAGCGCTGGCGGCACTTGCGGTCCTTAGCGAGCACAGTCAAGCTTTCGCAGGTGAGATCGCTTGCGGCGGATGCAGGGAAGGTTGCAGACACGGCCAGCATCATCAGCAACGAGAGGCAGAGAGAGGTGGACCTCCCGCCGGCGTGGTAGCGAGGCGAGCGCGCAGGCGACGTTTCATCGTGCACGCTCGCCGACAATGGACGATGATGCACGTCGCTTCGCCGTCGCCCGTCTCACACACCGTCTGCCAGCGCTCATCATTGCACGCGCGCACTCGAATAGCGGACCTCTTCCGGAGACAGAGGAAGGGAAGTGAGAAATCGGATCTGCGCTCCAAGCGAGCCCTCCTCCCACGTCACCGCCTCGGCGCTGCACCCGGCCGGCCCTGCGACTACGACGACCACTGCTCTTCTCACCCGCCAAGACGCTGCTCCCAAGAGATGCTACTCCCACTGCCACCGCCGGACGTGCTACGAGCAGCCTATACCAGCGACGCCCAGTCTGCAGGCTCGGCATATTGCAACCTGCCAAGCCATCGGGCGTATTATGCTGCTCATCAACGACTGAATATTTCCTGCTCGTCCGTAGATCAGCAGCGCCTGCGCCTCGTGTCGACATGGGGATCGCGAGAGCGATGGATGGAACCATGAGCGCGGGCGTGGTCGTGATGTGCAGAGATCCGGTGCCTCCTTCCGGATCATCCTCAGCCCATCCCATCTTCACCCTGGCGCTAGGATAACCGCATGCCGGTCTTGCAACTGTCAAACCCGGTCTGGTCTGCTTGTCTGCGCATCGCAAGCCGCATATCCGCGGACACCGCGACCGTGCGCTCCGACGTCACCACGACTCTGAGATGCAATATTGCCATATTGCCATATGTGCCTGCAGTGCGTGGTCGTGTTGTTGTTACAGCAAGACCCTTCAGGTTAGTCTACGAAGAAGCTCGTACAAAGCTCACGCCGGAGGGACGTGATTCCGTGTTTCTACGCGATGTGATTGGTGCCCCAGCATGAACTATCCCTCGTCACCAGCATCACCACACTTCATAATGAACGCCCTCGTCTGCACTCGCCAGGCCAGCAACGCACCCTCCTTCACCTCTGTTGCGTGCGACTGACAATCTCATCACTTCCACCACCTCAGCCTGTCGTCTTCCGCAGTGGAGAAGGACCACTGACGACCCAAACTACAGCTTCTGGACGCTGGCCGCCACGACGTTCCGGCCCAGATTCGCCCGCTGCATGTCCACCACACGAATCGTGTTCTGGCCCGCCACATAATACATTACTCGCCGATCGTCCCTCACCGTATTGCTCTATACATTTCACAAATCCGTGGAGATATCGCGCGAAGCCCTCGACTATCACCGCGCAACCGCACATCACTCGGCTCCCACATCCGTCTTGGTTCCTGGCGGGGAGCAAACCACGATGGGCCTCTCGTATCTTGGGATTGCCTTTTTAGGCCTGCTGGCTTACTATGCACTGAGCACTTACAGAAACCTCGCCAAGAACATCGCCGCCGCGAAGCAGACCGGCCTTCCGTACATCGTGCTTCCCGTCTACACTTTCAATCGAGCCTGGCTGATCACCCATCGGCTATGGCTTCCCTTCATCGATGCCATCGCGAAATTCCGGAATTCACAGTGGCGACCATACATTGTGCCAGAATTCGCCTGGGCCAAGCAATATGAAAGCTTCCGGGAACTTGGCAGTGACATGTTTATCCTCGTCTCTCCAGGCGCGAATACACTGTTCGTGGCCGATGCAGAGGCAGCTGCTCAGATAACCACCCGACGCAATGACTTTCCCAAGCCCATCTGGATGTACACGAGTGTCGACCTGTTCGGCAAAAGTGTCGTCTCGACCGAAGGTCATGTCTGGCGACAGCATCGTAAAGTGACCAGTCCACCCTTCACTGAACGCAACAATAAATTGGTGTGGGATGAGTCGTTGAGGCAGACACAGGGTATGATGACCGGATGGACCGCTGAAGGCCAAAAAGACAGCGGAACTGTAGAAGACGTAGCCACAGAGTCCATGCGTCTGTCATTACATGTGATTAGTGCGGCAGGTTTTGGCGTTCAGCTCCACTGGCCACATGAAGGGAAGGTCGCGACTGTTCCAGAAGGACACACCATGACTTACAAGGACGCCTTGGAAACACTGCTGCACAATCTGATTTTGGTCGTGATAACACCACGATGGCTGTTGCCACGATCACCTCTACGGATGCACAAGGTTGCAAACGAGGCGTACGTAGAGTGGGGCAAGTACATGAAAGAAATGTACCAATCCAAGAGGCAGGAACTCAGAGCTGGCGAGGGCAGAGAGGGTCTGGATCTGATGGGTGCACTCGTCAAAGGCGCTGGTCTAACTCAAGAAACTCTCAATATCGATGTCAATGTTGACACAAATAAAGCTCAAGCCAAGTCCGGACAGCCTGCCATGACGGACGAGGAGATCATGGGGAATGCCTTCGTCTTTATTCTTGCAGGCCACGAAACTGCCGCGAACACAATTCACTTTTCGATTCTCTTCCTAGCCATGCACATGGCTTCTCAGCGGCGCCTGCAAAAAGACCTCGACGACATCCTTGGCAATCGACCGCACTCCGAATGGGACTACGAAACTGACATGCCCAAACTCTTCGGCAGCATGTGTGGAGCCGTCATGAACGAGCAACTTCGCCTGATCCCACCAGTCATCGGAATTCCCAAGACGACTACCCCAGATCGCCCACAAACCCTCACCGTCGACGGGAAACAGATCACGATAGCAGAAAACACATATGTCACGCTCATCACCAGCGCAGTCCACCGCCACCCCAAGTACTGGCCACACACCTCTGAAGAAGACCTCCTCGAATTCCGCCCCGAACGTTGGCTTCTGGACCCCACCAAATCTCAATCCCACACTGCCACTGACGAAGAATACACCAAAGAAGAAGGCCTCGAATTCGACGAAACCGACAAACGTCCCGATACCGCCGCATCCCTTTTCCGCCCCGCCAAAGGCGCTTACCTCCCCTTCAGCGAAGGCTACCGTTCCTGCCTCGGCCGGCGATTCGCCCAAGTCGAAATTCTCGCCGTTTTGGCTGTGATTTTCAAGGCTTGGACTGTGGAATTGGATGTTAGTATGTTTTTGAGCGATGAGGAGTTTGAGAAGGCGAGTGAGGAGGAGAAGCGGGAGGCGTGGAAGAAGGCGGATGCCAGGGCGAGGGAGTTGTTGAAGACGGGGATGATGACGATTATTACGATTCAGATGAGGACGGGAAAGGTGCCGTTTCGGTTTGTGAGGAGGGGGAGTGAGAGGTTTGGGTTTATGGGGTGAGGAGACAGACTATTTTTGAAGGGGGAACAGAATGTGGTTGGGGATGGTGATGATGATGGAATTTGCAGGCGAGTGTAACAGAACTGCAGAAAGAGAAAATAATTCTGAGCGAGTTTCAGCGTACATGAAAAGTGTCTATTCGACAACTGAAAAACAATAGAATTCGTTCCGTAGTTGCGTTGGCACTCCTTGCCCATGCACATTGGAGAACAGCTCTGGGAGATGTGCTGACGAAGGTATAGACCACGATCCACGCACATGAGGGACTTCGAGTTCGCCTCGAGGCTTTTTCTCTACGCTTTGCGTTCTTTCTCACCAGCGCGTCCCGATCTCCACAGACGGAGCGTGAGAAGTTGCCGGCACGAGAGAGGGAGGCACGAAAGAAAGAATAATGTTGTGTCGAGAGGAGAACTCCAAATTATCTAGCCTTTTCGAGTCGATTGTCGAGATTTGGAAAGTTCCACGCCGGGACAATGAATAGGGATCGCCGTTGTTTGAACATGTTCTTGAGACATACAAACACGCAGGTTTCCCGCTTCCCCTTCATTATCCTTTGGCCCTTCGCTCTTCGATCGTATCAGAGAGACCGACAACAATTTGAACTCATTTCAAGTACCCGAGACGTCCACTGGTCCTCATCTTCCCCTACGGCAAACTCCAAGATTTCTCTCAAGTCAAAGCACCGCAACGAACGAAGCCGTAAGGAAAACCATGAAAATTCTCCTAACAGGCTTCAACCCCTCCCAAACAACCCGAAACTACCACCTCCATTCCTCCAAACTCCACATCGTACCCTGGCACTACTCTCTCTACAACTGTCTCGTAGATATGGGTCACGAAGTGGAACAGAGGAGTATACCACTTGGAGAACCAGTCAGGCCGCTGTCCGCTTTTGTCGGCGCAGATAACAGCTTCCTTTACGATCAATACGAGAGACTGAATGCCTCTCACTACGACGAAGTAATCCTCTTCCTCGGCAGCCCCACCCAACGCGTCTCATCAAAATTCTACGAAGGATTATGGACGATCTCACAATTTCCAAATTGTATCTTGGCGTTTGATGATTGGCAAATCAAAAAGCAGTGGAGGGGGATTGTGAGTCTTGCTGCCTTGACAGATGGAGAGAATTGCTCGAATTCGTCAGATAAGTTGTTTGGTCGTTTTGTATTGGAAAGAGTCAACAAAAAGACCATCGAACAAGTCAAACCGTATGAGAAGGAGTTGCGAAAGGGGTTGGATGTGATTTTGAGGAAAAGGAATCGAGTTTTGGTGCCAGGGTTTCGAACGGAGCATTTGTTTGATAGGTCTGCTATTTCTTCTTCGGCAGTGTCTTTGGTGTTGGGAGAGAAGAGAAGCGAAAAGGACGTAAGAGGGGCATTTGGAGCGCATTTGTTGTTTGGAGACGAGATTGGGTATCCTCGGAGCAGGATTTTCGTCGTGAATCCGAATCCGTATCATCGAAATCGGACTTGGGAGGATCCAGGACATGAAAGGGAGGAGAGTTTGGAGTGGAGAGAACGCGGGAGGTGTTCTCGAGGAGAGAAAGAAGTTGAGGGACGCCCAAGGAAGAGAAGAAGGTTGAACTTTGCGTCTTTGGCCCACTCGATGACGAGGACTTGGTTGAAGAAGCAATGCGGCGTTCCAAAGAGCAAGAGCAAGTCGAAAACTGCAAAAGGCACTGAGGACAAATCAGTGGCAGGCAATCAGCACCCGGACCCAACAACCAACGAAGACAAGATTCCGACCCACATCGGCACCTGGCCCCTCGACATCTACGGCGGCAGACTAGAACCCGAAAAACGTCTGCCTGAAGACGAAATGGTCAAAATCTTCGCTCAAGACTGGGCCTGTATGATGCCCAAGTACGAACATGCTGGCTCCGGCTGGTGGCGTGCTCGTCCACTGCAATGCGCTGATGCAGGAAGTATTCTGATCGCCGACGATAAAGAGCTGGCTGTGCTGTATGGATGGCAGTATCCGTTCTTTGGCCGAACGGCAAGCGACATCATCAAGTTGTCAGACAGTGAGCTTGAGGACATGGCTAGTATCCAGGAATGGTTGTTGTATGCGATGCATCCGCTTGATAAGAGGGTACAGCGGGCGGAGGCTTCGGCCGTGTTGCATGCGCCGAAGTGAAAGGAGAAAAGTGAAGATTCTGTCAAG
This sequence comes from Cercospora beticola, assembly GCF_033473495.1. Classification (NCBI taxonomy): domain Eukaryota; kingdom Fungi; phylum Ascomycota; class Dothideomycetes; order Mycosphaerellales; family Mycosphaerellaceae; genus Cercospora; species Cercospora beticola. Next base: position 2,463,529 of record NC_088942.1, read on the forward strand.
CAGTTTTCACATAGCTTGTTTGGATGTGAAAACTGGTGGTGATGTAGTATCAGCAAGGTGTTGAATGCAGATCGTGCTGATGAGAAGTCAGTGTCACTTAGTCAAGGTCGTGTCTCTTTCAGCATGTTGGGGGAATGCCGCCAGCGAGGGAGTAGATGCTTCCTGTAACAGGTTCGACATGGTTACTGCAGAGAATATTGCCAAAGATGCAGGCTGTATATATTACGAAGCCATCTTGTACAAACGTTCAATACTTTGGTCTTCGTGGCGATGACGAACTGGATGCCCTCGCAAAAAGTGTGCTCGTCAGTTGTATGCCATGGTGAAGATTCCTTCACATTGCGGCTGCTCGAGCACGGCGCTTGTGATCCGACGATGTGATGCAGCGGCGAACGGCACGGGCACCTGGTGGAAGGAGCCGACGGGAGTTCGCATCAGCGTGAATGGGACGAGTGTGGTGGATGGATACAATGGTCGTGTGCCTGCAGAGCTGAAACAAGCAGGCCCGAGCTGTCTCGAGGGTCGCTTGGCTCGCATCGTTGCACAGCCTCCGCGCTGGTTGAACCGAGCCCTCGACAATAATGCCCGCCAACCCTGCCAGTGACGACGACTGATCAAATGACATGGTGCGAGTGCGGCGAACTGGATCCAGGTACCGCCTACCGTGGCGCAGGAATGGTCATGCAGCGGCGCGATGTAGGGAGAGAGGCTACTTTTGATACTGCTATGCGACAGTGATCGGAGCGCAGTGCGCGCGCAGAGACCCAGACATCACGTCACCAGCCACAAGGCCCTCCCCTCCAGCGCCCAGAACTCGTTCAACCTTCGACACCCACACATCCCAGCCCAGGCACGCAGGCAGAAACCCGCTGGCAATTGATTACACCACTCTGCCCTCCTCTGCTCACCTCTCATTCACAATCGTCGCCGCACGAGTGAACATCGACGACACTCTATCCGAAACCTGATCTTCATTCGCTTAAAGAGCCCATCCTCGCGACATATCTTCACTGCCTGTGCAAAGGAAATTCTGTCGACCGCCTCCTACCGCCACGACTGACGACGCAACATACGGCGGCCTCGGAGCCGCGAGGACAGAACCATCATGGACGACTTCGTTCGAGTCCGCCGAAAGGATACCACCAAAGGCCCGCCGCTTCGGATATTGTCGCTCGATGGAGGAGGCATTCGTGGATACTCCATGCTGATCATCCTGCAAGAGTTGATGCATCGCACGTTCGTGGAGATTGAGGGCAGGGCGCCGAAGCGGGACGAAATTCCCAAGCCGTGCGACCATTTCGATCTGATCGTGGGAACGGGTACGGGAGGCTTAATCGCCATTATGCTGGGGAGGTTGCGACTCGATCTGGATACCTGCAAAGATGTCTATGTGCGGATGACGAGAAAGGTCTTCCAAACCGACAAGACGGTCTTTGGGGTGCCCTGGAGAAGCACCATGTTCAAGGCGAGCATGTTAGAGGAAGCCATTCGGGAAACGGTCAGAGAACACACTGTCTTCGAGGACGAAGGAAACGATACATTGGCGAATGCTGCGCCCATGACTCCGACAAGCATTCGCAGCTCCAACTCCAATATTCCCCCGATTCCATCGCGAACCATGAGCCAGAGCAGTCATTACAGCCAGATTGGTCAGAGCCCTCTTGGGAACAGAGTGATGATCGGATCGATGAAGCCAGGCAATCCGAACGCCCTGTTGTATGATACGCGGGAAAAGAGGACAAAGACAGCTGTGGCAGCGGTGCTGAAGGGAACGAATCATACAGTCCTGCTCCGATCTTATGACTCTCGGAAGGAACCCGCACCAGATGTCAACTGTGCGATCTGGCAAGCTGGCCGTGCCACTTCGGCGACACACATGGCCTTCAAGCCTATACAGATCGGGCAATCTGTGTATCTCGACGAAGGAGCAGGCAAATACAATCCTGCCCCGCTTGCGCTGGATGAGGCAGTAGCGAATGAGTGGCCCGGACGAGAAGTCGGCGTCTTCGTTAGCGTGGGAACTGGCAAGCGGCCCAACAATCCTGCTGCTAATCAACACGAATGGTGGGAAGGCTTTCTCGGTGGCAGTATGGGAGAGTTCGCCGAGGCACGGAGAAAAATGATTCAGAAGTTGGAGAACTGTGAAAAAGCGCACGAGTTTATGCTCAAAGACCACCTCGCAGCGAGGGGCGTCAACCCGGAGACTTACTATCGCTTGAATGTGGAAGTGGGAGTTGGAGAATTTGGTATGAACGAGTGGGCACGCTTGTCAGAAATCAGCACTGGCACAAGGGCCTATCTCTCCAAGAAAGAGGTCGAAGCTCTGACGTGTGGTGCCGCGGCCAAGATCGCAAAGATCTACTTCGCCAAAATCAGACACGACCGAGCAGAAGCCCGAAGGGCAGCAGGGACAGACCATCCTGCGTATGCTTCACAGAACCCATGGGAACGGCCTCTGCCTACAGTCCCGCCACCGCAGAACTTCGCAGTCGAATTGCCTGGTGATGATGAATACCGACCTGGACAACACTACGCCGACGGCGGCCATTTCATGCAGCACAAGTACAGCTTGTCGACCAACAGCGACGTTTACGACCGGCATAACAGCAACGCAACTCCGACGCAGCAGTCGTACAATTCCTCACCCGCGCTTTCTGCAACGCGACCCTCTTTCGAACAACAGCAATCATCTGGCGCTGCCTTTCGATTACAACCGAATTCATATCAATATCACGACCACCCTCCATCGCCTCGGCACAGCGCCGATTTCGCGCATCCTCCCTCGTCCCCGCCTCCTGTGCCTCCCAAGACACCAGTGAACGGTGCTGGGTCAGTATTACCTTATCCTGATCGAAATGGCCCTCCACCCATACCTCCGCCAGCAGGAACGATGGCACCAGGACACCCGCCTCCACCGCCACCCATGACCTTCATGAACATGGGCAGCCTTGGCAGGAATCTACCGTATGGCGTCGTGGGTGCTGATGGCTCGATCGTGGATGAAGTAGGACAAGGCCCGCCTCCACCGGTGAATATGGGGAACAAACCGACGCTGTCTTGAGGAACGTGGACAACGGAGGAAGAAGGATACTTGATGATGAATAACTCCCGGATTATGGACAAACTTCGATGTTGTGCTACCCCATGCTATCATCACTAATTTTGCGGTGGATTGTATATATAGTGTTACGTGGTTCTTTGAGCGAGCGAGCGAGCGAGACCCAGCTTCTTATTGATTGATTGATTGATCGATGATACCCCTTTTTGGATAAGAAGCGAGAAAGGAAAGGGATGTGAGGGCATGAGAGAAATTTAGTAAAATTACTCAAACGAGGAAAATCGAAATGAAGAATGCAATTGTCAATTCCACAGCCTTGATTCTCGAATTCGTAAGGCGAGACGACTTACACAGAAGATGATCAGTCTTGATTTGTTTTATCCGATCGAATGATTGTACCTTTTTTTTTTTTTTTTTGGCACACCTCGTTCTTGTCAAAGTGCTCTCTACCACGCAATTGCTACACATTCGAGGTGGACCTTTATGCGCTATCTCTTTTCTATCAAGTTTTGTTACTTTTCTTGTATATTTCTCTCTATCTCCATTTTGCAAGCTAGGAGGGAAGAGATACAAGCAAGAAGCTCGTGAAATGAATTCCCATCTCTTTCGTAAACAGCGGACCAGGCGACAGGTGGCCGTGATCCAGTCACGTCGATGTGACTATATTTCTCTAATGACTTTGGAAAAGTTGAGTAACAACTCAAATGAAATTTTCTTATTCTTCTCTACTGCGTCTTATCTTTGGCGGCTCGTTTCCCGGAAGTCTGGAGAAGTAAGCTTAACATGTGCAGCCGTGTGGTAATCACACCAGTCGCCTTTTCTTCCTCGGGAAAGTTGCCGGGTCTTTTCGATTGATGGAGTAACATATTTTGAAGAATACGAGGATGAAGACGAGGAAAACGCGGCTCGCAGATTGGCTCCTGGCGGCTGACCGCTTTGGGGAAAAGACTTGTCACCCAAGCACGTAGGAAAACCGACAGGAAGGAAGCTTTTGAGTGCCATGCGGAGCTTATTGAGCTTTGAAGCATGTGGCATTTGCTCGGACGTGTGGCAGGCGGAGCTTGTTTTTCTTTCATCCCATGTCGTAGTTGGCACTTCTTTTGGGGCTCTGCTTTGACTTCTGTTATGTTATCCGTGGGTCGAATGTCGCGAGTTGAGTAGCTGTTTCACGCTTCGTTGCCTGGTTTGATGATGCTGCACTATCAGGCGAGGGGAGATCAGATGTGGCCAAGCCGGCATACTGCCATCATCAGAGCTTGAAGAATCAGGCGATGTGGGTTTTGAAATATTTTAACGCGGAAATCGTCTGCTTGGATCGAGGATGCAGCACCACCCACATTAGGCGGTGATCTCTGGAAAAGTCAGTAGTACCAACTGTGACGGGATCAGGGTCGTGTGGTGGCTTTCTGCGTGCGAAACAGTTTCATGCTGTTCCGAAGCAGTGATGAGTGATCAATAGTCCCACGGTCGTTGTCGTCGGCGGCGGACATGACGCCTCATTACTGAAGAGATCTTGGCAATAGCCATCGACGATCTCTAGAATGTCAAGCCTGGTCGCTGGCACTGTGCGAGTGGCCTGATGGCAGGGATGGAATGCTTCTCGAACGCGGTTCGACGACGGACAGAAGTAAGTATCAACATGGCTGTCAGCGGGCAGGCGTAAAGGATCGGTTCGGTTCACAGGGGCTTGGCGGACTTGTATCCGATCGGGTAGGAAGGTGTGATGAGAGTATATCGTCGAGTTTCTGATGAGTCTGCTCACTGTACACGACTCTGGAACTCTTGGTATGGTGCAATGCGAGGCTGGATGCGGTATGTACGGCGAGCGGGCGGGGATGGTCCAGACGCGGCTTTGAGAGAGCAACAGCAGACTGACTCGTTCCGGGCCATCATGTACCCCAAACTCGCAGACGGGGAGTGGAGCTCTGAGCCGCTGCGGCGTCGCGGGACAGCTTCCAGACGTGTGTCGTTGCGCAGTGCTGTGCCTGTGCAGTGCGGAGAGCAGGTCGACGAGGTCCGCGCTGCTCTGGCAGACGGCGAGCATGGGTGCGTGGTGCTCTTCTGCATCATCGCCGCCTCTGTGATCGCCCGCGCCTCATTCCGGGCCAAAGGTTGCGATTGAGCGTCTTTGTTCGAGTGGTGCAGCGCGGAGAGACAAGCGAGCCACAAGCAACAGCTCGTCGTCTTCGCTTCGGTTCCGTGCGCACAGCTCACGGCCTCCATCACGCCCACACCCACACCCACACCCACACCTCACATCCCAGGCCTCGTCTCGACCGCTACGGACCTCGCACGTACCTCTCCGCTCCGCCACGCCGCCCCATCGCAGCACCCCGCTGCTGCTGCCACTGCTGCTCCGTCAGTGACTGCGCCGTCCATGGGCTTTGTCCCGCAACCGTTCACGTCGCTGCGGGACTCGTGTTTCCCATGGGCTAGCCACGAGTAGATGTAGCAACACCGTTCGGGGAGGATGACCCTGCGCAATACCACCTCTTCCTCGGACCGCCATGGCTCGACTGGCGCTGAATCGACGCGTTCCACCGATACCGTCAGAGGCCCGTTTGGCAGCTTCTCCACCGTGCGGAGCCAGCCGCCGAAGTTGCATACCAGGCGCGAGAAGTACGTGTTTGCATTCTCATATGTCTGTGGCATTGGGAGGAGGGGAAAAACGTTTGGGCGCAAGGATAGTGGGAAGCGTAGACGATGAAACGGCCATCTAGCAGCACGGGCGGGTCGTATTGTGGGCTATGCTCGGACGGCAACATGCACGATGCGAGCACGGCTGCATACACACATCGCGCATTTCGTTTGGTGGCACGGTGCAGACAGCCGGGCGAACCAGCCTGCTGCGAAACAGGTTAGCTAACAATAGTGCAATAGACTCGAACGGCAAGACTCCGAGGTCTCACCTTTAACCATTCCCAAACCTCAGCCGGGCAACGCACGCGCGAATAGCATTGCACCATGGGAATCCGACTCATCATCGCCCTCCAGGTCAGCAGACAACTCGGGCAGCACACCTGCTCTGCGCCAACACCCACCGACCGCTCAGGCAATGGCCTGGAGCAATAGCAATGACAACCACAACACGGCCATGCCGCAGTCCATCTTCACCGGCAGCTTCTACAACGACAGCAATGAGAACCTCAGCCAGATATCGCCGGGCTACGCGCCGGCCAACGGCATGTACTTTCCCGATGGTGAAGACCGAAGGCCGTCGATAGCGAGTGCGACCACAATATCTTCCACGGGCTCCAAGGCGAGCGTACGGGATCGCATGCAGAAGAAGCTGCAGGGGTTCTTTGGCGAGGCAGATGTGCCCATTGGTACAGAGAGTCGTCAGAATTCAGAGGCGAGCTCGGTGCAGAATGGGCCTCTCCCTCCCTTTGCGCCGGGCGCGAGCGCAGGGCGGAACCGCAACAACTCGATGAACGATGCCATGATGCGCAGCGGCTTACCGAGCCCGGGCTCAAGACCGCGAACACCCGGGCCTCAGCCGTCAAGTGAGGTCACTCCATGGGTGTTCCAAGATCCAGAGGTATGTCGAGCCAGTCCGATGCACGCAGGCAAGCATGGCTGACATTCACACTAACACAGAATGCGCCACCTGCGCCTGAGTCGAACTTTCCACCCGAGAGCAATGGTCGTAAGGCTTCGCGATTGCACTTGCCTGGACATAAGCATAATCGGAGTACTGACGATAAAGGCTATGGCTTCCCGCTGCGACCTTCGACGTCCCGTGAGCAATCCTTCAGTTTTATGCGCGCCGGCACCAATGCTTCGAACCCGATGAGCTCAGCGCTCAATCTCAAATCCGCTCGTTCCACCAGTCCTGCACCGAGTGCACATAGCGCTGTAGGCAGCTCCGCGACCCGATCCCCCAACGCTGGAGGCCACAAACGGTCACTATTGGATCGTGTCACTGGCCGACATAAAGGGGATAAGGAAAATCTGCAGTCGCAGTCCTTCACATCTCTGCCTGGAATGCAGAAGATACCGACACGCGAACGAGCAGAGAGCAGGGTCAAGGGCGGAAAAGGCAAAGCAGATGCGACCAATGGCGGACTCATACAAAAGAAGGGCCCGCGATTGCCCTTCAAGAGCAACAAGACAGCAGAAACGAATGTGGAACAGGCGAGGCCGGTCAAGGACCCAAATGAATCACATGCAGAAGCAGGAGATGCTTTGTGGCATCTGGACACCGATATATCGCACATGGAGGGTATCATAGATCCTATGAATCCTCCAGTGAACTCGCCGCACAACGAGATCTACGCTGGATGGCCGCCCGAGGAAGCTCCGCCAGAACCGGACGACAAAGGTGCCTGGGACGCGCCTGACTCCTGGGCGGTGCAGAAAGTTGCAGACGAGAACATGCGCAGGCTCACAGAACTCGACGACGAAGGTGATGTGAGGAGAGATGACTCGGGACCAATGTTTTTCATGCGAATATTCCGCGCTGATAGCACGTTTGCCGTCATATCTGCCAGTCTCAATACCACTGCTGCAGAACTGATATCAATGATGGCCAAGAAAACATTCCTCCAGGATGAATTGGACAAATACCAGATCGTGATGCGGAAACAGGACACGAGCCGACAATTAGGCTCTGGTGAGCGACCCCTGGTTATGCAGAAGAGACTACTTGAGCAGGTCGGCTACCAGGAGAAGGACCACCTAGAGGACCTGGGGCGGGAAGATCATGGCTATCTGTGCCGTTTCACTTTCTTGCCTTCCAAGATGAGCGGCTACAGTAGTCTCGAGCGCGATCCTGGATTCAACAAGATGCAACGATTCAATCACATCGATCTGTCTGGACGAAATTTGATCACAATACCGATCACGCTCTACCAGAAATCCACGGAGATCATCACACTCAACCTTTCACGAAATCTCACTCTTGACATTCCGAAGGACTTTGTGCAAAGCTGCACGAACCTTCGGGAGATCAAATACACGAGTAACGAGGCCTGGAAGTTGCCCCCTAGCTTGGCGCTGGCCTACAAGCTCACCACGCTCGATGTATCAAACAACAAGCTGGAATCGCTGGAACACGCAGAGCTCTACAAGTTGCAGAACCTGCTGAGTCTGAAGCTGTCAAACAACAAGATCACGGCGATACCGACCTACTTTGGCCAGTACCGAGCATTGCGTAGTCTGAACTTATCGTCCAACTCGCTTTCTGAATTTCCACCTGCACTCTGTGAGCTCACGACACTGGTCGACCTGGATATCAGTTTCAACTCGATATCAACATTGGGCGACATCCATACCTTGACAAACCTCGAGCGGCTTTGGGCTACCAACAATAAGCTGTCAGGACCGTTTGACAAGTCTTTCAGCGCACTAGTGAACTTGCGCGAGATTGATGCTCGTTTCAATCACATAAGCAACATTGATATTGTGTCGCAACTGCCGAAGCTGGAAGCATTGATGCTGGGGCACAACAGCGTGTCGCAGTTCGAGGGCTCATTCCAATGCTTGAAAGTGTTGTTCTTGAATCATAACCCGGTCACGAACTTTGACCTGAACGCACCGGTACCGACCCTGTCAGTTCTGAATCTGGCATCGGCCAAGTTAGCTCGTCTGCCAGATGCACTCTTCATGAAAATGTCCGGGCTCACCAAGCTTACGATCAGCAAGAACCATTTCGTGTCGCTCTCACCACATTTCGGAATGCTGTCCAAATTAGAATATTTGAGCATTGCCAAGAATGAGCTGAGCAGACTACCTGCGGAGATAGGGCGTTTGAACGAACTGCGCTATCTCGACGTGAGAGAGAACAACCTGAGCATGCTACCGCCGGAGATCTGGTACGCAAAGCGATTGGAAACACTGAATGTCTCGTCCAACGTACTAGCGGACTTTCCGAAACCAGGGGCTCCTCCTCCAGCACTGCCAGACGGACCGCTTGCGGTGACGCCTAGTCAGATGCCAAACGCCCACAGTCCTGACTTCGAGGAACTGGGCAAGTTGGAAGACTTCCAACTACGACGGCCGAGCCAGGCCTCGGGAATGCTAAGCACAGCCAGCTCTCCAGGCACACAATCACGCAAAGGATCGGTGGTATCAGCCTACTCAGGCAAGGCCATGCTTGGGCGGACAAGCACTACGAGCAGCACTGCGACCCTCACAGCAGGAACAGGCGGTGGGCGGAAAGACTCGACGTTGTCTCATAGGTTGGCATCGACGTTTTCCACCTCCCTTCGACATCTCTTCCTGGCTGACAATCGTTTGGAGGACGATGTCTTCAATGAGCTGGTTTTGCTCCCTGAACTTCGCATATTGAATCTGTCGTACAACCAGTTGTACGACGTCCCGCCGCGAACGATTCGCAAGTGGACCCATCTCACCGAGCTCTACCTGTCCGGCAATGACCTGACATCGATCCCGTCAGAAGACCTCGAGGAAGGCTCGTCGCTTAAGGTCCTACACATCAACAACAACAAATTCCAAGTACTGCCTGCAGAACTTGGCAAGATTCAGCGACTCGCGATTCTTGATGTTGGTAGCAACATGCTCAAGTACAATGTCTCCAACTGGCCATACGACTGGAACTGGAACTGGAATCGTCAGCTTCGATATCTGAATTTGTCAGGTAACAAACGTTTGGAGATAAAGCCGAGTGCGCAATCACTCAGTGGGCGTGATCAACGCGATTTGACCGATTTCTCTTCACTGATCAATCTCCGCATTCTGGGCTTGATGGACGTGACACTCACTATTCCTTCGGTACCAGATCAAGCTGCAGATAGACGTGTACGACTCGCAGGATCTGTCATTGGCAACACCATGCCTTATGGTATGGCAGATACACTTGGACGGAACGAGCACTTGTCGACATTGGATCTGGTTGTTCCTCGGTTCAGAGGGCACGAAGACGAAGCACTTGTTGGCATGTTTGACGGGCAGTCACTGTCCTCAGGTGGTAGCAAAGTCGCGAAGTTTCTGCAGGAGAAGTTCAAGCACTACTTCATCGAGGAGCTTGAGAAAATTGACAGCGAAAATGAAACGGCCCTCGATGCACTTCGTCGCACCTACCTCGGACTCAATAAGGAGCTAGCTGCTGCCGCGACACAAGCAATGGATGCCCGCGAGCATCCCAGCAGTGCGATCGTGCATCGTGGTAGCGTTACTGGACCAGATCTCGGCGACGATGATATCTTGTCAGGGTGCACCGCTACAGTGATGTACCTTCATGGTATGGAGCTGTACATTTCCAATGTCGGAGATGCGCAGTGTCTACTTATCCAGTCTGAAGGAGGCCACAAACCCATCACAACGAAGCATGACCCAGCCGAAGCCAATGAGCGCAATCGCATCAGAGAAGCTGGTGGCTATGTGTCAAGACAAGGCAAGCTTAATGACCAGCTCGAAGTCTCCCGCGCCTTTGGATACGTGCACCTAGCACCATGTGTTATTGCGGCGCCAGCACTGAGCAAGATTGACATCAGAGAACAGGACGAAATGATCCTGTTGGCCTCTCGGGAACTATGGGACTATCTCACACCAGACTTTGCTGTCGATGTTGCAAGACAAGAGCGTGGCGACCTTATGAGGGCAGCGCAGAAGCTTCGCGATCTTGCAATCGCCTTTGGCGCCACGGGCAAGATCATGGTCATGATGGTGGGTGTCAGCGACCTCCGGAAGCGAGAGAAAGCTCGTTTCCGCACCCACAGCATGAGCATGGGTCCTTCAGGCTCGCCAGACGACTACTTCACGACAGTGCGGAAGGCGAAGCGTGGCCGAGATGCTGTGGGCGACTCAAAGCTCGCTCGTCTGGATCAAGAAGTCGAGGCTCCGACGGGAGACGTCACTCTCGTCTTCACGGATATCAAGAACAGCACGATATTATGGGAGACATATCCCATTGCGATGCAGTCTGCGATCAAGATGCACAACGAGGTCATGCGCCGTCATCTGAGAATCATTGGAGGCTACGAAGTGAAGACCGAAGGTGACGCCTTCATGGTGGCCTTCCCGACAGTGACCAGCGCGCTGCTGTGGTGCTTCACGATTCAAAGCCAGCTTCTTGACGTGCAATGGCCGCAAGAGATCCTCAACAGTGTTCACGGAGAAGAGATGCAGGATGCGGATGGCAACGTGATCTTCCGAGGCCTGAGTGTTCGTATGGGCATTCACTGGGGACGACCAGTGTGCGAGATCGATCCGGTCACGAAGCGTATGGATTACTTTGGACCCATGGTCAACCGCGCAGCTCGTATCGAAAGTGTCGCCGATGGTGGGCAGATCTGTGTGTCATCGGACTTCATTCAGGAAGTGCAGAGGATGCTGGAAAGCCACATCGAAACCGATCGGAGTGGCTCCACTGGCTCTGAGGATACCCTTAGCGATGATATGCTCAGCCAGACCATCCGTCGTGAGCTCCGATCGCTGAGCAGCCAAGGGTTCGAGGTCAAGGATCTTGGCCAACGAACGCTGAAGGGTCTTGAAAACCCGGAATACATCTACTTGATGTACCCTCACTCACTCGCGTCACGATTGGTCGTGCAGCAGCAGAAGGCTGAGGCCGAATCACGAGCGGCTCAGGAGAGCGCCATTGAAGCGAAGAAGACACGCAACAGCCAGCTCACGATTGACACGGATAATGTTTGGGACTTGTGGAACGTGTCCTTGCGACTGGAAATGCTCTGCAGTTCTCTCGAGAGTACAGGCATTGGTAGCCTCAAACCTCCTGAGACGGCTCTTTTGGAGAAGATCAAGCATGGCGGAGGTGAAATTACTGATCGGTTCTTGGTCAATTTTGTTGAGCACCAGATCAGTAGAATTGAGGTGAGTTCTATCGTTGCCTTCACTGACCTACACCGTCACACTGACATCCACTTCTAGACCTGCATCTCGACGCTCGCCATCCGCAACATGATCCGGCCATTCAAGAACGGCGTCCTCAGCCAGGCTTGTCCCATGTCGGAGATCTTGGCCGAACTTGCCGGCCAGCTGGATGAGTTCAAGGTCTTGAAGGCCGCACAGGGAGATGTCGAAATGGCCGACGCATAATTCGCAAAGCTGCTCAGTGTGGTTGTGACAGCAGCGAATTGGGGATGTTATACGTACACAGAGATGACACGCTCATGACTTCAACTTGGGGAACACAAATGATGACATAACAGAGGGAGAGAGCAGTAATAATTTTGAGTTTGATTTCTGGACGCTTACGGGACGCCTTGCCTGGGACGCTATCAGTCAGCCTGGACGCGGTAACATTGGATCTCTTGCGCATGCACGGCAGGGAAACGGAATGGAAATGGAACTTGGAACTGGAAAGGATGTCAAGGTATACTTACAACATTGGTCTCAAGGGCGTCGGAGGGATCTTTGGGACCTGAGACTACTATCGAAGGAGTGTCATGACAGTGTATTCTTTACCTTTCCACCACACACTTTCAGGGGTGAAGGGCTCGATATCATCACCTGGGAAATCGAGAACAGTGGGAATTCAGGACTGTTGTTTGTTGTTCTCGTTCATCGAATGGGGTGGCTTTCGTGGGGTCCATGTGTCGTCGCTTTCTTTTTGTCTGTTCTGATGGTCGAGCAGCAATGGGAAGAATGGGGCCCTACACATGTGATGAATTTTATCTGTCTGTATATGATGGCGTTCAAGCGAGCGATGCTACGCTAGCTAGCTGATGTTGGTAGTTCGGCATGCGAAGAATACGAATGAATGTTGAGTGAAGCTGTTCGACTCCGACTGGGATACACATGCCTTCTACCTTCGATGCCCGGCTAGCGACGCCCCGACCCAAAGTCCTCGTATCTCAAGGCGAGGCAGCCACCTGACCACCTCGCCTTCAATGTTGCTTCGGGAGATGAGCAGCAGCGGCAGAAGCAACATCAGCCCCACTGTCGGTAAGGGCGAAAAAGGGTGGCAGACGTTCTTGCTCCTATGCGTCCACGACTTCGATACGATCACATGCGCAGACTTCGAACCAGAAGAACCTCGTGCACCCGCTCGTCCGGAATTTTTCCTGCCATTCCGCGCTTCGCGCGGGTTGCGAACAAGGCCTTCTGTCTAGTGCTATCTAATGTCAGAAAGCCGAAACTGACAATCTAACAGGCCCTTGAGAATCACAACATATTGGTCGCTCTGCCAATGTCGTGGAATGGGGCATCGAACCTTTTTGTCTTCGATGCCACGAGAACGGCTCGATGGAAGGAGATGTGTAAAGAGGGCTGCCTTCTCTGTGTGACCGAACATGATCAAGCATCCTCTTTCTAGTCATAGTCTAAAGACACGACTAGGGACCTGGTCGACACGAGATGATAGCTGCTTGCTATCGTACGAGCGGGACCATTCCTTCGAGCGCTGCACGGCCTTCGGCGAAATGTCTTCTCTCCTTTGCCTGACATGTAATAACAGGCGCCTCACACGAGACTGAAAAGAAGACAAGAGCTTGCGTAGCCGTACCGGGGAGTGGTGCATATCTAAACAAATCCGATCAGTGTAACTCATTGAGGAGCCTTCCATCAGCTGCTACGAACCGTCCCAGATACCCAAACCGTTATCTACACTAAAGTAGTCGTCTCACTGGTACGCGTAACATGTCTCAGAAGGTCCTATAACGTATATGCATTTCTCATGCCGTGCCTGGCTAAAGCCCTTTCCCATTCTTCCCTACTACGACCATCAAGAGTCACAGCAATAATACCAAGACATCAAGAAATCCACTAAGCTTCTACACCAAAACCATTCAAGATGCGACTCTACTTTGCTATCTTGATAGCGTCCATTACAACAGCATTATCTGCGCCCACAGACTCGAATATCCTCATTACTCGAGGTATGTCCCATTCAAATCACACTGCAGCATTGAACAAACCTAACCCGCTCGATGTACCGCTTCTAACGCACACTTCTACAGATCCACAGACTTCAACAGGATGTAGGAAGATCTGCTACCATAATTGCAACGCCGATTATCCCAGAGGCGCAAGCCGGAGTAGTTGCTACGAGGGGTGTCCTATTCTGTTCAAAGATTGTTAGCCGGGAAAGATAGTGGCGGAGAAATGTTAATTGCATCTGGCAAGCACACCGTTAAAGATCTAAACGGATATTTCGATGCACTTTTCACGATCCACAGACTTTCATTCTAATCGAAATCTTTTCTATATGTCTTCGTAGACATACGTTCCCATGCGCTGATTCAACCAAATTTATTCTCATGCTATCATATTGCGTCCTCCGCGTTAAACATAAGTGACAAGCTCTCACAGCTGTGTTTGACGTGATACAGCCCCGTTTCTAGACCATCATCTTCCATATGCCGCAGGACCCGATCACTACTCCAGAATTGTCAGTCTTCGCAAGCCTTCCCAGCCTCAAGAAAGCTTGACACTTACACATCCCTTTTTACATTTCGTTGTGCATGGACTAAAAGGTTCGCAGAGGCTGCAGCACGGGGGCACAATGTCCTGCTCGGGCTGATCCTTTTTGATTAGCGAAACTTCGTGATGAGTCTGGCGAATGCCTTGTGCTAGACTCACCAATGCAGCAGCATAGACGACCGGCAGCAAAGCGATGAGATAAGCCATAAACTTCATGGTGCCTGCAAATTGTAGGCAAGCAGTCGTTCGGCGAAATTGGCGATAGAATATGAATGGCGGGGAATATGACTAATGTGATGAATTCTGCTCAATGTAGAGCGAAGCAAGAGAGCAGACGGAGCGAGATACTGATATCTATACTCATGTGAATGGGTCGTAATATCTGGCAGAACCGGATCTGTCGTGCATCCGCAAGAAGGTCGGCTGCTTGGGCTTACAGCAACCACCCTAGGATTGATCGAAACTATGCACGAGGCCAGGCTATATGAGAGCACTGTCCGATCGTCAAAACCTACAGTTTGCAAGACCTCCAGCAAATAGCCGTCGGAGTTCCAAGGGTACTACACACTGTCCGGGTGCGGTAGACCATCAATCGAGCCTAAGGAGGCGGCCGTATCACCATGAATCTTATCGCATATGCGATCTATTGAGAGTGTCGAATGCTCTATCAATAGACGAATTTACTAGAACGTCAAGAACATATAAGTCCAGGCGAGCGATGCACAACAGCTTTTGCGGGCGCGTAAGTGTCTCTACTTCTGCTCCACTGCGAGTATTATCCACTTGTGAGGTTTGCACCTTGCTCGGGCTCCCGTAAGCATATGACACATTCTATGCTGAATTCGACCTCGTTCGTGAACAGGCGTGTCCACTAGGTTCAATCTCGCGGTTATTCATCGAGCACTGCGAGAGTCGACAGATTTTGAGGCCGGTACAGTGCAGCAGAGTCGCGGCATTCTAGAGTGGTTATTAGAGCAAGATGAATTCGAGTGAGAGCACGCACTTGTTGATAGAACTAAGGCTGTAAGGTAGGCTGAAGGGTTGTGTGTATTGATGAGGCGGTGAATGGAGTCAGGAGCTGAGGTCGTAAGACCCAACTTCTAGGTTCGGACAAAAAGCAGGATGCAACTGCTTGATTCAGAATCCGGAGAGGCGTGGTCCGGTATACGACTACTTCAAACGATCTTGTTCTGCACTTTGATGCTGCCCTTTTTTAGAGGCAGTTGTCGTTGAAGCGGCATGTCTCCCTCAAAGGCGTCTGAGAGTCAACTGATACCTTTGTCAACCCACAGCATTGTACATCGAAGAAGTTCTCAAAACACAAAAAGCCCCTGCCCAACTGACACCAGCTGGAGGAGACGACTTCAGCTTGTCAGCTTAGTATGACACAGAATCATCATGCCATCTCGACCAGTTTGGAAATTGGACACCAATTGCCCCGACCACTATCGACCGTACGAGTGTTGCCGATGGATGAGCCGACATAGTGCATGTAGTACAAGCACCTGGCCAAGACCTCGAGCTCCTGAGTGAAGCATTGACTACCATGTCTTGGTCTCCACGTGTGTTGCACCGGGGCTTTCTTTGTTTCCGGAGAAACAGGACAGAGCAAGAAGTAGTTGTCGTCGGCGAGGAGAAACTTCCCGATGACAGAAGCGCAAGACTGGATTGAGATGAAAGTTGCTAAACGCTTTGCACAGGTGAATGCAGCAGATGACTGGAGAAGACTCAGACAACAACAACAACAACAGCCCCAGTATTTATCAAGGCAGCCAGAAAGACCTCATATCCATTCAAATATCGTTCTGCTCTGTTCACGAGAACTAGCAATGCTCCAGTACGCCATTTGCCAGATGCCTCTAATGGGCAACGAAGTCCTCAACACCACTCATCATACTCCGACATACCACTCTCCCTTCCAAGCCTGGGTAGGTCGATATACCACATAAAATGTATAAATATATATCTTTCCATTCCATCAATTTACCCAATCCTCTCACACACACCGCGCTTGCTTCCTCCCAATAAAATGCTAATCAAACGACCCAAGCCAGAAACGTCCGTCTATGCCATGCTGCTGCTCAAGTGTGCCAAAATGCACAGATAAAACTCCTATACCACCCGGCCAGGACCCACGCCCGCAGTTCAGACAGAGCGCCCTCGCTAAAAGTACTGCAAAGTTATTCCTCCTTGGTGTTTGAACTGGTCTCGTCTTGTTGTTGTGTTTCTTCGATTCTGTCGACTCCAACCTTCGCAGCCCGACCGGGCCACCCCACTCCCATTACACTATTCCCTACTCTCCCCAAAATTTATGCAAGTAATAAAACAATAACTTCCAAAGACAATGCGCTCTCATCTCGTTTTCCTCATTTCTGTGTACATTTGGTTTCTGTCCTCATCACTGCAGCGCACGATGAGAAAGAGCAAGCACGATCACTACTGCTTGAGTCGCTTGCTCTTTTCTTTGCTTCGACCCTCCTTCGAAGGGTCTTTACTCTTGTGAGAGTGCTGTCCATGCTTGAGTTTCATGAAAGCATGAGGTTTGCTGGGATCACTCGGATCCATGAACGTCATGAGAACCTGACTGAGTTCCTTGAAATCGACAGGCTTCGTCATATAACTGTTGAAGCCCGCCTCGACGCACTTCTGGTAGACGTCTCCCAGCACATTCGCGGAGAGCGCGATCACGGGCAGGTGCGCATATTGGTTCTGCTTTTCCCATTGACGAATCTCCTTGCAGGTCTGGTATCCATCCTTGTTCGGCATGTGTAGGTCGCAGAGAATGATGGAGTAGTAGTTTGGTGGATTGGCGAACACCTTCTCGGTGCATTGGACTCCATCCATCACGGTGTCAACCTTGATCGAAACCTTTGACAGGAATTTGAGAATGACCATTTGGTTGACTTTGTTGTCTTCGACGAGCAACACACGCTTATCCTTGTTGCCGAGACGGCGGGCAAGCTCTTCAAACACTTGCTTCTGGTTGACTGCAACTTGCTGGGCACTGTCCTGGTTACGATCCAAGCTCATTTCGCGTTCCTTCTGCGGATCGAAGATCAATCCGAATCGTGATGGCTTCAGAGGCTTGAATACCACTCGTAGCTTGCGATCACTAACAAGCCGATCATAGTCGTGATGCGGAGCTTGTTCCATAATCTTGCGTCGTTGCGCGAGATCTGTGATCAGCACGATAGAAGTCGTCGGATTGTCAGCTGCGAGCACTTGATCCATCAACGAGACAATTTCGTCGACATCCTGGAGTACCACAACAATGTGAGTGAAGATGACAGGATCCGGGCCTACTAGAAGCTTCTGACAGTCCGCAAGGCTCTCACGTGCTGTAATCTGATGCGGTACATTTCCAGGCAGAGTTTTGTCGATGTGCTGAACTGTCGCCTCCCGGCTGTACTTCAGTGGTGCTATGACCAGGATGGAGAACATGGGTGGAGGGGAGCCACTCGGTGCACGGAGTAATGCCTTGTTCGTGCCAGCTGCCACTGCGTCGATAGATCTTGAGGGGAGGCTGTCAGCTCGAGTGTGTGTAAGCTCATGTGATGGCAATGCAAGCTTGATTGAAGCCCCAGGCACTGGTGGGTCATGCGTGAAAGATGACGCCGATGAGCGCTCTGATCGCAAGCTCTCGGTGCGCGTCACGGACCGTAATGAAGGATCGGAACTGGCAGAAGAGACCGAAGGCGACTCTGTGCCTGCATCGGACATTGGCGGATATTGCGGCGGTGTCTGAGTGACTTCGCTTGCAAATTTCGGCGACAGCCTGGCATTAGGGACCAGAGGTATTGAGACGGCGGCAGGACCGGGCGACGTTGGCAGGATTGGTACATGGACGGGACTAATGCCTGGAGTTGGGATGGGCATAGGTGGCTTGTCGTCTTCGGAAGGCAGCGTGGTCCTGATGTAGAACGTGAACGTCGATCCCTTCTCGGGCACACTCTTTGCGCTCATGTCACCTCCATGCAACTGCGCCAGCTGTTTCGAGATGACCAAACCTGAAATATGCGAGTTAGCGGAAGTTCAAATAGAGGCCACCAGCTGAAACTTACCAAGACCAGTGCCGCCATGTTGCCGCGTGCTGCTGCCATCAATCTGGCTGAACCGCTTGAACAGCGAGTCCGCATCTTTGTCGGTAAAGCCTTGACCAGTGTCGATAACATCGAACTTGATGAGCATCTCTTCTTTCACAAGGCGACTTTCTGCCTGATAAGTGCTGCATCGAATGAAGACCTCGCCCTTCTGGGTGAACTTGATTGCATTGCCCACAACGTTGAGCAGAATCTGTCGAATGCGGAAGCGATCGCCTTTGATTTGCGGAGGAACGTCTTCGTCGACGATGTAATTGAGCTCGAGGCCTTTGTCAATAGCCATCGCGGATGTCAAATCGTTGACTTCCTCAATCAATGCGCGGACGTAGACCCAGTCCATATTGAGCTGAATCATGCCCGCCTCGGCTTTCGACAAGTCCAGAATGTCGTTGATGAGTCCACGCAACCCCTCAGTACTTGCCCGAATAATATTGACATGTTCCATCTGCTCGGTGGTCAGACTGCTGTCAATGAGGAAGTTGACCATGCCAGTAATGCCGTTCAATGGAGTCCGGATCTCGTGTGACATGTTACTCAAGAAACGCGATTTAGCGTCCATCGTGTTCTTCAGATCTCGCTCAAGATCTTTGTGGTCGTTGATGTCGGTACATGTGCCATACCAGGTCTCCTCTTCGTCTTCGTGTTGCAATAATGGTTCAGCGACCAGGACGCGTACGAGGTGCCACCTGAACTCGCCATCTTTACTCTTAAGTCGGACTTCGGTCGAGTAGGACGGGCGTCCATCAGGCTCTTTGGAGACTTTGAGAATACCAGAAGTCGCCAGCTGAGACAATTTCCGTTGCGGCAGCTGCTGTATAGGAGAAGGAGATGATGAGTCCGATGTCGAATGGGAAGGTGGCTTCTCTGTCTCCGATGATCCACTGGTAGAAATCTCAGAAGCACTGACAGACCGTCTCGGATCCATGGGCAAAGTCGTCGGGACGTTGGGCTCTCTGGTTTCCGCGTCGAAGGATGGCAATTTGCACTTCACCAGATCTTCGGGGTGTACGTGCTCCATGAATCCAACGCCGAGCGCCTGAGCCTCCGTCTGTCCAGAGTACTGCAGCCATTGCGAGTTGCAGAATGTCACGCCGCGCGTCTTATTCACAGCAAAAACAATCTGCGGACTTGAATTCGCAAGCGCTCGGTACTTCGCCTCTGACGCAGCGGTCTCTTGTTGGCGTGCCGCGTTGATCTCTGCAATCTGTTGTTCATGAAAGTCCATGAGCGTGCCAATCCAATGCACGACCTTCTGTCTTTTGTCCTTCAGAGGTGCTGCGCGGACATAAAACCATCGGTAACTGCCATCGAATCTTTTTAGTCGCACCTTCTGTTGCAGCTGTTGATTAGTTCTCAGTGATCGCTGCCAAGCAGGAATAAACTCGTGATGATCTTGCGGATGAATTGCTGCCCATGGATCCTTGAGCACTGTTGCAGGGTCTTGTCCGCGGTAGATGAGAAATTTCGAGTTCACCCAGCTGAGATTGCCAGTCTCTGGCTGAGCCGTGAATATTTGCACAGGAACAGAGTCGATGATGGTTCGCAGTAGTCGTTCTGAAGGGGGAGGCATGTCCTCTGAGTACGAGCCTTTGCGTCCATGTCCGGCACCGCGAACTTCGCCGGACGTGGAAGCCGGCAGCCCGCCAAAGGTGGTCTCGAAATCTGCTCCATAGGAGTGTAACAGTGAATGCGCCTTGTTTTGCTGAGCTGCGCCTGCAAATTGAGCGCCCTGGCTCACTATCTGGGGTGAGGCTGATTCTGAGGGGCGAGTCGGATTTGCTTCGCTCGTTGGTGGCAGAAGCGGCGACTTTCCAAGCTTACCGGTACTTGCTGCTCTAGCCTTGCGCTCTCCTCGAGACAAGGGCGCATCTTCTTGTGAGTCGGAGCTTTTGGACCCCGATTTTCCAGGTGTAGTCACGGTATTGCTGGCATTGCTTCCGCTACGCTGTCCCGAGCGTTTCTTGGCGTCGAAGTAATTGTCGACCATCTCAGAGCCCGTGAATGCCGGGGTGCCTCCTCGAGAGCGAGACGCAGTCCAGCCATGGGTGGCAGGATCCCAACCTGGCGTACCCACGAGAGACCCAGATGGGCTAATACGCGACCTGCCTGAATAGTCGGAAGGACTGGTAATGCTGCCACTCATGGAGCCCGGTACTTCTTCTAGCTCGGCATTCACGATATCTTCCAGCGACGCCGGCTCTATCGTCATGGGAGCGATATTCGCACGCCCACCACTTGTCGTACGTCGATGCCGAATATGAACAGCCTGCATATGCGTTGACGAAAACTGCTGGGCATTCTGGAAAGATGTCGCAAGATGAGGTCCGAGTAGTCTGAGAGCATGCACAAGGTTTGCAGGATAAGGCACGGTGGCAGTCAGTAGAGACAGAATAGCAATTGGTGCTTTGCGGTCAAGATCTGCAGTCTGGGTTCGTTGGGAGGACGGCCGCGAGTCCTGGTTACTCGGCGTCATGCGTAGCGCTTGCATCGATTGGGACAAAGTGGGATGTATCAGCGGAATGTGTATGATTGTGCTGGCGTGGTCGATACCAATGGCCTCGACTTGATCGTACTGCGAGTAGTCTTTGGGACTGACAGCAGGGTTGAATGACTCGTCAAGCAACTGATCATCTGACGCAAAGAAGGGATTTATCTCCTCGTCTGCTTGAATGGCAGGTGATGGAGCTGGAGATTGTGTCCATGGAGAAGGTGGATGTTGCTCGTACTCGTGGTATCCCCAATCTGGCTGCGACGTTGGACGACCAGAATTAGCCAGCGCCGCAGATGAGGATGCTGCTGGAGCGGAGCGAGAGAGTGTAGGACGGCTGTCGTCGTTCGAGTAGTCCCTAGTTATGGTCACAATGCTCCCACGCTCAATGACACGACAAACGCCGAATGGTTCGATCAGCGGCTTGGATTCCCGATCGAGAGGGCGGAGTGATGAAAAGATCTCGGCATAAGGTCCAGCATCGGTAGGGTCAGCAAGGCTGCTGAAGTTGGGGTCATTGAGTGAATCTTGTCGTACGCTATGCACTGAAGGAAAGCGCTTTGGTGGGATGTCACTGAAGCTGGTGGGCGGCGTTGTGCCGGCGGTATGTGTGACCACCCGCTGTGGTCCCTGAGGTCTGGCGCGTGTCGGAGGATCATTCAAAGCCCCAAGCACGTCTCGCACTTCACGTCCGTGCCCAGCATAAGAATGTCGAGCTTCGAGACGAGGTCGCAGTCTTTCCGGATGCAATTTCTGCGGGCGCACATCACTGACAGTCTCGTTGCTAGGCTCGCGGACTTTGATATCAGGTCTCGATAAGCCAAGACCCTGCGGCTGCTTGAAAGCGCTCGGAGGCACGAAGTCTTCGCGGCCATTCATGCTAAATGTGGCCTTCTGGCCCCAGGGTACATTCTCAATGTCGTTAGGGTCAAGTGGCTGCATGAGAGACGCCCGTTCCGCCTTGAAATGGTCATGGAGAATGTTGGTCACTGTTGCCCACCACTGCTCGATTCCGGGTTCGGTATTTAGATGGAGCACGAGATCATACAGATTTGGCGTGGGATAGCGCGGGTCTTCGTTCCCACCAAGCTGCATACCAGGGGGGAGAAAGGCGCTGTTCGCTGCGGGTGTATTTCCGCCAGAGAGCACACTGAAACTAGACCTTGCGCCCGGGGTCTCACCTTCGCCCTGCCGTTGATTCGTGACTGTTGGCGATAGTGCAGTGAAGGGCTGATGAAAGGTTTGCGACCATGATCGAGGCGTGCCAGGTACGTAGGGGAATGGATACGAGGGTGTCCGCAACGGGATGGTTCCAGAAGGAGTCGGTGGAACACTGCCTCTGAGCGTGCGTGCCGATTCCGTCGATTCGGTGGAGGCGGTGGGCGGAGGCTCGTTCGATGCGAGCACACTGTTAATCGATCCAGTCGTCGAGTCGCTGTTTGTCTCTTCCTTGATCGGCGACACGCGCTTGATTGTCGAAGACGTGCTTGAAGCGCCATAGCTGTGGCGCGGCCGGACCTGGGCGCGTTTGAGAGCATCCTTCAACTCTGCGAGGTTTCCCTGCGCTCGTGGTGATACGCCCGCTCGTGACTTGCCCTTGACGTCTGCTTGCGCGGAGCTGGAGGCGGACTCCAGGGGAGCAGCATCGCGGGCAGTACTTTCATCGTTGAAGGAGCTGTCGGTTGACTCCGTCTCACTCTGCTTCTCATCGTCGGCATCTTGTCCCAACTCCGCTAACCGACCTGGAGGCGATCGTACGAGCTGAGGGCGCGCAGCAGAGGACCATTGCTGAGGGTCAGGGCGTGTAGGAGGCTCGGTGGGAGTGGGCTCGCCGTCGTCGTGGTTGGAGTCGTCCTGGTGGGTCTCCTGGGACGGCAAGGACGAGTTCATCGCTCTGGCACTCTGCCCGTCGTACGCGCCTCGTCTGCATGCAGCGCACGTGAGGGTCGCGGCGCACGAGGGGGAGGGGGGAGGGTGGTGGAGGTGGAGAGCCTCATCGAACGCGTGCAGATGGTGTGCATGAAGTTGGGATAGTGCACGTCTCGCGGCGCAAAAACGTGAGAGAGCAGCGGGTGCGTGGTGGTGGATTGACGTCAGGCGCTCGAGGGAGACCCTTGCCTGTTTGGTGAGCCCTGGTTGCGCGCTGTGCGTCTTGCGTTAGCGGCCTGCCCTTTCGTGCTTCCGCGTTGCTGCTGCTGCCTCCTCTCCCACTGCTGCTGTAGCGATATCGTGCAGCAATACTCGCTCGTGGAGCGCCTCCTGTCCGCCCACGCCACCCCTTGCTGCTCGTCCCCTCTCGCCTCGCTGTCGTCTAAACGAAGCAGAGGCGTCGACAGCTATACCGCAACAGGACGCACGCACGCACGCACCCGGCTGCCGGCCACTTTCCCGATTGGCGCTGCCCGAGCGATATCGTCATTCAGCCTCTGGCCCTCAGCGCAAACGACATCATCACTCTCATCATCATCACAAGACCTGGTCCGCTGCCCGCGTGTCGACAATTATTCGTCGCCTCAGCTATTTCCAGCGTGTCGAGGCGGTATGGCGGATCGCTCGATCCCAAATGAGCTGCGCACGTTCGACACAGCACCTCCCAGGCCCTGTGCCTGACTACTGTCTGTCTGCCCACGAGCCGCACCGGCAGTGCGCAACCAGCTCCCAGAGATCGGCACGAAACTCTCGGCAGAGAATCGGAAGTGCACTACGGCGCCGCTCTAGCCGATTCGGGCTGGAATTGCTATCCAACGTCCGCTGTTCTCACCGCGAAACGAAACGTCGACGGGGCCGTCGCCTGACAATTGGAAATTTCCAGCGGCCAAATGTGCAAAAGTTGCCGCTTCGTGTTCCTGCTTGCATCCATGTCTATATTGCATGGCTGAGGCTGAATTGCTGCTGGGGCTTGACCGGCATGCTCCGACACCCCGGTTCAGTGACGCCTGCTTCTCCACAAATCGCCAGGTGACAAGCACTCCATTCCCTGTGTGGCTGTCTATGGATCTCGGAGGCCTCTCTCAGAATCGTCGGAACTGCCTCCAGTCATAATTCACTCGGGCATACTTTGATCAAGCACAACAGAAACATGGCGTTGAGACCAACTATTCACTACTCACAGCAAGACGCCCGTGTCGTAACCGTGGCTACCTTTGAATGCAACGACCTCTGAGTGCAAGCGCCTAACGAGATTGGCTCTCGATCCATGAAAAGCTTTGCTGATTGGCTTAGCGACCTGCGGTTGCACTCAGAGGTCGTTGCATTCAGAGGTGTCCACGGTTATCCTTCCGCTAAGAAACAAACGATATGTGGATCACTGAACATCACCATCACTCCCATGCAGCTCTGAACTTTCCGTGCAGTTTGTAGCACGTGCAACCATTCCCGACCGCTCTGCCCGAGCATCACAACCACCATGAAGTCAATGTGCAACAGAGCACTATATCAACACCTAATCTGGGAAGAAAAATCCCAGCGTGGAAATTCCAACCCGGCTCCAAGCACCCCAAGCAACTCCGTCAGCACTAGTACATCCGATGTCTATCCCAGCAACGTTCTAGCGGACTTCGCTCCTGCGCCGCTGCCAATCGTCGCAACTGGTTTTCAGAATGATTCAGATAAGCTGGTCATGATGATGTTCTAGACTTCGGATCTCGATCACGGTAGACGGCATTTCCGGGAGTCTGTTGTGGTGTGAGCGAAACAGTTGTTTGATTAGTAAGTGGACGAGTGCAAAAAGTGCTGTGGTATGGCGCTGAAATGTGCAACTGAGGATAGAGAATGTAGGCAATGGAGTGGAGATGATGGATTGGCTATATAGAGCAATGACTTTTATCTATACCCCAAATTTCTCCCGTATCTCAATCTGACGATTGGTTTAGCTGCGTATTGCCCAAAGATCAGTCCTGACAACATCTCACTTCGACACCAACGTGAAAGATTCAGGTCACTCGAGCTTCAACGTAAACCACGCGCCATGAGACCGGCTCATTCACGCAGATATTGTTTCTCGGAATATGTGAGCCATACCGGCCTATCAACTTCAGTGCCTTTCGTTGGCACTGAACGAGACTCTCCGAGAGCGTCCAGTGCTGGACTGTCCTCGCGAGGGGTTTCTGACCTCACGATCTATATTCATATCAGTAATTGTTTGCCTAATTCGTCGCATGCTGATAACTGACGCTCGCGGCAGAGCATATCCCAACTCTCCTTGAGCGCACGAGGATCGATGTCTCGAGGCTCATCACAGTTCGCCACCAGGCAACGATGCTCATTGCAGTACTTCCTGTTGTGGTTGTCATCGACGCATGGAATGTTTGAGTACATCTGCGAGATTTGACAAGTGTGAATTTTACAGTATTCAGTGGCGACCAAGGACTCTGCGTCTCTTAGCATGGGGCAGCATAGGCGTGGGCTTGTGTCCAAGAATCCACGACATTCGTGTCGGCGGCAGTAAGGTGCGGCGTGAGGCGTAGGACGAGGACACCCTTCCTTGTGGCAGGTATGTTCGCTGCAGAACTTTGAGCCTGGTCGTCGTTTGCTGATGCAGTGTTCTACTGCACATTTTATACGGGTGACGCAGTATGGCAGGTCTATCAGTGATGAAACTCTGAGGAGACGGCATCCGGGTTCGATGCAACACTTCTGCGTGTAGTGCTCGATGCATAATAGACGTTGCGTGCCGCCTTCGGTGATGCTGTAGATTGCTTCGTCGCTGCAGTTCTGAGCGTTGCAGCTGTGCATGGCGCAGAATGGAGTCAGGCGATCATTCTCGCGAGTGAGGTACGAACCATATCTGTTGCAGCCGTTTGTCTTGCACGGGATGTGGTCGATGCAGCGTGGTTCAATTCCAAAGTTCGCGACAGCCAATTGACAGCAATTCTCCGTTGTGCACGTCTCGACGTGGGCATCGCAGACCACGGTTCGCGGACCTTCTGTCGACTCGCAGCCCCGAATCTGGCATGGAGCATGTTCGAAACAAAAGTGCTCGCCGCTTTCTTCGATCTGTCCTTGTCGGTAACACGACACGCATCTCGTGTAATGCGTTCTGCAGAGAAAGCTGGATCCCGTGGCGTTCCTTTGACAGCTCGAGTGCCTGCACTGCAGATTGTCAACGATGACAGGAGGCATGTTGTTGGGCTTGTGGGCTTTTGGAAGGGTGGTCCTACAGGGCTTCGAGAATGTAATGTGTAGTTAGCTGGGCAGTTTGTGGATGTCTGAGTTCAACAAGTTGGCGAGTCTGTGAGTGTAGTCTCAGATGATGCATCTGCAGGAATCTCGCATCTTTTATGCTAAGCTTGAGGCGACCCCAGGCTACAAGCAGGTACAGAGCGCGCGCAGCCGGTCCGAGCGCAACAAACTGATGCGGATGGCAAAAAGGCGCAGAGATGGAGGCTTGGTACGAGCTGGACGCCCATCCGACAGCTCGGTTCCCTCAAGCTCGGCTGTGCATGTCCATAGAGACGTGCTACTCCCTCGCGCCACAACGCGGTCCCTCTCCGCCCTTTGAGAGTGGGCATGTGCCGAAGCTGCAACGCGAGCCGCAGCACGTTGTCCACTGCACAGGTTGTCAAGTGCCGTCAGTGTTGTCGCTGCTGTGTTGCGAAGGTTCGCGGCTATGCCCACAAGGATCGGTGTGCCCAAATTTCTGCAGGTTACGGCGGTCATGTCCAGGATGCCGGGACCAGGTGAAAGTGGTGTGCGCAATGCTGCATCATAACCAGGACATGGTCAGTTAATAAAGACGCAGTGACCAGCCTCTCGTCACAGAGGCTACGCTAGCAGACAAAACGCAGAGTCATACACCCATGCTCGGACGCATTTGCCGCGACTGGACTGATCGAGTGCAGCGCGTTCGTAGCCTTGACATGCCGCATGCTGTAAAACGGAAGCGGCACCTTCCTTGACCCAACCAGTGCAGTTGGGTCTGTGACTAGAAATGTAAGCGCAAAGCATGCAACGCCGTGACATACATGAATGTGCAAGCTGAAGGTGGCGGGCACGAAAGGCCACCGTCAATAGACACAGATGAAGAAGTACAACATTAGTATCGACAGCCGGCTTGATACGCAGGAACAAGAGATGACAACCGGCCTGAGGATCCTTCAACGGCATGCCGATCGTCTGCTGCCGCCGAAGGTGAGACCGAACACAGGAATTTCTTGGTAGTAACCCGGAGTGACAGGAGCTTATCATCGCACGGTCTAGGCCTTCGCTCATTGTCGTGAAGGCACGCACGTCCTGAGAACCAGATGCCCCCACAACGGGTAAGCCAGGGAGATCACTGACATAGTTGCACAGATCCAATTAAGGCGGCAGCACTCACATAAACATCGTCGGAGGAAGTCTTAATCCCATTTTCAACCAAGAGGATCGAAGATGAGTGGCCTACGACGGCGAGACAAGGCTTCCAGGTCGTGCTATGTTTCGCGCGAAGCTCAGCACAGCAGGTGACGAAGATGCCCACACCAAGACGGCAACAAAGCCACGGTGCTCGGAGTGTCGTCCAGGGGTAAAGACGTAGTTCGTGCGAGCTGTATAGCGCAATACGCTGCTGCTGAGATCCTGGCTAAGTACATGCGCGTTGTCGTACATGCGCCCACCGTGCGACCCTACTCGCTCCTCAGCCACAAGTGCAAGTGTCGGGAGTAATGCAGGGCTGTGGACTTGCATTGTATGGAGTTGTCACCCGATTGCTACAACGAGGAGGGCTCGCTCCTGCCCGAAAGCAAAACAGGAATCCGCGAGGACCTGAGTGCTCTTCAATTGCTCGAACCTCTGCCATGTGTAGCGGACCCAAGACTGTTCGAGGCGCGAAAAGATGTCACAAAATGTGAATTGCCCCCGAATTTCCTGTTCGCCATCCGCAAGTTTGGGAGGTGAAGTTGGGAGCACAAGTGACGTCCAAGGCTTGGCGCTGGCGGCTTTCGCGACTCGCAACGACTCGACACTTCTCTCCACCTTCGACTGCGCTCACAGACAACCACCCACCCCAAATCCCACGACCCCTCCCGGCAGTCTCACGGTAAGCATCGCTTTATCTCATTCACAGCGGTCTGAACATGGCGCGCAAAGGTGGAGGCGGCGGCAACGGAGGAAAGAGTTCTTTCGCAAGGCAAGCGCTAGATAGTTTTTATGCGAACCAACATGCCAACAATCACAACATAGAGGCGAACGCAAACTACGAACAGGGCCAGGCGGAGCACTATCACCAGTATTACTACCCAAATAGCGCCTACCCACCTGCCACGACCACGACTCACGCGACACCGACGCACGACTACGAGCCTGCGGCCATGGCATACAATCCTTATGGCCAGGGCTACAATGCTCAGTACGCACAGTACGCGGCTGCCCCGGCTTATGGAACCCAGTATACTCAGCAGGCACAGCAATACGACACTCCACCGCAGATCCGAAACCCATTCGCCCCTCCACCCGCCGCATCGTCAGCCTACGCTGCTCAGAATGCCGGATTCGATCCCGACCACGAGGCTCAGATTGCACAGTGGCAAGCACAGTACGCGCCAGCTGACCAACAACTGCGTGGCAAGAAGACCGGCAAGGATGAAGTGATCGGGAACGCTAATTTAGCACCATTGGGACAGCGCGGCGCAGCGACTAGTACCGCGGCAGCAGAGACTGACAAGAAGGAGGACAAGTACACTGTCGTTCGCAAAGGTGGTGGTGAGCAGTGGGAGGATCAGTCGCTGCTTCAGTGGGATCCGAACAAATTCCGTATCATGGTTGGCAACCTGGCAGGTGAAGTGACGGACGACTCGCTTGCAAAGGCTTTCGCAGCCTATGGCGTGTCAAAAGCCCGCGTGGTGCGCGACAAGCGAACGACAAAATCGAAAGGTTTCGGCTTTGTGGAGTTCGAGGAAGGTGAGTTGGGCTTTAAGGCCGCACGAGAGATGGTCGGCAAGTACATCGGCAGTCATCCAGTCACGATCCAGCGAAGCAAGACAGATGTGCGAGCGCAACCAAAGAAGGACAACAACAAGTACAAGGGAAAGAACGGTCGCAACAACGACAAGAACAAGGACAAGAAGAAGAAGAACGACAACGATCCGCTCAAGGCACACACTGGAGCCGGCATCGAGAAGAAGCCGTCCAAAGCGACTGCTGGTCTCAAGCTATTGGGTTGAATCAGTCTTCTCGAATTGGCAAGGAGGCTCATTGTGAACTTAGCGAGGCGTTCAGGGATTATCGAATGGTGCATATGCGTGCGATTGCCACGAGATTGCAACGCTTCCGAGGCGTTGCGCTGGCGAGCAGGCAAGTTTTCGCTCTGTTAGAACAGATGGAGTCAATCAGATGAGTATGTTAACTTCTACCATGTCCAAGGACCTCCGCGCTGACACGCCGTGGCTGTGAAGACTGCTCGCAAGCGACACCTTGTGCACAGGTATGGACACCATGTGTCTCAGGTGAACTAATCTGCCGCAGCTTCTCTTGCCGTGGACGTTTCGTTCTCATTCTGCTGACGCCATTCAACCTGGCGAGCAAGACCTTTGCCGTTAGCAAGTCCCCGAGGACTTCGACGCCCTTCCATTTTGCTTGAGTCTTTTGCGACGTTAAATCTTGTCTCACCGAGCCTCTCAAGTCGACTTGATTCTTTAGCATGATGCTATCAAGCCACACTTCAGCGTTGTTGTGCTTATCCTGGCAGAGACAACAAGACTGTTGTCAAGAGTATTTGACATGAGCAAAGCCTGCTGCAATGGTAGATATTGTCTTCTCATTATGTACGCCTGCAGACCTCGATTGTCATGTTCGGATGTCTTCACACAATCCAATAATGTCCTTTAATTGAACCGGCTCAAAGTCAGTTATCTCATACACGGAATCGAAATCGCGCGACCGTTCACGCTGCCCAGATGATTTTTAAAACTGCTCATCTGCACAAACGTTGAAGTGCCTTAGGCACGATTTTCGGCCAAGAAGTCCTTTCAGCCGCATCGAAGCTCCAGTCTCCACTTCGATGCGTGCCTATCGTGCGGGGACATCGACCAGCCACGAAGCCAAAGGGTTCACAGCGACACCCGAGGGTTAGTCGCGTGCATCGACTCGAGCGTAGGTATGGCAAGGTGAGTGGCGCTCTCTTTGCTATCAATTCCTCACAAGTGCTTCCATCATTTCTTGTGCTACCATACAACACGATGCCCGTCTTTCCTAGCTTACAGCAAGATATCCTCTGTATGAACCTCAATGGCGGAAGCTAGATGCTTCGGAGCTAACAGCAATAGTGCCTCGCGATATCACGACCTGGGAATGGCTGTTTGAGAGCACTACATACTCACCAGTCTTGCGATTTCCGAAAGAACAACAAGCAGGCTTCACCGACGCGATCTCGAAAGAGCGATTGAGCTGGCAAGATGTCAAGGACACCGCGACCTGGTTGTCGACTGCACTGGTTAAGAAGTATGGCTTGAAAGAAGGCGAGACAGTATCCCTCTTCTCAGCAAACACAATATGGTACCCAGTTGCGATGCACGCTACGCTGCGCGTGGGCGGCAAAGTGAGCGGTGCCAGTCCAGCGTACAATGAGGAGGAAATGACCTATGCTCTGCAAAAGGCGGACGCGAAGTTCCTCATGACACACAAGGACAGCATGGAGGTCGCGATCAAGAGCGCGAAGAATGCAGGCGTGCCCAAGGAGAACATCTTCCTATTGGAGGGTGAGATGGATGGGTTCAAAAACATCAAGACGTTGATCCAGGAGGGCAAACAGCTCGGCGAACCAGTACCAGTCTGGCGCATACCGGCCGGGAAGACCAACTTCGATATTTGCGGATTCTTGTCCTTCTCATCGGGAACAACGGGGTTGCCAAAGGCTGTGATGATCGCTCATCAGAATGTTATTGCTCAATGTCTCCAAGTCATGAGCATCACACCAAGCGACCACAAGCGCGTACTGGCAGTTCTTCCGTCTTTCCACATCACTGGCCTCGTACACGTTCTTCACCTGCCACTCCTCATCAATGCAGAGGTCTTCTTCTTACCAGCCTTTACAATGGAAGCCATGCTCAACACCGTCACCGAATACAAGATCCCAGAACTCCTTCTCGTCCCTCCGATCCTCATCAGAATGGTTCGCGACCCAATCGTGAAGAAGTACGACCTCAGCTGCATCCAGCGCTTCTCCTCCGGCGCCGCTCCCCTCAGCGAAGAAATTCTCGTCCTGCTCAAAAAGCAGTTCCCGCAAGCCGGCTTCAAGCAAGGCTACGGCATGACGGAAAGCTGCAGCTGTATCACCGCACATCCTCCCTGGTACTACGACTTTAAGTACGCTCACACAGTCGGCACTATTTGCGCCAGCACAACAGTCAAAATTGTCAAAGAAGACGGCACAGAATGCGACATCGGCGAACCTGGCGAAATTTGTGCCAAAGGACCACAAATCGTCATGGGCTATCTGAACAATGACAAAGCTACTAAGGAGACCTTCGATGAACAAGGATACTTGCATACTGGCGACCAAGGCAAAATCGACGAGAATGGTCTCATCACTATCGTCGACCGCATCAAGGAACTCATCAAAGTTAAAGGCATTGGTGTCGCGCCTGCCGAGCTCGAAGATTTGCTCCTCGGCCACGACAAAGTCGAAGATGTCGCCGTGCTGGGTATCCAAGACGACTACTCCGGCGAAGTTCCAAAGGCATATATTGTGCCACAAAGCGGATCGACCGCCAGCCAGGAACTGGGACGAGAGCTGTTGAAGTATGTGAAAGATAACAAGGTGAGGTACAAGGCTGTGAAAGAAATCGAATTCATCGAAGCCATTCCAAAGAGTGCTTCTGGAAAAATTCTGCGAAGAATCCTGAGAGATCAGGCGAAGAAGGGAGCACAAGGTGTCGTGGTTCGAGAAGAGAGACCGAAGATCTGAGAAGAAATCTACAATTTTCCAGGAACTTCGATTTCGTGTTCGGCTGCGACTCAGATATGCATATATGTACGAATCAATGAACGAACCACCAGATCAATCATTCCAGCCCAAACACACCAGTCCAAACATCCATGCTCCTCACCTCTCCTTCTTTCTCACTCAACTCCAACATCCTCTGATATTTCCTCTTAATCTCGCTATCCTCGTGGAGTCCATCTAACTTGGTATCAGCTTTCACAGCCCCAACTTCCCACTTCCCATCGTCAACCTGCGGACATTCAATCCATGCCTCTCGTTCAATCCTCCAGCCCGCTTCCTTAGCCAACTCCACGATCCTCGCTGGTGAAATAACACATTGCACATTCCCCTCCTCAATCGGTCTCGCCTTCTGGATCTCAACCGCAAGGACATGTGCTTCTGCCGCAGGATTCGTGACTCTCAGCCCCCATTCTGCGAGCAAAAGGCGAGGAGGATCTCCGTTTTTGTTCTGAGTTTGTGATTGTGCTGCGGCGTTGTGAAGAGCTCGCAGGAGGCGTGAGAAGTAATCTTCGTTCGGGAGGTAGAAGATTGAATGTGCGAGGATGATGAAGTCAGGTAATCCATCTGCCGTGCTGGTCCCCTCGTTCTGAGTATCAAGATTTTCGAGGTATTCGATTGGATCATATTGTATCCAATTGATACATTTTCCAAGACCGCTGGCACTGTCCGAAATGTGCTTTTGCGCTTGACGAAGGGTATATGGAGCACCGTAGTCTAAGTCTCCAGGATCGAGGGCTAAGATCTTGCCTTTCGCGACATTGTCGTGGTGTTCACTGTCCTCGTCGTGGAGTTGATTTTGTACGAGATGTGCCAAAGCAACAGTCATGTCGCCTTGACCACAGCCAAGTTCTAGAACACAACGGCCTTGCAGAGCGGCTTTAGCTTTGTCGAGGTCATTGTTGAACCATTTGGCGAGAATGTTGAGTCGGTGGACGAGTTGAAAGATTTGAATTGCGTCTGAGCCGCCGGAGATTGTAGACTTTGATAGAGTGGTAGCTAGTTCTTGACCAGTTCCATTGGATGCGGCCATCATGGTTGTGCTGAGCTGATACAATAGCAATGGCTCGGGATTGCAGTGTCTATCTTAACAATCGAATGCATAAGAGCTCAACTTCAAGTCATGCTCGTGACTCATCGTTGGTCATCCGAGCTGAGGGGTGAAGGATGGACGACTGCAGCATTGTCAATTTAGAGCAAAGCGGAGTAAAAAATGAATCATTGGCACATCTCATAACTTCGTCGTTCATTCATATAATTACATAGACAATCACCAAGAACTTTTTCTATGCTGTGGTGGTCGAAGTGAAGCCAGCCTCGTTCTGGATGACAAGTCCAGCAATAGATGCCGAAGACAATGTCGACAGTACACCGGTGATAAGTGCGCTGATGGCGAGTCTCGACACATCACCGGCTCTGCCTGGTGCGATCTGAGACAAGACACCAATCTGTGTACCCAGGGATCCGATATTGCCGAAACCACAGAGAGCATAGGTAGCGATCAGACGAGATCGAGGGGCGAGGTCATCATAGTCAGCGCTGGTGAGCTGGGTGAAGGCAACGAACTCGTTCTGCGGTTTTGTTAGTACGAATCAAAAAATCGGACCGAAGAACAACTTACAGTGACGACCTTGACACCAATCAGACGAGCGACCTTGAGAAGATCAGGGCCACGTGGGACGCCGAGCAGGAATGCGACTGGGTACAAGACGTATCCGAGGATCAGCTCGATTGTAAGATCGTAGTTGCCGTCCAGGTTGATGTAACGACCGACCCAGGTGAGAATACCGTTGATCAAAGCAACAAATGCAATGATACAGAGAAGAGTGGTCAGAATCATAGCAGCAATCTTGAGACCCAGCCATGCGCCGTTGGCGAATGCGTGGAGAGCATTGGCAGCCTTGTGGGTGTCGTCGTCTGGAACGACGACCTTTCCTGCAGTCAAGGACTCTTCCTCTTCAGGATATCGCATCTTGGACGCGGCGAGTGAAGCCGGAATTGACATGACGCAGGAGGAAATCAAAGCCTGAGGATTCAGACCCATACCGATGTAGGCGACCAGCACGGAACCTGCAATCGTAGCGAAACCCGAAGTCATGACCTGATGCAGCTCGCACATAGTCAAGTGTGGCACGAACGGCTTGATCAGCATGGCCGATTCACCCTGTCCGATGAAAGGTGTAGCGGAAGCGACTACTGCCTCGGCACCGGAAATCCTCATGGACCAGAAGAAGAAGACTGCGAATTTGCCGACGAACCACTGGATCAAGCCAACGTAGTACATGAGCTGCACGAGCGCCACGAAGAAGATGATGGCTGGCAGAACTGTCACCAAGAACCATGGGGTGTCTGCGACCCATTCCTCGTTGGTCAAGAAGGACAGACCGTTTGCTGCGAATCCCAGAAGGGATCGTGCAAGACTGGAGATGAATTCGAAGATGTCATAACCAGCACCAGTGCGCAACACGAAGAGCGCAATGATGTATTGCAGCAGGAAGCCTGAGATGACAGTGTGCCAGTTGATCGCCTTTCGGTTTCTCGATGTGGCGTACAGGCCAGCAATCAAGACAAGCATTCCGAATAACGAAATGGCACGGTTCTCTCGAGTGTTGTCCCGCGACTCCTCGCTAGCGAACGATCCAACCAGCAAGACGGCAAAGGTGCCTGCAGCGCCAAGCCAGAGCCTGAATCGCTCGGGAATCATTTCGGTCGCGCGACCACATGTGTTGCGCCATACGAAACGCATCGGCCTCGTGACGTAGGATGTTCCGGTGTGTAGAGTGATGAAGCGAATGGTCAGTGCCAGCCAGATGAGGAACGGCACTACCCAGTTCTTGTCATTGCGATGGAGGACCAGACTTGCAACCCACCAAGCAGTTGCCAATAGCCACAGCGTCAAGTGGATGAATATCCTGTACTTTCGATAGAACGAACGCTTCTTGCTTGGCTGCTCTTCCGAGGCTTCCAAAGACTTCGTTGGAGTGATTGGTGAAGTGTTGCCTTGTTCGACGTCGATATTGTAATCGCCCTTCTTCTCGCTGCCATATCCCGGGCCGTGGCTTATGCCGTGTTCTTGAGCGCTGGGGTCGGGGATCGTGGGACGCTCGTTCGTGGTGCCGACGGTATATGAAGGCACATCTGTACCGTGTTGATGCCCGTGTTGGCCATGATGCAGGTGGCCATGCGAGTGCTGGCGCGCCGGGTCCAGCGCGGGATCCTTGTGTGCAGACTCCATTGGACTGTGCGTGGAAGTCGCAAAAGTATACAGCAAGAGCCGGGATGCAGTAAGAAAATCGCTCTGTGTGGTCAGCTCCACGGCGACGGTATTCTTAAATCTTTACTCCACCTGAGCACGACCCTTTCCCTGCGAGCCATGCGACACCTTATCTGTGAGCCCGGGTCAGCCAGAAGCTCTTTGGCGAGCAGATGGCATCTCATTCGCTGCAACGAGCGTAGCATTGCAGTGGCCCCGCTTGGCGCCACATGGACAGTCGCTCGTTCTTTGGCCAGCAGCGCTGATCCCTCGACGCACCACTGGCCGGGCGAGTAGAGTTGCACGCTGGACCAGCGCTCGCTCCGGTCTTTTTGCCCTTTGCGTGGTGCTCAAGCATTAGTGCCACCCTTGGCGCGATAGCACTTTATCTGCACCGTCTGGACTCGCTGTGCCTTCTGGAAGAGCTGCAATCCTGCTGAACGGACATCGCCTTTGCCGTGGCCCTCACTTCAATCCTTCTCACTGCTGAGCGCTGCGTTGCTGATACGCGTTCCTCCGTGCTGGCGGCTGATTGTCCTGATATGCCACATTGCTGCCGAGACAGTGCATATTGTGGCCGGCGCAATTTGTGGGCATAAGTCGGGTTTCGGAGGTGAGCACATTGGCAGTGGCAATCGCCGGATAGCAACTCACCCTCTGCCGCGGGTCAAGCGAGGTTTGCCAATCATCGCGACTGACCAACAGCAGATGCAGTCGCGGGCAGGATGAGAAGGACTGACTAGCACAGCTCCCATGGGCCCCTCCCCCGTACCTCCCAGCCTTAGCACGAGGAGAACAGGCACCAGAGGCGAAAGCCGATGCGAACAGATGCAGCTTGCTTTCTGGGTTTTGCGGAGAAGAGGTTGATTTGTCGCGTGACAAGCTGTGGCGGTCTTGGTTCGAGGATCCCCTGCGACGCTGTGGCGTTGCGAACGGCCTGCACGATTGCTTGTCTGTCTTCTATCCGGTCGTCTGTCCAATTATTGCTCTTCCGCCGTCCGAAGACCTGGGAACCTCGCCCAAGGAGGATCTAGCGTGGCCGAGGCATTCTACGACCTGCCCCATTCGGATGCTGCCATTTGATGTGTATCAGGACCTCGAATTTCATGTGCGAAAACAGGAGCAGGTATTGAAAGGGACTGTGTGAAATGCAGAGTATCTACACGCGAAGACGAGTTGCTGGCCTATATTCTGGTGTTTGCAGCGGTGTCAAAGTTGAGTGACGGAGTTGAATCTGGGCATCGGAGTTGAGCTTGAGCGCCGATGCATTTGCAAATGTCAACCATGCCAAGTAACACATATTCGCGAACGCGAGATTGTATCAATGGCCCTTTTTTTCACGCATCATGAGTTCGTGAAAGTCTTGTTCACAGCATCGATCTGAGCTCAGATCATTCTGAGTGCAGCAACTTCAACCTAGGCTGCTAGAGCCACGCATGTTCACGTTGATCAACACCACATTGTCGAGCTACCCAGTCTGCACAGCTTCCAAAACCTTTCTAGTCTTACGGTCTCTTTCGGCTGTGTTTACAACGCCATACGCGCGATCTGCTTGTTGGCAAACGTCCTGTTGCCACTCCTCACCAATTTTGATATTACCCTTCTGCGTATCCTCATCACTCGCATCCCAACAATTCTGTATCGTCCCACCAATCTTCTCAAGGAAGCTTTGTAAACCTCCTTCTCCACCCCCAGCAGCATACGCCTTGAAAGGACCAGCAACTGCCCATCTAGGTCCCATTGAAGCACGAACGATTTCGTCCAAGTCTTCCACACCCACCACACCTTGAGTGACCAGCGAGCTGGCCTCCCGTAGCAACGCAAACGCGAGTCGGTTGGCCACGAACCCAACACACTCCTTTTGTACTACCACAGGAGTGCGTCCAAGAGCTCGCCAGTATTCCATTGTCCTTTCCACGACCTCTTCTGAAGTGGTAGGCGACTTCACGACCTCGAGCAAAGGCATGATATGCGGCGGATTGTAAGGATGTACGACAGCAAGTCGACTCTTATCTTTCATATCTCTGTTCTGCTCGCTGGCAGGAATGCCACTTGTACTTGACCACAAGAGTGCGTGTCCTGGTGCATGCTTCTCAATCTCTGGCCAAACTGCAACCTTGAAATCTGAATTCTCTGGTCCTTGCTCTTGTACAATGTCGGCATCTCTGACAGCTTCTGCCAAATCTTTGGCAATCGAAAGTCGTTCCATACATGATATTTGGTCGGTGTCGATGAGATAGCCTGGAATATGTTTTGAGACGTAGTCGTTGATGTCCGGCCTCGTGTCGTATATCGTGACTCGACATGTTGGGTTTTTTGACAAGTGAAGGGCGGCGAAGGACAGTCCGATTGTTCCTGAGCCTATGATAGCAATTCTAGTGGACTTCGCAGCCATGGTTGTAGGTTCGCAGTTCGGCGAACGGAGTTCAATGATGAAGAAGTAAAGATTGTATACTTAGCCGATGGTAATAGATACAGCTCGTAGGCTCTGCGACGCCTTCCCTCACTGTGTTGCTTCACGGCACTTCTGCAAGCAGATGATGTACGCTGCTAGTGTGGGAGGAAAAGGTCGTGGAAGAAGTGGAGAGCGGAGAGGAGAGCTGGGGTTCGGCTCATTTTCGGCAGCAGTGCCTGAGCTTGGAACAACGACAACAACTCTTGCCCCACGACCATACCTCCTACAAATTAAGAGACAGCCATGCCGACCACGTCGATGACTTGCCGATCAGGCGAATCAAACACAGAAGCAACGCAGTAAGAGAAGTCTTCACAAGAAGAGACGACCAGCCCATCTTGTGCGATCGGAAAATGTCTCACGAAGATATCTCGAGCATCATGAACTAGGCGAGGCTGCTGGATTTCATGCCGTAACCTTGCGGGCAGTTGAAAATTGTTGGAAGCAGCACGCATTCAGAGTCTCAAGGCCGCATGCATTTGCTCAAATCATGCGCGGTCACAGTCGTGAGGCCGCAAAAGGTTCCATGAGGATGTGGAATCCCTCGAGTTAGCTGACGACCCACGGTTCCCCTTCCTAAGGACCACGAAAGTCATTGAAGCTTCACTCAATTCCTATTTTATAAATGCTACGCTCCCTCTTCATTTCTCGACATCACACTTCGCTTTTCATCTACCCTCTTTTGAAGAGTTGCGACCACTGTTGCATAGAGCAAGCACGATCCAATCGAAGCCAAATCTCTCGCACGAAATCCATTATGGCAAGCATACCATTCGGTTGGAGCCTTTTGCTTCGACTGGCACTGCCCTACATTGTGGCTGTTCTGGTGAACGTTCTCTGTCTGCACATATACACCCGCGTCGGCCATCGTATTGCCAATTGGAATGGCTTCAAACATGATCGAATCTTGATTGACTCCGGAGCAGCACGCCATGTTACCTGGGACCGCAGCATGTTGATAAACTACAAGACATACCGTGTTCCAGAGCCATGCGCCGACGCTACAGGCTGTTCTTACATTCTTGGAGTGGGAGACGCCATGGTCCCCTTTGTGAAGGAAGACGGGACTGTTCAGGAAATTCTGCTCCAAGGAGTGTGCTATAACCCCTACATGCCTCTTACTTTGCTCTCGACGGAGCTTCTTCGTCAGCAAGGGGTCTTTCTCTCTACGGAACAACAGATGCTTTACCGGAGAGGTGTTGACGGCGGCAAGGAGGCACTCGCAGTGACTGAAACACTCCACAGTATACCGTGGCTGAAGGTTCCGGACGTCAAGGAAGCTCGCAATGATTCGAATGGATCAAGAAAATTCGGATTTTGGTCATACCTCTCGCAGCGAGTGGTCGTGGGCGACGGGAGGCAGGTCGACAGTACCTTGGCACATTATGATCGAGACAATCGAGAAAGCTCGCATGATGAGATCGATGAACTCGTCGACAAGGTGGACGAACAGAAGCGGAAGATCGCCGCCTTGGAGGAGCGTCTCAAGTCCGTCTGTCGTGCAAGCGACAAAGACGGCCTCGTGGTTTGAGTGCTCTCTCCGCGCATGAGATCAGGTCCAACGACTGAACGACCAAGCGTTTATCCGCGGCGGAAAAGATATTGGAGAAGATGCAAGCGAAGCATTCGGAAGCTGGTTCGATTTGTGCAATCATCCGTGCCAGATGCACACGGCAGCTACTGCAGTCACCTGTACTCAATGCCAACGAGATGAATTTTCAGCTGTGTTCGCTTCACCACTTGTGTATATTTCGGCCCTCTAGAGGATCAATTCCACTGCTCTTATGTTGAAATCAGCGATGTTCGACATCGGAGCATGAACTTGGGCACAACTTGAATGCGAACGAATGTTTCGATGAAGATCATGATGCCATGAAAGGTACTCCGCCTAGATAAATGCCATGTGTCGGGCGACAGATTACAACGTTGTCCAAGGAAGTCATTGTCTTGCTACACAGGCAAAGCATTGGCAGCCGCCAGTATATCAGCTCCCAGATCGGGATGTCTGCCTCTTTGTTCCGGGTTTGTAGATTCAATCATCATATTCAACATTCCAGGCTAAGCGGAAGAGCAGTCAGTCAACGTAATCCATGGACAAGTGCTGCACACGACGGTAAGAACTGACCCTCTGATCCGTGAGCAGAGACTTGGACATGACGCTCCTCGAGATGACATCGTGGTATGTCTCTTTCTGCTGCTCATTGTATCGTTCTGGGTTCTTTGCAGGAGGAAGATTGTAAATCATGCCCAGAGTGCGGCCGACAAAGTCCCTAAAACATCGGGCTCAGTGCTTTGAGTAGATGCTGAGTGGAGGACTACTCACCACATGAAGTACACACGATTCTTCGAGCGTGCAGGCGTCATGTACGTGTCCTGCAAGTTCTCGCTCATGGCATCGTGGTAGGCCAATTTGCCAAGCAGATCACGATGAGCGTCAGCAAACCGCTTCCACTCAGCATTGGCGTCATCTGGGAGGGGCTGTGAGACCAAATTGTCCGTGAACTCCTTGCGAGTGGCGTTGGAAGGATCCATTGTTGAGGTGTGTATGGGAAGTATAGAGTGAGCGAAGAGGGCAAAGTTGAATGATCTTGACCTGGTTCTGACGTCGGAATGCGAGGGGCAGGAGTTCAAGTTGATTTTGCCCATTTTACCTCTTTTTATACTCTCGCTCAGAAGGCATTCGCGAAGATTCATTGGGATGTGGCGTGACGAGATGCTGGATCATTTTGATGCCTGCCATGATCATTCGGTGTTTTGTGATACAGGAGACTTCTTTGATCAACGCGTGTAAGCAGTGCAACGCGTCGAAGGCAGAAACAGACCAGGGCCGGAAAGCCGGCTAGGGCTCGGGGGTGACGCGGGGGCATGTGATCTGCAATTCGACATTGCGAAAGTGGCTACTGCTGCAGCACATGAAAGCTGGCATCGACACACTTCTGGTCCGAGAGGAGCGGCAGAATTGCACGAGTCCGTGTGTCGGTTTCGCAAATGACTGCGCACACGCTGTGAGAGGGCAGCACTTCCATCTGGCCCCATGTTTTCCATGAACTCGCCGCAAGCCTCGCCCTTCGATAAACCACGAGACGATCGACCACGGCCCAGCCGCCAGACGTCGCAACTTCGCCCTGCAGTCGCACCCTCTCCTGGAGGTTATCAACAGGGAGACTCGTACTTTCCGCAACAGCCTCCGAGCTCGAACCCCCAACAGTTGCCCTACGGACAGCCCGGCATGGACCAGCAGCAATATGCCGGCCAGCAGTATGGCGGGCCACAGTACGGCGCACAGCCCGATGTCAATGGTGCAGCGCAGCAAATGGGACAGATGGGAATAGATGCTGCTGGCGGCACTGTTCGGAGAAAGAAGAAGGACAGACATGCTCATCACACTATCGAAACGCCAGCTGGAACTTCTGCCTTCGGAGCGAATGGGATTCCACAAGGAGCACCAGGTGCAGACCCATCACAAGCGCCGTGGCAGCAGCCTGCACAACCATGGCAGACGCAAGCCTCGCCTCAGCCTGGCGGTCAACTGCATCCGCAGCCTGGTGTTCCATTCCAACAGCCCGGAGCGCCAATAGGAGCACCCATCAGCATGGGAAATGCACAACAGCCTGGACAACCACCTGGAGCGCAGCGAGTCGACCCAAACCTCATCCCGAGCATACCTTTGAGCCGCGATCTCCCTGCAGACTACTACAAACAGCATGTATATCCAACAATGGAGCAGCGGTTACCTCCGCCCGCCACGACCCCTTTTGTTGCCTTCGACCAAGGCAACGCCTCACCGAAACACGCACGACTCACACTGAACTGCATACCGAATTCTCAAGAACAATTAGCCACGACCGCATTGCCTCTTGGACTGGTAGTTCAGCCATTGAATCGACAATCTGACGGCGAATCTGCCATTCCTGTACTTGATTTTGGTGAGATCGGACCTCCTCGATGTCGAAGATGCCGTGCATACGTCAATCCATTCATGGTGTTCTCCAATGGTGGTAACCGAATGACCTGCAATCTCTGTGGGCATCCCAATGAAGTGCCTCCCGAATACTTTGCCCCAACCGACCCTTCCGGGATTCGTGTAGATCGCCAGGATCGACCGGAACTCCTCCTGGGCACCTGTGAATTTCTCGTGCCAAAGGAGTATTGGTCAAAAGAGCCGGTCGGTCAGCGCTACCTCTTCCTCCTGGACGTCAGCGCAGAAAGTTGCACTCGCGGCTTCCTGAAAGCCACTTGTGATGGCCTGCTGGCCGCACTCTACGGCGATGATTTTGAAGTTGAGCCTAGAGACGACGACGATGAGGACGAAGCTGAGGCGAAGCCACCAAAGCCCAGCAAAGTGCCTGCAGGCGCAAAGGTCGGTTTTGTCGCGTTCGATCGCGAGATCCATTTCTTCAATGTTTCCTCTGGTCTCTCTGCGCCACAACAGCTTGTTGTATCTGACCTTGAAGAACCATTTGCTGCTATCTCTGCTCAGCACCTATTTGTGAATGCGGCTGAGTGCAAGTCGAATATTGTCACTCTGCTGCAACAACTCCCTGCCATGTTCGAGCGCATCAAACATGCCGAGCCTGCTCTCTTACCTGCGCTACAAGCGGCATTGTCCGGATTGTCGGAATCAGGCGGCAAGATCATTTGCACACTGGCAAGCTTGCCCACTTACGGTCCAGGACGGCTGACAGTGCGTGATCGGAATATGCAAACAGCTTCGAATGACAACCCAGAACAGGAGAAGGTCTTGTTCCGAACAGAAAACCAAAGTTACAAGAAGCTACAAGCCGACATGGTCAAGGCTGGGGTAGGTGTCGACTTCTTCCTGACTGCTCCTGCAGGTGGCTACTTGGACATTGCTACGATTGGCTTAGTGTCAGAAAAGACTGGTGGCGAGACTTTCTACTATCCAAACTGGGCATATCCTCGCGATACCTTACGCCTCGAAAAAGAGCTCAGTCATGCCGTGCAACGCGAGCAAGGTTATGCTGTGCTGATGAAAGTGCGTTGCAGCAACGGGCTGCAAATCGCACATTACAGCGGCAACTTCACACAACACACTTTTGGCGCCGACCTCGAGATGGGCACGATGACTGAAGATTCAGCCGTTTCTGTCACCTTCACCTACGATGGCAAACTTGAGGTGCGCAATGACGCTCATTTCCAGTCCGCTGTTCTGTATACGACCACATCCGGCCAGCGCCGCGTCCGATGCACCAACGTGGTAGCGACTGTCACGGAGAATGCTCGAGACAGCATGCGCTTCGTGGATCAAGACGCAGTGCTCACGATACTTGCCAAAGAGGCTGCATACAAGGTGCCCGATAAGTCTCTGGCGAACACCCGACAAGAGCTGCAAGACAAGACGACAGATATCCTCGCGGCTTACCGAAAACATCACAGTGGCGCGCATCCATCGGGACAGCTTGTGATGCCAGAGCACATGAAGGAGTTTGCAATGTATACGCTCGGGTTGATCAAATCGCGGGCCCTGAAAGGCGGCAAAGAGCCAAGTGATCGACGGATACACGAACTGCGTATGCTCAAGAGTATGGGTCCTGGCGAGTTGAGCTTGTATCTTTACCCCCGAGTCATCGCCATCCATGCCATGGAGCCAGGAGAGGGCTTCGCAGATGAGAACGGTCATCTCAAAATGCCTCATGGCGTGAGAGCGAGCTTTGCCAACATTGAGGAAGGCGGCGCATATCTGTTCGACAATGGACAAATGCTCATTCTCTGGCTCCATCAGCTCGTTAGTCCGAATCTTCTGGAGGATCTGTTCGGCGAAGGCTGTAATGAGCTGCACAAGCTGGACCCTAATCTCAACGCACTGCCTGTTCTTGAGACACATCTCAACGCGCAAGTTCGCAACATTCTGATTGCTTTGGAGCAAGGCTCTGGAACCGGAAGAGGGTCAAAGGGTTTGTCGATTCAACTCGCGAGACAAGGACTTGATGGAGCGGAATTTGAATTCGCGAGACTACTGTACGAGGACCGGAACGGAGAGGCGAGCAGTTATGTG
Source organism: Cercospora beticola (assembly GCF_033473495.1). Taxonomy (NCBI): domain Eukaryota; kingdom Fungi; phylum Ascomycota; class Dothideomycetes; order Mycosphaerellales; family Mycosphaerellaceae; genus Cercospora; species Cercospora beticola. Next base: position 2,507,157 of record NC_088942.1, read on the forward strand.
GATTGGTTGGTGATGTTGCATCGGGGCGTGAGTCAGGATGTAAGTCGACGGCGATGAGTGGTGTCGAGCTGAGGCCATAGACTGATAAGTGCGGACAGCTCTCCGGGCAACGGTCGAAGTCTTCGACGGACAACAAGAACTTCACTGAGACGATCAGTACCATTGCACATAATGTTCCGTACTTTACGTAGGCGATGAGGTCGCTTTATTGCGGTGTGAACGAAAAAAGTGGCAGAGTGCTTCAAGCGTGGCGTTGGTGGGTTGGAGGGAAACAGGACCTGGGCTTGTTGATCGCGGTAGATGTGGAAGCGATACATATTTGATGTTGTGGCGTATCAGATGAATGTGTCATCTCGACTAGATCCGCCGAATCGAATGCTGCTCTGTCTCAACCAGTGTGCGCCGTGCTGGCGTCTGCCGGACAGTCTTCTTGGTCTGTGCGCGCGGCGCGAGTCATGTGCGGCTTATCTAAGTGTCTGCATTGACGGATATCGAGATTCACTTTCTTGCTCTCTCGAACTTCTCGACTGCACCCATCCAACGTGCAAAGATGTCTGGCCGCAAAGACTTCCTGTCGCAGGCCGCGCCAGAGAACTATGTCGCTGGTCTGGGACGTGGTGCGACAGGCTTCACCACTCGATCCGATCTTGGTCCCGCACGTGAAGGCCCTAGCGAAGAACAGATCAAGGAGGCACTTGCCAAACGCGCCGCGCAACTCGGCACCGCCGCCCCTACTGCATATGGGGTGAAGGGTAAAAAGGACGACGAGGAAGACGAGGACCGTTACCAGGATGCCGAGAACGAGGAAGGTCTTTTCGCCAGCGGCAACTACGATCGTGAGGACGACGAGGCAGATCGCATTTACCAAGATGTCGATGATCGCATGCAGAAGCGTCGCAAAATTTCAAGGTTAGTTTCTCCCCTCTCCCAATCCCCCAGCACTTCTACGTCGCGTACATGAAGAAAAGTCATGTTCATCTTCTTCGCAGCACGAATTTTGTCATGGACAGCATGCCGACTTGAGGAATTACAGGGAAGACCGCGAACGCAAAGAACGCGAAGACTACGAAGCGAAGAATCCGAAAATCTCCCAACAGTTTGCCGATCTCAAACGCGCCCTTGGAACTGTCAGCGATGAGGAGTGGGCTGAGATACCAGAGGTGGGCGATCTGACGGGAAAGAATAGGAGGAGCAAGCAGAACTTGAGACAGAGATTCTATGCTGTGCCGGATAGTGTGCTTGCGGGGGCGCGAGACGCTGGACAGTTGGGCGCAGAGATTCAAGACGATGGAATGGCAACGGAGGCTGATGGAGCGGCGGCCGGATCGAGTGAACAGGCGGACGGGACAATGACCAATTTCGCGGACATCGGTGCTGCGCGTGACAAAGTGCTCAAAGCTCGTTTGGACAAGGCGGCAGGTGCAGAGACCTCGCTGGCATCCGGCACGAGTACCAACATCGATCCCAAAGGATATATGACTGCCTTGACGAATTCCGAGCTCAAGGCGGGTGAAATCCCAGTGGGAGACATCAGGCGTGCTCGAGTCCTTCTGGAGTCCGTTATCAAGACGAACCCCAAGCATGGACCAGGTTGGATCGCTGCGGCACGTTTGGAGGAGTATGCAGGCAAGATCGTGGCTGCGAGGAACGTAATCCGGCGAGGCTGTGAGATGTGCCCGAAAAGCGAGGCAGTGTGGCTGGAGAGCATTCGTCTGAACGACAACGCCAACGCAAAGATCATTGCTGCTAAAGCCATCGAGAACAATGATAGATCTGTGCAGCTTTGGCTCGAAGCTTCAAATCTGGAACAGCTCCCAGCTGCTAAGAAGCGAGTCCTTCGAAAAGCACTGGATCATATTCCACAATCGGTCGCCATCTGGAAACAGGCAGTGAATTTGGAAGAGGATCCAGCTGATGCCAAACTGCTCCTTGCTAAAGCCACAGAGATCATCCCACTTTCCGTGGAGCTATGGCTTGCACTCGCTCGTCTCGAGACGCCAGAACAGGCACAAGTCGTGCTCAACAAAGCACGCAAGGCTGTACCGGCCAGCTATGAAATCTGGATCGCGGCTGCGCGTTTACAAGAGCAGACTGGACAGCATGCCATGGTGTTAAAAGTCATGGAGCGCGCGATCAAGAGTCTGCAGAAGGAGTCCGCTATGCTTAAGCGTGAGCAGTGGATCGAGCAAGCGGAGATTTGCGAAGAGGAAGGCGCTCCTCTTACGTGTCAAGCAATCATCATGAATACCATTGGCTGGTCACTCGATCCAGACGATGATCGCAAGCAAATCTGGCTCGATGATGCCAAATCGTCAACGAATAGGGGCCGTTACGAGACTGCTAGAGCCATTTACAACATCACGCGGAAGGAATTTTACAACAAAAAGAGCGTTTGGCTCGCTGCTGCCGACCTGGAGCGATCACATGGTACCAAAGAACAGCTGTGGGCTCTACTGGAAGAAGCAGTCAAGTCAATACCGAACTCTTCCGAATTGTGGATGCAGCTCGCCCGAGAAAAATGGGTTGCTGGCGATGTCGAAGGAGCTCGTCATACACTGGGAGAGGCATTCTCCAAGAATCCTGAGGATGAGGACATCTATCTGGCTGCTGTCAAGCTCGAGGCTGACAATGGTCAAGAAGATCGCGCTCGATTACTTCTCACACAGGCGCGACAAGAAGCTCGCACGGATCGTGTCTTCGTCCGCAGTGTTGCGTTTGAGCGTCAAACAGGAAACAACGATCGTGCTTTGGAGCTTGTCATCGAAGGGCTTGATGCGTTCCCGAAGAACGACAAGTTGTGGATGATGAAGGGCCAAATCTACGAGGCGAAGAACAATCTGCCGCAAGCACGAGAGGCATATCGCAACGGCACTGATCGATGTCCAAAGTCAGTGCCGCTATGGCTTCTCTGGTCACGACTGGAAGAGAAGATGGGCGTCACAGTCAAAGCCCGTTCAGTCCTCGATCGTGCACGGAAGTTCGTGCCCGCCAATCCTCAACTCTGGACTGAGTCGATCCGCCTCGAAATTCGAGCAGCAAAGAAAGCGAATACTGCCAATGCCACGACGAGTAACCCTGCCGCAAGCCAAAAGATGGCTCAGGCTTTGCAAGAATGCCCCAAATCTGGCCTGGTATGGGCAGAACGCATCTGGAACCTGGAAGCTCGCACGCAACGCAAACCTCGCATCCTCGAGGCCATCCAAAAGGTGGAGAACGATCCTATCTTGTTCGTCACAGCGGCTCGCATCTTCTGGTCTGAGCGCAAGCTGGACAAAGCGGATACGTGGTTTCAGAAGGCTGTGACGTTAGACCCCGATTACGGTGACAGTTGGGCGTGGTGGTATAAATTTCTGCTGCAGCATGGAACGGAGGAGAAGGTCAGACAGATTGTGGCAAGTTGTGTGGACAATGAGCCTAAGCACGGGGAGAAATGGGCTGCTGTGAGGAAGAAGCCGGAGAATGCGAGATTAGGGATTGAAGAGATTCTCAAGTTGGTGGCGAGAGAAGTCGAGTGAGAAGTCTGCCTCAGGAAGTGTCCTCGAGCACCTAGAAGCGACTTGGAAGCGCATACCAGCCAATTCGAACAGTTTGACCTGCATACTGACTCACCAGCCTTTCCAAACTGACCAGCGATGTCGTTGCGCGAGATACATATATGGTGAAGGCATCGTCGATCAACATTCATACATCAATATATACCAGCCGAGGCAGCATAGCCACGTGCACGGCTTAATCCGACAAAAAGCATCTATATCCAAACATTGACCTAAGACATACATCCGCAACAGAAGAACACATAGCACAGTAACAGGATCCTCCACGGAAGCCAACGTACAATTCGAAACATGATTGGGCCAAACACAATGGCACGTTTCGAAGTTCCAGAGCCTGAATCGATGCAGCACGGCACAGTGATCTAGAACAGTAGCTTCTACTTGGCAAGAAGTCTATGCAAGCTGCGCAAGATTCCATGGCTGACGCCTCAACTTGGCAGATGAGGTCAAAAAGAAAGCGGCGCCCGGCATGTTGTTTCGTCCTATTTGAGTGGTGCTGCTGTCGTAATATAGTCTCATCTTTTCGGCACGAAGTGTCAAAATGCAGATCAAGGTTAGTGGTAAGAAGAGAATAATATCAGATGACTTCATGCTGATGATTGATGAATAGACACTGTTAGCCTTCGGCTTCTTCTCCAGCCTTGCTGCTGCACAAGGACCTACATAGTATGCGCGCTCCCGTCAATCCGATGGGAGGTCGTATTATGATTTAACAACCATCAATAGCACCCTCCAACTCTTCGACGAAAGGCGATGCGGAGAATATGTCTACCAACTCGGCGTACCCGCTTCCAACCGACAGTGCGTTGAGCTGCGAAGGAGTCGCTCGTTCAGCTATACCAGTGGCACTCGAGGTCCAGGAAATCGTTGCAGACTGATCGCGTACAGAGGCGATGATTGTGATGGGAGGTCAATTGTTTTGGAGCCGAGGGGAGTTTCGAGTTCGAGACATGGACAGTGTATCAGTGGATATGAGAGCGTGAGGATGGTTTGTACCTGAGGGGACACGTCAAGTCAAGCGTAGAGCAAGAGAACGCGGTGTTGAGTATCAGTCCCGCCAGCGTATTGACCAGTTTCCTTTTGCGAATGAAGGCTCCACGACCATCCCTGCCATCAATGCCTCTGCTTTGCGGATCTCAGTTGCAGATGGAGCTTCTTCTCCTTCGTCTTGGTCTTCGCCGCCTTTCTTCGACTTTGTCTTCCCCTTCCCTGGTTTCTTCTGAGGCGTCGCGTTTCCCTCTCTCCTGGGCACCTCAAACCCAAACACCACGCCTCGCCTCGCTGCCCTCCTCACCATTTCTCTCTCCTCTGCTCTCTTCGCACCCTGTCTCCTCTTCTCCAAATCATCGGCGGACTCTTCAATCTTCTCCTGTCGCCCTCTCTCGCCTCCGACGCTGAAGTTCACCAAAGACTGGTCCTGTGGCGGTCGAATTCTCACCCCTCCATCAACCGATCCATCTGTATCGTAGTTCTCAGCCACAGCTCCCTTCCTGGCCTGAAATTCATCCTCCTCGCTGTCTTCATCATGACTCGCCTCCTCAGCACTCTCGTCATCCTCCTCACCACTACTCTCCATATCCACACTCTTCCATTCCCCCTTCTCCGCGATCCCCCTCGCCTTCCGATTTCTCCTCCTCCCAGAAGTCTTCTCCGGGTCAAATCTACTCCCAAAAACAATCTCCTCAATCTCATCACACGTCACAATGACCCTCGGATCACCTTTGACAGCTTTAGTCTTGGCAGCAGTCTTCTCAATCCCAGAGTCCGGATCACTGTTCAAAAGCGAAGCAATCGTCTTTTCGATTTTTCGATCCAGAGGGCCGGGCTTCTTGCCGCGACAGCGGCTGGAGCAGTACTTGATTTCGTTATTTCCTGATGTGGAAGAGGTTTGCTGTTTCTTGGTGGTTTTCTTGGAGTCTAGAGAGACAGAGTCAGAGAGTTCTGTGACTTGTCTATGAAGCTTGATGGGAATGTATACTCATTACACGGCCGCAGGTATGGCAGTAAGGAGTATCTGCATTGGCGAGATACAGTGGCGCAGGGACTTTGGAGTTGGCGCTTGGCCGGGACCAGGAGTCCATCCACGACATCGTGGTCGAAAAGACTTGATGCGAGGTTCTGAACTGGAGAAGAGCTGTCGGGACTTGAGATCTTGAGGCAGTGAGGCAACTGGTTCGAGCTATGGAGAACAGCCGGATCATGTGAAGTTCGTACAATGTCTGGAGCTGGAGCAAGGTTGTTGGAACACGCGAAGTGAATTGGACGTGTCGAATTGTGACGTCACCATATATGATGCTACCAAGAGCTCTGTGCTTTCCAAACATGAAATTATTCCGAGAATATCTGAGTGTCGCTAATGATATATAACTCCTCGCCATGCTGAAGGTCGTCCTACTACATTGAGCACAAATGAAAATGCATAATTTGAAGCCTTGCCAAAGATCTCTTAAAGCCTTCGTTTCATGATCGTTAAGTCGTTTCGAAATCGTCAAGCGAATACATTTGCAGCTTCTTTCCGGGCAAGTGTGTAGCTTTCACTCCCGTCGTAGAACATACCGAAATCAAAAAAACACTCTGTGCTTCCACATGCGGCATAACGGCAGCTCGCTCACCAACCCTCCCATCCTTCTATTCCTACAAATGAGGATCATCTTCAAATCGGCCCTCGCATTCATTTCCCTCCTTCAAACCCCGGCCCACCAACGAACCTCACTACTCTCCCCATCCTCGGTCCCGAGAGACTCTCATCCTCAAATGTTCCCGTAAATCGGAAATCCCACTCCCTCGTCGCCCACCGATAATGATACGCATCCCATCTCGTTCTTGTATCGTACGGCTGCAGGACCAGCATGTCTTTCCAGGAACCAGCAAATTTCGCCGTCCGAGCCTTGGGCGCCATGGCGATGCAAACAGTCGGTGGATCGAAAGGCTTGAGTTTCCGTGTCAGAGCAGGATAGCAGGAGAGCGAGCAAGAGGTGTCGAGTTCTAGGAAGCGGATGTGCGAGTGCGTGCCGCGGGAAATGACGCTTTGGAGCAGAGGGTTCAGGATTGGAGGTGCAGGTGGAGGGGAATACGAAGATGATGACACATCAGTGTGATCTGTAGATGTCGTTGCGAAGGGGCTGCTGCTGCTCGTGCTAGATGAAGACCTGTAGTTCAGACTGGGAGTAGGATCAAACCAGAGTTTCTGTCTCAGTCTCGGTGAAGCCATGATGGTCGAATGAAACATGTGAGAAGTAGCTTGACTGAGAAGGAGAGTCTTCATATCCAGTTCCAAGAGGATGAGCTCGAGGAGTTCAGTCGTGTTGAAGACGAGTCTGACTGGATTGTAAGGTTGGAGATAAGCTGCTGCGGCGGCTGCGGCCACATCTTGCAATTCGCTGCTATAGAAGCGCATGCGTCTGTCGAGGTCGGTGGAAAACATAATTTGAGCTTGTGAGAACTTGTTGTCTGTGTCGATGCCGCGCGACTGTCTTATAAAGGCAGATCGTGCTTAGTGCAGATCGAAGATGGAAGGACTTCGGTAGCGGACGAAGGTGGAGGAGGACAATGTTGAGCGGTGACGAGGTTGGGGAGTGGGATATCTGTGATACTTCAGCAAGTGGTGAGGAGAGAGCGGTGACACATCATCAACGTTCTCGATCGTCATTAAATCGGATCATGTGCGGTGGTGCAAGAGTGATACAGTCGTGTTGCTGCAGTGTCTGGTCAGCCACAATGGAAAGTTTTGCCTGTTCGAGGCTCTGTGCCTGAGACGAACGTGAGGGGTCGCCAATCAGATGTGAGCTCGAAATCAGCTCTCAGGTGACCACGATGCATCCTTTGATAATCGACAGCAGACGCGTCTATCGGAATTTGATAAGTCCAGAGAGCGACTTGGCCCCGGTATAAGTAGAGAGCGAAACTGCGGACATATAGTGGCTCTTGAACGCAATCCCACAGCGAGGCGGATGTTGCACTCTAGCAATCTTGGGGATGTGAGCAATGGTGACCAAGCCTCCACTGCTGGCCCGAGTGATATTACAATGTTGTACATATTGGCCGCATTTGCAGTTCTGTATCCTGTCTTTTGCTAGCCAAGCCGCGACCGTGTCCAGCGCCTAACCCGAGCACATCCCGTGAAACGCAGGTCGCAAGCCGCAACGTGAGAAATTGACTGTGTCGCGATCAATAACCATCTTGCTCTTTTCTGCCATCGCCCTGTACTGCACTAGTACTCGCGCCAGCGGCGGCATCTCGCTGCGCAGCCTCATCGCCTCGGAGCTTCGCAAAGTATGCCTTGATATCCTCAGCACCGACAGCTTGCCCACTCTCCGCAAATGGCTGGAGGAAGGCCTTAACTTTGTCTCGGACGTGATTGTACGCCATGACGCCCTCAATGGCTCTGACGCGATCCATTGACGACAAGGCCGCCTCACCACGATCAAGTAAGGACCCGGAATTCACACTGCGCCCACCAACGGAGGCATTCTCGTTGTGGTCGGATTCTGAAACTGGCGGCTCGTACGCTTCCTCCTCCTCGAGCAGTTGAGGGTGCTTGGACAGGCGCGGGAAGCACTCGACGCATTTGCAGAGGTGATCACGGAAATCCTCCTTGAGGAAGAGCGATATTGGAGGTGAAGTCGCTGCAGGCAGCGAAGCGTGTTTGGGAGCCGAAGTGCCATTCGTGGCCGGTTTGGTATCGGTGTCCGTTTCTGGCGGTGCAGAGCCCTGTGCTTCGTCCTCCGACTTGAGCTTCTTATTGCTCTCCTGCGAGTCCTCTGCGTCCTCGGCTTTTCTCTTGCGATTGTCGTCGGTATTTGAAGACACTGAGCGCTGTGCGATCTCTCCATGGGCGTTTGCCATCAGCGCGGCATTCGCGGGCAGTCCAGCTAAGAAGCCAGCGGTGCCCGCGTATTGCTTGATCCAAGGATACGCGCTCACGCATTTGTAGCAGATGAAATGGTCGAAGTCGTCCTCTGCGGGGAAGCCCGAAGGCAGAGGCGGTTCATCTGTCTGTGCTGCAGTTGTCCCGTTCTCTGCAGCATTTTCTGTAGCTTCCTCAACCTCTTCTTTCACAGTGTCCAATCCGCCATTGGTCTCTGGTTTTGTCTCGACGCGCGGCTCATGCTTGATCCTGGGCAAACCCATTAGGCATTCAGGATGCCACCAATCTTCACCGCAGCCGCCATCTTCCACATGTCCCAGCCCTAGACACTGGAACATGGTGCCCTTTTCCTGCTCAGGATCGTAATCCTCACTGCAACCGCAGAACTTGCCCTCGAAGTTCTGATCATACTTGTTGCCTTCTCTGGCCTTCTCCCCAGTCACGCCGCCCTTTTGACCAGTCTCTGCGTTCGTGCGGAGCGTGCATGGTGTACCAGAGGTTTCAAATCTCGTTGTCCCGCAGTCGCAGACAAAATCTCGTTTCGTGAACAGCTCGACCAGGTTGTGCTCGCCATGACAGCTGATACTGCAGCTATAGCACACTCCGGCGGGTGTGAACTGCTGGTGAGGCGAGGCGGGCGGCGGTGTACAGGTCAAGCAGGCGTATATCGATTGTCGTAGCGGTCCAAGGGGCTTTGTGCATGTGTCGAACTGATAGGGAAGTGCCTCACGTGCATCTTCCTCGAGAGCCAGCTGCGAGGCGATGTATTGCTGTGCGGTTTGTGAGGTCTCGGATGCCTGGGACATGCTGTTGGAGCGATGCAGACTGCCGTTAGTAGGTGCAGCCATCGTGTGCTGCTTGCCGTGGATTTAGATGTCTTTGACGACCGAATGTGTGGAGGCGGAGATGGAGATGGAGACGCGACGCCTCTCGCGAAACAAGCGCGCTGCCCCATTTCGGCAGACCTTCCGCGTCGGCTCACTCGCCCGATCCCCGCGCTTCTCTTCCTCCAAAACATTTCCCTTCATTCTCACATGTGAGGGACAATGTAATAGTGCTCGAGCTGCGCTTCATGTCTTGTTCGTGCTACCGTACGCCCTGACTTCAAAGTCTTTCCTTCGTTCGTTTCTGCAAGCCGGCCTGTACAGGGGAAGTTCAGGCTTGCCACTCTGCCTCCGCTATGCCCGGGGAAACGAATATACCAGCATCGATCTGGCCAGCATGATCAACAGCGTCATCATTGTCACCTTCATCCTGACGGTACTTTGTACTGGTACGTCGTCGTGTTGACAGACGGATCCTAGCTTGCCTATTGCTTCCGCCGTTTCAAAGATCCCGTCTGATATCTCGAACTTGTCCAAATCAGGAAGCTGGATAAAGAGACTCCACAATACCCCGACGACTCGCCACATGGTTTGTTGATGCCCTTCTTCTCCTTGCAGAATCCTGTGCTCTCCATGCACGGCACAACGGCTCCAGAGACATCGTCGGACTACGGCATGGATTATCCCTGCTTCCATTGCTCCGCGCCGACAGTTCACCTCACCCGGCACTTGCAAATAGGTGCGGTCCAGTGTTCGATCTCAATAAGGCAGGAGTATTAATGACATCCTGCCTATCTACAGACGAGATCGAACTGTGAAAGAAATAAGAAGGCAGCGATGAGAGAGCCTCCTTTTACACACTCCACACACCGTTGACCTGCAATGAAGTTGTCGGCACTTACCCCGCTGCTGCTCAGTGGCCTTGGAACATGCCAAACATGGCGCCACACGAACGCGACTACTTTGGAAGCTTTTCCGTCCTTATTGGAGACTGATTTGCAAGACCTTTCTGCTGGGTTAGAAGCAGGTTTGTTCACGAGTGTGGACCTAGTCCGAGCATATACCGCGCGTGCGCTGGAAGTCAACGGCACCCTAAATGTGGTGACTGAATTGAACCCGGAGGCGGAGGCCATTGCGGCTACATTGGATGCTCAGCGAAAGAATGGAACCGTTCTTGGGCCACTTCACGGCATTCCGATCCTGATCAAGAACAACATAGCGACAGCCGACCAAATGAATAACACTGCCGGCTCGTGGTCATTATTGGGTGCGAAGGTACCACGAGATTCAACAATGGCGGCTAAGCTTCGCGAAGCAGGTGTTGTCATTCTTGGAAAGACCAATCTGTCTCAATGGGCGAACTACAGGTCCGACAACACCAGCAATGGCTGGAGTGCTTATGGTGGGCAGACTTATGGCGCTTACTTTCCAGAACAAGACCCTAGCGGAAGCTCGAGTGGCAGTGGCGTGGCGAGCTCGATTGGTCTGGCGCTGGCGACACTGGGCACCGAAACAAGTGGTAGCATCCTCAGTCCTAGCGATGTGAATGGCCTTGTGGGTATCAAGCCGACCGTGGGACTTACCAGCAGATATCTTGTCATTCCGATAAGTGAACATCAAGATACAGTAGGACCAATGGCCAGAAGCGTCAAGGATGCTGCACATGTCTTGCAGGCGATCGCAGGACCAGACCCCAACGACAACTATACGTCCGCATATCCCTTTCAAAGTGCTCCAGACTATGTTGCCGCATGCACTAAACAGTCTCTGGCGGGTAAGTCAATACAGGTCTCATCTCGTGAAAATTCTGTCTCTAATGTGACCGCTGTCTACAGGAGCAAGAATCGGAGTTGCCTGGAACGTTCTGGACATTCTGGGTAGTCTTACTGACCAGCCGGTCCTCGATGCATTCCAACAGGCAGTCAAAGATATCGAAGCTGCTGGCGCCACGATCGTCAGCGCGAACTTCACCGGTCTTGCTGCCTGGCTCAACGATACTACTGGCGATACAGTGCTCAGCGCTGACTTCGAGGTCGGGCTGGCGCGATACCTGTCTCAGCTCACTTACAACCCGCAGGAAATATATAGTCTCGCAGATCTACGCAGCTGGACACAAGAAAATGAGTATCTGGAGGACTGGCCTGAACGTGATACCGCAGTGTGGGACGACTTCATTGCCAACCAAACCTGGAACAACACCGATCCACGGTTCTGGCCGGCCTATCAAAGCAATCTCTACTATGGTGGCGAGGGTGGCATCCTAGGTGCTTTGCGGCGAACCAATACCAGCGCGGTACTTCTGCCTACGCAGCTCAGCCCAGCAATTCCTGCGCTTGTGGGCAGTCCTGTTGTCACAGTACCTATGGGCTTCTATCCCTATGACTGGAATGTGACGATGAACGGCTTTGGCAACCTTGTGGCGTCTGGGCCACATATTCCGTTTGGGCTGAGCTTCATGGGCGATCTGTGGAGCGAGGAGAAGTTGATCGGGTATGCGTATGCGTACGAGCAGAGAACACAGCATAGAAAGAGGGTCCTGCCTTATGTAAGGCCGAACGTGGAGATCAGAGACGTGGTGCTTCGCATTGAAGTTGGCAAAGCCAATTCTGAGCATCGTGACCTGAGATAGTGCTTCGAGGCACATGTATACCTCTGATCATTGCGTTTGCTCCGATCCGAGAGCCCAAGCTGCGGCATATAGCTGCATATCGCATCCGCTTACATTGCAGCACCACACATTTTAGCGTTACTTGGCTCAGCTGGCAACCTGAAGATCTCCCAAGTAGGTCCCGGATATTCGTCGTGGCTTACGAAGGCCGAGCCTTCAGCTCATCAGCTCTGCTCGGTCTGTCGTGAGACAGAATACGGGCAGCCGCAGCAATGCACTATTGGTGCGAGGTATCGGAACAAGCTGTACCAGATCACACCAGTTCACGTTCCACTAGCTTGCGTACGTGATCCGGGGCTGAGGTTACACACGCAACTTTTCGAGCTCATTGATACGTATATCACGAAGCTGACAAATTCATGACAGCGCATGGTGGCAGGTACAGATCTCCATGTATCCACGAGAACATCGAACAGCTTCGGCTGCAAGTCTGAGCATCGTGAATATCGCTCTGGCAATTTTGGTGGCGTTCTTCGCTGCGGTGTCCCCAGCACACAGCACTGCAGGAGTATCACCCGGCAAGGCTGTGGAGAAGATCCCCAGACAGTCGCCAGGGCCAGACGCGCTGCCATGCAGCATGGTCCCCTTCAGTTGCTAGTGCGGCAAAACATGAGACTTGTGGCTCCGCGAAGGACTATCGTGATAGGTGAACAGCAACCGATTAGCGAGCTGGTGGGCCGCCGCGTTGGATGTACATCTCGCGATGTTCTTCATTCGTCTTGAGTCACTCTCGGTCTCCTCCAATACCTTTTGTCTCTCTGGAGTCCTCTGGGTCCAGATCACTGTGCTGTTTGTTCTCTATCACCTGTCAATAAGAGGCTGCATGCTGGTGCCCATCTTCAATCCACTCAGGTTCATCTCGATGCGAACTGGACGCAGGCCTGTACGGACAACACAGAATGCAAGTGCAGGAGACATCGATCTCTTTCAATGTCATCTGTGTCCTGGACATCAAACCAGACCGGTGCGTTGAAGGGATTCATGTCGAGCGGCGTCGATCAGGGATCGCATATCTGTACCGTACGCAATGTGGTAATACTGGACAAGACTCCCATTCATCGGCGAGACGTTCGGCACTGAAAGAAGAAACTCAGAATCGGGCATTACGAAGTTTGCGAAGATGCTTGCAATTCTGTCCTACTCGGCTGAGCGCTTGACAAGCGTCGACAAAGAATTCAACTCCCCGGCGAAAAGGGCCTTACGTTGCGATATGTGCACAGAGCACGAGGACTCGAGGCCATTGTCGGGCAGCAATAGCTTATGGTCGGAGCATGCAGCTGATCTCTACCAATCTAGACCACACGCTGTAAGCCACTGCCGATGCCGCCGATTGAGCAACGACGACACTCCGTGATCTCTGGAGAGGCGCTGGCTACTTTCCCCGAACATACAAGCTCGGTACTGTACAAGAGTCAGCCGCCGAGATCTATGGGTTGTGCGCAACTAAAACGAACCTTTCGATGTCGCCAGACACGCCCATTGGATTGGTAGAAAATGAGAAAACCCTTCCGATACGCCGGCAACCATTGATGCAAGGATGCACCATACCGCATGTGGCACGTCTGAAACTAGTGTCAGGTCAGCTCGACTCAACACGATGAACGGCATCTCTCATGATCTTACACAAATCTTTCTGCTAACAGGAACTCAAGCAACGACATATCCAAACCTTGACAACCGAATTGAGGCTCCGTCAAACTACAGTACATGTGGCAATGCCAGAAGCAGTCGAGCGTACATCGAGCCGGCGACCGCATCGCCATCGGCCCAGCTAGACGCCATTGTCCTGCCCAGCGTCCGAGTTCTCGGTCTTCTGATATTTTCCGGTGTCGTACAGTACGTCTTTCCATTGTGTAGCGTTCAGCGAACTACCACCCTGGAGGATGATGTCGCCCTTTGGGATTGGCAAGATCTCGTTGCACGAAGAGCGATCCGCTTGTGTGCGATTGTCTTTGTCTAGAGGCATGATGGACTTCCATGTTTGGACGGCGTTATTGGTAGCCATCTCCAGTCTGTGTGCTACCAGCCAGTATGCCGTCAAGTCGGTGCGCTGTTGCGTGGGCGACTGTACTGCCTGCTGTTCGGGGGCCTGCACTTAGAGGAAGCACTCTGGATGACGCGGGGTAGTGTGAGGGACAAGTTGGAAGATATGCAAAGAGAAGAGACGGCGGGATAGAAGATATATGGATGCGACACCACCAGCCGGGAACGAAGGTATGAACTGGGAAATCGTGCTGACGAGTTAACTCCAGCGCAACTAACGCGGGATGGCATCGGAAATGGCAGCAAAGAGCAGAATTGGCAATACATGATGAAGACGGCATCGCACGAACAACACGCTCCATGCTTGACAGCTGCAACCCTACCTCTTTGCGAGCGAATGAGCCAGGCTCCACGTTTCAGAGTTGAGATGAGATGCGATGATGCCTGACTTTGCTGCCAAGATGCTCAAGCAAACGACATGGGCTTGTCGTGGAATATGAATTCATGGCCTGCAACGACCTCGAGAGGCGAATGCAGCAACTAAGGAGTTGTGAGAGCTCGTGTACCAGCCACACATGTGCCGGCCCCCAACCAAACAGGACCGTGCGCTCCGTGGTGCTGGAACAATGGAAGGTCATGCGACTACAATGCAAGCGTGTATGCCTACCGAGCTCGATGCAGTCATGGAGAGGTCCGCGATGCGATCGCGGTCCCGACTTCGTCGCTCAACTCCGTACCAATACCAGGCGTAAGCGCCCACACACGGCCGAAAAGGATCATGCGTCTCGATAGAAATGCAAGGTACACCAATCGCTCACCGCCACTGTGACTGGAACTGGATAGCACCGAAGTGTTCGGCCCCATCGAACCGGCTCTGGACACAGCTGTCGGCGAGACAGCGACGACGCTGCATAATCTCGCTAACGGAGCACAGAACTGCCAGAGATTCACGTCCTTTCCCAGGACAGAATCATGCCTCGACGGGCCAAGACCTGCTCCAACGACGCTTGCGCTTGTCCAACAAAGTGCAGACGCAGGGCGCGAAATCGTGTCACACTGCATTTGCAAAGCACTGGTCATTCGGAAGTGGACTAATACACCACACTGGTTGAATGTGATCTGTCCTATTACCACGAACGATGCCCAAAATAATTCGTGTTTCCATGCCCACCGGATGAGCTGTCGTCGGAAGTGGGGCAATCTGAATCTTTGGAGCTGCTTGGGACACGTCGTAGCGAGCTCGTATCGGAGCCACCTCTGAGCGAAAGGTCGGCATTGAAAGCCATCTGCTGGCGCAAAGAACGTACCGACCCAGTGCCCGGGTTGACGATGATGCCAATGCGGCGGTCTGCATCGGAGACCCACCTACCAGCTTAGCATGCCATGGCACAGATGGGAGAACTGCACGCATGCGCCTAAGCGCCCTTTGGGAAACAGTGGCATGGTGGTGATAGACATGGCTTGCAGGTTCGAGAACGGCGCTCTGCATGTGAAATTCTCTGCAAGATCGCGTCGCCCACACTTCTTGGTCAATCATGACGTGTGATGTCAGCACCCACAGTCGAAGGAACGTGCCCCCGATATCCGGGCTCCTCTATCGCGCAGGAACCTTGCAGGAGGCGCCCGTGACTCATTCATTACCGAAGCTGTGGTGCAAACCAAAGACTGATGATGAACGCGGCAACACTCCGGGCAGGCTAAAGACTGTCGTGAGTGAAGTTCGTGGCACTGATGGAATCGCGAAAGCAATTCGAGGAGGTAGTAGGCACTCGGACGCGAAGTAAGGCGGCATCTGCATCCACAAAAAGATGCGAGGAAGACGCTCGAAGTGTCCTTAGCGAAGAGATTCGGCAATGAGCCCCCGGTACCTGCATGCCTGCCTCGTCAATGATCAATTTTCTACGCGAACCAGATCTTTTTCTATGCGCCTGTTGGGATGAAATAACAGCAGTATCAGTCTCCATCAACACGCATCAGTACGTGACCACAGTCCAACGACGCCTGCAACGATATGCCTCGCGGCGGCCAACACAATTCGCCTATACCGACCGGTCCCGCTTCCCCACACTTGAACCCTAGGGTTTTCGGTGCATGTCGGCGTTCGTAGTAGATCGTCCCCCACACTCTTGCGCTTAGGCTGGAGCCACCAGCAGGCATGAATTGTCGGTTTGGTACGTGGGCTTTACTGGCGGCAGAGCGAGGAGCAGTGGTCTGTAAGCTCTCGTTTGTGCCGTTGAATAGCGGCAGTGACATGAGCTCCTTCTACGGCTACCCGAGATCCTTCGGCGCCATGGTTGGTCTAGGGGCCGCCGTTCCGGAACTGGACGTGATCATAGCATCTGTTCAGGTGTGACAATATCAGCGGTTGACGAGATGCTGCTTAGCATAGGTCGGACGATGAGCAGGGCTTCGTCAACACCTCAGCAGAGGACCGATGACTTCGCGCACTTTTGACTATGTGTTGCATCATCGCCGCTCTCCTCGACTTGTGAAGGGCATTGTACTGCAGCTCTGAGAGTCCAGCGGAGGTGGCTTTAATTTCCTGGCGCTGTCGTACCGGAGTGACGTGTCAAACGAAGTGATGGGGCAACGCCGCTGCACGCGGTCAGACACACTCACGTGAGTCAAGAAATGAGCGGCATACTTCCAGACTGGGGACTGAGCTCCGTGTCTGATACCTGTTTCCCACGGTAGCAGGCATGAGTCTGCGCAGCACAAGTTGTACAGCCACAGCAGCTGACTGCAACATGCAGCTCCCAGTCTGGTGTAAAGACGCAGGCCGAGTGCCTGTCCTGAGCATGCATGTAGGATCATGGCGCGTGGCGCTGATCGCCCGGACGGCTTCCGCGAGGTACGCTAAGCGCCTGAAACGACGAAGGGATCGTGCAGACAGTGACAATCCCAGCGGCTTCTGGAGCCGTGGGCAAGCCAGACCATGAGATAGGTCGCCCGACTTTTCCCACTTTCTGAGGTACCAGCCCGATTCGTGAAGACTTGGCCAGCAGCCATGGCAGAATTGTTCTGTGATGATGCAGTGACACTTCGTACTTTCGTACACGATAGGAGCGCACAGCGAGGGCCAACCCTCGCGGCCGCGACCACGTCCATGACCGCGATAGCCGAGGAATGAAGAGCTTGGTTCCGGCCACTCCCATCTGAACTTCTGCCATCGCGTCTATCGAGCCAGCCGCTGTTATGAAGTGCTTGCCATTGAATTTGGCGCATTCGAAAATGATATCGCGGTGATGATCCTGAGTGCGAGACCTCATTGCTGTTGGTAAAGATCAGGAAAGTCATCGTGACCTATTGACTGCCTTTCGGCGTTCGTTCCTGAGAAACACTTTCGTTGGCAGAAGGTACGCAAGTAATGTCACACCCAAGAGGGGAACGGCTACTGCAAACCAGATCCAGATCGAAAGGCCCTCGCCGACTTCTTTGAAGTTCATGCCAAAGAGTGAAGTCGCGAAAGATAGTGGAGCGTAGAAGAATGCTACGAAAGTAAGCTTGCCAATACGTTCCGTCTCAGAGGCTTGATCCCGTGCGTCTGCTATCGAAGTACTGTTCATCAACAGATTGATGGCCTCGTGGCTTCGATCATGATGTTGTTTTGCCCTTTTCAACAGGTAGTCCAGATCGTTGTGGAACGTCTCCATCATGAACTCAGCATGGGGCCTGGCATCAGCATCAGGGGATTTTGGCCACTTGCGATTCTTTGTATTCTCCAATGCCATTGCAATCTCTTCTAGTTGCAATGTATGTCGTGACAAGATTTGCTTCAGGTAGCGTAGGACTGGGAAAGCTGCGTAACTGTCATTCTGCTCATGCATGTTGAGTTTTTCGTGCATCAAGTTCAGGAACTGGTTGTGAGATGCAGCGACGAGCGAGAAGACCTCACTCAAAGCATAAGCTGGATCGTTCGCCATGAGTGCCAGTCTTAAAGATCTCCCATAATGCTGATCCAGAAGTCCGATTGATTCTGGGCATTTTCCATTTGCAAACCCTCTCCGACTTCCCACTAGCAGATGAGGCTTCAGTGCCAGCATTGGCCGATGCGATACGATTGGTGCGAAGTGTAATAGAGGTTCGCTAAATTTGTGAGTGCCGGTACGCCATGGCTTTACAGAAGCTACATCTCGATCCTCGTGGAGACTTTTGCCAGCATCGCTCCAGATTAAGACTAACATTTCGCAAGCAAGTCAGTCAAAAACGTAAGTTCTGGCGTGCTGCAGCCTACCTATCCAGCCTGACTTCAAAAGGTGGAGACAGACCGTGATTTGCTGTTCCAGAACGAATGTCTCGTTGTCCACGACGTGGCAAGGTCTTACGATACTGTCACCAACCTCGTGACTCTGGCCACTCTTGAGGCTTCTGATGTACTGTATCATGCCTGCATCCACCTTGGCACGCAAGTCTTGCACATCTTGCGTTACGCGATCTCGCGTTGCGATCGTCATACAGGAGAACTGGAAGATGTGCCAGGAGGATGAGGGCAAAACAGGTGTCGCAAATCTCCCTAGAGATCGATTTTCTTGATCATGGAAGTCGAGATGACGACTGAAGAACACTGGGTCGACCTGATACTTGCTGCCGAGAGCCTTAATCCATTGCTGGGAAGGGAAGCCTTTCAAGAAGACTAGCTGCCGAATGTTCTGCCTCGATGTCAGAGGCGGCTCATTCTGTAATTCCAGCGGTGTCTTGATGTCCCGCAGCGTGGGATGTCTATGATGGGCATCGGGGCATAAATCATAAATGGTCACGAAATTGTCCTGCCGCTGATGTAGAAAGCGTATCTTCAAGAAATGATGTAGGCTGTTGACTGTTTCTCCATCACCGGTGGGATAATTTGCGAGGTCAGAGATGAGTTGTGTATAGTCGTCGGGTGAGACTGCATGTGTCCACGTTAGTGAGGATCCATTCTTGATGGTTACACAAGCGTAGCAGGTTGAGATAGAGGTGTAGACTCACGGTCCGAGCCGCTCCGCTTGGCAGGGCTAGACATGTTCTCGGTGTCAGAGGAGTGCAACAATGAGATCCTCGCAAACATCCACGCAATGTCGTGCTATTTTGTACACGACTTTGGTGTGACACAGCATGCTCAGCTGAGCAGACTGAGGCGCGGCCTGCGAGGCCTGCGAAGCCTTGTCGATACTTGTCAGGCTGCCCTCATGCATCCCGCTTGTGTCATATGCATGACCTGTCAAGCGAAGCGCATCTCGCAGCGTGGAGCATACGTGGACGACCCAGAGAAGAAAGCAAATTGATCCTCTATCAGATAACCATTAGCTTCAGCGCGACCAGAACATCACAAGATCGTCGAAGTCCCGTTCGTTCAGAACCGAATCGCATCTTCCATCATCTGACCTCAGAGCTCTTCTGATTGCAAAGGATTCGGTTCTGAATGCTGCACAGCTTTCCAAGTTCTTCTGTGCTGCGCAGACTTGGCTCATCTTGAATAAGGCACGAGCAAGTGATGCGGCGTAGATCCTTGATGTGGAGAACATTGCGATCGCGCTGTTGAGAAATTGCCTGCTCGAAATCAGTACTAAAATACATGGCTTAGATTGTGATGGAGCGCACTCAGCTAGTGATAGATTTCCCAGCCTCAGATGATGGTCTCCAAGACGAAAAGCTGTATCTGCCGTCCGGAAATGTTTCTCTCCCAGAGTGTTTCTGTACTGCTCGTACGCACGCTGATGATAATCCAGGCTGATGCCGAAATCTCCAAGATCATGGTGTACGTTGCCTAGTCCGTACAAAATCTTCCCAGTTCTAAAATTCCGCATCAGCACAGCTCAAGTGACAGATCTCATGGACACAAACTTGAAGGTTTTAACATCATCAAAGCCGTATTCTTCCTCGCAAGCTTCTCGAATCTCACTCAACACGGATTCCGCGTCCAGTGGTTTTCCCTGCACCCAAAGAACGAGGCCCAAGTTCGGCAATGCGTAATCTAGCATTGTGGGCACAAAGTCGGGAAGCGTCCGTATGATTTCCGCCGAACGTCTAAAGCATGCCTCGGCCTCAACAAATTCTTGATTTAAACCATAAGCCAGTCCAGTTTCGTTCCATATACATGCCTCTTCGTGATCGGCGCAAGTCTGTTCGGTCCGGGTCTTGTGTTCTAAATGAAGCTCCAACCACTTTCTGTTGTACACCAACGCGCCTTCTCGGTCGCCAGTATCCGTGGCCGCTGCACCCTGGTAGTTGTAGCAACATCTTAAAATCTCTGACACTTGCGCTGCGTCTTGATCTCGATTTTGTCGACATATAATCTCTACCGTCGCGAAATATTTCTTGGATTCTTCTGGCATTCCACGCTCGTATAGGAACCTAAGACCAGTCAACAGATCTCCCAGAAGCTCACATGTTTGAGCAAAGGACAGACTTACCAACCAGCCTCGTTGATCAGCTTTGCAAACTCAAGGTATAGCTGGCCATGAGGATTCTTGTGAGACGGGCGGCTCCAAAGCTGTTGAAGGAAGGCGATATGTGGCAGGAGCGTTTCACATTGCGGCCACCTGCTGCGATCGTGCCACTGGCGGGCCTTCAGGAACGGCCAAGTCCTGGATACAGCTCGAGCGACCATAAGAAGCATATATGAAGCTGCATCTTGACCCATATGTGCGCGGACTGATTCCTTCACCAAATCATGGACAATGATAACTCGGTCTTTCTTCTCATATGTAATGCGGGAGCTTTGAATCAGGTTCAACTTTGCGTTCTGGAAGCGCAGCTCGCTGGCACGAAACTGAGGTATTGCAGCTTCCAAGAACTCTTTGTCGCACACAAGTTCTTCTGAAACTCCACCAGGTGCCAGGAACGAAAGAACTCGAAGCAGTGCGAGGTCTTCTGGACGATCGCTTGTATCGGCTCTAGACATCCACATTGTGGCAATAGTTTGCCGAAGACCTGTTGAGGTTACAGAATTAGAGCCCGCGGCTGTATCCAGGAATTCTCCAGGATTTTCATGCTCCCACATTCGCAGTAAGTCTCCATAACGAAGGTTCATAGTGCGAATATTCCCGGCCATTTGTTGTATCGCCAGAGGCAGACCACCGAGCTTTCGACAGATCGTCTCAAGAGTCGCTGCATCTTGACAGTCTGATGTTTCCGCTGTCAGGCTCAGTAGCATCATCCGCGTCTCCGCGAGCGTGAGTGGCTTAAGCTCAAGAGTACCAGACAGAGGCAAAGACCGAGCAAAAGTCGCTTCCGAGTCCAAGATACTGCTGCTGCTAGCATCTCGAGTAGTGACTAGTACTGTACCCTGGCCTTCAAACGGCCAGTACTCGGCCAAGCCAGCCAGGGACTCCACATCGTCAAAGACAATCAGCCATCGAGCTTCTGGGCTGCGAGCCGCCTTATTAGGTGCAACATATCTTGGTTCGGCGAGCCATCCTTTCACAATTGCGCGGCCCACGGCGAGATCATGACTCTCCTCCGCACGAAAAAGACCAATACTCGTGCCAATTCCGACAAACTCGCCCGCTAGCGATTCAATCTTGCTTGCTTTAAGCCAAAACACAGCATCGAAGTTGTGTTTTCGTGTCTGAACCCAGTACTGCGCCAAACTCGTCTTGCCAATACCACCCATTCCATATATCACAAATGAACGTAGCCCAGATAGGCTCAAGTCTGGAGGACTAGCTGGTCCCAAGCTCAGGAGTTTTTCATCCATGATAAGGAGATCCTCCGCCCGTCCGAAGAGTTCTTTGCTCATAGGTCGGACTGTCGTTACACTTGGGGGCAGTCTCGCCGGCGGCTTTGACATCTCTACTGGGGTCCTACGGGCCACCACTTCAAATGAGTCATCTGTGGTCCCAGTGACAGCATCCGCAGAGCCGTAGCTACCATTCCGATCATGATGAGGCGCATATCTTGATTTTCTGATATCGGCTCTGAGCACTACGAGATCTGGTTCGCTTGGACCGCACGATGTACTGTGGATTAGCTCAGTTGGAATTTCATCTTATCGCAGTCAGACAAAGAGTGACCCTGGAAGCTCTAAATCGGGAACTTACGATCTTCGAAACGTGCCGCAACTTCACTAGGTGCTTCGCGCGCGAGTTTAGTGATCATTGCCAGCGCCTTGAGCTCAGCTTCAGACTCTCGAGGTAGCAAAGCAACATGGCGATGGTCCAGCGGAGCCCCTATTGCCTCACTCGCAGTGAAAGACAGTTGCACCTGCGCTTCACCAACAATCTGGAGCTGGTCAGAGGACATTGCTGAAAGCTGGTTGGCGATAGACTCACAGTCTGTTCTCTGTGATAGCTGAACAGCATTCGAGCTTTGAACTTGACCTTGGTTTTATAGCGCTCGTACACTGATAGAACTGGTATGCTCAGACTTGAGCCCTCGAAATGCCGTCCAAGTTGATCGAGCTCAATTAGGTCGC
The DNA here is from genome assembly GCF_033473495.1 of Cercospora beticola. Lineage (NCBI taxonomy): Eukaryota > Fungi > Ascomycota > Dothideomycetes > Mycosphaerellales > Mycosphaerellaceae > Cercospora > Cercospora beticola. The sequence goes on from NC_088942.1 coordinate 2,529,445, forward strand.
TGCTTGAAATGGGTTTCCCAGAACCCAAATGGAAACAATTCATGATGCTCTCGAAAACATTATTGCTGGTACTGTTGAATGCTTTGTGGGGAGTTCCCAAGAAGATGATCCCCGATAGAGTCTTAGACACAGTAAGATAGCTGTACTGGCAATCATGCACATGTTTGAGCGCCTGTACAAGGATCAGCTCCATGCGTACATTAATAGAACGAGACAGTCTACTTGTTGAAGAACGAGGCCGCCGAGACTATGGCAGACAAAGCAGATCGGGCGCCGGTCCTGCTTCTAGATGTCAGCTCGGATCCATGTCGTTGTTTGAGTCTGCATACAGTCTGATGGTAATAAGTCTCTAAATCAGCTAGCAGTATCTCAGCATGTCGCTCTATGTATTCCACCATGCTGTTCTTAGCATAATCGGTGCCATATCGGAAACTCCATAGTTGTGCGGAACGCGTTGTCTTGTTCACGGTTTGCAGCCAAGGCCAGTCGTCCGGTCGGACCGCTCCAATGCCAGGCACCACAATTATGCTGCATACTACATCAGCTTCGAACAAGACCATCGACATCGGGGAACCGACTCTATTAGCTTCTCGCCGATATCATCTCCAAGCCGTTCCAGCATCTTGATGTACAGCTGGAGTGTAGAACCTGGCCAAATGCGAAAGTTTATGCCGGCCTTTCTCAGCGTCGTCGTTAGCAACTCGATCGAGCAATGTGCGGCAGATGATCTGTTTTGCACGAGATGTGAAAATCAAAGGATTCTCTTCGCCCAAGGGGCCGCGGAATGCGAACACTCAGCCGCGCCAGGCAGTGCGTCCTCGGCTCAGGGCATGCTGCACTGCTCGACTGCAACTGCAGGATCCTTATGTGCCATGAGCAACTAATGCGAGACTTGCAGGGAGCAATGATAAGCTCGAAACGAGCCACGATTCAGAGCGGGGTTCGCTTGCATCGCATACGGCTGGAGTACAAGAGGCAGTGATGCCTGTGGGCTTCACCTGCCCGCTATGCGGTCGTATCACGCAAGTACGGATTCGCGATTAGGTGCACCAGTCCACAGGCAAAGCACACTGCGACTGGACGATGCGCCTCCAATAGATGGTTCGTACCATCGTGGGGCACCGGGTCCACGAACTCGTCACTTTTAGTAAAGCAAGGTATGCCATCGGATTGAACTTGTTACCTTATCAACAATAAAGCCTGGAATTCGTGCTGAAAATGTTGATCCAGAACAGGCTTGTGGAATTACGGCGTCGGCGGTGAAGACGGAGATCCATATCACAAGATTGCCGCAAACAGTAGCACCAACTTCCAAGCCACAGAGCCATAGATTGGTTGCACGGTTCAGAGGCTGTGCAGCATGTGGGTGTGCGTCCTTAAAGTCTCGTTAGGAGAAGATTCGTGCGCACAGGACCTCTGTAAGCTTTGACAACAGGGACTATGTTGCTTGTCTCAGTTTGTGCAGACTTTCCAATTTATCGCGACTAGAAGAAGGCCATGAGATTTTACTCGTGAACCTGAGAGGTGGAGTAGACGCGCTCTTTCCAGGTTTCCTTCAGTAGTGGCCGCCCCTCGGGTCCCGGAGCTTTTTCTCCCGAGAAGATCTTGGACCGCAGTACAATACCTTTCGCGCCTTGCGCGGCAAGTTGAGGAGCAGAAGTATCTCGTCATGGGCCTTGCAGCCTCATCCTGCATGCTGATGGAGTAAGCTTTGGTCTGCTGAGCGTCGAAGCTATAGCACCACGAAAGAACGGCGTGTAATGTTGAGAAGGCAATCGTCGGGCATCAGCGGAGAAAACACCTCATGACGGAGTGTGCCGTAAGTCTTGGTCACACCCTGAGTTATGCCCACCAGCCCGACTGCACCGCCTCTGCCATAAAATGGTCCCGATCTCCATTATCTGCATGTGAAGCAAGACCTTCCCTTCATAAAGCTAGCTTTGCCCTCCTGCTCACCATGCCTGGTGATGTCCAGACAGAAACCTACTATGCTGATCGGGACGAAAAATTTCGCTCCGAAAAGCCATACGAGCTCAAATTCGTTCCGTCAGAGAACTTCCCTCTTACCAACATGAACTGGTCTCGATACGATGACATCAATGTCACGGATATTCGTGGCTATGAAGACCAGTATAGCCCCGTCGAGCACGGCTTCCAGCTCAGTACCATGAAAACAACGCTTGAATACGGAGATTTTGATGATCCTGTGAAAATAGAACAAGTCTATATGAAAGAGGTCGCAGATTGTCTTCGATCGAAGCTCGACGCCGCACGTGTGCTCGCATTTGATTACAACGTGAGAGCACTGACAAAAGTACTTGATGAAGGCTCATGTGGTTTTGCAGATCCGCAAAAGCCAGGCTCAATATCCGCTGTCAAGCGGTGAAGCGGCCTCGTTTGAGACTCCGGCCACCATTGTGCACATAGGTGAGGGTCAGAGCCGCATAGACGAAACGCGGCGTATTGATCGCTGCAGACTCAACGCAGTCATGGACGGCGCACATGCACAGGCACTATTGCAAAAGTGATCCGGACCTCGCAAGTTTCACCCGCTACCAATACGTGAAGTACGAGAATGCCCCTACAAACACAACACGCGCTGACATCACGAACAAGTCTTTGGAGGCCGCTTCGGGGTCCCGTCAAGAGATGGCCACTGATGCTCTGCGATTGGTCGACATATAAACCAGATCAAGACTCCATCGCTCGAGACATTGTCTATCCCGACGACGCCGTGGAGACATACGTGATCTATCACAACCCGAACCACCAGTTCTACTACGTCAGTCAGCAGACCTCCGAGGAGGTTTGGATTATGGTGCAGACAGACTCCAGCCATCCGAAAGGTATCATGGTGTTATATTGTCTTTCGACCAATACTGACACTGCAAATTGGCAGGCGTGCCTCATACAGCGTTCCCCACCGCACCGAACGTCAATGAAGAGGAACGCGAGAGCATTGAGGTGCGCGCGATCGTCTACTATGATTGAGTTCCGCTCTCCATATCGCAACAACGCCCAATCGCCGCCCAATCCTCGACGGATCGACGTGCCGTATAGACGACCTCACTGTGCTCCAAATGACAGAGTTCGAAGCCCTGAGCCAGTGCGGACGAACGCTGCGGGTCTCAGTTGCAGACAGAAGACTGTATAACCTGTTCACTTCTTGGGCTCTGATGTCTTGCTCGTGTCATGGTAGACATGTTTCCAGGCCGTCGCGTTTAAGCTAGAGCCACCTTGCAGCATCAATCCACCTTTTGGCACCTGGATCATTGAAGCGTGGGAGCGGCGCATGGGCGAAGTGGTGTCGGTGGGGGATGTGACACGACCGAGCGATTTCCAAGGCTGTCTTGTGGTTTCCATTGCCGACCTGACCTCGAGCTTTCAATACTGCGCCAAATCAATGGCTCCATGGGATGCATGATTGCTTACGATTTGGTGATGATGTGTGCGGAATTTTCTATGAGCCCAAATCTCATTCAGTTGCGGATATCGACTACGAAATCTATGCACAGCGAGACGAAGAAATATTATTCGCTTACGAGTCACAAAAGGCTCAAGACCTCCCAGCCCGCTGAAATTACCAGCACACGGACCTTGGTCTGAAAACGTGCTGGTTCGTACCAGGTCGTCTGTGCCTCAAGGAGAAAGGTTACACAGGCAGAATTTCCATTGGCTGGCATAATTCGTAGAATTGCGGAACGGCGTCGTGAGGCGCAGCCTGAGCTGGACTCTACGCAGCGTATGTGTTGTTCACATGATCAATCCTCTGTGCTAGCAGCACTTGTGCGTGACGTAGCATGTTTTTACCACAACTTATAGATCCATTCCGCAGTCCTGATACTTAGCGCTGGGGACCGGAAAATTGCCAGCGGTATTTCGTGATACTATGGCAAAGCCGTGGTCTCCGTGGCATCATGGGCACTGCTGCCTAGACTGCTGAGCACCCATTATCATGACCAACGCAAAGACGCACGATCGATGCGCAAGGTGGAAATGCGTGATCATAAACTTCTGATTGAAGGAATAAATAGAGACATCGAAACATTATGCGCAAAGCATTTGGGATTTTGCACATTCCAGAGGGCTATTCAATGGAGAGGACTACGAAAACTTGGTAACCTTTCTGTCTCGCCCCTTCGATCTTATGATTGAACTTGCTGCAGTCTGCAGAGCGTGGTCCATTGCAGCAGCCGTCGTCTCGACCACCATCGCTTCACAAATGGACCCAAATCTCGAACCCCCGGAGGTTTGCTTTGTACGAGATCGAAGATCTGGTGCAGATTCGTCCAAAAAGTGTGACGTCTGTGGCTCTTGAATCGCTCAGACCATCGGTTCTGACATTGTTCGCAAGTCGAATGTGTCAACCTGTTTGGGCCCGGTTGTCGTCGCATCTTCGGAATTTCTTGTTACTTTGTACATCGACCGGCATTTAGCAGCCAGTCGTTGTATCTGCTGCTTTTCTACCTGCATCATCAGAATGGAAAGCAGAACGATTGGCATAGCCACCGCAAAGAAAACCCAGATGCTAAGCTGCCCATTGTCGATCTCTCTCGAGTTCATCCCGAAAAATGCACAGACGAAGGAGAGGGGAATGAAGACGAACGCTAATTTGGTCAGCTTGGTGACGGTGGCTGCCTGTTCGATAGCACGCTGCGACTCGCGAAGCATCGCATTGTTCATGATGATGGTCATCCCGCCGTTGCACTGCCCGAGCATATACTCAGCGCGGGTTTTCAGATGCGCGAAGTCTTCCAGTAATGCTTTTAGAATGACAGTAGCTGTGGTTTTCTGTGTTTCGTTGACGTCCGTCCGGGGAACAGACTCAATGAACTTCTCGACGGCGGTGAGATTCTCTTTAATCCTGTCGAGGTGGCGTTCGATGATTCGCTGGTAGTGTAGCAGGTTCAGCAGGGTTGGATTCTTCTCTTCAACCATGCGCTTCGGGTCCCGGACAGAGTCAATCTTGGTTTGGAGAAGGTTCAAGACCTGAGATTCCGACGCAGCAACGTGAGAAAAGATCCCCTCGAGTGCCAGTGCTGGAATGCGTCGCGCGAGATCCGTGTCTTTCAACTGATCGCCCAAGTAAGGCAGATGCTGAGCACTCTGCACCATCGATCCCGGAGGAGCCGGAACTTCTACTCCTCGTGATTCTTCGAGTGCGATGTCAGGCCAGTATTGCACAGTGGGCATCCATTTCGTGGCCGCAAAGGAACCCTCATACCAAGGTGCCCCCCATACGGGCGTACCACAGTCTGACCAGATGACAGCTGCCAACTGTTAGCATGTGTTCTTGGGCAGGACATCTCTTACTCACCAATCCACCCATGCCCAATCTCCTTGGTGAAGATGGAAATGTCTTGCTCGAACATAGAGTGTCGTCCGTCGAGGACCGAAAATTCGCGCACAATCATATCGCCGACTTGCCATCCAGACGCGCGCTTCAAAGCTCTGAAATACTTTTTCATGCCCTGGGCTGCTTCGTCTCGCAACTTATCGACAGCTCGCTGGTCTACGAATCGTGCTCCCAGATCTCGATGGCCGATTGTGGAACTTCGTAGCCTGATGAAATGAGTCCTTTTTGATGGCAGTCCGGGCAAACTAAAGTGGTCTGGTCGCCCTACTGAAGCACGAAAGTCGAGATGCTGTAGCCAGAACTCGGGATCAATTCTGTACTTGGCCCCGATAGCATTCAGCCACGATGGTGAAGGATGCCCTTGCATGAATAATACATGGTTCTCTTCACCAGAAATCAGCTCGTCTGTGCCAATGGCTTGCATATCCTCAGCTCCTGCGAGGTTCAGAGAGGAGGACAGCCTGGCGCTGAGACGATGAAGTCTGGCATAAGGTCGTGGCTGCGACAGCGATCCACGTTCCCTGTCGGAGATTATCTCAAGGCTGTCGAAGGCAGAGCATAGATAATTTGCCAGGTTCCAATAGTGTGGTCCGGGATGTGGAGTCTTGACAGTTTCACACCGAGAGTGCGAAAGGACTCGATCTGCGTAATGCCGGTCTGCTGATATACCGACTGTGAATCGTAAGTAAAGTGACTGCACTCCGTGTATGGGTTGGTTTACCAGCAGAGCGGGAAAGCAGCGAGCGCGAGCCTTCCATTGCCGACGCTCCTTAAGCTTGGGTCATCGGATCGAGTGTTCTGGTGGTCTAAGACGTAGGGCCGATGCGAAGAACTCGGAATATAGCAGGCTGCTGTTTCGCAGGTTGCGCTGCTTGGTGCCCACAGTAGAGTTGCCTGCTGCTAGCATGGGTGTTAACTGAACGGAGGCCGCCCAGTTGCCTTGATGACCGCTTGCATGAGTCTACTGCAAGCCAACGAAGCGGGTGGCTTGCGTTGGCGGTGCATGCACTCAGGCTAAATTGGTCTTTGGGGAACCCAATCGTACCCATCCCACTGTTCACCGGTATGATACTGAGCTTGATCTGAAAGCTCCCAACTCATTTGGACCAGAACGTGACCAGTGCATCAAAATCAGCCTCACGCAGCTCACTATCTGGTTTTGCAGTCGCGTGCTTCACCTGCCGACGCAATTCCACAGCCCGCTGGAAACACTTGACGGCCGGGTCTTCGTCGTTCGTTGCAAAATAGGATTTCGAGAGCAGGAATGTCGATCTGGCTATCTCGCAGCGATATGATTCGGGATGAGCTTCCCAAACTGATAAGGCTTCATACAATAATTTCCTGGTGCCTCACTGTCAGCGTGGCTTTGCTAGGCGTGCGAGCTGCTCACCTTGCAGAAATGTGGTCTTCTCTGCGTACGCAATGTTGCGCCACCTTGTGGCAAACATCAGCAGTCCGATGATGCTTCAGCCCAATAGTTGATTGGTACTGTTGAAGAGCCCTTCTATGGTATGACTCGCTCTCCAGTCGCTGACGTCTGTCGAATTGCACGTTTCCCAACGCGTGCAAGAATCTACCTGTTCTTGATACATTGTCAGCTTCGCCCGAGGTCGTTTCTCCGCTATGCTTACTCGAACGACTCGGTGTCCATGTAGCCGAATTTATCTTCTCGGGCTCGCAAACCTGATAGCAACATTTCGTAGGCCTCATCCAGTCGATTGCCCAGCCAGTATAGTAGCCCGAGATTCACTACAGGAAACGAGGCCATATGATCCTGGAAATTCGTGAGACTTCTATAGGTCTTTATCGACTTGTTGAACAACTTCTCTGCTTGTTCGACAGAGCCTTGCATCATGTGCCCAATGCCGCACTCGTTGTATGCTAGCGCCAGTCCAATGTCTGGCTCATCGCTGGCTTGACATGCCTCTTTTTTCATTTTGAGGAACATCTGACTGTGAGTAGCACATGCCTCTTGATCATTCATTGCATTACTGGTGGCAGCTAGAGCAAAGCTAATGTCACAAAGAAGCGTAAGTACACCGTCAGTCGCACGATCGAGGTGCGTCGCTATAGTCAATGCGGCATCGAGGAATGGCTTGGCAAAGTGAGGGTGGCCGCTCTCGTACTGCCACCTGGAGTTGAAGTCAGTTCTCAGGCGTTTCAAATGAACCAGTTTCGTACTCACCATCCTGCCTGACGCAATAATTCGGCTAATTTGGGGTCGGCATTGACCTTGCCATTCTCCCCATGCGCTCCCTCGTAGTGATTCTTGAAAGCAATGACGTGCGGATAGAGCCTGGCACGCTTACCCCAAAGGGCTATCTTATGCAGTGTCTCTGGTGTCACCTCAGGCCACGAATTGTACACCATTGCGACCGCAGCTGAGCAGATTTGCTTTTGGCGCTCGACCGACATCCGTGATCTGATGGTTTCGCGCAGCAAGCGATGAACAGAAAGCATATGTCCTTCGTCATCGAGCTTGCGCCTATTCACGAGTGCGGAGCGAAGTAGTTCTGCTCTGGCCTGAAAGTAGGCAAGTTTCGTTTCCGGGTATAGTGGAAGAGTCATGATGTCCTTTGGCGAATTCAAAAAGAGCTGTTCTTCCACTCCGCCTGGGTCAAGGAACGAGATGAGATCCAGAAGAACCACCGTACTGTCTTTGAGCTCACTTCTCCACCATATAGATTTTATGGTGCCCCTCGCGGTCTCGCGCTGTGAGTCGGATGATTCTTCCAGCAACCCATGACGTTCGTTATCATTGAGATACAGGTCCAGAAAGTCGTCCATCTCAAGGTATTGCTGACGAATCACACCCGCAATCTGCGCAATGGCGAGAGGAAGTCCGCCTAGTGTTCGTGAAATCTCACAGGCCTGTTCTTCGGAACCTCTGGCTCCCATCTTAATTAGGCACTCTCCTCCTTCGGTGTCTGTAAAAGGTGCCACGTCACGACCAATCGAATGAGAATCGAAAATGGTTTTTGCGTTCACATCTCGACTTGTGACCAGAATTGAACCTTTTCCATAGACTTGCTTCAGTGGTAGTAGCACGTTAATGTCATCCGCATTGTCGAAAACGATAAGCCAGTGTGCTTTGGTCTCGTTGAGGCTTCCGCCAGCGACTTCAGTGCGCTTGATGGGATTAGCTAGCCAGTGTTTTGCTAGCTCTCGGTTGACCACAGGATAATGAACCTCGGACTTTTTGTTGAGTTCTAGCTGAAGGGGAATCTGGCTGAGATCAAATTCCAGCAGCTCCTTCTCGTCTGCTCGAATCCAAAATATGGCATCAAACCGGTCGCTCCGCGAGTGCACAAATTCGAGAGCTATCTCGGTCTTGCCCACGCCGGGCATACCGCAAAGCGCAACATATTTCGGTCTTGCAGGGTCAGAGTTTGCATTCCCCGGTAACAAAACTCGATCCAGCACTCGGAGTTCCTCGTCGCGGCCAAAGAAGTGCTCGTTTCTTTCCATACTGTTGATGCTGATGCAAGGCAGCCTCGCTTGATAGTCCGAAGCATCGAATGTCTGCAAAATTGAAGACATGTCGAAGGTGTCGGTCCCCTGACCTGGGGCGTAGTCTGGCCGTACTACCTTATTGCCATTCAGCAATGTGCCAGCATCAACAGAACTCTGCGCCCTATTCGTGACGCGGGAATTGGATCCTCGAGTGAAGACGTGAGTTGTTGGTCGCGTCTGGTCTGGCTTGGTCGAAGGAGAGCCCATGTCATCGGCCTCGGCCACTCGATTTGGAACAATGAAGTCTCGGCTCAAGGCTTTGGATGCCATGTTAGCTGATTTCGCGCAAACAGCATTCGCAGAGATACATGCCCAAAATTGCATCTTTTGCAGACACTGGTGGAAGCCTGGCCTGCATGTTCTGGCCAGCATTGCCAAGCGGTGCGCGAAGCCATTGGTGAAAGTCATCGATAGAAACGTTCTGCTCGCACAGCACATCAACCAAGTCGCCATGCTGTAAATGTACACCGAGACAAAACTCATGGGCGATGCCAAGCTGCGCAGAGCCGTGGTCAATTATCTGTCGATGTCAGCATGTTCATCATGTTGGCGTGATTCGAAACTCACGGTGATAGACCGCTGCCTGTGGAATACTTTGTCTGCTTTGCATCTGGATCCTGTCGTCTCATAAACCGAGAGAACCGCAGCGCGAATGCCACTGTCTTCAAACCGCGTCGAGAGATCTGCTATCGAATGTGAACTGGCCACAAGTCCCGCAAGAGACTGCCTTGACAGATCACTAGTGAGATGCTTGAGAATCAAGGTTAACTTGGCGTGCATCGTGGATGGTGAGTGCGGAGTTCCGAGAAATATGAGCCCTAGTGTAGCAGTCACGATGTCTTGATGTAGGTTGTGCTCTTGGTTGGCGAGTACCAGTGCCTGTCAGCAGTCAGCAGTCAGCCAGCGCCATTTGACCACTCTTCTGAACTGACTTGTTTAACTACAATGCCACCCAAGCTATGAGCTACAAAGAAGAGCGGCCTTCGAGTCTCCTGTTCCTGCATCAATATCGTGTTTCCAAGTTTCGAGAAGAAAAGAACTGACGCTGTGCTGATTTCTCTGCTTCCGGATTGCTTGAAGAAGCAGCGCACCCTGTGCGAGCAGAGCTTTCCAGGAGAAACGAGCATCCAAACGTAGACGGTGCTCGAACGTCCATGCCTGTACCCGGGCACCAGGCCTGGAAAAAGTGGATTGCCATTTTTCTGGCAGTCGCTCGCCTGTAGACCGCGTCCCACAGCCAGGAACGAAGATGAGGCTTGGTCGTCAGTGTCGTGCCCGCTTGTCCTCAGACGGCGTATAAACCTACTCGATCTCCGTGGCGTCAAAGCCCTCATCGTTGGTGAGTTTCCTCAGGTACGGCCAGTCCATGACGGGATGGTCTCGAGTGTTCCAAGGTGACACATTGAGATCCATTCATGGCCGGACATAGTCGGTGTTTGCTGTATGCGACCCTCTCGAGCTGCTGATCTGGAGCTAGTCGCGGAACAGCTCAATAAGAAGCTACAAGTTGTGTGTCTCTCGACGAGGCGTTCTGTCATATGACGCTTGGGAATGCGGCCCAAGGCTACATCCCGCCGACGAGTGAATAACATGTCGAGGTGCGTGAGGGTTGGTTCAGCTGATCAGCCCGGACCAAGGGGACAGTAGCGCAGCCTTGTCTGGTGAGAAGTGTTTGCCTCGGCGGCACCCAGTAGCCAGCTGGAGAACAACAAGGCGGACCAAGTAATCGGGAAGAATCGCGCGGCTGTGACTTGTACATAGGCTGTACACGCCGCGGATTGTGCTGATGACGAGGGCTCGGGCGACAGCACATGCGACCGGCGAACACGTCAGGCTTGGCACAATACGTACCCGGACGCCAACCACGCGTGGGCAGGCAGGCACTACTCTCGATACATGCGTACCTCACCCTTCCTATCTCGCCCATGGCTGCTGTAGTCAGCCAAATTGATTTCCTCGGCCAACATGACTGTAGCGTACGCGGCAAGCCATACTCCCTGCGATATGATCCACCTGGCGACTTTCCGAGGACAAATTTCATATCTGTCTCCGAGGATGTATCGTTGACTGATGTGCGCGGGCGTGAGAGCGAATTTCATGTTCACAAACAAGGCTTCGGCGTACTATATTTGAATCCCATGATGGCGTACGAAGACTACGAAGACAAGCACAAGGTAGAGACATTCTACTTTAAACAGGTTGCAGAGGGCGTTCGAGAGTTGCTCGGTGCCTCAAGAGTGCAGATCTTCGAGCATGTGGTAAGCCGCTCCAGCTTGTTTCTCCTACGCGTTGTTTGACACTGGACGAAATGTAGCTTCGCAAGCGGCACGCAGAATTCCCTATCGCTACTGGTGAGCCATACAAGTACGATCAGCCCACCACTCGGGCACACATAGGTACATTCGGACTTACTTGTTCTACATGCCAGAGCTGATGCCAGTAGATATGACGCCTGCCTGGGCGACGGCCATGGCCGAACACATGAACGAGCGCAGCGGAAACGCACTTCCCTCGACAAGGTTCCAGTTCATCAAGTATGTGCCCTTCTTGCCGCGCCCGCATCACACTAACGGCCGCGTCAAGCATCTGGAAACCACTACGAGGGCCAATCAAAGATTGGCCGCTGGCTCTGTGCGACGCAAGTAGCCTGGACCAATCGGACATTGAAGCAATGGACGTCGTGCATAGCGCGACCGTGATTGAAACCTATCTCGTGCGACCCAACAAACACCAAAGATGGTACTACCTGAGCGATCAGACGGAAGATGAAGCGTGGGTATTCTTACAAGCAGACTCGGGAGTAGACAAGCACCTGGGTATATACACGACCAAACCCCGGGTAACCGACAGAGAGATGCTAAAAGATTCGCTAGGCGCGCCTCACAGTTCATTTCGACATCCTGACCACGAGCAGAGTCTGTTCCCGCGAGAGAGTATCGAGGTCCGCGCGATTGCCTTCTACCATGACACCTAGCCAAAGCACCACATCATAGCGAAGCGAAATTATCCAGCATTATTCCTAAATCCAGTGTACCAGGCCTGCAGCGCGGAAACTGGCCCCATCATTCCCCAGGCTGCCAGGAATGTCGTCAACTTGTCTTGCGCAATCATTGGATGTCCGCTGGATTGTCATCTTTCGATCCCATATGGTATTCGGAACGTCCCTATCCTCGTATCAGCCGACTCGCTCTTCCGACCGGCTTCCCAAAGATGAGCCCACATCAGACTACTGCTTTGCGGTATCGTAGACAATTTTGAGCGGAGCATTGCCGGCGCTGCCATCGACGATCATCCTGCAGCCTTTGCGCGCGCCGTATGTGATGACATGCTCCGACAACTTCGCGTTCTTGTCCGCAGGCCATACTGCGCGCCATGGCTGGTCTTGCTGTACGCTATGCGTGGAGGGTTGGGTCTGGGCTGGCATGGCAGCGAGTGGGTGATCTGGCAGGATGGTCGGATTTGACGACTCGAAATACTGTGCGCGTAATAAGCCGAATTCGCTGCAGCTTAGCCGTGGCAGCGTTGCACTCGTGATCATCAAAGCACAAGAAACTGTCGGTGTACGACCTATGGCAGACATGGCCCGGTGTGCCGAGCGCGTCCGGGAGCCGCAACGCGACTGGGGAGAAATTATGGCCTGATTCAGGGCCGCCCACAGTCATTTCACGAGGCGGTTAGGGAGGCCGCGGAGGTGGCTGGCATGGCCATGTCGGCTGGAAATGAGAAAGCGAGACCGGAATGAGACACGTTCGCCCGCCGCTCGGTTCGTCCTGATGACAAACGGTGTAACATGACCATTGAGCACAGTCGTTACTGCGCGACGCCTCGATGCCACGTCTGCATGCCGTGTCGTGCCGTGTCGTGTCGAGGTCACACGAACCGTGGAGGCGCAGCACAAACACGGAAGACAGAGACAAGATATACGCCCTGACGCCGTCGGCGTTCGGACCGGCCCGGTATTTGACCGCTCGTCTGTGGCTTCAGGTCTGCATGTGCGTCAAATCTGCAACACGTTACAACATCATCGTGTCTGGTCTCATTGCACTGTCTACCATGAGACCTTGATGTTTGACAAAAGCCATATATTGGGAAAGCCATGGCAATCTGATGTACGACTTTCGTCGGGGTACGCTTTACGCTTACTACTTACGAAGGTTTGCACTACTCGCCTTGTGCAGGCTGTGCGAAAGAAACTTAGCACATGCACATCGGCCGGTTTTGTAGTCCAAATCGCATCGTACCTCTGCAAGATCTTTGGATGAAGAAAAAGTACAGCAAGGCTAGCCTTTGTCGACGACAACGCCGCCGCGAACGAGTCGTTGCGATGCTGAGGTTCCACAAGGTGCACATCGCCGATGATTAGCATACTACTCCAACTAAAGACATCAAAGCTATACGATTATTCGATACAGTAGCGCGGCAGTATGAATATCTTCCTACCCACGTGAAGACGCTACACATGCAGTGTCAGGAATCTATCTCGAATTTGATGAGCAGAACTAACCTGAAGGAGGTCAAGACTTCTTAGGCGTTGTGCAGACATACTTGACGACTGACATTTCTTGCCGCCGTATTCGCACCGATGGCATTCACGACTTCGTTTTACTCGATGGATATCGGCCTGACTGGCCGCAATCTGAGTAATTGGTTCGCAGTACTATTGGTGTGATGGTAGTCACACTAATCTTGACGCTTGTCGATGTGATAGTGTGGCTAGTTGTACAGTATGGACGCGGCCGTACTGCCGTCAGAAAGTTGGCACTTGCTTGAGTATCTCGCGAGCCTGGGTCGAATACACAGAGTGTCACACGCGCTGCGCATCAATATTGCATAAGCTGATACCTCTTCGTGACAAATATCATCTAGACCAGAACACCACCATCTCGTCAAAATCACTGTCATCGGCTGTTGTTCCCTTAACGCCGCGCTGATCCTGAGCACTCTTCAGCAAGTCAGCTGCAATTCTGAGTTTCACAGACTGATCTTCTCCAACGGGAACCAATTTTGCTTTCCAATGCAAGACACGTGCTCGCTCTGCCTTGTAATGCTGCTTCTGCGTCTGATATATCTTATGTGCGTCCTCCAGATACTTCCTGGAAAAATATATGTTAGCGAAACGGGACATCACTAGAGGCGGGAAACCGGAAATACTGACTTTGCTTCATCGAGGTGACCTGTGCGATATTTGTGCTGTGCTACTTTGAAGCACATGTCGGCAGTGCGGTGATGGGTAGGGCCGACAGTCTCTTTGTAGTGTATCATGGCCCGCATGTGGTAGGAAAGACTTCTTTCCGTCTCATCCAAGGCGAGGTAGATATTCCCCAACGCATGCAGCAGCCTTCCGGTGCTATTTGCAATCAGTACTTCTTTATCGTTTCGCAATCGCTACTGTATGTACTTACAGCATTGATGACCGATCGTCCGGACCTAGTCTCTCCTCTCGCTCCTGCAGAGCCTGTAGCGCCTTGTCCCGGGCTCCGGCCGCATCTCCCAACTCGAGCAACGCGAGAGCCAGATTCGCGACAGCCAGAGTCCGTAAATTCATCACCATTTCCGGCAAAGGAATCGACTCGCACAGGGCGAGAGCCACTTCACTGCAACTCTTGGACTCTTTGTACTCCAGCTTGAAGGCATGGGCCACAGCTAATTCCAAATAAGCTATCGCCAGCCGTGGATCAGTTTGACAGTCGTCGTCTCCTAACTGCTCAATCATGAGTTCTTTGTACTTTACGTAGTTGTCGTACACTGTCTTGACATCGCAAATGTCTGCGGCAGACGTGCCAAGGTTTCTATAGGTCTCGGCGAGGAGGAAGGAGGTGTCGTCAGGACCATGTTCCAGTGCGCGTGAGGTATTGGTATGGCCGAGACTATTGAACAAGTCTGGTAGCTGTCGTGGATACGTCTGCTGTTTGCCATCTGTGTAGGCTTGGTCATGAGCGATGATCTTCTCAAGATGATTGCGAGCAACCCTGAAGCAATCCATCGCGTACAGTGATTGACCGCGCTCCTGCAAGTACCTGCAAGTGCCACCGTCAGCGGAGATACAACGTGAAGTCTCACATCTACTCACCAGCCGACCTCATTCAAGAGGGAAGCGAACTGTGTGTTCAACGCCAGTTCGTCTCTCACTTCATCTGACTGCTTGGAAAATCTGTCCTTGAGTCGAAGAGCATGTTGGCTGAGCTTCTCACACTGTTCCCATCTGCGATTATCCTGCCTAATGGCATCTGCACCTGCCACTGGCCAGAGTTTCGATAGAACTCGTACAGCAAAATGGAAGATTGGTACAATGTCAAATGAGCTGATCCTGAACAGAGCAGCATCTTGGACCAGAATGTTCACCGACAATGTCCTAGTCCTGCGATTGTGCATGGCAAGTGACTTTCCTGTCAGCTCTTCTCTGGCTTGCTCGTATTCAAAAGCAGTGTTCGGAAAATTGGCCGATGTGATCACCCCCAAGATAGGCTCGATGATATGTTCCTCCGAGATGTCAGAATCTATCAACGACAAGAAGATCAAGAGCCTACGACCCATCTTCGAAAGTTGCTCGAAAGCAAAGACAGTCGCTACTGTATGCTGGTAAGTCGACGTAGTAGCTCGAGCGTGCGAAAAGCCGTCGCTGCCTTCTGAAGGATCGTAGACGGCCAGAAATTGATCAAAGCTCAAGTCCCCTTTGAGAATAACGCCTGACATTTGTGTGAGGGCCAAAGGATATCCCCGCAATGCTCTGGCGACTCTGCTGGCCGGACCGGGTTGGTCTTCCCGCTTTGTCAATTTCATCATCAGACGGGCCCCTTCCTCGGTGCTGAAGGGCTTGAGATCGAGCCCGTCAGCAACTCCATACGCGCTCGTCTTCGCTTTGATATCTCGAGAAGTGACAAGCACCGACCCAACACTGCCGACAGGAGGCCAAAAGTCGTAAAGGACTTCTGGTACATCGGCATTGTCAAAAATCAGTAACCAGTTTGCTGTGTTTTCGATCAGCCTGTCATTCTGGTCACTGAAGCGCCTGGGACGATTCAGCCACCCTTTGACAAGTTCACGCGTAACAGCAAGATCCTTAGCATCGAGAGAGCCCTCTTCCACTAGACCCAACGCGACGGCAACCTTATTGAAGTCATTTGCAAGCTTCGCATGGTTCTCTGCTCGCATCCATAGGATAGCATCGAACCTTTCGGTGTGCGTAAGAGCAAATTCAGCGGCTGTCTGTGTTTTTCCTATTCCTCCCGGACCACATATGGCATAGGTTTTGAGACCTAGATCATGCTCAGGAAGTCCTGACGGCAAGAGATGATCTCGTATTTCTCGTAGTACGTCTTGTCTCCCGAGGAAGTGAAAATTGCGCTCATAGGGGACGTAATAGAAGGGTATTCGAGGAGACCAGGGATCCAATGAGACACCGTCGACGGCGGGTGAATTAATAGTGCTTTGTAATGCTAAAGGCGAAAACACTTGTGGGTGCATTGGAGCGCTAAGGCTTCGTGCTAGTGATCGTCAGCGCCAATGGCGCGGGCTCAACATGCGTGGAATGAGTCACCTGAGGAATGCCTCTGCCTCGAAGACCGGCTCCGAGTGCCCTTGCGCGACGATGAGCTGCTTGAGGCGACGATACTCGCTGATAGAAATTCTGCTGCAGGGTTGTGAGATCAGTAATTTCGAACCCATGAGGCGTACGAACCCGTCGTCTTTTGCGCTTGTATCCAATCCGCACGAAGTATGATGGCCTCCTCGCAGAAATCGTTGATGTTTTCGTAGACAGGACTATTGATATCGATCTCGTAAAGGCCGAAGTGATCCGTGTGTGAGTCGAGTAGCCTTTCACGTCCCGCATTTGTGGTCCCTGCCGCACGGCCTACAATCTTAGTGTTTGTTAGCGTATCGCATTTGCTTCGTACATTGGAAAAGCAGCAAGTACCAGTGCTTTTGATCTGCTAAATGGCAGCGACTTGGACCCTAGTTTCGCCTCCTGTGTCTCGTTTATAGACAGTATTGGTAACGCTGAGGCGGCGTCTTCAAACTTGACACACAAGGTACTTAGCTTTTCCAGGTCTTCTTCTGCATAGCTAATCCTGCGTGAAAAAGCCCTTCGCTGTCGTAACAGAGGAAGAGCTCTGGCCCATACAGGGGAACTCGCAGATCTTCCATGTGGTGTCCCGAGAAAGACTATTGCGGCTATCGCATTGCCCAACTGCCGTACATGGCTGAAATGCTTGGAAATCGACCGAAATGCCTAACGACGGTGAGGTGTGTCCGGTAATGTAGGGACTCGGGTAGACGAACTTGCTTGACTATGACACCCCCGAGGCTGTGCGCGATAAGCACCACTGGTGGGAGTTGTCCCTGATGGATTAGTTTATCTTAGCCAAACATGCGGCTACACATACGTACTTCAAAAGTGGTTTGCAAGCTCACGAGCGAAAGCACAAGCTCCTCCCCTAGGTCCAGAAGGGATTGCGGTGTAGCGGACAGCCCGCTCCGCACTTCATAATCGAAGGAGTAGATAGCAGTCTTTGACGCTGAGCCTTTTGGTAAGTTGCGAATCCAAATGCCCCACGAGGAACCTGATGCCCCAAAAGGCCCTGGAACGATGATGATACTGCAGATAGTCAGCCCCGACGCAGAGCGGCATCGCGTGAATTAATACTCACACGGCGTTTGCGTCTTCGCGCGCCTGAATGGTCTGTAATTTGGAGCCTTGTCGCTCGCGCGGGACAGAAACGCTCTGTGATATGGATGAGCTCGTGCTTGTAGGCATGTCCGTAGCCTCCTAGCGGTCGGTACCCGGCTCATAAGGACGACGGCGAGTAATGATCGGGCTTCATGCTGCAGTGCTTGTAGGAAAGCAGGATGCTTCACATTTACGAGACGAGACAACTGTATACAATACTTTGCGGGCGAGATGGAGGCTGTGTCAGGCCGCGAGGGCAAGCTGGAACCGCTCACATTGCGCCCCTCATCTTCCAACCGCGACTTTTGGCAAAGTCGGCCACCACTCCTGTCATCCCAATCACTTTGCGCCACGACACGCAGCTCTCTGCACGTTTCCCTCACGCTGATCTGGTGCCAACACCCCCAATTAGGGCCCAAATTGCCTGCTGACATGGCTTTGAAGAATGCCGCAGCTTATCACGATACATAAATCCATGAGGCGCAGTGCAGAGTCATTGTCAGCGATGCCACCGGTCAACATGGCAAACAGCCCTGCCCAGTGGGAGGCCGCCAACCACACCATTTTTGACTCACCTTACGCGACGTGCCCATGGCGCATCATGCCTACACGACACTGAAGGCTATGGCATATATGCACTGTTGGTGCGCAATGCTCATCTCGTGCATATCTGAGCTTTGCATGAGAACTACTGCATCCCAGCCTTCGAAGCTGCATTTGTGGAGGCGCAGACGGCCGAGGCTGCATGCAATCTCACACAACGAGCAGATATAGGATGCTCCCAGGTCATGCTGATGGATCACACCGAGCATTCCGATTTCTCATTCTGAGAGATGCAACAAGATGCAGGGCGCAAATCTCGACGAACTCACGAATATGCCTGACCATTCGCGAGCACAGACGAACACGAGCTTCCCAGAGGAAGATGTGGCCCCTCGTAGGTCTATTGCCCTGTTCATGTGACGCTGTCTTTCTCACATTTGCAAGGGACTCCCGAAGAGTATGCGAAATGCGTTGCTGCTTTCGCGCTTCTGAGGGGCTTGTATCACGGAGAGGACTACCAACATCTTGGGGATTTCATGATGCGACCTATCGGTCCCAGGCTTCATCGGCCCACAAGCGTCAATGACGAAAACCCAGCTCTGCTGAGGCCACCGATCATCTATCGATGGTCGCCCAATACCGAGCTACGCCGCAAGCACGTAAAAACCGTCGCAGAAGTCTCGCAAGAGGTTGATGACTTGGTGGGAAAGCATGGGTCGATGCTGTTTCTGTCCGGTCTCCAGAAGCCAGACTGGATCAATGCAATCGGAGCAGGACTTGACCTTGATCCCAGGTTTTTCCATGACCATCTCCACATCAAACCACCAATAGGCGCAAGGACTCTCTTCTCGATGCCTGCTCTGCCCTCCGCGAACGACAGTATCGTGCGACTGCGATACTTCACGATTGGTGAGCACACTGCTCTTCCTAGCGGCACAAAATTATCCAGGCTCCGCTCAATGGGCTCAAAGGCCATGGAGCAGTATCGGAGGGCTCTGAATAGCGAGCACAACTCGAAGCAAGGGGACTCTATTGTTCGCCTGCACTATGTCCATTCTCTGGAATATTTTTCGATCATGCAACAGATGACGATCGCTGTTCACAGCACCGGAAATGGCTTCAAAGGTGAGTTAAGAGCAGCGCGAGTCTCAATCACATAGAGGATGACCGAAGCGAAGGGGTTGCATGGATCGACAGTGGCCACGATCTCGATCAAGGTCCGGATGGACCGTGGAGTAACTCCGCCCATAGTTGGAGACCACGCTTCCTACCCACTGCATTGCACGCTCCTCGAATCGCACTGGAATGGCAACATTGTGCGACTCTGCCACAATCTACCGGGCTATTGATGCAGACTGCATCGCACCTTTGTGAGAACTATGGACGCTCGTTAGATGACGAGATTTTGTGTCAGGATGCGTTTTACGCCATCTCAGACTTGCTCCAATATGCCGCCGCATCAATCTGTCAATACTTAAACTTGCTGGATTACACAGTTCGCAATGCAACCATACATGCTACATCCAAGGCTGGTAATTTCGACGTCTCGGACTTGGCATACCACCGGCAATCGCTCGACGATGTTATATCTGTGCTCAAGGAGAATCTTCGCGCTGTTCAAGCGCGAGGCCACCCTGCTTGGCCTCAAGCTGCAGTAGGAGAACGTCTAAATGAAGCGGACAGAATCGCAGCATCTCTACTTGTCGACTACCAGGAACTGCTTTCTCGTGCTCAGACTCTTGCCGAGCGATGCAGTAGCGACATGCGAAATATCATGCACCAAGCAGCGATTGCGGAATCGCAGCGTTCATTCGTACAGGCCGAGAAAGTGGGACAGTTGACGTGGCTTGCTTTTCTGTTTGTCCCTCTAACTTTCACCACATCGTTCCTGGGTATGAATCTCGAGGTATTCGGTCAAGGGACGATTCCGTTCTGGGTATGGTTCACCATCACGCCACCTTTGGTAATGTTTGCCTTCTTCATGCCGCGACTGGCCCGTCAGGATTGGAAAGGTAACAAAACTGCGCGACCGGCTGCCAAGCCTGATCCCCATCCAGGGAGCCAGGAGGCACAGCAGATGCGACATTCGGTATGACTGTTCACATGTATTTTACGAACGACATTCACCTGTTTGATCCATGTCCTGTAGCACAGAAGTTTGACCGTCCATACTTTGACTTCTTGATGATGAGCAGGTTATGCCCGGGACCTTCTTTGTATTGAATCACGAATCGAAAAATTGACACCTCATGCGACATGACTCCGGATAAGGCGCTAGCGTAGCAACGAGCGGTCTCACGTGTTGCATTCGCATTTGTCGGAATTCAAACCAGAGCGAGTCAATGCGCTATGCTGAGATTTTGTCACAGAAGGCAGCAAATGTGGCAGCACAGAGATGTTCAATAACTGATCATCAGATGAATGCACGACTTTACGATTTCTTTTGCCTTCTGCGGTTTACTATATTACCCATCTTCTCCACCATGACGCTGAAGTCACCCCTTCCTCAACGCTTGACTGCTGCATCAGCTTTTCTCGCTCAATGAGATGTATCTCCGAAAGGTCCATAGCAGACAACGATATTGGCCGATCTCGGAATACGAACAGGGCGAGCAGCCACAGTCCTATGGGTTGGTTAGCAACGTGCAACTCCGCAGACACGTAGACACAGTACTCACCAATGAATATCGCAATGTCGATGTAGTATGTCAAAAAGCTGGAGACGCTCCACTTCCCAGGAAAGAAGACGCTATAACCCGAAGTGAGAATGACGACGATCAGTGCGAAAAGTGTCGTCCACGCCACATATGGCTGGAGCGGACTCTTGTAAGGCAAGCCTGTCAATTGAATCAGCATCATTCAGGTAAGAGCAATTTCGACTCTTCACTTACGATCACGACTGATGCCTTGAAGTCGCATACCGTGAAAGAATTGCAAATACGTAACACAAATCACCAACCATCCCACAAGGCCAGCAATCGTTGTAATGTTGACGAACCATCCGAAGACAACACTGCTACTGCTTCCGAGCGCCAAGTAGACTAGTGGTGTAAAGACCAAACTCGCGGCAACAGACAAGTATGGTGTTCCATATCGGTTCGTCCTCAAAAACCATTTTGGAGCCTGTCCCTCCTCGGCAAGCCCATAAAGTGTCCTAGACGCAAGGAACACACAAGCACTTCCACAGCTGAACGCACTGGTGCAAACAACAGCGTTGATGATGCTTGGTAGTACCTCGATCCCAGCACGCTGGAAGGCAATAACAAAAGGGCTCTGCTCTGCAGTCCCCGTCGACATCCCCAGATTCGGATCACTGGACGGCACCAAAAGCCCCACGACAAAAATCGACAAGACGTAGAATATCATCACTCGCCAGAAAGTCATGCGGACAGCATTCGGAATGACCTCTCTCGGATTCCTAGTCTCGGCACCTGCGAGAGCAATGACTTGTACGTTGGCGTAGCTGTACGCAGCGCTGATGAGCGTCGACCAGAATCCGAGAAACTTGCCTGTATTGCCAGAGACAAGATGTTCGTTGAACGGGCCAGGAGACTTCCAATATCTGAAGCCTATGCGATCGTGATTTGGTCCACCTCCAAGATCGACGACCATGCCGGCGATGATGAGACTGATGATGAGGGAGATTTTAAGGACGGCGAAGAAGACTTCGCTCTCGCCATAGACTTTCACAGGACTGAAGTTGAGTGCCATAGTAACAACAATGGAGACTGTAAACCAGACTGCGGGATTGATTGACGTGTTCCAGAAATTGATGACTGATGAAGCATGTCAGCACTGGAACTGCCAGCACTATCTTCACACTACAGCCCAGACACACCCGTTGCAGCTGCAGAGATCTCAGCAGGCGCTGTGATGGCCATTGTATACCAGAAGTTCTGTCTCATATGTCAGCACATTGTTTCTCGTTGCCGTCTCGAGATTCCCACCCATCCTGTCGCGGTTCCAAGCGCTGGCTGGACAAATTTGGTGGCATGTCTGACGAAGCCGCCGGTGACTGGCACGAAAGATGAAATCTCTCCCGTCATGAGCGCCACTGCCCATGTGATGAGGCCCATGACGATGTATCCGAATAGTGCACCAACAGGTCCACCAGTGGCGATTGCTTGTCCTGAGGCGAGGAAGAGGCCTGTTCCCTTACGAGATAATCAGTGAAGAGGTTGAAGGGGATGACTGGTGCTGAGATACAATCATGCCAGCAATCGCTATCATGTTGATGTGCCGTCGCTGTAAATCTCTTCGAACACCATTGTGCTCGTCAGAGGCTTGAGGATTGCTTGCTTCTCCCCTTCCGGTTTCAGCAGCATCAAGCTCGACGCTCAAGGATGGTATTTTGGCGTCCAACATGTTGGGGTCGGGATGCATGCTCAAGAAAGAGTGTCTTGAAAGGCTGCTGGGCTCAGGAAGTATGGGGTTCGATCATCTGAACTATCCGTGAAGGAGGATCTTGAATAGTTAGCATATGAGAGCAATGCTTGGTTGCAGATCCATAATTGGTCAAGCCTTTATCATCGTATGCTTGTTGGCAGCAGTTCGCCGGAGGATTCGGCTTCCTGCAAGCTTCACGAAGCTTCGTACTCAGTTGGCCGCTTGGCCGAGCCGGCTGCGATAGGCGGCAAAGGCCTACTCCAACTCTGCATCTAAAGTTGCCTGAGACTTATGTGATGACTGACGCCTCGGGAACAAGGCCATGTCAATGGAAGATTCGTTCGAGCTGTTTGACCTCAAAGTCGAGGTCATCTGCCCTCCAGACGCGAAGATCTATTGCGGTGCGAAAGAAGGCGATCACTTTTACTTGCGTGGGGAGATGCTACATCTACCAGAAGGCCAAGGATTCAGTATCTATAGCTTGTGTAAGTTTGCGTTCAAAATCATAGGTCGAACCCAGCTCAGTACCGCTACAGCAGCCGTGTTGCCGCTTCTGGCAGCCAAGCAGAGACAGACGCATGCCAATGATTGGGTAGGTGGATATCTGTGCCGATCACCTAGTATTGCTAAGCATGGCTCCAGATGTCGACCCATGCTCTTGTTGCTTGTCCGGATCCGTATTGTCCTTCGCAGTTGAAGATTACCAGAGTTGGTAAGCGGCAGTTCAAGCATAGCGAGACGACCGCCGTGCCACTTGGTATGTGAGTGACATGGCCGACATGAGTCAAATGAGCGATAGTGGAGTACAATGATGCGTTGCGTAGAGACACGATGAGCTTGTGGACATGTGTGTTTTTGGAGAGAGACTCAGAGTGTGAGTGGTCGTGTGAAGTCAATGTGTCAGACCGCGCGACAGTATGAAAATCGAAAAAATCTTCATGTGGTGTTCTTGAACTTGTTGCAAAGAAGACGACATGTGTGAGGGGTTGTTCTAGGTAGAATGTCAGAGAGAAATGGTATGCGAAATTGGAGGAAAGTGTGGTATTGTATCCCAGCGCCAGGAAAGGTCCACCGTATTTCTTACTTCAATTTGCCTCTTCAGCAACCTCACCTGCTCAACGACACCGGCCAAGCTCGGCCAAGCTTATCGCCGGCCGTGTGCAGTAGTCAGTGGACATGCAGTCCCATTGGTCTCGGGCGGAAGCTGATACATGCAGCTACAGATCGATGGACTTCGCTGTCCTCGACTGCATACCTGGAACTGAGGCTCGTAGCTCGCCATTACCACGACTGCTCTGAACAGACCTGTGAGAGGCAAGGCTGACAGTTGATCAAGGCAAGAAAAGATGTCTTCCTCATCGGAGCCCGACGTCAAGATGGCACATGTCAATCTCATGACAGACACAATTGTAGCCAACATTCCTGAGGATGGTCTTCGCGCAGTATTGAGATCAATGCTGGCCGTTGATCCTGCAATTACGAAGGCATTCGAGGATAGAGCCCGAATTTACTTGACAAAGCAAGCCAAGTCTCCCGGCCAGGAGATCTTTATGAATGATGGGGAGAAAATCAGGCTCACGTCAGGCTTCCATGAACAGCAAGGCAGGATTCGAGCGATGCTGGGATGCGGGCTGTGCTTCGAGAGCATACCATTACTGGAGCACATTGTTGAGCAAGCATCGGATCCGGCGATATTATCCAGTCAGAATGGGATCCTGGGTCGAGCGTTGGCGAGTATTGATGGAGACATCATCCAAGCATTGACGGCTGTTCAGAAACTGCTGCTTGTTGCTTCAGGTTCGAGGCGGTTGAATGAGACTGAGATTGTACCAATTTCTCGACTCCACCAAGCATTGGTACACGGCCAGAAGCGGCTGTCACCAAACGATGATTATCCTTTTGCACGGAGTTTGTTGGCCCTGCAGCTCTCACAACTACTGCCCGGGACCTCAGAACAGGACGCTCTAGCCTCTGACTCGGTGCGTATCACTATATCGCCGCTCTCTGAAGCCATTGAGACCTTCACAGTCAACGGACGTGCCCTGCCACGCCTCTTCTCCGGTCTTTGGCAGCTCTCAAGTCCCTCCTGGGGCATCGCCACACTTAGCCAGATCAACGCGCAATTCCACGAATACTCTTCCCTTGGATTCACAGCCTACGATATGGCAGATCACTACGGCGATGCTGAGATCCTCTTTGGCCGCTTCCGCTCCACATGTACAAATCCCAACGCCCTCTTCGGAGCAACCAAATACTGCGTCTTCACTCCCATTGAAGTTACAGCAGAGGTGATCTCCGCTAACATCATCGAGCGTTGTCACCGGATGCAAGCGTCTCACATCGACTTGCTCCAATTCCATTGGCAAGATTATAGCGACCCCAATTACATCCTTGCGCTGCAGTACCTTCAATCAGATTCTCGAATACATGCTCTGGGTCTCTGCAATTTCGACACTAAACATATGCTTAACGCCATCAACTCCGGGATCAGAATACATACCAATCAAGTGCAATTCTCTTTGATCGATTCGCGGCCCTTGCATTCTATGGTGCCCGCTTGCAAAGCTCACGACGTCAAACTCCTCACCTACGGGTCTTTGCTCGGCGGCTTCCTCTCTTCAAAATGGCTCGACAAACCAGAACCTCTCGACAACTTCTCGCAAAGTATCACGCCAAGTCAGAGAAAGTACTATGAGATGATTGTGAATTGGGGAGGATGGGAGTTGTTCCAAGAGCTACTGCACGTTTTGCAAGACGTCGGCACGAAACACGATAGGAGTGTGAGTTGTGTAGCGATGAGATGGGTGCTAGATGTAGCGGACGAAGTGGTCGGTGCGGTGATCGTGGGGACGAGATGGGGTGTCAGTGGACATGCGGAGGAGAATCTGAAGGTCTATGGGTGGAGACTGGAAGGAGAGGATATGAACAAGATTGAAAGTGTTCTCAGCAGGAGTCGAAGAGCAAAGATGGTAGAGCTTTTGGGTGATTGTGGAGGCGAGTATAGATGAACAGTTCATGTGCAGGAGCACGAACACAGATGCGCTCCTGTCGGATCGTCGTCAGACTTGACACTTGGTTCCTGAGCTTGGGGAAGAGTGGATTTTGTGAACAGAAGCGTAGTATTGACTTTTCTACCTATGCAATGCGACGATGATTGCAATCGGATCGACCACTTCTGTCCACCGTTTCCGAGCCTCCACTTGATATACAGGGTACTGAGTTGATCTAAAGGAAGTTGAGGATGTCCCAGTTGACAGAGGCCTCACGATCAGTCTCGAGTCCATTGTTGCCACACTGCATGGTGTTTTGAGCATCGAGCTTAGCCTTCCTGTATCCTTGGGTGGAAACAAATTCGCCGTGAGTGTATCGCGAGATCGAAGTAAGGATGATGTCAGCGACATCCTTGTTGCCAATGTAGACCTTCTCGTTGCTTGCGGAGCCCAGAGAGACGCGGAAAGTGCAAGTTCCAGATGATACGATGTTGGTTGGAGAGCTGGTGACCTCCCACTTGTTGCCATCGTTGGCAACGTTTTCGGCGAGTCTCTGGCAGTCGGACACCTTTGGAAGGTTCCAGCCGAGCTGGGTGCGCTCGTCGTAGCGGTCGTAGAATGGGGAGGCGCCGCAGAAGTCTTGGGAGTTCTGTCTGGCCTGGACAGCTGCGCCGACAACAGGAGCTGGAGCTGCGTTGGCGGCAGCGGCCAGGAGGCCAGCGAAGATGGTGGTGGAGAATTGCATTTTGATGAAAAGACTTGTTGTAAAGGAGGATGTGGTTTGGCTTCAATTATTGGGTTTGTTGTTGTGGTTGTAACGAGCGTCGGATGGAAGGAGTGTTGTGGTTGATGGAGACTTTGTTAGATGGGGTTGTGATATGCCTCTTATATCCTCTGCTGGTCGTTGTACTTCATCCTCTGGTCGAGACTTCTGGTCGTATTGTCCGTGCACATACTGGACCCAAATATGGTACACACCTTGCATCACTCTTCCGCTGTCACATCCTGAGACATTGTGAGCAGAGTGGCTTCTATACAGCCAAAGGGCTTTTGTCGGCTACTCTTGGCCACACTCTACCGAGTCAGGGATCCTGTTGATGTGAAGTCCAGAAAATCGTGCGCCTAGTTCTCCTGTAATTGAAGGAGCTTTCCATCTATGCATTTCCATGTATTTCATCGAGCGACCGTCTCCTCCGTGAAGCTCGTTTCATCTGCCATACCAGGACAGACAACATGCTACACCATGTTTGCCGATGTATCCTTCCCTAATCTGTTGCACTGCGATCCGGCGTGTCCTTCGCGAGCGAGACGTAGTTCAACTATGAGATTGCAGTTCCTGCTCCATCACTGTCGATCTCTCCCAGTCATTTCCCTCACCTTAAGTGCATCACGATAGCCAGGGGGACTCTGTAGCCTGACTTTGACGATTGTGGAAGACCGAAGACGAATTGCAGCCGGTTCTTTCATCTTCCTTGCCAGGGGATGGCTGTACCAAGTCTTGTTCTCGGAGCCAAGAGTCAATGTACTCATCTCGGCCTTACGATATCGTTTGTTGGAACATGTTCATGTTCTGGATTGCAGTTCTTTGCTCGATTCTTCGACAGACCGCCACCAATGTGCTGGGCTGCAACTTTGTAGCTCATCGTTGAATCGTAAATAGCAGGCTAGGGCGCATCCTACTCGCTTTGTGGTCGGCCCAGCAAGATCGATGCCAATCGCGGATCCTACGGACAGCCAAGCCATGTCCACTAAGGTACTGTACCCCACGAACAAGGACCGAGAACTCGAACGCTTGCTGATCTGCACTCACTGTAGCAGAGTCCAGACTCCTCGTACTGGGGAACTGCGGTGATCGTTCTAGATCTTGGCTCTGGCAAAAACAATGTGAGGGCAAGAATGTGCAGCAAAAGTCAGCACTAAGTCTCAGGCTGCGGAAGTGCCGGAAGCAGACGTAGTCGCCTTTTGCTGACTCGCCATATCATGTCACATCGCAAATGGACAAGCTCAGCATGGCTATTGCTCTGTAGGTACTGCTCATTGCATGGCGCCAGATGCTCGATACGCAGGGCCAAGCAGGCCATCAGGCGTTTTGAGATTCATCATCGCAACATGAGCCGGTAGGCATTCACCTGCCGTATTACTGTTTTCTTTAATTGCAGGTGGTAGGCCAAAGCAGACGATGTCGCACGATGTTGTCCGTAGTTGACCGAGATGGAAGCCGACTGGGAGTGCCTGGCTACGTTCTGGTATGGGTCTGGACTCCTCTTCTCATGCCGTCGCTCCTGCATTGGACTCAAGTCTCGTTTACAATATCTGACATCGACATCCGATGGACACGGGCTGGCGCTCTAGCTGATGGTGGTGGTCTGCTGGGCATCGGGATGTATCAGTTTCATCGTGACCTCATCGCTATTGTCAGCCTCGTGCCTTTTGTCATCCGGTGTCCACAGGCGAGATCCAGAACATCTCAGGCTTCGTTTTGCGTGGCTACAATGGATGGAGTTGGACCTCATGCCAGTTGTGTAGAGTAGAAGTCGAGACATGCATCTTCACAACAGTCACACGTGGCAAAGCGGGAGAACGGGCCGCGCGGGAGTCTACAGGCTAAATCTTTGACTTCTTGTGTAACCTCTTCGTATCTTGTGTAGCTACGTTGGATCTGCTTCGATGCATGGTTTACTCTCTTCCAGTCTGCGCACTGGGGGAGAGAAACTTTGAGAATGGACGTCTTCGTACCATGGCAGTATGACGTTGCACGCGATCCATACGGCACAATTTCGACGGCCTTGGGTTCGATCTTTCCAACCATTCTCAAAACTAAAACCGAAGACGTTCCGGCCGACGACTCCTCTCCCGCTACCAGTGACCATGATCTTCCACCTCCACACAATGGCGAGCTCAACAAGTCGGCCCTGGCAGCAGTTGGCGTAATTGCAGCCCTCAATCTTCCAGCTTACAGGTACTACCGCTCTCAACATACCCTCGCAGTCCTCGAAGCTCAAAATGGACTCCCTGGCAAGTGTGCGCGATGGGTATCCTATATCTCCAGCACGCTATCGCGGAACATCCTCGACGCCTGCGTGCGATACAAATGGTCGCAAAAGACGATTGCCATGACAGAAAACACAATGCTCTCCTATGACAGCATCAGAAGTGGCCGATGGTGGACTCTTCTGTCCTCGAACTTTGTACACCAGGAAGCCGCTCACTTCAAGGTCAATGTGTATTGTCTGCTCTGGTATGGGACTTCATGTGCTCGCGTACCGGGCGTTAGCTGGAAGGAAGTGTTTGGTTTGGCGATCGTGACTGGTTTGGCATCGAGCATTGCCACTCTTCTACGCCTCAAATGGCAGGGCTCATGGATCGAGAAAGAGTTCCAGGTCAGCAGAGGGCTGAGTGGAGTGGTGTATGGTTTCGCTGCGGTTGCAGCTTTGAATGCTTACCGCAATAAAGAACGCATGCCATCGGGGTTCTCATCTCGCATTCGCTGGATCATCTCACAGAGCATTTACGCGTGCGATCGGACGTTTCCTATGACGATAATCGCCAGAGATATTGCCGCCCTTTTTGGACGTCCCTACAATGCCAATGAAAAGGGCATTAATCACGCCGGGCACGTTGCCGGAGCAGTATCTGGCGTAGCCTTTTACTTCTTTGTGCTTTACAAGAGAAAGCGATCGCAAGCTAGCTGTATCGCGCCCGACAGCCATCCAGGTGACTTGAGTAAAGAGCATGAGAACAAGAGTTAATAGCACCGCGATGTCATCCATGACTCAATTAGAGACATCCAATACACAGCAAGCGACATCTTTCTTGACCTAGCACCGTCAGCTATCATGCGAGCGACCGAGCTTGGATAGTCGTCCCGTTGACAGCCAGAACAGAAAGAAGCAGGACAACGTTATAGAGAAGACGAGCATTTCAAGTCAAGGTCTCACAAATGTATGACAAGACCCCACCACAATTCTATATCGCGCGTTTTGATCGCTACACTTTCATCCCCATCGGAACTTCGTGCCGTCTGCAACCCGAGCGCCTCACAAGAGTCGTCCATATCAGAGAAAGAAGACAAAGGAAAGACGTCGCTCCGACCTCACCCACTTCAGATTCATGCACCGTCTCCACCTCGAGCGCCTAGAAAGGGCTGTCCAATACAGAGAAAGAGGAGAAGTGAAAGAGATAAACAATCCAGGATCAGAGCAGCAGTACTGCCAAATTCCTACCAACTCTAATCTGCTTCCAAGCTGCTCCTCGCCGCAGGTCTTCTCTCTCAGTCTCACACGATCCCCGCTGCCGCATCATTGATATACTCGCACATCAGATCTACAAACCTTCCGACACGATCCTCGCGATCCTGTACCGCAGTCTGGATCGCCAAAATAATCTGCTGGATGCCCACACCAATTCTCTTCTCTCCACCCAAGTTCTCCTGAATTTCGCCGATCGCTCTGTCCACATCTTGCTGCGAGAACTGGCTGGATTCACGCATAACATGTGCGAGCTCCTGCTGGGTTTGAAGAGCGGGGATGGCGATTTGTGCTTTGAAATAGAGCTGCAATTGCTGCATAACTGTGCGCTCGGAGGTCGTGGCCAGAATGAGAAGGGGCCTGTTCTTCGGGGGTCTGTTGTCCATCAAGCCCTTGAGGGCCGCCAGAACGGCAGAGCTAAAACGCGGGCCGACTGGAACCCAGTCGACCATGAGTTCTATGTTGTCAAGGACCAGCACATTGAGCGGACTCTTGTAGGCGTCTGTGAAGACCTTGCTGAGGTGCTGTATCTTCTGAATCTCGTTCATCCCAACCATGTCGACGGCCCGTACCAGCTTGATAAATGGAAACTGTGAATTCAGAGCGATTTGTGCGGCGAGTGCAGTTTTTCCGCTTCCGCGCGGACCATGGAGGAGTACGGAGTGGAGACGCGTCGTGCCTGTTCTGACTTGCTCAACAAAATCGCGACCGTTCCTCAGGATCTTATCAATTTGGGGGCCGTAGTGAATTATGCCACCCTCGACACAGTCTTCCAGAACTTCTTCGCTAACTCCAAATAGCGGTTTTACCTCATCGAGGGCTCCAAGGAAGTCGGCCATGTGGAGCTGCATGTCATTTATGTCATCTGATAGGGCGGCAACAGTGCCTCCCTTGATGTGTCTCTGCAAAGCAAAGGAGCTTGCTGTTACCTGTTAGCTTGGAGCGTGTGCAACTTTGGGAAGCATTGGGAAGAATTCGTAAGTGAGGCAAGATTCACTCCTGTGCTTCCGCGAACGGTCGAGCCACCATGCCAATCAGGGGGATATTTTTGGGAAAATGTCAGTGCAATAAATTCAGAAAGGGACCACTCACCAGATTTCACCAGACCACTGATCTCAGCTCCTGAGAAGTTTCTGGTCTGTCGCGCCAGTTCTGCCAGGTCAACATCGCCGCCGAGCTTGCCATTGGAACGCATCTTCTCCGTATGAATTTTGAGGATCTGCCTCCGCCCAGGCTCGTCAGGCAAGCTGATTTCCATGTGTACTTCCAAACGGCCAGATCGCAATAGTGCCTCATCAATCATATCCTTGCGATTCGTCATACCAATGAGGAGGATATTGTTCAGCTGCTCAACACCGTCCAGCTTGGACAGCAGCTGGTTCACCACGCTGTCGCCTACGCCTGTGCCGCCACCAGCACCAGAACCACGCTGCTTGCATACGGCATCCAATTCGTCGAAGATGATGATGTGTAGGCCTGATTCGTCGCCCTTTTCTTTCTGTTCCTTTTCTGCATCTGCGAAGAGTTTTCGAATGTTCTCTTCTGACTGTCCGACATATTTGTTCAAGACTTCCGGACCATTGATGACCTTGGGTTCGCGGGCATTCAGCATCTTGCCGATTTGACGAGCAATGAGTGTTTTGCCTGTTCCAGGAGGACCGTACAATAGAATACCGCGGACATGCTGGATACCCAGCTTCTCTGCCAGGCCAGGTGGGAAGATGCGCGATGCGAAAGCACGTCGGAAGATGTCGCTGAACTCCTTGTCCAGTCCACCAATGCCCATATCCTCGAATTTGAAGTCAGGCCGAATGACGGAGTTCGCAGCCGGCCGCCGCGTCGACCCCTTGAGCTGAAGTGGTGACTTGGCATCTTTGTAGAAGTTGATTTGCGTTTCGGGGGTCAGAATGCCTCGCGCATGTGGATGTGTTTGCTGCTGTTGTTGTCCTGAGCTCTTTAGTGAAGCCAGATCGACCAACTCCACAGTCTTGATAGTCAGGCGAAGCTTCGGACCACCTCTGAAGTCCAGACCGAAGCTTTGTCCTGGCGCAAATATCTGGTTGCGGAAGACCTTGACCACTGCGTCTGCGAGCTCGTCTTGGTCAAAGGGCGGTGCCTGCTGAGGTCTCGTGCCAGCGAACCCAATCTCGATGTCCATGTTGCCCAAATAACTCTGTGCGCCCTGTCGGAATGGGTCGTATGGCTCAACTTCCACAATGTCTGTGAGTGCAACCTGCATCCATGTTCGCTGGAAGTCGTTTAAACCGATCTGACCACGCTGTATTTGTGGATGAGGGCGCGCTGACAACACGTATTGCCCATTTATCATGATGTGAACATCCCCGCCATCTCTTGAAGGTCCGATGTCTTGAGGCGATACGGCACAAAGGTTCGAGAAGATCAGCTCTCGCGGAGAGGAGACAGGTTGTAGCTGCATTCTGCGTGCGCCACCTTGGTCGTATTGCTTTTCTCGATCGTGTGAGGAGCCGCCGGGCGGAGGTGGTTGTTGTGGGCGGACTGGTTGGCGCTGTCCAGGAGGGGCCTCTTTCCTACCACCGAACAGCGCATCGCGATTAAACATGGTAAGTGCGGGTGTTTCTGGGGAATGCCGAATGTGAGTTGCGGTCGTCGGCAGATATAGATGCTCAGAGTCGCGAGGTATGCAAAGTCGCGGAGAAACAGGAACAGGCACCAAGTGAAAGCGCAATACGTGTCGTCGTGAATGTTGTCGCCTTCAGGTGAAGACACATGCACATGAAAGTCCCACCTCACATCGGATGAAGGGTGTTGCCTCAGGCACGCATACGTCATTCCCTGCGGACCTCCTTGTCCCGAGTTGGCGTTCACTCTTCTCACTCCATCTCCACTACATCAGTACCACTGGTCTGCTGGTCGTCATCGGCAATGAAATACCGTCACAAGAGCACAGTGTGATGGCGTGAGCGCAAACGACAGTGAACGTTGCCGGAATAACACTCCCAGGGTGACTGGACACTTCTCCGCGAACGGGGCGGTTCCGATCGCGGGGCTGTTCCTCGCTGTCGAGCAGACGGATCCGCCAATACGTGAGTAGAAGGTATAGCCAGGTCGCTGCCAGGTACAAGTATTTCACTGCATCGATTCACGTATCGTTCATACCTTGACACATTTCTCTTTCACCGACCATCATCATGTCTGCTCAAAAAGTCGCATTGATCACAGCAGGGACAGCTGGTCTAGGAGCACAGATTGCTCGCGTGCTAGCACCAGACTTTCGTGTCGTATGTTCATGTTCACAGGTGTTCGTTACTCCTCGAAACGTGGAGGACAACTAATTGTTTGCTCGAACCAGGCTATCAACTACGCCAACAATCAATCCCGAGCTCAGACTCTCATCGATGAGTTGCAGAAAATCCCAAGCACAGCAGGCAGCTCGTCATCATCACAAGAATCTCCTCGCTTCGAGGCCCTTCAAGCAGATGTTGGCGACCGATCAGCGATACAAAACTTGGTGCAACAAACCGTAGCCAAGTTCGGACGTCTTGATCTCGTAGTTTCCAACGCAGGCTGGACTCGGATCACGAATTTCGCGAATCTGGAAGAAGGAATGATCGACGAAGACTGGGATCGTTGCTTTCTCTACAATGTCAAGTCGCATTTGTGGTTGATGCATGCTGCCAAGGAGCATCTGGACAAGACCGAGGGAGCATTCGTGACGACGGCGAGTATTGCGGGCGTGAAACCTAGTGGCAGTTCCTTGCCGTATGCTGTCACGAAAGCTGCTTCGATTCATCTTTCAAAGTCGCTGGCTGTTATCTGTTCGCCGAAGATTCGGGTCAATAGTGTTAGTCCGGGATTGCTGTTGACTGAATGGGGCATGAAGTTTCCTGAGGCGAAGCGAGAGGCGTCGAGGAATAATACGAAGCTGAAGCGATTGGCGACTGTTGAGGTATGTGTGCAGTACAGAAGACGAGAAGAGTTACTGATGTGTTTCGCAGGATGTAGCTCAGCAAGTACGCGCTCTTGCGTTGAATCAAAGCATGACGGGACAGAATATCATTTTGGACGGAGGTTTGACGCTATAGACTTTCGACGGGCACGACAGTTCGTCAATTTAAGCCTTGCATCTCGCGCACACTCCAACCAACACATGTGTAATTTGGGCCTTCATCCTTGCACCTTCCTGTTTGAGCCATTTTGACGATGGCTGCAACTCCCTCTGCTCACGAACAACGCAGGCTTGATGCACAAAGCAAGGCAAGTCGTGTTTCCCAAACGACGCCATATGAGCGACTCGGGCTAGACAACGCAAGCACAAGCACGACATGTTGTGACTTCCTTTTCGCGACGTGTCTGAGATTACACAAGGGTTACGTTGTTCCCATGGGAAAGTTTGTCGCGCGGTCTGTGCAACTGCAGACACGCAAGGAATGTGCACAAGCAATCAAATGCTGTACCTCTCCGCTGCCGCTGCACTGAGCCTTCCGTATACAACAAACGCAACACGTTTGCACGTTTCTTTCCTGCTCATCGGAATCAGTATCGAGTCTGGCGAATCAGTTTCAGCATTACACATATCTGCATCGAGCAGTTGAGATCCAGAACAGACGAAGACGACGACCATGCGCTCGATATCCGCCCTCCCTTTTGCGATTGCAGTCTTGCTCCTGCATACGACGGTCCTCGCCTTCCCGACCTTCTCTCTCACAGACATCACGGCACGCCTCGGCCTCGAACGAAGAAAGATTACAAAGATCCTCGCGCCTACGGTCGTGGGATTGTACGTTTGCACGGATGCGGACTGGAAGGGAACTTGCAAGGACTTGAGGAATGGGCCTGGGTTGTGCAGTATGCCAAACGGACACCACCTGAAGCACATCGCTGGGGTTGTGAGTATTGCTCTTGGCTGACCGGAGGCACAGTAAACTTTCAAGAGCCATTCGCTGCGAATATCAGTAGTCTTGGACCAGACTCGGAAGTCAGCGGGTGTACACTTTACGAGTGAGTTTTGCCGCGTGCCCGACTGTTGTTCAAGTTCTCCATCAGCGCAAGGAAACGCGATCTGGGCGGTCCATGTCTGATTTGCCGTGCTGATTTGCGGCCAACAGGAAGGAGGATTGCGACTTGAGCGGAGAGTTCGTGGCGAACATCAAGAAGCCGGGATTGGCGAATTTGGGCAGCAGTCCACAGGCTGGCCGGTACAATGACAACCTCAGGAGCTATGTCTGCTATTGAGAAGGACGAGAGCGGGAGTCGAGGGTTTGCAGCTGTTTCTGATTGAGCTGAGAGCACAAACGGCTTGAAGTTGGGATGCCACGAGACGGAAAAGATGCAATGATACAGCAATAGCATACATGGAAGAATGGTAATCATAATACACAAACAGAGTCTCGAATGAGAGATCGTGACCATTCACAGTAGCGCGTGTCTAGCGCGAAATGCAACACGTCATCTCATGTCCCTCCTCGACGCGTTCCTTCCACTTCTCGCTCCACCCTGGTCACAGCTCACTGCTGCCTCGCCCACCAGCACCACTTGCATCTCAATGAGCGGCATCTACCACTCCTACTTCGATACCGTCTCCACAACCCGCAAATCTCCCACTAAGCGATCGAACTCCGCGAAGAAGCAACAGGAGCCGCCCAAAAAGCTCTCGAAGGCTTTCACTCGACAACTCGAAAAGACACTTTCTACAACGCAATCGACGAAGAAGCGGAAAGGCGGTGTCAAGAAGCAGACTTCCACAAAGCGCAAGCGCGCGCCGACAACAGCGAAAATGCCGAAACGCCCCGCTGCAGAAGAGACGTACGATAGCGATGGCGGGTTCGTAGAGGATGCGGAGCCGAAGAGTAAGAAGAGTAAGCACAGCGCAAATTCTACATCCAAGACTTCTTCGAAGAAGAAGAATGTCGCAGGAAGCGCGCCTGCGACTATGGAAAAAGACAAAGATGGCGGAGTGTACTGGTCCATTGCGAATAAGCGTCGTGTACAATTGACCGAGTTCAAGGGGACGCTGATGGTCGGGATACGAGAGTTTTATGAGAAGGATGGGGAGATGTTGCCGGGGAAGAAAGGGATTTCGATGACGTTGGAGCAGTTTGATGCAGTTTTGGGGGTGTTGCCGGAGTTGGAGAGGGAGGTGAGAAAGAGGGGTGGGAAGGTTAGGAGGGTTAGTGTGGAGGGGGAGGGGGGCGAAAAGGAGGAGGGCGGAGAGGAGGAGGAAGAGAAGGAGAAGGAAGCAGAAGAGGAAGAGGAAGCAGAGGAGCTGCCGAAGAAGACGAAGAACAAGCTGGAGAAGTTCAAGCATAAGGCGAAGAATCATGAGGCTACGAGTGATGAGGAAGAGGATTGAGGAGTGCGAGAAGGCACGGAAGGCCTATGCGGCCAGAACGACTACGACGAACGATACCCAGAGACCTGCGGAGATGCTTCAGTATACAGAGCTGGCTCTACCCACGTTACTTTACATGGCATACCACTCCCGCAGCAGAGCTGCCGGTGATGAACCAATAGCTGCAAAATTGAGCAAAAAGCGAATCTCGAGATTACAAGGAAATTTTCAAAAAGGCTGATCTCAAGTTCTATCGTTAAATTCGCGTGGTCTATTGCCAACGCCTGCAGTGCTCTCTTTGCGCCGCCTTCTAGAGTAGAGAAGTACAAACCAGCGCTCCCTGCGCGCAAAGACCATCGCTCGAACGCTTTCCAAATACCCTGAATGTCAATCACCGACTCCCATGATGAACGCCGATACTGTAGTCTCTGGCAGAAGATCCATCTACGCCTCTTTCAAAAGCTCCACGTGTGCCGGCTTGCCAAGCTTTCCGATCACCTCCTCCCTCTCCCACCCCGTCGGCTTCTGATGCCTCAAATCTTTCACCGGATGCGGCGTCTCCTCATCGTGGAACTCCGAGACATAAGGATTTGGATCTTCCTTTTGATCCAAATTCCCCAGAGTATGGTTCACTTCTCGATGCTTGCTCTCGTCGGCGCGAATGTATAACAGCAGATCTCGCATCGTGCGTCGATCAGCTGGCATTTTCCAGTACTTGACTGCAATGTCTGGTGCGGTCATCTTCTCCCATTGGGGTAGACGGCCGGCGTCGAGATCTTCGATCTCGCGGGTGTAGGTCAAGACGGCTTCTTCTTCGAGATGGCCGACGAAGCGGTGGCAGGTCTTGGGGGAGATGAGGTAGGAGACGAAGAAGGCGTTAAAGAAGACGCCTTGGGCGCCGAGGACGGCGACTTTCATGAACCTGGAAGTCATTGTCAGTAGGTCTAGGTTAATGCCGATGATGGGTGGCGTACCATCCTGGTTCTCCCATCTTGAGGAATGTGAGCAAATGCATGCGCTCGTTGTAGGACTCTTCGAGCAGTGTCTCGATCCAGCCATTGTCTCGCTTCAGGCGACGCATGGAATGAAGATGGCGAAGCATGCCGGCGACCATGCCTGGAACACCAGCGACCGATTCGAGGAAGATGTTGCGGATCATATATTGTCGCTCAGTCATCTGTCCTGCTCCTTTGCGGTAGCCTGAGACGGTATCCAAACTCCATCGAAGTAGTCGTACGAAAGCGAGAGCGACGCGGTCGGACATGGTTTTGACTTCTCGTCTGGCGACTTGGACTTGGTTCATCTGCTCGTAGGTGTAGACGGGATGTTCCCATGCTGGAGGTGTTTCTCTGATGTTTGGAGCATCGGGCTCGGGGAAGTAGTCTTGGCTTTGCTTCTTCTGTATAGTTCTCGATGTGCTCAAGTTGCGTGTGGCGACCTGATGTTGCAGACCGATGAAGCTGGGCCGGGCAGCTGTGGTGGCGGTGGAGCCATTGATGGCTCGAAGGACCGAAGCAGCGGACGGCTTGGTCAAGAAGGCGTGTGTTGCGTATGTTCTGGTGCAGCTCATGAGTGGAGATGTGTGCTGCTGGGTGGTGAGATGTGTGTTGTGCTCTGTTGTGTTATTGTCTGTGGATGATGATGAGAGGCAAGAGAAGGGGCGAGTGAGGGGGAGGGATATATAGGATGTGATCAAAGGAAAACGTGCTCGTTGCTTCCTACCGCCATTGACCTTGATAGATCCTTCCTCGTATGAATCACCGGTGCTGCCGTGTCCACGCGCAAGCCAAAGAACCAACTGCGGTCATGGCGATGGCGCATTGCGGAAGACGACGCTGACTTCAGCGAGCGGACAACACTCCGCAGCCAATGGGAGCGCAGAGAATCATCCGGTTCCGCTGGACTGCGCTAATTCGGGATTCCTGCCGATTATCGTGCTGACTACGCAGCGTTCACATGCATCGCTGCAGACGGCGACCACTTTCCCCTCTTTCATCTCTCATCAGCACTTCTCGCCGATGCAAATGCTGACACAATATACGCAATGCCATGACTGAGCTCTTGCAGCTCGCTTTGCCAGCTTGTCCGCCCATTTTTCAGCACAAACGGCGAAGCCAAGCCCTTCCTATTCATTTTCGTCCGGAATGTGCTGAAGTTCGGACCAAGTCACGCGCCGACCACAGCCTTGCCAGCCCTATCCAGGATTCTCTCCATGACCAAGCGACGAGAACAACACGGACTGCGATTATACCCGCTCTATTTCCTGTCTACTACATATCGAGCATCTGCCAGCGAGATCCATGAGCCTCTGACGTACTACAGCACGTCCATGCAGCGACGTAGATGCGGCGAAATCTTTTCTTCGAACGTTTTCTGCACCAGCCACGTCGATAGGCCTGTTTCGAATACTGCCTCATATCCACTCTTGACGTGGTCAATGGAACTGTAGGGCGTGGTCAAGTGGACGTCTCCGAGCGGCCTCCATTGCGCGGCGGTTTCCTGCATCTGGCGACGCCGCTCTCGCCTTCGGAGGCGTCAATGTCGGTAGGGGTGTGCACTCTCTGCTGTTGATGTGACATCAGGGGCAGAGAAGACTGTCAAGACCAGCACGCTGATCATGTCGATACGCTAGAAGATTGTTCTACAGTCTCATCCTGATCGACTGGCGACTCATAAGACCCGTTCTCTTATACTTATATCATGCTATTGTCTTGCTAAAAGAGG
Source organism: Cercospora beticola (assembly GCF_033473495.1). Lineage (NCBI taxonomy): Eukaryota > Fungi > Ascomycota > Dothideomycetes > Mycosphaerellales > Mycosphaerellaceae > Cercospora > Cercospora beticola. The sequence continues at coordinate 2,568,182 of NC_088942.1, forward strand.
TACAGGCACGGCGTATAATCGACCTTCGCGTCGACCATAGCAGCAAAGGGCTGTGGACATCCTTCGCGCGTGCAGGAAGCATTGGAGGAGACGAGCTCTTGCAGTGTGTATGCTCTCCCGCCGGCTCGACAAACTGAGTTGCTCCGTGTATCAGAAGGACACGACCCCCCCTCGATACATCGGATGGCGTCGTTCTTCTTGGAAACGGTCAGGACTACAGTGACCGAGGATTTCAGTCCAGTCGCCGGAACGTGGATCGTCTTTCCAAGATTGATCACCGATTCAGCTAGAAGCTCGCCATTTTCCGTGAAAAGTCAATCAACGATCGTTTTGAGAGGCAGCAGCCGTTGTTCAACTTTACAGCTACAACAGCCAAATGAGAGCATACCGCCACCTGGCGACGAACGACCCTGCATATCAAAGGCACTGCTGCTGATAGCGTTGCCAAGCTGCCCATCTGCAACCCCATGTACTATTCTTGCTATCAGCGGCCGTCCCAACACGAGCAGCTCAAGGCCATACCTGGATTCAAGCAGAAGCTTCATGACATCGACGGCTTATTATGACTGAATGAGAGGGAGAACAGGCAACATGACCTTTCAGGTCAGCTCACATGCTTGCGCTCCTGGAGGCCCCAGTCTGGAGATGTGCGGGGAATGCAACGATCAGCTGGCCGCCGCAGTGATAGATATCCAAACCAGTTCGCCAGGAGACCATAAGACACGAGAAGATTTGGAAGAGGTCAGCTTTGTTTTACCAAAGGCGTTTTCCGGCTGACCCGAAGTTGTACAGTCTATTCTTTGGACACGGTCTATCATCTGCATACGCGGATTCGAAGGGATGTGAGCTCGAGAATCTTTCGGGCACTGTCCTGTCAACAAGGTGCCCTAGACCGATGTCGCGATGCCCAAAGAGCGAGTTGTATCCTGCTATCCGACCCCCGACTGAAGGTGACAGATTGTGCGGAGAATGAGTCGCAGGTGATATATCGATTTTTGGGCTTCTGCTTCTTTAGCGGCAGCCCATTCAGAGCACATTTGCCCTCATCGTCCTACCTCGACAGATAGGAAATCCCGAACAGCCCTGAAGAGGTCGTCAATTGGGTTGGTATGAAGCCAGAGTGAGTAACAACTTCTTTAGTCAGTCTCACTGGGATAACAATGTTGTAAGACGACGCTGTTCTTACCATCTATAACAGCGAATACGGTATTCGTGACAAAGAACGCCATTACTGTATACCTGCTTCGCTGTGCCGAAACGCAACACGACATGACACGAGACAGTGCACGCCAGCGCCAGATTTGAAATCAGCCATTGCACCAATCCTGCTTCCCTGAATCCCTTCGCATCGTCAAATTCATGTCGAGATCTTTGACAAAGGTATCCCGGACACGGTCTTGAAGTTGTGTGAGAGTCAGAAAAGCAAAAGACAATATATAAAACGCCTAGCAAGCGAACGTCCTCGACAACACAACCAAAACGTTACAACAGAGCCAGAAAAGAAAAAAAAAATGAAGACAACTCCACTCCTCCTCCTCGTCTCCTATACTATCCTGCCTGCCTGGGGTTTTCAATGCCAACGAACTCCCGACAAGTGGTGCGCGAATGGAATTTCACCCAAATGTAACAAGAAGCACGATAGCATGTATTACTGCGAACGTCCCATGGATTGGACGTACTATGGCTCTAGTGGAAACGCTATGTACGTGGCAGAAACGGGAAATCCGGATCTCTCGTTTTCTTTTTTTCTTTTCCTTCTTCAGGGAAATCAAACGATGCGCCCCTCCATCCGGAAGGTTGTCATGATTTTTTTTTTCTGCTAATTTGTCCCTTCGGGAACAATAGGTCTTGGTCTGATAAACATGCTGGCCCGAACTCTGATTGGTGTTGTATAGGACGCGGGTACTACCAGAAATGTAATACCAGATGAGTGCGATGAGGTGGGTCTGAAGGGAAGAAGGGGTCTGGAATCATTACTATGTTCGATCTTTTCCGTTCATCTGTTTGAATTTGCGTGGTGATGTGTTGGCGGTTGACAACTATTAGGTGGAACAGAAGGGCCTAGCACTCTTTGCTCGATACGTGGAATAGGAAATGCTCTTCTGAGTTTGGCCTTGTAGCCCGCTGTCTGCAACATCATATCTGCTGGGAAGCACAGAATGCTGACACCCCATTTGAAAATGGCATGCTGGGAGGCAACTAGCAAGTTTTGCGAAAGAAGTTGAGCATACTCTGCTGTGCGGCTATGAGCTTCAAGTGCGGTGTTGGGGGACAGTCGACGACGCAGATGTATGAGCTCTTTTCGAACATTACTGGGAGATGTAAAATGAATTTGTCACGGTGACAGCTGATGCCCAGGCACACAAATCCATTTGCTGTGTCGCTAGTCGACTCGTTGGCCTGTATATCCATTCTTCTGTACGCTCGGGATGATTCGTGAGGGTAACACGCATAGAGATGGGACACTGACAGGAAGTCTGTAACCAGTGCTTGTCTGCAGAGAAAGAGTCGCTACAAGGCTCACGCCCACCCCCGTAGACTGTTCGAGAACCATGGACGCCAAACAATACCCCTTTCCTTTGGAGTCAGCCAAGCGAATGGCCGATGGCAGTATCAGCGATCATCATGAGCACTACCTCGAAGCGTAAGTTGCATTGCGTAGTCCAGCTCTATATCCAAACCATCGCTTACTGTCTGTAGCATTCGCCAGGCAATCATGTGTCAAGGCGATCTGACGTTGTTGGGATGGCGATGGCATGAACCAGTGGGCGACGAACCGAATCTGCTGAGGCAGCTGCACGGTTATCCACACCTTTGTGTTGACTGGCACCGGATTCAGGATTGGGTGTTGGACCGTGGGCTTGATGTATGGAATGCTACTGTTATGGGACCTGGGCTTATCTCAGACGAGATAGCAAGACTTCCAAAGGAGGTGATGCAAGGAGTGTCTTAACATGGTCGGCCTTCCTAGAGCAGCAGCTTGAGCATGATGGTTCAGGCCAGGTGGGTACAAACCCGTAGAAGCTGGGTGCTGAACGGAGAAAACTTTCACAAGGATATTAACAGCGTCGCTGTTCCGCAACGGGAGAGGGGATTTTTTTCCGTCTTTGCTACGTTGCTGATCTATCCAGGTCAATCATAAAGGGTTAGCTTCCGTCTGTGCTTGATGCTACGGCTATCTATTTTGACCAGGCCGTGTCGAAACTTCCCGGCATGGGGTACGTTTCTTCTATGGCATCGTCGTAAAAGTGGTCGTCATCACCGTCCAATTCTTCTATTCTCCAATCCTTGTTTTGCTCTCGTGCTTTTTTCACCAGCGCTTCCCACACTTTGCGCCTTTCATTTCTAGCCGAAAAGCCAGGTCTCTCCCAGCAGGTTTCTCCATCATACATACGAAACACGTCTTCCGCAGTCAAGCCATAACTCTCGCGCGCATCTGGGTGATGTCCTGTAAGGTCGAAGAGTAATAATTCCGCCATTGTTCTGGCGTCAGCATGATATGCTGCTATGTGTAGGTAATTCTCGCCTAAATTGTTGTAGATCGGATAGTCTCGCCGCTTCATCTTGCCGTGAGCTTTTTGAGGAGCAGTCGTTTTCATTGAGCAGTGTTGCACTTACAGGGTCTCGTTCATTTGCTTCGCGAAGAGCCAGCAGAGTCTGGTCTGAGTTGACAAGAATCGCACAGTGGAAGGGAGTCTTGCCTCTATTAGTGGTAGCGTATAAATTTGCTCCATGTCGCGCCAGTGCTGCCACAGCTCCCCCGCGTCCAAGTAATGAGCACAAGTGTATAGCTGCGTCGCCGTTGTTAGTGATATGATCGAGGTGGGCACCGTGCTTTATTAGAACGTCAACTTGCGCGGCATCTCGGGCATAGAAGAGTGGAGTGTGGCCAAATTTATCAAGTGCGTCAACGCAAGCATCATGGTCCAGAAGATGTTGAGAAGTCTCTGCGTCACGTGCTTGGTGCAGTGGCGTTTGACCGTCCTCATCTACAGCATTGACATCAGCACCATACGCCAGCAGAGTCTCGGAAACTGCGACTCTTGTACGCGAATCGACTTCCGCCAGTCCTTCACAGGCATGATGCAGTGGCCTCATACCCGCCCAGTCCCTCGAGTTTGGCAGAGCGTTGACTTCCAACAGAGCTTGTACGAAGTCCAGTGACCCTGTGGCGCATGCCCAATGGAGCGGTGTTCTTCCCATTGCATCCGGTGTGTCTATGTCTCGCACATTATTGTCTATAATGTCCGATGCGGATGCATCTCCTCCTTCTGGAAGCACAGTGGCACAATGTATCGCGGTGAATTGCAGGTAGTCGGCCAAGTCGTCGGCACCAACACCCAAGCCTTTAAGATGTTGCACAACAAACTCCCCGTAAATTCGCGGCTCTGCATGCCCATCCAATGTGACTGCAAAGCCCGCCCTTCGGAGTAGATTGCACAAAGGATCCGGCGGGACGTAAGTCCTTTGATGACTATAAGTGTAGCCCTCGCGACTTATGAAATCGTAAGCATACTATTTATGATCGTCAGTTCTTACGTGCTTGCTTTATGGAAGTCCCTGTCACTAGATCTACATTACTAGTCGTGGTTACTCGGCAGGATGCACTTACAAGAAGTAGTGGTACGCCCCGGAACAGCATTCGCGAATGTATTAACCCTGATGTAATTGATTCTCGTATGGCCTCAGTGTTCGTATTGCCGATGGCTGCGAGGAACTGGGAGCCGAGATCACGATGTGTTATATCGACATTCACTCGTAGACTCCAAGTAGAGCCATAGCTCGCAAGGCCAGAAGAATAGTGTTGGAACTCAAGTGTCTTCCAGGCCAGCCATGATGGAAAGTGATACGAGAAGGATGACTTGTGTGAAGCTCTCAAACAACTATCCTTGGTGCAAGGACGAGTGTAGATGGCTTGCGTGTAGTTGAACATGAGCTGGCCTATCACTCCTTTCAGCCATCCCGGTGTGCAACCTGCGGTCCGTACATGGCATGCGCAGTCGCAGGATACGTGACACCGCCTGCGAGCAATGGTGGCCGTGATGGTCATTGTGTCCAGGGGAGACGATTGTGCATAGGGGAAATTTAAATCCAAGTCGTTGCTGGGGACAAGAATCGAGCTCTGATCCTGGTTTTCCGGGATTGGAATTGCGCTCGTAGAAGCGGTTCGGGTTTGCCGGGCGAGCTGTGTGGTGTGAGTTGGAAGAGGAGTTTGATTTGTCGTCCCTGGCCTCGAATAGTGCACCATCTGACTGAATTGGTCGGAAGCATCGTGATTCGCAAGCGTCTGCTGCTGGCTCGGCGAGAGTGCAGTAGGGAAGTGGGCCCGCTGAGAGATGTGAATTCCTTGGATCTGCACGACAAGCTGTCTCGTCATTTCACTGTGCTTCATTAACATATGTAGTCAGTCCGGCACGTAATGATGTTACCCTTGAATCACATTGACTGCGGTCAGTCCCGTGTGTAGGTTATCCCGAGCGTCACGGATCTTCTGTTTGGTTCGTTCGACTTCGGGTCCGTACTTCATCCAGTCTCGTCGATTTACCTAAACGAGGTTGATTCCAGTCAGTGTTGGAAGCCAGCGAAATATGACACTGTGTGAACAGCGACAGCGTTCGTCACCTTGGTGCGACCATCCTTGGTGCGGCCTTCGCCGGTCCGGAGCTGGTACTCGAGCACCAATTGCATCTCTAGGGCAACATTCTGGGTGTTTCGCAAGAGCCCGCCTAGCATGTCGTGCGTGCACTTCCTGCTCAATCTCGGAATGCTGTACTCTGCGGAGGCATGCTCGAATGATGATCAGCACACTGCGCAGGGCCTCGACTTCATTTGACAGCTCGTCGAACAGCTCGGGCGCTTTGCCCGCTGCTCGTAGCTTGCTGATCGTCGAAGTCGTCGTCGTCGCTGCTCCAAGGATGGCGATGATGCCAGCTGTGATGGACAGTGGATCCATGTTGCGCCGCGGTGAGCTTTTACACTCCGTCCACGAGAAAACTGCGCTAAAGAGGGAATGACAGTTAACTAGTGAGCAGCGAGGCTGAGCTCTCGCGAGATGCCATGACGAAACGCACGCCGACGCATCGAGCTGCGGCTGAACAGGATGGCAATGCTGTGTAACAAAGGAATTGTGTACTTTGAACCTCGAGGCGTCAATAAGCTTTTCATCTGCTCAAAGCTGCTCCCTATTGCGCATGGGTCCGATGAGTGAGCTGAAATGTCGGGAAGATGGAATTGGATTCTGGCAAACAGGCGACATTGGAAAGGCAGATGGAGTCAATGAACTGTTGATCACAAAAGGGCCGGGACGACTTGGCGCTCCTTGTGGCCAGTCAGTCTGATGTCCATCACGATCACGAGCATCACGACTACGAGCATCACGACGACCATCCGATTGGCACGCACAATTCATCAGATTTCAGAAAATGATGTCCGTACCAGGTCACACGTGCTGAAGGGCAAAAAAATACAACACCGGATACACGACAATCATGCATTGCATCTCTATGTGGAGCTTGACCGTGGTCGTTGACGGTCTGCTTCATGTTGTCGGTGAACATGGCTGGCATGAAGTAGCTCGCGATCATGCTGCCTTTGTTCGACTCGATGAAATCCTCCACTTCCGCCTTGCCGTCAAACTGGGCGACAAGGTGCCGTCGGCCTTCGCTAAGCTTGGTGACGTTTGGCAGGGAGCTCCAGACCAGATGTTCGGCATTTGCAGCTTGAGAAGCGTTGAAAATATTCTTGCCTTGCTGGATCTCGCGTGCCTTCGAACCCAGGGACCAGAAGTCGGTGACACCGAAGACTCCCCACGCGCCAGAGAAAGCGGCTTTGAGACTCTCCACATCGTCCAGATCGGCCTTGACGACCTCGACCCCTTTTGTGGACAGAGCTTTGGCCTTGTCGCTTGCTGGATTGCGTGTGATGCCGCGAAGAGAGTACTTGGTGCTCAACTCTGGCCTGGACAAGACAGTGTCGATGACTGAGCCGCCCTGAGTGCCAGTGGCACCCACAACAGCGAGAATGAGCTTGTTGGACATGGTTCCTTGATTGCTTGTTGCGATTGTTATTCGTGCTGAAAAATCTGTATGGGCGGACCGAGCTGCTTCATCGCTTTGGGAAGATGGGCCAGCGCTCTTTTAACTCATTCAATTCTCTGTGGTCCCATGTATCCAGAACACGGCTACATTTCGATACTCTGGTGCTTCACGATGGATGCGGGACGCATATAGACGCCTTGCCGTGTCATCACCAAACATCCGGACAGACTGATGTTGCCGTATGCCAAAGCGGGAGCGCCGTGGCCGAATTTGGAAGTGTTGTGAACCGATTTCTTCGCCAAGAAACCTTGCTCCCAGGAAATCCTATGGTCCAAGAACAGCATTGCATTGGCAGGGCATTACAAAGCATGCCTCAAAGTTGCGCCGAGTGCTCAACGCTAACCTCGCATGAAACAAGAACTAATACGAGTACCTTAAGGGACAAATGCCGCCAAGATTTATGATTGGCGCACTTCACCTTTCTCGGAAGCTGAGCTAAACCCGAAAACCCGATCAAGGAGTAGGAATGCGACCCTTTTAGTTCGTATCAAGATCGTTCTGATGGGCCTTCCGAGACGCTGGTGGAAACACACCGTCCTGACTCACCTGCAACAACTCCGAGAGGAAAAACGCTTTTCTTAGCAACGTTTGAAGTGCCCATGGCGAAAGGGCGCTCGAGAGCTAGGCCTGAGGTTGTTCCACTTCGGTCGATGACTGATGGTGGCATATTACCTGGCATTTCACCAAGATCTTTTCGCAGGAGCACAGATGTTAAGAAGTTGCCGAACTGGTGTTGTCGGCTTCCGATTTAAACTATCTAGAAAGACATTTTTGGCTTTCTGGATTATCAGAAACCACAAAGCGAGCTACGCTTGACGGGCCGAACAGACGACCTCCAATGGAGGATGGGCTGCCCTACCAAAGGCCCGTTAGCTGACCTTCTACCTCTCCAGATAGGCGTATACCTCCGCATCAGCATCCCACTCTTGTGTTTCGGTAAAAGCGTTGCCAATGATCCAACGACCTGCTCGCGTCTCTCATTAGCTACGGAGCTTGACTCGTATGTGCTGTCAAGTCCTTACCCAGAAGTGGCCAGCGTGTGACGAGCAAGAGAAAACAGTAGTAGATGACTTCCCAATATAGGTTCCTGGCCTGACGACCACCGAAATACAGATTGCGGGCGCGTATTTTGATCCTCGCCACCCGCTCGTGCCTGAGCTCATACAGGCCTCGGATAGCAGCATCAACACTTTGTTCGACCGCATATGTTCTGTCGTGTTTGATGCTGGCTCGCTCGATTAGTTTACACAACAGCAGCGAAAAGGTTACGCTATCTTCAATTGCCTGGGCGGCGCCTTGGCCGCTGGTGGCCTGCAATGAGTGGGCGGCGTCGCCTAGCAGCACACATCCCCTTTCACCCCAGTGGGGAAGAGTGGGAGTGGTCCACAGCGGATATACTCGATCTGTTGAAGAGGTAGCGATGCACTTTTGAATGATCGGGTCCTTCCAGGTTCCATGCCTCATCTGCAGCTGTTTCTGCACTTCCAATGCATCCACTTGGTTGCTTCTGGGAGGACACTCCGTCGGCCAATTCGACCACCAGCCCAATGTCTGCTGCGACAGAGGCGCTGCTGCAGCGTAGCCGAATGAGCCCGTGGGACCGAACGTTACAACGACGCTGCGGTGCTTCGTGATAGCCTCGGGCATTTCCGGCATGTTTAGAAAGGAGCCTACACCACGGTAGCCCCTGAAATATGTTACTTCATCGATCTTGCCATAAAGAGTTCCTGTACCTACTCGAATTGCGGGGCGAAGGCATCTGCTGTGCCAAATAGTGCTCGTTTGACGACGCTATGCACCCCATCCGCGCCCACGACCAGGTCGGCCGTCTCGCTGCGCCCGTCTTGAAGATGCACAGCCGGTCGTTCACCGTTTATGTCGACGCGAATGACTTTGCCCAAAGTTATCCGCCCTTTGCCGACGGTATCTCGAAGACATTCCCACAAGACCCATCGCGGGCAAGAAATGGGCCACTCCCTAGGAGAGATCCCATCATGGGTCGAAATGCGAGCAATAGTGTGCCCTCGTGCGGAGGCAATGGTGAATGCGTGGTTCTCGAAGCCTCGTGATTTGAATCTGCTGTACAGATCGGGACTGATCCTTCGCAGTAGACGAATGCTTGTCGGCGGCAATATGATACTATTACCTACTACTGCAGTCGAATCCGAGAGAATATCATCGGCATCCATCGGTGCAGACGAGGCATAATTTGCATCCAACCGAGACTCGTAAATGATTATCTCTGCTTTCAGGATTCTTGGAAGTTGCTGGGTCAATTGCAGGTAAGTGGCCAGTCCTGACACCCCAGCTCCGACGATGATAATCTTCATCGTTGTGAAGACCGCGAAGAAGAAGTTGTTCCAACGAACAGCTGACGCGCCAATCGCTTCAAGGTCGATGTCCACTGCTCACCTTTGCTCCTCTCATCATTTCGTTGGTCAAGAAATATAGCAGTGGGGTGATGCATCGTAACCTTGCATGGAAACCACGTGGAATCACGAAAGCCTTTGCAAACTGCTCAACAGGGTACCTTGCATGATCGAGGCTCTCTTCTACCCCGGACAATGAGTAAACAACTGCATGGGCGCCAAACTTTACTGGGAGCTGTCACAAGGAGTGGTGAAATCTGAGGTGGCGACATTGCTCTCGTCCGGGGTTACCAACGGCCAGGATCTGTTTTGCTGAATGGTTCTACAGGGCATTTGAGCAAGTTTACAACTTCTTTGTTCGAGAGTATGCGTCGAATTGACAGCATGTCGGCAGGACGTGACTGTCGTCCACCCGTGCTGCTGAGCTCGGGACCATGTGCCATGGGCAGGGCATTGATTTCGACGATGGGCTGCGTTGAGGTGAAGCTCACGTCTCGCTCTCATCGGTGACGCTCGTTAAAGTCATGATACATTCAGCAATGGCATCGGCAGGCCGCATCGGTAACCCGCAGATGTCCTTGAATACAGACCCCAGAGTCAATAAGGGGCTTTTGAAAGCGCTGATCGCTCATGGCATGCAGCATAATGCCTTCCTCTCCACGACCTTGACTCCGGATGCAACAATAAAAGACAAGGTGGCTTTTGCACGTCACAGTGAGCGCGAGTTTGAAGCCATGATCGCGAAAATGCGATTTGAAGTAGACCAGAATCGACAGATGCCTCGAGTTTCCTGCACCGATGTCTCGATTTTCGGCTGTCATGACAACGATATCAGACTGACCATATATCGCCAGCAACAAATGGACAACCAATATCTCCCCGGTGTGATCTATTTCCATGGCGGAGGAATGGTCATGTTGAATACGAAAAACAAGCTACACACATCATACGCTCAATCGATTGCGGAGCTAGGCCTCATTGCTATTCTTGTCGACTTCCGCAACGTGCTCCGCAGGGAAGACCTGCCAAACACTGAAGGGATACCCAATTATTTCCCTGCTGGCTTGGAAGACTGCGTTTCAGCAACGGATTGGGTGTATAAGAACGCATCTGCACTCGGAATAAGCAAAATTATCCTCCACGGCGACAGCGGAGGCGCAAACCTGGCACTCGCCACAGCGTTATGGCTAAATAAGCAACAAAAGACCTATGACAGAAGCATTGTTCCAATCGTGGATGGCGTCTTCGTCATTGATCCTTACATTAGCGGCGCGTATCACCAATCTACTGCCTGGAAGCTTCTCAACCTCCCGTCACTGGTTGAATGCGATGGCTACGACGTCAGCTGCGCGGCGTCTGCAATCTATGCGGCTTTGTACAACGGAGAAGAAGGAGCTGCCACAGCGATGGACAGCCTGGCTTGGCCGTATTGGGCGACAGAGGATGCGATGCGAGGGCTGCCAGCACATTTCATCACGGTCGCTGAGCTTGACCCGTTGAGAGATGAAGGAAGAGAGTACTGGAAGAAATTGGAACGCGCTGGTGTGCGATGTCAAGGAAAAGTTCGCAAAGGTGTCACGCACACGGCGGAATTATTGTTCAGGGGCTGTGGCTTGGAAAAGGAATTTGTTGAGCTCCTTTGCATGTTGAAGAATTTTGCGGAAAGTGTCTGATTTCTGGGAGAGAGCTGAATGCTTTGTGTCGTCTTGTTCAAATTCGAAGGCCGTGAGAAGGAAGAGATTCATTTACTCCTTTTCGCTAGCTGCAAGAGTTCTAATGAGAACGAAGCCGAGATGGTAAAGGTGAAGTGATGGAGCATGATCTTTTTTAATTGGAGTGGAATATACAGGTGACCGAGAACAGAAATCACGGTCATGGTACACGCCTATCTGTAGTACGGCCATGCGCGAATGATTCTATCGCGGTTGACGTGGGGTGGATGCTAGAAGAATAGGAATGGTGAAGACATCATCAAAGACAGCAGCGGCTTGTCTTTCGTTTTAACATTGAGCTTATATTGTCAAGTGAGTGACTTGTATTCCCGTTCCTTCGTCCGACTACCACCAAGAGCCATGTGTTAGTTATCGCGTGTTGAAACCTTGGTGAAGGAGTAAGGCAGCAGCAGAATCTGATCTCTTGCACCTACACCTCGATTCAGAATGTCAGAGATAAGATCTCCGGGCTCTTCTGCGTAGCATGACCGGTGCAGCTACTTCTCTGTTCGTCCATCATTAGCACCGGGGAAGCGGTTTCAAAAGTGATGAGTCTTCGACAATCTAGCCTGCACTCACCTGGTACTTTGACCTGAATGAGCTTGCCCTTGGAATTTGGTGCGTGAGTACCATAGGACCTTTGAAGATTGATCTGATCTGGGTTGGCGGAGATATCAAGCTCTTGGTCGCTGGCGCGTTGTGGGAAGACGGCTTTCCATGGCTGAGCCTTGGCAGCGTCGGTGTTTTGTTCGGTCTGGGCTGGCATTTCGTTTCGGTTTGTGTGATTCTCGATGGTGTGTGATGAAGATGAACAGAGGGATATCAGCTGTGGTTATATAGGCGGATTCCTTTGTGCTTGGAATGGAGCTTCCATTGCTCCGGTAGACATGCGCTCAAGGTTCACATGGCGTGATCGATTCGACAGTAATGCGATGATCATGGCCTTGTCAAAGGATGTGATGATCAGTCAAGAGATCATGCTCTCAAGGGCTGTTTGTGAGTTGTGCGCTGTCAACTTGCTCACGCAACATGGGAGCATGGTTCGAGCACCAACTATGTTCACTGTGTGCCCTGTTTAAACCTACATGGTATTGTCTCTTTCCGCCACTGTATGGAGTCGTGAATATCTGCCACAAAGTCGTGTGGATTCACCTTGCAGCATCAAACACAGCAATTGAGATCACATCGAAAGGTCCTTTCTCACCATTCAATTATTCGATTTTGTAGCTGCATTCAGATATTTCGAATAGGTTCCTGCTCTGTGCTATTTGCTAGTCACCCAAAGTAAGGATACATTCAGGTGAGAGCCACGTACTGCAGACTGAAAACAGCTTCCCTGCAGTTTGTTGGACTATTCATTCCGGGATCGAATTGTTGGTGACGGCCAAAGTATGTGCTACCCTCGTGATAGGGACTCAGCTCTTTGCATGTCAAGTGCTTCATGAGAGATTAGGTCGTGGCTGGCAAGACAGAGATTTGCCAAGTTAGGAAATCCGGCAGCTTCGATCAGCCCATGAAATGGCTCATTCTTGCTCCTGCAGCGATGCTGACACCCATGTGCCCATGGAAGTGCGCATTGTTGGTCGTACTGCAATGTTTGCATGAAATTCACCTCGCGCCTAGCTAGGGATTATGTGACACAGAGTTCCCAGCCGATCCAAGGTGGGATGATGGGAGAGCGTGGCAATCGAATGGGACATGTCAGTTTAGCGTGTACTCGTTGTCTGTGATCGATACTTAGGCGTCTCGAGGCTTCAAGCGGATTGGAAGGAGCGGACACGCAGTCCTACGCTTTGTGACCGACCATACTTTCTTGCAATGGACAACACAATTTCGGTAACGATCAGATATGCACGGAGTGACGGGAAGAGATTGGACGGAGAGAAGCCATATATTCTGACTTATCCAGTGGATGAGGACATCCCTTGGAGCAACTTCGATATTGAGTTCTATCCAGGAATCGAGCTTCGTAGCCTTCGAGAAGCCTCATTGAATTGGGAGGGGAGCGGCTTGAGGATGGCTTCTCTGGGAGGCTGTATGGCGCGAGAAGACTTCTACGACAACTTCAAAATTGAAGAAGTGTTCCTGCCCTCGGTCTACAAGTGCATACGAGATACATTGGGTGCGAAAGAAATTCATATCTTTGACTACATGATTAGGAGAAGGAATCCGGCATTCCCCTATCATCCTCCAACACAGGATAAGGTGCCGCAACCTGCATTATCGGCACACATTGGTGAGAAATGTCCCGCACTTGTATTCTTCTGCGGCTAACGATGCCGACTGGACAGACTACACTGAAGCGGAAATCAACGAGCGATTGGCGAACTATTTTGGGACAGAAAATGTTGAAGTTCTCAAGAAGCGACATTTTCAAGCTGTAAAGTGGGCACTCCGTATCTGCGGCAGAGACTCAATGCTGACGCCAGTATTCAGCATCTGGAAACCACTGAAAGGGCCCCTACGAGATTATCCATTGGCATACTGCGATGCCAGCAGTGTGAATCAAGAGACCGATCTGATGATCACGGATGAAGTGTTTCCCAAGATGGCAAGTGAGATATATCAGGTGCTGCATAATCCAGCGCACAAATGGTACTGGATCCCAGACCAGACGGAAGATGAGGTTGCCATATTTGTAGGCTATGACTCGCTTGCAGCGCCTCGTCTGGCGGTTCCGCATTGTTCCGTGGATCTAGGAGAATTGAGCGAAGGAGACCCGCGCGAGAGCATTGAAGTTCGCGCGCTAGTATTCTATGATTGAATTGAAGACGACATATTTTTATCGATTGCAGCATGACAATTACCCATGCTTTCAATTACGTGGCGCATAGCTAACTGGAGTGACACGTTGCTTCCTTCGGAGCTTTCATGGAAAGTTGCAGTACTTTGACGCATTCTGTGATCATTGTTGACCACCTTCTGTCAGCCTTCCTTGGTTCATTAGCGTGACAAGTGCAGAGCAAGCACAGGACAGGGAGCACAAAAGCTGCAATCCTCGTCCAGAGCTCAAACCTTCCTCTTCACTGCTCTCGATACAAACTCTCGAAAACAATTCCTCGACTTGCGTGCCACGTCTTCCAATACTTGCTATCCTGCCTATACTCTACAGTTATCATCCACTCTTACTGTTAGAGATATTTGTCATGTCGATGAAGCCTGGTGTACGCGGAGACTCCTTTGCACCCAACGTCGCCAAAACTACAGGAGAGTGGCGCAGCAATCGATCAAATGCCCAAGAAACTAGCCATGGAGTGACATCTGTGCCGCTCGAGGCATCAGCACATCCGAATTGTGCATCAACCTCTGACGAGAAAAGGAAGGTCGATTGGATTGGTTCGACAGACCCAGCAAATCCACGAAACTGGTCGCCACGCAAGAGATGGGGTCTCATTGTGATGAACTCGGCAATCACATTCTGCCAGTAAGCATAGATCTGGAAGCTGTTGACATTCATTTTCACTGATTGAGAACTTCGCCAGAGCTATGTCGAGCACGATGTTTGCTCCTGCGGTTCCACAAGCCATGGTTGATCTTGGAAGTAAGAGTGACGTTGTTTCTCAATTGATGGTCTCGATCTATGTGCTTGGACTGGCCGCGGGACCTCTGATCTTATCACCACTTTCAGAGTGCTATGGAAGATCATCCATTATGCACATCACCAATTTCCTCTTTACACTGGCAGCAGTCGTTGGCGCTTTGAGCCACAACGTCACACTCCTCCTAGTCTGCCGTCTGACTTTGGGTATCAGCACCATCTCGTTGGGTGGTGCATATGTGGCGGATCTGATTGACCCCGAGGATCGAGGAAGGGCGATGAATGTGTGGAACATTGGCCCTGTTCTGGTAGGTCCAATAGTGTCGCCTATTCTCGTGGAGTGCTAACACTACAGGCGAGGCTCCAATAGCAGGCCCGATCATTGGTGGATACATTACTCTGACCATAGGTTGGAGATGGACATATGGCTTAGTTGCAATATCTGCAAGTCCATCGAGTCATCACACTGTCCGCTGCTAACGATCATCAAGGGCAGCATCTGGCTGTTTATGTGTTTTGCACTGCTTCCGGAGACATATGCACCGCGGTTGTTGGAATTGAAAGCAAGGCGGGCTCACACGATTGAGGCTCCAGTATCCTCAGACGGCATTGCTATCAGCACACAAAGAAGGCGAGCTTTGCTGCAGTCACTTGGACGACCGTGGAGAATGCTCATCCACAGCCCGGCTACGGTGGTTGTCTCGCTTTTTGGTGCGATCGCCTACAGCGATATGTATCTCATGTTCTCCACCTTCACCGAAGTCTTCCAGAGCATATATGACTTCAATGCTGGTGGAGCTGGACTTGTCTACCTTGGCTTTGGCTTTGGGTCTATTGCAGCGCAAGTTGCCATCGAATTTTTTGGTAGATGGCAAGCCAAGGAGAGAACAATAACACGATCAACCGTTCAACCGGAGCACCATCTACCACTTCTTGTGACAGCTGGCGCATTTATCGCCTGTGGACATGTTATCTACGGTTGGACACTCCAGTGCCATCTCCACTGGCTTGTACCCATCGCTGGCACTGGACTAAGTGGATTCGGTGTTATTCTTGTTTTCCAAGCGGTACAGGCCTATCTTGTCGAAACACATACCATCTATGCAGCAAGTGCGATAGCACTGAGTGTTGCCATTCGCTGTGTCTTTGGTCTCACAATCCCTTTGGCAGGACCCCCACTTTTCCATCATCTAGGGTATGGCTGGGGAAACAGCTTGCTTGCTCTGATAGCCCTTGGGATGATTCCGGTGTCACTGATCCTCCTTCGATACGGAACAAGATTACGAGAACGGACTAGGGCAGACCTTGTCGAAGCTTAGAGCAGAGTTTAGAGCTCACTGTCGCCGTTGCCTGCACGTGGGCACGACCTGGACGAGCCCCTGCCCATTGATGAGCACGATAGAGCAAATTAAGCACGATCCTGGTCATAACGTGTGGTAATGTGCTACTTACACTCTCAGCAAGTAGTTCCCCTAGGGCTACCAAGTAGTGTCCCAATGGACATGTACAGTGCATCTCTACCTTCGCGCACGTGTAGATTCATTTGTTCTGCAGAAGGGTCTGCTCCCATCTCAAGGAAGTATACATACATTTCATTGTAGAAGACGCTTTACCAAGCATGGCGTCGCAGCAACTGGTACCTGCGACTGTGTTCGCACTCGTTGTGGCAAACTCGCTATCGGTGGCTTCCATGGTTACAACAGGACGGCCTGGACACGGACTCATCGGGTATGGCATAACGATGTACAATGTGAGTGGCATACGGTCCTATCGTGTCTAGGAAACAACAAGTATCTGACCATCCGAATATATAGCCAGTCTGTCCATATGCCTGTCGAGCTGCTCTCTCTAGCAACAAGCTCAATTGCTCGTCTACCATGGTCATGGATGGTCGTCCAATGATTGAAACCTCGGCGGCATGCTACGCATCAAACTTCGATTTCCTTACATCAGTAGCTTGGTGTATTCAGCCCAGATGCACTGACATGACGCTCTGGGCGATCGAACAGTGGTGGCAGAAAGAGATTCCGGGCAAGCAAGCTGTTCAGCCTGACCCTCAGTGGACCTATCAGGCTACGCTATATCGATCGCAAACGCCACCTACGCTGGAACTACAATCTGGTGACCCCATCAACACAACGGTTCGTGTGTCTGATGCTGCTTATAACATTCAAGCAAACACCCTCGCTGTGTTCACCGAAGTAGAAGTCAACCACTCGAAATATGGGTATGCATGCCAGACTAGTTATGTTCGCAGGGTGCTGATAGTTCATCTAAGCCTAATCCTGATGCTGTCGAGCACCATCATCCCGATCGCCGCTTCATTACTGCGCTTTCTGCCAATCTCCCGTCTACTAAGGAGTAGATTCTACGCTATGTTCATAGACAGCTACCTGATCCGCCATCGTAATGGTCTGTCATCCCGAATCCCGATTCCGGATCTCACACGTGGTCAAGCAATTTTCGTGGCGTACTTACTCATCGTAAATATTGTCCTCTGCAGCATCGGATACCCCGTTGTGCAACCAAATGCTTGGTGGACGACAATCGATCGCCAGATGCTTACATATGTCGCGAATCGGACTGGTGTGCTCAGCTTCGCAAACATCCCTATATTGGTTCTATACGCAGGCAGGAACAACTTTCTTCTCTGGATAACTGATTGGCAGCACACGACATTTATGGCCCTGCACAGCTGGGTTGCATTTCTAAGTACCATCGAAGCTGTACTCCATTCCATCATTTACCTCCGCATCTATGTTCATCTTGGCACTCACGCTACCGAGTCCCGCTTACCATACTGGTACTGGGGAATTATTGCCACGTTGGGGTTTAGCCTCTTACTTCCAGGCTCGATGCCCGCGATTAGGAAAAGCGTCTACGAAATCTTTCTGACGTCCCACTGCACCATCGCACTTCTGTCACTCGTTGGATGTTATTTACATATATACTACAAGTTTGAGCATCAATGGGGCTACGAGCTCTTCATATATGTGGCATTTGCAGTCTGGGGTTTCGATCGACTGATGCGACTCATACGGCTGGTGAGGAACGGTGTTCATCACGCTTCCATCACTGCTCTGGATGATGAGTATCTTCAAGTCGATATTCGAAGCTATAGCGGAGAGAGAGGACATGCCTATCTCTACTTTCCTACACTGACCTGGAGGGTATGGGAAAATCATCCCTTTTCGATCACAACCACTTGCATTCGACTTCCCGTAAGCAACATGTCCACTGTTCAAAGTTCAACTTCGAACCAGGTTGATGCCGGCGTTGGCATCAGCAAAGACGTGGAAGCGAAATCTGGTCAGGTCATGGTCAATACTAGGAGAGATGAAAGCATGGCTACCGAATTCAAGCTCAGGACCTCATTTTTCATCAGAACCGCAAATGGGACAACGGCTTTGCTCAAAGGCTACCGCAGTATGCCCGTTCTGATCGAAGCTGGTTATTCTACTTCCCACAGTATACCCTTCTCGTCAACTTTGGTTTGCATTGCAGGCGGCGTAGGAATCACTGGAGTCATCTCAACTTTGCAAAAGCGTCAAGCACGCCAAAAACTGTATTGGAGTTGTCGAAGTAGACCACTCGTTCTAGCCATGGAGGACTTGCTCGAAGCTGTGGAAAAGGAAATCCTGGTTGGCGCGCGCTTAGACCTTGGGGCTATATTGGATGTTGAGGTCGCTCAAGGTCCTGGAGAGCTTATAGTCCTTGTGAGTGGGCCACAGACGATGTTGCGCGATGTCAGGAATATCGTCTGCGATCTGGTTCGGAGAACGCCGCGACCGATACGTCTGCTATCAGAGAGCTTTTCATGGTAGAACAGGGATATTCATGCCATTTCGTCCCCAATGTGACCGTTCAGCCCAAGCCACCGTCAAGTATACGCCTATACCCGTTGAATGCTCAGCGAGGTCTCCTATACTACGGAAAGTGCAACCAGATACCCTTTGTCGTTGAACCTGCTAGCGATCGTAGTAGCACAAACGAGGCCATAGATCCTGTCTTTCTCCTGTTGTGATCTACTGTCTACGCACCAAAGTCTACGCTCCCGACCGCAACGGATCATCAAATGTGCTTGCTTGTCCTGCGGACTCTGTTCAAAACAAGAGCATCTAGAGCTAGGTATCCAGTTCAAAACAGTATTTCGGGTAAAGAATGCCTGACCTTTGCTGTGCTTGAATGCTGATGAGCCGAGAACATGCCAATGGTCGGTAGCGTTCGAGGCTTGATCAGGTGCTACAGAGTTAATTGGACGCATCGTGGCTTGACTGACCACGAAGGCTGGAGCTTCTAGACTGCGGCTGGACTGCTCCAGTCCATTGCGAACACGAGGTCGTTGATCAAGTGACCGTCGTCGGGGATCAACTCGATTACCAGATTGGGCATAGAGGACACCGAACGAGAAGGAAGACAGTTGGGCAACCGATGAACGGAACGTCGAGCATCCCCCATTCCCTCGGTCTCGCTCGATGCCAAAGCTCAGCTAGCACGGCCCGAATGCTCACAAGTGCACGATAGTCTTATCTGGCTCTCTGACCATCTGGGGTAGATGCGGTGAACGAACAGGCCCGATACGGAAGACTTTGGTGGTTTCTCTCTCTGTTCCTGACTAGTGTCACCTGCTTGGTCTCCGTGATGAATACTCATGCTGCGATGCTCTGGCTTTCACTCTTGGCTCGGTGCAAAGATTACCGGATTACCGCTTCGTGAGGACGCACCCTCCTTTCGCATCTTTCATGCAAACGTCTTCCCGAGCGACTTGACTGATAGTAGAGTCAGCCATGTGATCAGTACAGAGTTACGTGCAGTGATGTAGGGAGTCCAAGCTCCGTCAAACCGCAAAAGTATGGGGCAAGCCTGGACAGCACAGTTCAACCTCGTCCTTGTGCGACTGTACGCTACCATATCGGCTGTTGCAAGGGTTGATCTAAGCTAGCTGTAGGGCTCAGTGACTACAATGAAATGTCAGCCAGCTCACTAATCGGTTACAGTCTAATACTGTCTTGGGAATGAGCCATTGCTGTACCGACCCGGACCCGAAATGTAGAACAGCATTAGAGCCACGTGCAGTGGGCCTCAATCTCGTGTTTTGCTCTCAGCCGAGGATCATAATGCGACCGGTTTGGAGCTCGGTTTCGGGCAAGTGGTCACACGAGTGCATACGATGGGGAGATTGTAACCCGGTGCCATATCTGGTGCCCGATGAAGTCGGTTCTGCAGCCGGACTCATGAAGGTGACACTCGGGCATGTGCTAAGCGGTAGGCTCTCGGGTTCATTCACCTCTGCCGATTGCATGAACCGGTATGTGAACATCTCGCGGCACAGAATATAAGGAGGTCAATTCGAGGCAGAATTGTCGACCATGTGTAGTTGGCCTGCTGTGAGCTGTTCTCAGACTGACAGATTATCCGAAGATCTCGAACGATCAAATTTGACTACAACTTCGTTATCAAAGTAAAGAACGAGAGTGTTATGCGAATAGAAACATCTCGTTGCACTAAAACGCAGATTCAGTCGCCGAGACTTCGGCGCTTGGTGCGGAATTATATCGAGCCGAATTGATGCACAACCACTCGCCCACATGAACCGGACAGACGGATTTAGTCTGTGCAATGAATTGTGCAGATGTCTGAAGACACTGTTGGCAGGCTCTTACACCTGAACGATCACAAAGTTCGACATTTCGAACCATGTACTGCCTTCCCCAGCTCTGCTATGATGGACATACATAGGTTTCAAGTGCTTACCTCACAACTTAGATCAAGCTTCCAGAAGAGTGTTATTCATCCTAGTCTCTGAGAGCTTAGACCACATAAGCTCGGGGGAAATGCGAGGGTAGAGCTCTATAACATATTCATCCTAGTCGATCGATCTAGTCAGGCACGCGACAGCTCAAGTGTTGCGGCTAGCCAGCCACGTGATAGCAGCATCTTGACGTTATCTCGAAGGCGCACTGTGGTTTAATTGCCCATCGAATAGTGTGTAGCAAAAGCGAATAGTGAAGAGCGTCAACCTCGGGCCAAGCATCGTGAGAGTGCGTTTGATCTAGGAAGAGATTCATTCTCAGCCATCGGATAAGGATACGAGGACAAAGGCGATCCAATACCATCCTGGTTGTTTGTAAAACAGCGCGAAATGGTGTTGTGGGGGATAAGCATGACCTACCGCGAAGGGCCCAGAGCGCCGTGATAGCAACTGTGGACCGTGAGTGGTGAGCACGCGGACTGGTTCACATCCTCCCCACAGAGCATTGACTGGTTTTAGAAGTGAAGAGGTGGTGCGCTCATGTACTAACCTCATTCTCGCAACGGAGTCGCTGCACCCTTTGGCGGTAAGATGAGCAACACGCTCTTGTCTTAGATAGACGCCGCATGTCGGGGGCGACACCGTCCACGATGAGAAGCATAAAGTCTCAGTGTTGTCGCCGTCAAGGAACTCCTCATCAGCAGCAGAACAACACTCCAGCCCAACAGTCCCAGTCCAGACCACCAGACCGACTTCTTCCGTCCTTCGACTCAAGTACCCCACAACAATCATCCAAAATGAAGTTCTTCGCCGTCGCTGCCATTGCTCTTCCGCTCATCAACGCGGCCATGCTCCCAGCAAGAGCCGCTGCCAACACCGACCTCGACCTGACCCCACTCACATGCCCTGTCAGCCTGGAGAAGCTGTCTGGCGATCTTCCAGTGAAGGAGATTGATGTGCTCGATGTCCTCACCACCCTTCTCAATGACGGTACGTACGAAGGGATCGTAGATTGAAATTCTCAAACGAACTCGAAGACTGACTGAGAAGCAGGAGAGATTGATCTCGTCGATCTCAAGGAGGCCGCAGACCTCGAGAAGAGAGCCATGGTGCCCGGTCTGCACTGCGGATACACGCGTGCTATGAGTGAGTTATCCCGATGGGATCAATGAGATTCGATGCGCTGACGAAATGCTTGCAGAGTGCGCTCTCAACTCCGCCGGTGTGTTGAACGCTTGCATTTGGGCTGCTCTCAAACTTGGACGTGATGTCCAGGATGATACGTCGTGTATTGCCGCTGCTGTTGCGCTTGGATCCAACCTGGTAAGTGGACATGGATTTCCTTTCCATTGTAGCCTAGCTGACACTTCTCTAGCCCGAGAACTGCAGGCTCTGCCTTGGCATGTAAGGCTGCGTCTTGGGTGTTGGTCTTGTTACGATGGGATATGCTGGACGCTCGGCTACGAGAACGTTCGAGTATAAGGACTGGGTATGAGGTCGGTTATGAGGATTGGAAGTGATACCATGTACGACGGGCTGGGCATGGAATGTCTGGGGTGATCCTAACACTTATTGTTTTCACTGTATGTTTAGTATTAGTATCAGGCTAAGTTTACGACAGAATTGTAGCCCAGGAATGCATATTCATTCCTTGAAGTCATTCTTTCCGGTAGCAAATGTCTTCAAGCTGTAACGCCAATCCGGAGCTGCTTTTAGAGGTTCGCCACGATGTTGCCAAGGAGTATACTATCGGACCTTCCACGTGGTTCCCTCGTGTGAAGGAAGCACGATCCTCTGCATCCACTTTCACATGTCTGCAGCAGAATTGATAGGTGTTGGTGGAAAGGCCAAGTGAATTTCGGGAGAAGTCGTGTCGCGCGACTTTCTTGAGCCGAGGGAAAGCCGTCCGACGAGCAATTTTACGTCACCAGGGCCATCACAAACTCTCCTACTCCTTCTATTGCAATCTGCGGTGTGCAATGCAGCAGGAGCAATTCGAGCGTCGGCGATAGTCAACAATGTCGTTCCAGGCGGATGTGCAGCGCTATGTCGAGGAAGCAGGCAGAACCATTGAGCAGTATCTGCCGCAGGTGAGTACAGCAGTCGAACAACGCATCAAGCCCACGCCGGGGTTCCCCGCTGACTGAAACACTCCCTCAGGACCGCAACTCGCGACTGTTGCTCGCTGGAGGCGCTGCGACTGTAGCTGGTATCGTCTTGTTCCCGCTGGCCCATCACTTCTATCTGGGACGACAACTCGTTCACACGCATCCGAGTACCGGTTCTCTGTGGGCTTCCGTCGAGTGTGGCGAGATTGAGAATGTTCCCAAGGACTTGACTGAGAATGCAAAGGCTTACCGTACTGTGCACGATAAGGTGACGAAGCACATCAAAGATGTAACGATTGGACTCAGCGCTGACCTGGAGGCTGACTTCACGGGCCTGCTCCGCAACAACTTTATCCAGCACAACAGAACTCCAGCGGGCTGGTTTGTGTGGCTGGCGTATGGTTCCGCGAGACAACGTGAGAGTTTCAAGACGGACTACATTAACAACCTGAGTTTCGTCAAGGGGGATCTGGTCAACGGAGCGTACGAAGTCGTCAAGCGAACTCCTCTTCGCGTGGAACTTGCCATTCGACCGCCAGCACAACTCGATGCTGTAAAGGGTCTCTTGGTCATCTCTTTGCGACCACGAAACGAAGGCGCTACTCTGTCATCGGAGACCATTCAGTGGACTGAGAGGAACAGTGGGATTGTGTTGCCATTGGAGAGATGGCTTGGCAAGTTCTTACATGATCTGAGCGCTCGATGGGTGACTCTGTCCGGAGCACAGTACCTTCGTGGATTGGCATCTGATCACGTTCTGTAGATCAGTGGAACGCGATCAGAATTGGGTAAGAGAGTCAGCTCTGCCAGCGGGAATGGCAAAAGACTGCAATTGAGACTGAACGAGGGCGGTTAGATACTGTGACTGCAGTCGACATTGATTGCGAAGCAGATAGCCAGACAATCACAAAATCATGCTCGGCGTGGCCGATGTGTCACATTGCCATTGAACGAATAGGACCATTGATCAAAGGCGTGGAAAAGCAATGGAACTCCTATTACTGCGAAGTGCTTTAAGCCATGTGTATCCGCAGTTCATTTACGCAATACATGTTTCTCAATAGTTCTAGTTTCATTGCCCCATAGTCCTTGTTTAAGATGGCAGAACTCACGCGTCTCGGGACCCCACTTTCTGACTGCCGAGGCAACAATTCAACGACATGTCTTCTCCAGATGGTGAACCAGTATGCACGAACAACCAGCTATTGCCGGAGCAACTTCATTTTTCTTTTGCATTGAGATGCAGCGTCAGAACGTAATCCGTCCTCGAGCCGTCGTCCAAATCGCGTTCTGCAAGCACAATGTCTGAGCCAAAATCACGATCCAAAACGGCAGCAAGTCGAGCGAATCAAGTCTCCGAACACCTCTCTTCATCATCAAATGGAACGAACGGCAATTCTCAAGATCAAGACAGAGACAAAGCACTTCCTAATACTGGTGCCCGCCGCCGCCGAAAAGCAAAAAAAGAAGACGACGACTTACCCGGCGATTATAGCGATATCCTCGGCCACCTCACAAAACTTCGCACCCTCGCCAACACTCCCGATCTCTCCCGCCGAGGTTACGTTCGTCAGAAACAAGACGGAAAGCTCTGGGTTCGCGAACGCATCAGTCTCCTCTTCGACAAAGACTCCTTCCAAGAAATCGGCGAAGCCACAGGCCACGTAACTTGGAAACCTGTCGGATCTGGTGGAATTCGAGAAGAGCCAGCAGCTTTCACTCCGCATAATAATGTCCAAGGATTCGGAAAATTGAATGGGAGGAAAGTTGTGTTTACTGCTGATGATTTCTCAATCCGAGCTGGGCATCAGGATGGTCATTTGATGGCTAAGACGGTTCATACGGAGAAATTAGCGTTACAATTAAAAATTCCGATGATTAAGTTGACAGATGGGAGTTCAGGTGGTGGTTCAGTGACGAGTATTGAGAAACAGGGTTATTCATATGTACCGCCTATGACGGGATTCGATATCGTGCAGGCACAGCTGAATGCTGGAATTCCGAATCTCGGAGCTGTTTTGGGGCCTGCGATTGGGCTGGGTGCTGCGAGGGTTGTGAGTTGTCATTTTAGTGTTATGGCGGAGGATATTGGGAGTTTGTTCAACGCGGGGCCGAATGTTGTGGCGAAGGCTACGTTCGAGGAAGGGTTGAGTTTTACGGACTTGGGTGGGCCGGGGATGCATTGTACGAATGGGACAATTGATAATTTGGCCAAGGATGAGAGGGAGTGTTTCGAGCAGATCAGGACTGTGTTGGGGTTTTTGCCGAATTGTGGAACACAGATGCCGCCTGTCGTTGAGGGTAGAGATGATGTGGGAAGACAGAATGAGGAGCTGCGGAGTGTTGTACCACGGAAACGTGAAAGAATGTTCTCCATGCGGCGAGTTATCTCAACAGTCGTGGATGAGGGCTCATGGTTCGAGATCGGCCCTCTCTGGGGCAGAACAGCAATCTGCGGTCTTGCTCGACTGGGTGGCAAGCCCATTGGGATTTTCGGCAACAATCCCGAAGTGCTTACAGGAGCGCTGGATGCTGCAGGAAGTCAGAAACTTATACGGCATCTGAAGTTCTGCGATGTCTTCAACCTACCACTTCTCCAATTCGTCGATGTACCAGGCTACGCGGTAGGAACGGTAGCAGAGCGCACAGCGACCATGAGATGGGGAGTTGAACTTACAAAGGCCTACTACACGACCACGATGCCCATCTTCAGTGTCATTGTAAGAAAGACGTACGGAGTGGCGGGAGGGGTCATTGTCGATTGTCGAGATCCGCATAGTCGTGTCGCCTGGCCAAGTGGAGAATGGGGATCCTTGCCATTGGACGGCGGGATCGAAGTCGGGCATGCTCATGAACTACGGCAGATTGAGAAGGAGAAGGGCGTCGAAGCAAGACAGGCACGGTACAAGGAGTTGGAGACCATGTACAGGCGGTTGATGAACCCAGTTCGAACAGCGAATCATTTCAGCGTGGAGGAAATCATTGATCCGGCTACAACAAGACAGGTGGTTGCAAACTGGGTCGACACGGTGTATGAGTCTGTGCTGCCAGAGAGAGTTCTGCAGCGGGTGTGCGGTAAGCTGCAACCCGTGTATGCCTAGATACTAGACATCGTCAATGGTACTTGCTCCGACTTTGACTGCAATATGTACATTACATTGCGATTACTGACGTAGCAATGGAGCCCAGCACAGGCATGCCTGTGAATTTGCGCATCGTGGACGCCGAAGCAAACCAGCTGTGAAGTCGGGCCAAGGGTATCATCGCAATGACGGAAGGCCCACATTCGCATGCTCCTCTCATCCGACATCTTTGAGCCAGGCATCTCACCGCCGATCGGGACCGGACACTGGTTTGTCAACAAAATGGTCGCATTCGTCATCGTAGCCGTGCACAGCGGCCCACTCCTGTCGCACAACTCAGGAACTGCAGATTGACACAGGTGGCGAGCCATGCATTCCGTCTTGGTAGCCGCAATAATTCACCTGTGGCAGCTTGGTTGTTGGGAGAATCTTTGCAGGCGTTGAGATTTGCTGCTTGGAATCGAGCACTGTGGGGTCCGTTCCAGTGCCAGAGGCTGACTGTTCAGATAGACCGATCCGTGATTTGCTGTACTGTGAATGGGCATCAGCAGAGAGCTGTACTGCTTCGTGGTGGAGGAAGCGATTCGTGGCTTCGTGCAAGTTTTACACTCCTCTTTCCGGCGGGATCCCGTTTGAGCACAATGGCCACCTGTGATAAAAAGCCGGTACGGCGGGCTCGTAGGTTGGCGAGGATAGGCATCGGTCATTGTCGGACTGCTTCAAGGCGTCACACTTCTGTCGATTTTAGGCAACTTCTTCCCACTTTGCTCGTTAACCTCTATTCCAATCTTCTCCAACCCTTCCCAAGCGTCCGGAAACTTCGTTCTGGCCCAGGATTCCACCTCATCCTGCTTCTCGGCATGACCCGCAGTGGCATCGTATAGGCTGCCGAGCAAGAAAGCATCAACGTCGACCTCGTTCTTTCCCTCTGCCTCTTCCACGCTCTTGAGGGCCAGATCAATGTCACCATTGCCAGCTAGGGCGGCAGCATACGATGCCCACATGCTCTGGTCGAGCTCGATACCCATCTGCTTCAGCTTTGACCACAATTGCTTGGCGCGCAAGTCGCCAAATGGCGCTTTCTCGCATGCACGTAGAGCGATGTGAATGCTGTTGTAAGTAGGACCTTCTTTGGAAGCAACAATGTCGTCCCAGAAAGCCAGTGCCTGCCGAGGTCGACCGCAGGCGGTATATGCAATCATCATGGCATTCTGAAGGTATGTATTGGTGGTAATGTTGTAGTCGAGCTTCAATTGATTGTGAATGAGCTCCAGACTGTCCAGATCTCGCAGCTTTGCGGAGCACAGGAAGGAAGTTACGTATGTGTCGATTACCGGCATGGTATCTTCTCGTGAGTGGCGACGCATCTCGTTGAAAATAAAGACTGCCATGTCGGGCCGCTCGCGGGTGAAGAAGCTGGCCATAGCCGCGGTGCGCTCCGATCGTGGCATCTCATCGAACACTGTTCCCAGAATCTTGTACGCGTCCCACGCACGGGACGTTGGGTTATCAGGGTTGAGACAGAATGCGAGAAGTGTAGACCGAATCTTGTCGCGCTCAGCAGAAGAGTAGTGATGAGCGTGTGTGTTGAGTAGGTCAATCACGTCGTGCATTTCGTCGCGGTTGAGATGCAACAACGCCAATGCTGTCACAGTGGTTGACTCAAAGCGCGCCCTCCGATCTGCCAGATCCATGGCTACATTCATGACTGTGTCGAAGTCGTGACGCTTGCTCTGGCACAATGCCACAATGAGCTCATTCACTGTTGGCACGTCTTCATTCGAGGAGAGGTCCATGGCCTGCAGATTCTTGTACGCGATGAGGGCACCATCCACGTCATTGACCTTCAAGCGATATTGTATCTGTAGTTGATATGTGCGGGCATCAGGTTCAATACTTCTGGCTTGTCCCAGAGCGATGAATCGCTCCGCAAGATACGGGTCCTGTTTTGACGTTGCGTACTTGACCAAGCCGTTGATAGTCGTGATATCAGGCACCCTCCACTGCGCGGGGTCCAAAATGTCTTCGTTGGACTTTTGCATAACATCCAGCATACGTCCAATCTCGTCTGCGCCTTTGCCGGTGGCGGCAGCCCAGATGAAGATAGCATCCCACAGAGGCTTGGGAGGGTTGTTGGTCATGGCTTGCCGCACGACTTGATGGCCGAATTCGAGTTGTTGGTGGGAGACGCACCACCGCAACACAGAGTCAAAGTGGAATGCCAGACCTCTTTCGAGTTCTTCGTCGCCATAGCCATGCTCGGTGGAAGAGTCCCAGTACTGCTTCCACCATGTCTGTACAGCTTCGAGATTTGCGGTGCGGATATAGAATGCGAGCATGGGCATTGCGAGGTATTGTGGCGGCGGGCGGAGTGACTCTCGTTCACTGATCATGTTCAGTGTTTCAAGCAAATCGCGCTCACTGTTGCCTTTGGACACGGCTTCCAAGGCTGTGATCCAGTATGACTCCAGGTGTTGTGCGGTGCTCGCTGTACCCTCGTTGGCATCTTCGTTGTCGATCTCGGCTTCGCTGGGGCTGACGCGCTCTGTAGAAGCTGAGCCCAATTTTTCAATCTCCTCGACCAAATTCCGTGCTGCTAAGTAGTGGCCGGCCAAGCCCAACATTCTGATGTGACTGAGGTTAGCTCTGTATCGAACTGCGCCATTGAGAGATTGCCCCTTCTGAAGAACCAAGGAGGAGAGTTTGAGATGGGCCTCGGTGACTGGCGCACGAGTCTTCCTCAATGCTTTCGTAATGCGTACCAAGAGCTGCGATGATATGTAACGGCGCGGGGAGGAGCCTTGTTCTTCAGCAGCCCAGCAATACTCGAGACTTGATGCAACCAGTTTGGCGGTGCGGTCGTTGACGCGGCAGTGAGTGGATGAAAAGAATTGTTTCAGGGCCTGGGAAATGTCTTCAGGCGGAGGCAAACGAGCATTCATGCGCTGCATTTTCGCCAAATGCATCATTTCTTCCATGCCGGGCTCCAGGTCAGCTTCCTTCACCTGTCTCTTCTTGGGCCCGAACATATTGAGGTCGAAGAATGTCCTCCGCTGCTCGGCAGAAGCCATAGCTCTGCCATGCTGTGCCGTCCATGATCGAGAGCCATTGCGTGATCTGCTCAGCGAGGTGTATGCTTGCCGCCGCGGACACGCTCGGTGGAGGATGGGTTCGTTGGCGAGGATCCGGCGGAGGACATAGCGGGTGAGGTGGGAAGGCATCGTCAGTCCATGAGCGGTGAGTCGTCTGCTGCCGGTCTATATCGTCCTCGCCGGCGGAGACAGCACAGTGAGAGGCGGAGGGGAGAGCTCCGTCGATGATGCGGGCGAGATACATCGCATGCACGTCTCGATGCATTTGTCTTGGCATCTCCGCTCACGCCGCAGCCCGACGACTTTCCTCGCCGACACCCCAATCGAGCACACGACATCTCTACCAACTCATTACATCTCCGCCATGTCGCTCGAGCAGTCCTTCCGCCGGCTCGCAATCCGCAGCAAACCCATCTGCCAGCAATGCCGCCGCTCTTTCGCGACATCACCGGCGACGAGGCAGCAGAGCAACGCAACGGCCGCCGTGGCTGGTATGAATATATCTAGTCCGCCTCTGCGGACAGTACGTCTAACAGCATCCAGACCTCTTCTCCAACAGCGCATCGCAATCCACAAAAACGGCGACTGCCTCCCGCCCAAGCCCCGCTGCCATCGCCAGCACTCCCTCCTCCGAATCTCCCACCGAATCGCCCAACTTTACGCTGGCCCGATCTGCGATTCAGCTGGCAGGTGAAGCACGTCGCCTGCAAGTGCAACGACAACTTGCCCTCGACACGGAGCGCGGCTGGAACAGGCAAGATTTGGAACGACAAGCGGCGCATCGCAAATGGAAGGCCGGTGATGTTTACGCTCCACATGATTTGACTGGCATTGAAATGGCAAAATGGAAGAAGCTGCGGAGGAGGTCGAAGCCCAAGTATGATGTGGTGGATCAGCTGAATTTGAAGCCCATTGATTTATACAAGAACTTCTCCATCATGAGCGAGTATGTTTCGGAGATGGGCAGGATTAAGCACAGCAATGAGACAAATCTGCGGCCCGTGAATCAGAGGAGGATGGCAAAGGCTATTCGCAGGGCGATTGGAGTGGGTATCTTGATGCCGAGCACGCATCGTCATCCTGAAATTCTGCGGATCGAAAATAAGACTGGGGCGAGAGGATATTGAATGCAGAGTAGGGCAAGGGGGAGTTGAAGACGAATGCAACGAAACTGCAGCGCGGATGTCGGAGGCCGGAAGAGGCCTGATGGGCGAGGGATACTGTACGAAATGGAAAAGAGCCAGAAGCGCTGAGCAATGTACGATTATCTGGGAACGTCGGTCGCTGCATGCAGCCACAGGAGCATGTCTCGTTGCCACGAGAGGCAGCGTGGGCTATCTTGGGTGCATTCAGCATAGCAGCCCCGTCATGGAGGATGTTGGCGACAGACATGGACTGCATCGATCAATTCTCCGCTGATAAAGATCTCTCATTTGGTCTGAGAGGGTTCACTGATCGGCACCTTCAGATGCCCTTTGCTCAGAAGTTATCTGTCCGCCCACATATATCGGCGCCTCAAGATGGAACATTCTGCTCTGGCCGCGCACCCGTTAGAACAGGAAGCACGAACAACGGCAGCGCTGCAAATGCAGAGAGCTCATGAGAGCGACTACGGGACCAATGAAGATGCTTGATGAATAACCGCTCGTCGTCGCACTTGCACATCTCGCGTTGCGCAATACCAGTGCCAATGGTGATCAGAAACAAAGCCTTGGCAGGCAGAGCAACCACATGTCCTCCACTTCACTCCAGTCTGTGACACAGACAACGCACTCGCCACTCAGTTTACTGATCATTCGCCCATATTATTCATCGCCCAGCTGTATCTAGAGCTTCAACGATCTGCAACAACCTCCAGCGGGCAAGCGGAAAGCTGCGCATTCGCAAAGTCTAAACAACCACGAGCGGAGGCTGACATCGTCATGTGCGCCGATCCTAGTTCCAACAAGGTCTCCAACCATGACTGAGCACTGGGATAAGCTCTTGAGGAAAGGGTATGCGACCATTGACCCCTCTCGTGACTTTGAGACTGACCTGGGAGATAGGCCGCCCGTCGGCCAGCTGCAATGACAGCGACGGCGGCTGCTTGCCTCCACTATCTTTGCCATTGAGATCAACTCCCGGTGAGCATTGGTATAAGAGTAGCTGATCTCCATCAATGAAGCCTTTCTTTCTTCGAAATGCAGAGAAATCTCAGCATTACCAGTGCGATCAACAATAATCCCATCAGGCCTTCTTCATCTTCCAACGTCACGAACATTGCTAATACGCAGGCCAAGATGCACGTCCTCCAACCAGTCCCTGTTCCGAAAGGAACTCCAGCTTTTGAAGAGAAACGCGAAAAAGTCATCGCTGAACTTGAAGCTTCGATTCCGAAGGACTTTTGGCTCCCGGAATCTTTCTTCAAGAACCCACCTTTGGACGTCACGTCTGTTCCTTCGACATGTGGAACTCTGACTCCTGCGGAGATCATCATTACAGAGCAGTATGATGCTACGGGCTTGGCAGCTGCTATTGCGAAGAAAGATTTGAGTGCTGTAGCCGTTGCCACGGCATTCTGTAAACGTGCCGCCATTGCGCATCAGCTTACTTGTTGTCTCACGCAGTATTTCATGGATGAGGCTTTGGATCGTGCAAGATACCTGGACGAGTATCTTGCCACTCATGGAAAGACTGTTGGTCCTCTGCATGGCGTGCCAATCGGCGTGAAGGAACACATGGCGATCAAAGGCCATTGGTCGAGCTGGGGTTACTTTGATACCAGGGCTTGGAGTGAAGAGGACTCTTTGCTCGTGAAGATATTGAGAAATGCTGGGGCGGTTTTCTATGTCAAGACGAATCAGCCGCAGGGAATTATGCATTTGGAGAGTGATGGATGGGTGGGAAGGGTGAACAATCCGCATAACGTGAATCTTTCGTCGGGAGGATCGACGGGAGGGGAGAGCGCATTGCTGGCAATGAAGGGGAGCGTGCTGGGCTTAGGGACTGGTAAGTTCATCTACCACTCTAAAGCATTCATTCGATGCGTTTCCTGCTGATAATGAGACGTGCAAAGACATTGGTGGCTCGATTCGTGGCCCGTCAGCCTTCTGCGGTGTCTTCGGATATAAGCCAACTTCCTACACCGTCACGATGAAAGACATGATACCCATCGGCTTCCCAGCAGAACTCAACGTCCTCTGCTCTATTGGGCCCATGTCGCGCACTCTCCGCGACGTCGAACTCTTCATGCAGATCGTTGTGGGCAGTAAGCAATACCTACACGACCCACGCATCATTCCCTTCCCATGGACCGGGCTGTCGACTCCACGACCCAACCAACCCATCAAGATCGGTATCATGCTCAACGATGGAGTCATCACACCTCAGCCTCCTGTCCTTCGAGCTCTGGAATGGGCTCAGGATCGACTAAGCCAAGACTCGAACTTCATCCTCAAACCTTTCAAGCCTTACCGTGCGGACCTTGCTATGAAGTATATCGGCGAGATGTACTGGCCTGACGCAGGTATCAACACGAAAGTTGCTCTCAAGAAGACTGGAGAGCCGATGCACCCTTTGACCAAGACGGTGCTTTCTCCAATGACAACGGACTTCGTCGACACTGAAGGTCCGGAAAAAGAGCAGACTGCAACTGAAATCACGCTGCAACGTGTCAGACGTGATGATTTCAGATGTGAATTTGTGGAGAGCTGGAATGAACAGGATGTTGATGTCGTCCTCGCACCCTGTTTCGTTGGGCCAGCCAGTAAGCATGATACCGCATTTTATTGGAATTATACTGCACTGTGGAACTTCGTGGATTATCCAGGAATTGTTGTTCCTACGCCTGTGAAAGTGGAAGGAAATGAAAAGTATACTAGCGATTGGAAGGCGCTGAGTGAGAAGGATGCCCAAGTGAGACAACTGTGGGAAGAGGGAGGCTTTGAGAACGCGCCGATCAATCTGCAAGTTATTGGAAGGAGGTACCATGATAATCAATTGATTGGTATTGTTGGAGAGTTGGGGAAGGTTTTGGGCTTCGCATGAGAGGACGCTTGGGAAATGGAATTCTTGGGCTTGAGGCGGTGGTCGTCGCTACTGTGAGAAAATCAGGGAGAGACAGGTTGTATGTGATGTTGACGGAGGCTTGGAGCCATGGCAATTATGGTGATCTATTTGTATTTCTGTGGATAGCCAGGCGTGAAACGCGGCGCCTTGTGATACTCCGGCTTCCTGTAAAACAGCCCTTCTTGTTGCGACTTCCGCAAGATCATCAAGTACATAGTGTCGATACTGACCGTTTCAAAGTGATCAACGATCTGAACTTCACCTCACCTTTCAAGCCACAACGTCAAATCAGCGACTCGAAATGTACTCCGCTCTTGCATTTGCGTTTGCCGCGCTGGCTGCTGCCACTCCAGCTCCACAAAAAGGCAGCAGTCCAGAAGATCCTCTTCGTGTCACCGCGACAGCACTGGAGGCTGGCAGTCAAGGCGATGGACAGAGCATCAATGCCGACCTTGGAAGTTTCTACATTGGCGGCAGGCCCACGGGTACACTTTCACCACCAGCCGGCGATACAAATGAGTACGCCACGAAGAATACCATCTTCACGTATGTCAACTCCCAAGGTGGACTGGGTCTCTCGGTCGCGGTTCCTGGCGGGCAGCAAGTGTATGTCGACAGCGGTGACGAGGCCAATGGATATCTCGCTGGTGGTCTGAAGTACACTGAAGCCGAGACAAACAAGACTCTTGGTGGCGTGCCTCTGTTTGAAGGCTTCGTCAACTACTACGATGGAATTATGAAGTTCGAAGGCCAAGACTGGATTGCTTGCCCGGTGGACTTCAAGGGACAAGTGCTTGCTGTCTGGGCCGCTTCACGCATCTCACCAAACAAGGACCGCAATGGTTGTGTGGACTTTCAATTCAAGATTCATGAGCCTGTCGATGGGCCTCAGCTGGCTTGGGCGTACAAGTTCAATCCTGGGCCGTAGAAGATGTGCCCGAATGAGGTGTTGAGGGAAGATGAACTTGGGAGGGCTCTGGAGCACATCCGCCGACTGCGTTTTCGATCTGTGCGTCTGGTTCCGCCCAAGCATGTGAGATACAATCCTAATAGTGTTGCAGGTAGTGCAGGTCAAAGAACCACAGCAACTTCCAGATCATTTCGCGACGCTATTTCCGTAAAACGTTATCTTCCGCCTGTCTGGTTTTTCTGGTGAGCCTCAAATCTTCATCAATTAAGGGTCATTGTGAGGAGTGATTTGGTTCTTCTTCTTACCACTACTAAGCACTGCCAAAGACTTGACATTGAATTGGAAGCATCAATCTGTTCTATCGCTATCTGACCGCATCCAACAACTCAGGTTCGAGGTTTTCTAGAACCAGCCTGAAGCTTGCCAGCTAAGCGTCTTCCTTTTACTAAGGCCTATATGGTGGACGTCTGGCAAATAGCGAATGCGGCTCGGGTCATTTTCTTCCTTATCTTCGGCTGTCTCGATCAACAATCTAAAGCGACCACTTTCTGCTCGAGAGCTACCGTGCGATAGTCTTGGACTGTATCTGACATCCTCTGCTGGCGAATGTCGCCCATCGGGACATGAAACGCAAGGAATTCATCACGCAAATACAGCACAACACATGCAAAGGTCTGGTCAGACTCTCTCACTGCCCACAGACACAGATGCGCGACCTCTCAGCTGTATTCCATATCTGCTCTCGCTGCGGCTAGCTCGAAATGCTTGCATGTCTGTAACGAATCGTCCTGTGTAGCCTCCACAACCTCTCGCCTACTTTTGAAGAAAACTTGGTATGCTAAGACCTCGGGCCTGGACTCCTTTCAAGATCTCGTTTTGATCGATGACGAACCTCACCTGTCGTACGAGAAGCCCATGATGCTTCGCATTCGCGTCCTTCACCAAATCCAATTGCTTCCGTCAGGAGCAGAGACTTTGGTTGGATTGAGAGCCGACACAGCAAGAAGGTTGCCGCACATCATGGCATGCGTCATGACTTTGTATCCGTCTTTGGTCTCAACCACGATGGCCGACACGGGCACATGTCGGTGATCTGTGAGAAGCTTGTCGTACACCTGCTTGGCGTTGTTGAAGCTCTCTTGTGCATTGCCTTTGCCACGGGACCCATCGGGCTGCACGACACTAAAGTCCTCGGTGATCCATTCCATGATGGTGCGGTGGTCTCTGCTATCGAAGATCTTGGTTGCCTTCGAGTCGTTTAGTATAGCTACGCTCCCTGCTGTCAGACCTCTTACTTCTTCGCCAAATGCCATCGCTGGATGCTCCCGCGTGGCCTCCCCGAAATCTCCGTCAGCCACAAAGGCATTGGTTGTGTAGGATGACATGATGTTCAGGAGCTTGAAATACGCTTGGTGAAAAGTGTACAGCAGTCTCGTGTATTCACTGTGATGCAAATGTGTCAGGCAATGCAAGAGCTTCTATTTAAGTGCCCGCAAGTGGAGTCTCGGTTGTGGCTAAGGATCGAGCAGCTATAGCTCTTTGCATGCAGCATATGATGCATGACGCCATTTAGAGAAGTAACTCGCGGTCTGCAAGCTCCTGAAAGGGCGGCCGTATTCCAGCCTGCAGAGTGCATCCCCTCTCAAGCTTCATGACAGGCCAAAGCGTTTTTGTTCTGTGGGAGATCGTCTTGGCCGCTTTGCGACTGCAGCGCATTGTCCCATCCCGGCACCAATCAATCAGCAATGGCTTCTACGGGATATCCAACGTTCTTCGAAGACAAAATAGTCTTCCTCACTGGCGCCACAGGCAATCTGGGATCATGTACTTTACACAAGCTCATCACGCAACTTCGCGTCCGATACGTGTATGCATTTGTGCGAGGCTCAAAGCACCAAGCTCTGGACAAGTTGAAGCGAAAATTGGCACACAAGGCCACGTTTATCACAGATAGTGGCAAGGTGCAGTTCATCGTTGGCGATATACGCCTCCCAAGCTGGGGAATGCGCTCCGACGAGCTGAGATTACTGCAGAACGAGGTCAGCATCGTCGTCCATACAGCGGCTAATCTGTCCCTTTTCGATCCAATCGCCGAGTGTATGAAGAACAATTGTGGTCCGGTCCTCGAACTAGCGCGTATGGCTGCAACGTTCGAAAAGATACAAAAGTTCGTTTTCGTATCCTCGGTCTACGTCAACTCTTTCCTTCCCGATGGCCTGGTCAGAGAGAAGTTGTATCCTCTCGAAGACTCTACGGGCGAAGAGATTGATCCAGAGCTGGAGCATGAAGAGATCAGTCGCACAGGGTCGTCCCGGTTTACCAAACACTTTCCCTGGCCGTATGCGCTGTCCAAGTACCTGGCGGAGAGACTGCTACTAACCAGATTCTCATCGTCACCCATGTTGATTGTTCGATCCAGCACGATTGGGCCCGCATTTAATACGCCATATCCTCTCTTTGGCGACGAGGAATCATATCCCATTCAACACGTCGGCAAAATCTACATGCGAAATCCCGATGCCAGCAATGTATGGCATGCACCTGCAAACTCTTCCTCGGGAACCAACGTTCTCGATGAATTGCCTGTCGACTGGGCATCTAATGTCCTACTGCTGCACATCGCAAAGGGAACCCATGGAATCGTCCACGCATCCGCCGGCACCTACATCAAACAGACCTCGAACGACGCACTCATGAACATATCGCACTCTGGTATAACCGGCATCAACAAAGCAATCCAATGGATCGCAGCGGAAAGCGGACCGCAATGTACATTGGCCAATTTGTTCGTCATCGGCAATCGTGACTGGGACTTTAGCTGCGCAAAATCGGCGTCTTTCAAAGACATCGACGGTCCGCTAAGCACTCGCGTTACGCAGGAGCAAGCTCGAGCTTTCAATGATCGTCGCTACTCGGCTCTTCTTGAGCAGATCCGATCGGAGTCTATGAATTGAATGGTCTGTAAATAGTGACAGTGTCGTGTCAAATGCACACAGTCTCTTCGATCGCTGATCTGTGTTGCGACATGACGACGCGCTACGGCGCTTGTGAGCCAATGAATATCGTTTCACGAGAGCGATATCATTGTAAACTCGCGAGACCTATGTCCATACTTTGGACTTGCGTTGAGCACTTTGTTTATGCACGTCGAGCTGTAGCTGTAGCTCTCGCATTAGGAAGTCGCAAGATACGTAAAGGGCTAGTATTGGACGATCACAGCTAGCTTAGCCTAGCCGCATCTGGCCCCTGCAGCATAGCTTGCTCGTGGTATGGAGTGCAGCGTGGGGCTCAAATGACGCTTTGAGAGCACTGTGATTCTCGACAGAGCTGATGGGGAATTTCGAGAAAAGTCAGCAAGAGTTTTCTACGTAAATATAGACAGCCTCGGCCGACTCATGCGAGTCTCAGCAGCGTTGGAGTGAGCATTTGCACATTATATGTTGACTTCATTCAACGCGTTTGCTCAATCTGTCTGATCCCATAGATCGCAGAGATGGGCCAGGTAGATCAAGAAAAACCACCACCTGGTGCGCTGGAGCCCATCGCCATATGCGGCTTGTCCATGAGGCTTCCCGGTGCCGTGAGAGGAGCTGAAGCATTCTGGAGAGCCTTGGTCGAGCAACGAGAATTGAAGTGCGTTGTGCCAGAAGACAGGTTCAATGTTAAGGCTTTTTTCAGCCCACAGGGAAAGCCAGGAACAATCATCTCACCGGAAGCTTTCTATCTCAGTGATGCAGAACTTGGCCATCTGGACACATCAATGATTCCGATAGCAGCTCACGAATTGCGGCACATTGATCCTCAGCAGCGTATGCTTCTGGAAATCACACGAGAATGTCTCGAAAATGCGGGCGAGACAAATTGGCGAGGGAAGCGGGTGGGCTGTTACGTGGGCACGTTTGGCGAGGACTGGATTGACATTGGAGCTAAAGATACTTTGGACGCCAGCATGTATCGTGCCGCTGGTTCATCGGATTTCGCTCTAAGCAATCGGCTGTCATACGAGTATGACTTTCGTGGACCGAGCATGACGATCAAGACCGGCTGTTCTGCTGCCATGATGGGACTGAATGAAGCATGCTGGGCCATCAACTCCCGTCAGTGCGACGCTGCTATCGTTGCAGGGTCAAACTTGATCTTGAGTCCCACAATGACAATATCGATGGGCGCGGCAGCCTTGTCTCCCACCGGGTCATGCAAAACATTCGATGCCAATGCTGACGGCTACGCGCGTGGCGAGGCAGTCAATGCTATATACATCAAGAGACTCTCGGACGCGCTCGCTGACGGCAATGCTGTTCGCGCAGTCATTAGAGGAATTGGTGTCAACTCAGACGGTCAGACGTCAAGAACACTCACGCCCAGTTTAGTTTGTCAAGAGAACTTGATCCGACAGGTCTATACACAAGCAGGCCTTCCGTTCCACAAGACGGCATTTTTTGAATGTCACGGTACTGGAACACGAGTTGGAGACCCCATAGAGACCGGAGCTGTTGACAACATCTTTGGGAATGCTGGTATTCACATTGGCGCCGTGAAGCCTAACTTCGGGCACAGCGAAGGTGCTTCGGCAATCACAAGTATTATAAAAGCTGTTCTTTCCTTAGAGAAAAGACTCATTCCCCCGAACATGAGATTTGTGAATCCCAATCCCGCGATAAATTGGGGCGAAGGCCGCTTGATGGTGCCCACTGCCGTTACTGCATGGCCAGAAGACCGAGCCGACAGAGTGAGCGTCAACTCATTCGGGATAGGAGGAGCCAATGGCCATGTCATTCTAGAATCCGCTAGGATGTGGACGACCAGTACCCCTGTTGAAAGTGTAGAACCACTTGCAGGTCCAACACATCTACTGCTTCTCTCCGCTGCGCACGAGAAATCACTGGCAGATCTGAAAAAGTCATACGAGTCTATGCTATTGAAAAGACCGTTAGTATTGCACAACATCGCTCACACTTTGTCGGCGCGTCGACAGCATCATCAATATCGAACATTCTGCGTCGCTACCGAACAATCTGATAACGTGAGCTTTTACTCTACGGCACGCGCCTCAAAAAGGTCTCAGCTGGTATTTGTATTCAGCGGACAAGGCAACTTGTACCCTGGAGTAGCAAGAGAGCTCGTGCAAGCCAACATGATATTTCGCAAAACATTGAGACGCTTAGACGACGTCCTGGACAATTTGCCGAGCTGTGCCTTCTCAATGCAGGAGGAACTGGCACGTGAGAAAGAAGCAAGCCGGGTGCAAGAGGCAATTATTTCGCAGCCGTTGAGCACAGCGTTGCAGATATGCCTCTGTAATGCGCTGGAAGCAGTTGGGGTACGGCCCGATGTCGTTCTTGGCCATTCTAGTGGAGAGATTGCGGCTGCTTATGCTGCTGGAGCATTGACAGAGACTGAGGCTATCAAGGCAGCATTCTTCCGCGGACAGGCAATTCACGCCGACTCTAGTCATGGTGCTATGCTCTCCGTGGGCCTAGGTCGTGATGTTGTTGAGAAGCTACCTCTGCATGGCGCTACTCTAGCCTGTGATAACAGTCCCTCAAGCGTCACTTTATCAGGCCAAAGTGAAAGTATCGATGCAATAGAGGAAAAAATCGAAGAACGATACCCTAATGCCCATGTCAAAAGGCTCCAGGTGAAAAAGGCATATCATTCTTGTCACATGAATGCTGCAGGTCAAGCATACGCCCAGATGCTGGCCGACCACATCAATCCAGCGCGACCTAAAATCCCTTTCTACTCTGCTCTGCTCGGACGTGCACTGCATGCATCGGAACAGCTCGATGTCGACTACTGGAGACGTCACCTTGAATCTCCAGTACTATTTCGGACTGCATCGGAGGAGATTGCTTTCAACATAAAGCAGGACTTCATATTTGCTGAGATTGGACCTCACCCGACACTAACTAGCTCGCTGCTACAGACTTGTGCTGAGCGAAGAGTATCGGACGTGTCCCATGTCTTCTTCTTGCGTCGATCTACCAACGCTACGCATAGCTTCTTGGAAGCCTTGGGCAGATTGTATCAGTTTGGTGCTTCTCTGGATTATCAAACACTCGTCCCTTACGGGCAGACCTTGACAGATCTGCCAAACTATCCTTGGAAGCATGATAAAATACTCTGGAATGAGACTCGCTTGAGTCGCGCATGGAGATTCCGCGAGTATCCACGACACGACCTTCTTGGCGTTCGCACCGGAGAAAGCTCAGGTATAGAGCCATCGTGGCGGAATGTGCTTCGATTGGACGATGTTGGCTGGATAAGTCATCACCAAGTTGGACCAGACGTCGTTCTACCTTTCACTGCCTACTGCGCCATGGCAGGTGAAGCTATTCAGCAGGTCAACAGCGCCCGCGGCCCATTCACTCTGCGTCGTGTACGTGTAGGCGCAGCCTTGACCATCAAGCAGAGTGACGCAGGCGAGGTGATCACTACATTTCGACCTGTTAGGTTGACCGACATGGTCGACTCAGCTTGGTTCGAGTTTACGGTCTCTTCATTTGACGGGTCGCAGTGGATCAAGCACTGTGACGGGTCGGTGAGACCAGAAGCCGGATCTCGGCCAAATGACAAATGGCAAACGAATAGTCTGGCCAGAACAGTTGAGGTAGAGGAATGGTACCATGCGCTATCTTCTGTCGGCCTCAATTATAGCTCTGAGTTTCGGAGACTACGAGCAGTCACAGCCGACGTTGAAGAATTGAAGGCTGCTGCGACAATCAAGCATAACAGAAGTCTTACAGACTCCCACTACCAACTGCACCCCGCGACTCTTGACTCTGCTGTACAGTTGATCGGTGTAGCAGCATCCAGGGGCCTAGCACGAAATGTTCAGCATCTCTTTGTTCCTGTAGCTGTTGAAGAGATGTACATCAACGACAGTGACAAAGTTCTCACGGCGAGAGCTGAGGCAATGGTCAGTGCAAGAGGAATTGTGACGGGCGACGTCTGGGCCCAGTCTGGGACTGATTTCAGTCTACACGTCAAAGGCTTGACTCTATATCCCCTTGAAGGTATGGAACGTTCAGCTGACGCCCATGCTGCAGCGGAGCTCGCGTGGGCGCCAGATTTGAGTATTTCGTGCGGACCGGCAGCTTTCGAGCACTCAAGATCCATACTTCCCGAATCAGCGAAGACTATTCGGGTACTCCGGGACACCCTGAGCTCGCTTGCCCATGTCAATCCACTCTGTTCAGTGTTGGAACTGAGTACTGGTAACAATGACATAAGTCAAGCTATATTGCAAGCACTAAAAGATCCGTTCGCGAAGAAACGATGCTCGAGCCATACGGTGACCTATAAAGATGAGAATACCCCGTTGCTGGCTGAGCATGAAGCTGACGAAGTCGTAAGTACAAAGCACACCGCCTTCGACCT
Organism: Cercospora beticola; assembly: GCF_033473495.1. Classification (NCBI taxonomy): domain Eukaryota; kingdom Fungi; phylum Ascomycota; class Dothideomycetes; order Mycosphaerellales; family Mycosphaerellaceae; genus Cercospora; species Cercospora beticola. Next base: position 2,609,270 of record NC_088942.1, read on the forward strand.
CTTCCAGGGCGTAGCACTGCAAGAGATCTCATTCCAATCTCACGACCTCACTGTGGTGAGCGACATCGCTCTACTGATGCAACACGATCCTCACAAGGCCCTGAAGATATTGAGCCAAGTTCTGCGTCCAGGAGGAACATTGGTCGTGCATGGAGACCTTTCCATCTGCTCAGATCCGGTCAAGCTGGAAGATGCAATGGCTCAGGCTGGCTTTATTAATACGAAGAAGCAAGACGACAGTACTCTCATTGCGATGACACCTATCACGCATTCGATCTCCATCAGCGCTGCCGTAACAATACTTTGCAAATTCAAGGACGGCTCCGAACTGGACGGTCTGCGAGCGTTGTTTCTGCGAAATGGTGTACATACAAACGTTGCCACTCTCGATGAGCTAGCCAGATCGCCGCGACCTGAACATGTCGTGATTTCATTGATTGATCATCAAGGTGGACCTGTGCTGTCCGACATGACTCAAGAGATTTGGTCGCTTTTGAAGACGGTCTTACAATCCCAGAGCTTGGCTATCCTCTGGCTCACGAAACCGGAACCGAGCTACTCCATGATTCAGGGGTTTGCTCGCACCGTGCGAACAGAGTCTCAGCTGCCTTTTTGTACCCTTGAGTCTTCTTCAATGCCTGAGGCTGGCGCTCAAGATGCCGTCTGGAGGGTCTTCTGCAAGTTCTCTGATTTCGTTCAAAATGACGAGCACCACCGTGGGGCGAAACCAGACACCCTTGACCCAGATTTTGAATATCGGTATCGCGATGGCAAGATTGAAGTTCCACGATTTCGTTGGAGGAGTCTCAAGAATGAACTTCTAGGTAACACTTCTGGAACCCAGGAAATTGAAGAAGTTGATGCTAATGTGCATCGCCCCAAACCATCAGCACGTTTGCGAATAGGCACCGTCGGCCGTCTGGACTCTGTCCGCTGGGAGAATCGGACCCCTGGGCCCTTGCTTAACGACTATGTCGAGATCGAGATCAAAGCTGTTGGCGTCAACTTCAAGGACGTCCTGGTCGGCCTAGGCATCGTCAGCGCTACAGATAATGCCCTCGGGATTGAAGGCGCTGGCGTCATCACTCAAGTGGGAAAAGACGTTGATCACCTTAGTGTCGGTGATCGAGTCATGTTTTGCGGAAGGGACACATTCGCGAATTCTATTAGAGGGCCGGCATATCTCTGTGCTGAGATACCGGACGAGATGGGATTCAGAGAGGCGGCCACGATGCCATGCGTATTTCTCACCGTGATCTATGCACTGACAGATCTTGGAAGACTTTCACGAAATGATGTAAGTACCGTAATTTTGATGGAGCTGAATTTGCATCAACCTAACACTGGCCTACAGTCCATCTTGATACACTCGGCATGTGGTGGTGTAGGTCTTGCTGCCATCCAGCTCGCGAACCTGCTAGGTGCCGAGATCTTCGTTACCGTGGGCAATGAGGAGAAGGCGGATCACCTTATACAAAGCTGTGGCATTCCTCGCAACCATATCTTTTCGTCACGCAACACATCCTTCCTAGCCCAGCTCATGCACCAGACAGGTGGCCGCGGAGTTGACGTAGTGCTGAATTCTTTGTCAGGAGAGCTTCTGCACGCATCTTGGAGATGCGTGGCTAGGTTTGGAAGAATGATTGAGATTGGCAAGAGAGACCTCCTCGGTCGGGGCAAACTAGACATGGATCTCTTCGAAGCGAACAGGACATATGTCGGACTCTCGCTCGAGGAAATTCTTGCTGATAGACCGAAGGTCACGAAGAGGTGAAGGTCGTGTGCTCCCGCCAAATGCAAGTGCTAACGGTTCCCCACAGACTATTTTCACAGCTGGTCGACATGCTCAAAAAAGGTCTGATTAAGCACATCTCGCCTATTACCGCCTTTGAACCCACTGCAGCCGAGGAATGTCTCAGTTACATGCAGAAAGGACAACATATCGGTAAGATTGTGATGGACATACCCGAAAACGTTCACAAGCTCGGTGTCAACGTGGGTCGCAAGCAAGTCAATATCAGCCCTGACGCTTCATACTTGCTAGTAGGAGGGCTTGGAGGGCTTGGCCGTGCTATCGCGCGATGGATGGTCGAGCATGGTGCCAAGCACTTGATCTTGTTTTCTCGTACTGCTGGATCCAAACCAGAGCACACTCTGTTCTTAGACGAAATGCGGGCCATGGGCGCTGTATGCCGGACAATTGCTGGAGATGTTACTCGCAGAGCAGACGTTAAAGCAGCCATTGACGCTGCAGTAATGCCAATCAAGGGCGTAATGCAGGCTACGATGGTCCTCAAGGTAAGCAGGTCTAATAGATAGATAGATAACTCTTATACGCTGGTCTACCTCTTTTAACTAGAGTAAGCAGCACGCCCTATATTTTTCGTAGGTGGAAAAGCCCTCGTGCTAGCACTCCGGCAGAAAAACCCCCTCGTGTCTTTATGTTTTGCAGCAAGCTCTGCATAGCCTGCCGCTTCCGTAGTTTCTAGTTCTCCTTAGGACAATTTGTGTTGTCTTGATAGTTTATTAGATCCTTTGCAATACAGTTTTCCTTGGTTGTTTCTTGTGTTACTATATACTTGGGAGCCCGATCCTCTTGCCTGCTAGCTTAGGGACTCTAGCCTATGCATATAGTCTTTGTCCCTATGCTAGTATCTGTGTTAATCCTGTGTCTAACTCTTTCTTACTAGTTCCTAGGGTAGGTGTCTCCCTACACAAATCCTACTTAGATTTCAACCTTCCTTGGCACCTAGTTATATAACCTATATCTAGAGAAATTCCAGTTTTTGCAGAATGTCCAGAACAGCAGTAGGTGTCTTTGTAGGCAGCTCTAAGTACAGTATAGAGTTAGATAGCTTGTGTTAGATGCTCTGCCTTTAGACTTGAGGTTTCTGGAGGGCTCTAGGGTAGGGGACTAGTCTGCCCTAGAGTCTCCTGTTTAGACAAAAGGCTCCTAGTAGCCAATTGTCCTAGTATCCGTAGGGGTACTGCTGTTCCTTTCTTCTGTTTCTGCTGTCCTTGCTCTTTCTTATTAAAGCCTTCCCTTAGGTATACTCAGTTCCTCCTCTTTAGCCTGTTCAGAGCCTGGGTTACTACTCCAGCCTCCAGACCTATAGTAGCATTTACTACCTAGAAGGGCTGTCCCGTAGTCGAGTATTAGAATCTTGTAGTAGTTGTGCCGCGCTGGCGTCGTCTTCGTGTTCTCAGGAGCTCTCCAGTCTCCCTAGGTCGAAATTCTGGACTTTTTGTCGCCTTCTTCCTGCCTCTGCAGGTGCCCAGCCGCCCTGCACTTTGCCAGCATAGCCGAAGCTATCTGTTTCTACCTGCGACCGCGTGGAGGTGTGCAATGGGACTTCGCAGGCAAGCAGGTCTAATAACAACCCATTGTTTGGAAGCCATGCTGACTCATTCATTCGATCAACAGGACAAAGCGTTCGTTGACATGTCATTTGACGAATGGGCTGAAGCCGTGCAGCCGAAGGTGCGCGGCACATGGAATCTTCACGATGCTCTGCTCGGCGCAGACCTGGATTTCTTCGTAATACTAGGCTCGCTCTCAGGAATCGTGGGCCAGCATGGACAGGCTAACTATAATGCGGCAAACGCCTTCGCGAACGCCTTCGTGCCATATCGCCACAGTCTATCGCTCGCAGGATCTATCGTGAATCTATCAGCTGTACGCGACATTGGTATACTCAGTAGGCAGCCACTGCTTCTCGCCGGACTGCAAAAGGCAGGGGCACATCTCCTAAGCGAGCGCGAAGTCCTGGATGCGGTGCATTGGGCAATACTGAACTCGAAACCATGGCTTCTTAAGTCGGTCTCATCAATACACTCGCGTGAGCCAGGGTGCTTGAGTCTTGGATTGCGCTCTGGCATACCACTGGCAGACTTGGATGAGCAGCATCCGTGGAAACGAGACCGGCGAACAATCATGTACCAGCTGAGCTCTTATGCGACAGCGTCAGACGCATTGCCCAAGTCTGAAGCAGCCCAAAGCGCTTCAGCCAGACTATTGGAAACGGTCCAGCGAATTCATGCAGATCCAGAGAAAGAGCTGTCAGATCCTGCGACTGCCATAGTCTTGGCAGAAGAAATCGGCAAGAAGGCGTTCAGTATGCTTCTAAAGCCAGATGAGGAGGTCAACATCCAGACACCCCTATTATCTGTTGGCTTAGACTCTCTCATGGCGATGCAATTAAGGCAGTGGTGGAGAGAAGTCTTCCGTGTCGAAGTCAATGTCATGCAAGTGGCCAATGCGAAGACATTTGAGGGTCTCGGCCAGCTCGCGGTGGCATCTTTGCGGAAAAGGCTCATCAATATCGAGTAACAGGTACTTCGATGAGCTGCTAAGAGCGGTGTCGCGGAGCGCAGCTAACGTTATTACTGTATGGCTAATTGCTGCCACACTCTTCGAAATCCCCCTCTGTGCATTCCTACAGAAAGTGGTAGGTCATGGATAATGAAGATGAATCGTGGGTTCATAAGAATTTCAACTCGCACCGTATCTCAATTCGGAGGAGTAGTGATCTTTATAGTGCTGTTTGCCGCTATCACACGGATACCGATCCAAACGCTTGTGAAGGTCTCTGAGAACAATGCGCCTTTTCTTGCATGGAGAGCTTTGTGCGGCCTCAATTTTGCTGTTTGAGACTCCATTCCAAGCTTCGACGACATAGAATTTCGTACCGTGATGACGAAGACCCGATAAACAAAGATTTGAGACACCCATTAGGAGAAGCGAGCTGCCAAGTCTATGTGACTGTGGGATGTTATTGGACCCTCCAAGCTATAGATTCGCGGCACGAACCATTATCGAGGAGTTCCGAGATCGATTGCAGCAATGTCGATTGTCATCAATTCGCGCTATATTCGCCTCCACGCTGATCTTTCCGCCCGACGAAACCTTCCTGGCCAGTCCCACGTCAGACCTACGTTCTACATGCGTCCATCATTTCCCGACGTGGACATTGCAGACTCTCGACGTGGAAAATGCAGTCTTGATTTCGACATGACCGAAGTAGACCCCAAACTTCAGCAACAATCAAGGACTACTTAACTCTCGCACGACCAGCACCGAAATCAGTGACAAGACAACCTCCCCATCTGTCGGACTGTTCAAAGTCACCAGCGGATAAGAGAGCATGTCGACCACGACGATTGCGGACAAGATCGAGGCTTTCGCCCGGGAACCTACCGAGCGCGTTTTCTGCTCCTTGGTGCTGGAGGATGCCTCCGTTCAAGACATCACTTATAGTCATTTTCTGAACATCATCAACAAAGCGGCAACCTGGCTGGACGAAAGCCTGCCACGTCCTACTTCGGCGTCGGACTTTCCAACCTTTTCATATGTAGGCGACCTGAATTTGCGGCGCTTGGCGCTCGTGGTTGCTGGCGCCAAAACAGGCCGCAAGGTATGTGGGATGCGAATGGTGGAAAGCTCCTGCTGATCGGTCTTCTTGCAGATTCTCATGGTCCGCCGGTATGCCCTGCGAGATACGATCGCGCACCTGATCACTGAGACCAAGTGTACAACTTTCTGTATGAGCCTTCCGATAGTGACGCTATGGAATCCCAGGTTGGCGATCAGAACGCAATCCGTTTGACACTGCCAGCCTGGGACACGTGGTTTTGTAACGCAACAACGACGGCATACAGATCAGCTGAGCCGAGAGAGCGAAGCCCGGACGACCCTGTCTGTATCTTTCACACGTCAGGCAGCACGGGTAGATTGGCGATAGTCTCTCACCTACTCATGCGGTGCTGACAGTTCTGTAATAGGTAACCCCAAGCCGATTGTGTGGACTGAGCGCCGGATATCCTGTTACACTTCCGTGGAGTATTTACGTGACGTGTTCAAGTCTCAAGGAGCCAGAATGGTCTCCACATTTCCACTGATTCATGTATGTGTTAGCACAAGCGAAACAAGACTCTTGCAGGCTGGGAGACACGAATTTATGCTCGATGCTGACGTGTTGACTAGGTGGGCGGTACGATGACTGCGTTATTCTGGCCTCTGTATCTCGGTAGCGTAGCGACTCTGCTGGAGACAGGAGTTCCGAGCAGTCCAGACGATGTCTTTAGGATGTTGCAGCTATCCAGAGCGACTCTACTCGCAGCACAGCCGTCGTTGCTCACCAGCATAGCGAGTTCAGTCGATATGGTCTCGAGGATAAATGGACTTTCCCGTATTTTGACCGGCTCCGCTCCCTTGAGCACTGCTGTGATAGATCGACTGCAAGAGGGCAATGGCCCAACTATACTCAACCTTTATGGGTCCACCGAAACACTTCCTCTTTGCCAGAGATTCGATGATCAAGATGATTGGCCGTACATCTCATTCAAGGAGGACTCGGGAGTTTCATTTCGGCGCGAGACGGATGATCTCTACGAATTGATCCTGAAGAAGACTGCAAGCGAGCAGGTGTTGAGCGTATTCTGCTCCTTGCCAGAGCTAGACACATTCGAGTCCAAGGATCTATTTTCACCCCATCCACAGAAATCGGGGCTTTGGCGATTTGTCTGTCGCAAGGATGACCTGGTATCGCTCGCTGGCGGACAGGGGATCAATGTTGGCGACATGGAGATGAGAATCCAGGAGTCTCCCTTAGTCGATACCGCTATCATAGGGATGGACGGCCGCCCAGCCACCATGCTCCTCGTCGTACCTGAGCAGCAGCCCGTGAATGATCAGGAGCGCGCTTCTGTTCAAGACGCTATCTGGCCGTTTGTGGAAAGGGCCAATGAGCATGCTCACCCGTATGCTGCAGTTCAGAAGAACATGGTCCTTGTTCTCCAAACAAGAGAGAAGCTCTCAGCTACTACAGATAAGGGATCGTTGAAGAGGCAGTCCGTAATCGAGCAGTACAAGGCTGATATCGATCGTGTCTACTCTGCGGCCAGGTCTAGTTCTTGATACATCTTGTCTCGGGATAGAGAAAGTGCCGGCCATAGCGTTAGAGCTAAGAGTTAATAGCAAGATCACTATAACGGAGTTGCTATAATCAGCCAACACTGTCTACCACTGATTAGCTCCATACAACTTTAGAACGCAGTTTGAGTTCGGTTAGGGCCTTATCGTCTTTTTGGTTTGGGAGATCGCAGGACCCATTTGTAGTTAGCGTTTTTATCGCAATGCTAAAGCTAAGCCAAAAGAGGAGACCTCCTGCCCGATGTTTTGTAGCGTTATTAGGTTAGAGGAGGTTCCGTCCAGTCGCGTACTTCTCCAGCTACGGCTTGTTCTGCCGAATGTCGGCCAGTGCATTATGACGGGAAGCAGAGTTTACCTATCATTACTACTTCCGCTAATACAGTGTGATGGCAGAATCTTCGTTGGCCTTTTTCCTTAGCGGCCGTAGATACAACAGAATCAGCCGCTTGCTTTCGACTTCCCGCTCACCAGGACCTCGGTGCAGCTCTCGTCTATTGGTGAATCATACGTCGATCCGATGCGATATAAGAAGCTGCCGACTCAGCGGCTGCAGATCGTAGGTCGATTCCGATCGAGGAGTTTGGGCCACACGATGATCAGACTGGACTTGTTCCACCACCAAGTGCAGGACGATCAGAAAGTAAAGGTCTTGTGATAATTTGACATTGACACCTCGCCAGGAAATCGAAGTCCTGCTCCGTCTGGACCCGAATAGATTTAACACACAAAATGCGGCATTGCAAGAGGATGCCACTTAGCCCAGGAGTGTCCCGACGTGCTGACTACTTACCAGCTACACACGCGCAGGATGGAAAGACGAATTTGATAACGTGGGAGACAGACCATGATCCGCAGAATCCCAAGAACTGGTCCACAAACCGCAAATGGTGGACGACCATCGTCGTATCCTAATTCGCATTCGTCAGCCCGGTTGCATCAACCATGATCGCTCCTGCCTTGGAGTCCATTTCGACGGAGTTTGGCGTAGAGGAAGCCGTCAGAAGCCAATTGATGCTCAGTGTTTTTGTCCTAGCATATGCATTCGGACCTCTACTATTTGCGCCGCTCAGCGAGCTATATGGACGACGAATCGTGCTACAGCTTGGCAATATCTTCTCCTTCGCTTTCAATCTGGGATGTGGCTTCGCTCAGAATTCCAATCAGATGTAAGTAGAGCTCGCTGTCTATTTGCTTTCGATCATTACTGAATTGCGAGATAGGATTGTTTGCCATTTCCTCGCTGGTGTTGGTGGTAGCGTGCCAGTGAGTGTCGGTGGTGGCACAGTCAGTGATATATGGCATCCTCACCAGAGAGGTCAAGCAGTTGCAATATACTCCTTCATGCCACTGTTTGGACCTGCTGTCGGTACGTGTGCCCGCTGGTCAACGTCCAACCACAGATTGTTGATTCAATCTTTCCTGACTGCTACTACTGCACCTCATGTTTCGAAAACAAGACTGCAGTACACGAGAGTCCGGGCTGATAGTCATGAATAGGTCCAATTGCTGGGGCATTCATAGCCGAGCATACCACGTGGCGATGGTGCTTCTGGAGCACATCAGCGGCATGCGCCCTCATTCAAGGCATTGCATGGTTCTTTCTCCAAGAGACATACGCACCTGAGATTTTACGTCAGAAGAAACTTGTCGCGATCCGCAACACAGGAGACCTGAGCCTTCGTACTGGTCTCGAACGCAGAACCCCGATCTTTGAGTACTTCCAAACAGCGATGACAATGCCGATACGAATTTTCGTCACCCAACCGATAATACAAGTCCTCACGGTATATCTTGCATACGTTTATGGCATAGCCTACTTGCTGCTTGCCTCCTTTCCGACGCTGTGGACATCACCACAGTATTACAGCGAGTCAAACGGTATCGCAGGATTGAACTATATCTCGATTGCAGCTGGTCTCCTTGTTGCCAGCCTGGTCGCTGCGCCGCTCAATGATGTGATCTTCAGTCGATTGACTGCACGCAACAAAGGCGTCTCAATTCCCGAATTCCGGGTCCCTCTCATGATACCTGGGAGTATTATGGTTCCCCTTGGGCTCTTGTGGTAAGTCTATCAACCTCTCATGAACAAACAAGACTGACAACAGCGGGTACAAGGTACGGCTGGACTGCGGAAACCCGCATGCACTGGGTCCTGCCCAATATAGGAGTCGCAATTTTCGCATCAGGAACAGTCATTATCTCCCAATGTATCCAGACGTACATTATCGATGGCTTCGCCATCTACGCGGCATCGGCTTTAGCCACATCCACTTGTCTGCGATCGCTTTGCGGATTTGGATTTCCTCTATTCGCGCCATACTTGGAATCTGCCATTGGTTATGGGTGGAGCTCGACAATACTTGGGATTCTTGCTATAGTGGTCGGCTTCCCAGCACCACTACTCTTGTGGAGATTTGGTCCAACTCTACGTACGAAAAGACCGTCAACTGTTGCCGCTTAAGTCGGAAGTTGGGTCGAGTTGATTGCAGCGGGAGTGACTCCAAGAGGACGCAGAGTGACGCCGCGGGTCGCAAGGCAGCGCCTGACACAGGGAAAACAAGGGTTGGAATAGCCAGCACCCATCTATTGCTCAAGACGTGTTACGGTCGGCCACGGAAGCACGGCCTGGAATTTTGAATATCTGGCGTTTCGAAGCGGCGACAGTACTCGAGCTTGCCGCCACGGAAAGACAACACGTGAAGCTCATGCATGTGAAGCTGATCTGCGCGCTCTAGACCCACTTTGTGCAAACAGTGTCACCTATTGTCCAAAGCACAATAGAGGCAGAAAACTTTGTGCGCACTCGACTCGACAACCACTTCCACTTCATCACCACGTCTTCGCTCTCGCACATCCACTCACACCACATCATGGCCGCAAACTCAACCCCTGGAATCACCGACGCTGTCAAAAGCCTTTTCGGCGACGACCGCTACACCGATCTGACCATCCTATGCAGTGAACATAAATGGCGTGTCCACAAAGCAATTGTTTGCACACGTTGCGAGTTCTTCGCCAAAGCCGTCGACGATGGCTTCCAGGTGTGTTCCAGAGCACTTTTCTACAGGCGGAACTGACGAGTCTATAGGAAGCCGGTGCTGGTGTCATCGATCTCCCGAATGATCATCCAAACGCAATCGCAGCCATGTTGAGATTCTTGTACACGGACGAATACGACGACGCCGCGCACCTTCTGTCTGTGGCCAGCGAAAAGGAAGAGCATGAATGGACAATACTTCCGATGCACATTCGCGTCTACCAGATGGCCCACAAGTACGAGCTCCCCAAGCTGGCTGATCTGGCACAAGAGGAACTTGAGGTTTGCCTGAAGCACGAGGATGAGGCACAAGGCCTGTACAAGGCAATCAAGATAGTGAGTCAAGTCGCTTTTCACATTGCATGAACGCTGCTAACATGTTACAGCTTTGGGAGCAGAACGGAGAAGCCTGGCAACCATTGCGAGCATGCGTCATGGAACATTTTCTCAGACGCACAGACCTCCTGGTCGACAAAGACCGCAGCTTCCAACATTATCTCGAATCACATCCGTCGGTCGCCGCATCATTCTCGCGATCTCTCGTTGTCATGCTCGGCACATCCGGGCCGCTGCAAAAGGTTTACAAATGCCCAAAGGACGACTGCGGCGTAAAGTTCATAGTAAAATGGCGGGATCAAGATACTGAAATGGGCTGTGCAGGATGTGGACAGCGGTACTCAAAGGCGACTTGGAAGCGCTTTGAAACGTTGATGCGGGTGGAGTTTGTGTAAGGTGCTGCATACGACAAGAGACCATCCCACAGTGGCGAGAAGAATGGCCGATATTTTGAAACCTCGTGCTCTGTAACGTGCCGCTTTCGATGTTTGTCCTCGATCGCACTCAATCAAGGGTAGAGATAGCTAGTGCTCTTAATAGATCAAGAAGTCCGAAGAAAATTGCATATGCTTCGTTTCGATTTATCTCGAATATCCCGATTTGTCCTCTACAGATCTGAGATCTCTCTACGAATTAATATGTACATATAGGGGATGTTACCCGGCTTTACTAGAACATTGGAGCACCTTTTATATCGTCTTACTATTTGCTCGCCGATGTTGTAAGTTTCTCGTAGGGGACGTAGACGCTTATCGCAGGCGAGGTAGACGCTTCCCGTAGACGAGGCAGACGCTTCCCGTAGACGAGGTAGACGCTTCCCGTAGACGAGGCAGACGCTTCCCGTAGACGAGGTAGACGCTTCCCGTAGACGAGGTAGACGCTTCCCGTAGACGAGGTAGACGCTTCCCGTAGACGAGGTAGACGCTTCCCGTAGGCGAGGTAAACGCTTCCCGTAGACGAGGTAGACGCTTCCCGTAGACGAGCAGACGAAACAGAAGTTTCTCGTAGGCGAGGCAAACGCTTCTCGCACACGAGACAAACACTTCTCGCAGACGAGGCAGACGCTTCCCGCAGACGAAACAGAAGTTTTTCGTAGGCGAGGTAGCCCGTGTTGAGCATTTCTTACTGTGCATCTCAGCATATCCTAAGTAGTCTCAAGAGGATGCAACGATATTCAGATCACCTCCTACGAGTAGTGGAGGTCGTCAGGAAGGCTTCCAAGCCGCGAAGGGAAAGTGCGGTTGGAGAACGCAGAAAGAAGGATTGCAGAGAGTCATTGGAGCCTGTATAGAAACAAAACTTTTATTCATGTATAAGCAGAATCTGCCCTGCGTAGTAGTAACGTGTGATGTGGCCGCTAGTTGTAGCAGCGATCGCTTGCGACGCACTCACCAATTCGTTCTCATCCTCCATCGTATCCACGTCTCACCGCTCGTTGCCGACTCAACCATCCGAGGAAGCATACGCATCCGTCCTATTTCCGCATTCTGCTCAGCAACCACATCTTGAAAATGCCATCACCATGCCACTCAATGTTCCCCGCGCGCTTCGCGAGAGCCAAAATGTCCAACATTCCCGGTATCTTGTCTAATATGTTGAGGTTGGACATCCAAGGGTACTCGGGATGCTTCCGACACTCTGCAAGGAACTGGTCTTGATCGTGTGGCAGGTGGAGCACTAATTGCTTCGGGGCGAGGTCGTCGAGTTGTGTGACAAGTCGAGCGAGGTCTCTGGCCAATGATGAGCTGAATGGGTCGGAACAGAACACGGCAACGTGAAGGTGGCGGATGTGTTGTTTAGCTTCCTTGCTCTTGTCGTCGTCCGAGCGCATTGCCAATTCAAGAGCACGTAGGCTGTTGAAGCAGAACGTGTTCTTCTCATAGAAAACGGGCAAAGCCTCGGAGTACAGCTGCTTCGAGACGCGCAGGATACAGAGCATATCGCTCATCACTGGAAGAATCAGGGTCTGTCGTTTTATCGTTCCCGTGCGCTCAACTGTGAGATTTTCTGGAGCAAGACCAGTGAACTCATACATTAGTCTCTGCTCGCCCGTCACGATCGGAAATCGCCACTTGAACCCCTCGTCTGGATACACTAGTAGCATTTTGCAGATCTTCTCGCGCAATTCAGCCGAGAGCCCGGGGAAATCGAATGTTCCTTGACGTGCAGGCTCCAGATACTGACGCAGATGTACTCGAGCGGCTGGGAGGGAGACTTTGAGCCTCGTGTTGAGCTCTTCTACCGGATCGGAGTGCTCGCAAGGGAGGTCGAAGCTGCGGATGGCAAGGAAGAAGTCGGGAATGGTCCACTTCAATGACGAGCCACGGCGGTGGTGCGCGAGGTCTACTTGGAAATTCGCGTAGTTCTCGTGAACTTCGTCACCATAGTGTTGGAAGGTTCGATAGATCCAGGCAAGGACTTGACTACGATCAGGCTCTTCCTCCTCTATCATAACCAGAGCGAGTACGATCAGCTCCTCGGTCGTGAATGGAGGACACTCGCGAGTTTCCGACCAGGGCTTGATCACCGCCGCCACTTCGTCGCGCAGGCAAAGAGGCTCTTGTGTGGGCACGAACTTGAGTTTCGCAGTGAGCTGATTGGCAGCACCGCTGTTGGGGACTTCTGTCGACATTTTGGCTGACTTCGAAGGCGATGTTGAAGAGAGTTGTCATCGCGAGGAGGATGTTGTTCTCGAGTAAGCGGTGGCAGGTGCAGAGACGAGAAATGCGCAGGCGAACAGCGCTGTGGTGGGGTTGTGGAAGTTGTTTCAGGAATGTGGGATTCAACACCAGAAGGAGCCGCCAGAATAAGCTTTAGGCTTCTATTCATGTGACGTTCCGCTTCCGTGTGAAAGTGAATACAGGGAACAACGTCACAATACTCGGTACACGGCAGCTGAAGATGGGGCCTCCAGCAGTGAGCCTCAAACCGCCGAACGAGCCGAACAGTATGACTTTGAAAGGAAATTTGCTCAGCGCTTCAGAACAATGTGAGTGCCTTGAGCTAATTGGCTGTTGCCTGTTTCAATCCCCCCACGACGGCCTCTCACACCTATACATCCACATCACCTCAATAGGACCTCACTTGATCGCTTTCTTCCTCAAGCCCTCGCTTCTCTCCTGAAACATGCGCGGAGCTGACATGTTGCCGCCGGAGCGAATCCGAGCTCCCCCAAGCTCCGACTTCACGTACTATGCCGCGTTTTTCGCCCAACTCCAAGTCCAAGTCTGGAGAGCATCATCCATCTGAACGATTCCACCATACGATGAACAGAGCCGGTGAGGATATGTCGCTATATGTCCAAGGATGGCGACGCACATGATGATTGATCACGCTGGTATTGCCCCAGATTCAGCCCGCCTGTTCGAGCTCACTCTCGACGGCGTGCTGCCCTTCCAATCTGCCTCTAGATGGCCTCAGACAGAACCTTGACAGCCTTCTCATCTAGGCCTATGGCTGGGCTTTCCTCGCCTATCCGTCTTTGGAAGGTGGTCGCGAGGCCTCAAAGCTCACAGAGACCGAGCGGATGCTGACACCTAGAGGCTCCCTTCACCAAGCGAAGCAGCTACCAAGATCCGAACGAGCATGTCGACGAGAACAGAGTCATCGACCTGACAGAGAAGTGCCAAGCACGATGCTGACGTACCTGAGGCTCCCACTGTCAGCTGATGATCGTTCTGTCAATCGGAGTGGGCACGCCAGACGATCAAACTATGGCATCCGAACGCATCGGGGCTGCGGAGATAACAGCGGGGGCGGTATACATTGTAGACACAGAGGCCATCGTGGACAGGGACCCATTCGAAACGACGCCACTTTACCGTGAGCTGGGGACGGACGGCAATCACTACCAGGACCGGCAGCACGCCTGCCGACTGATAGTGCATGAGAGCCATTCACCCCTCACAACTGATCAGATCAGGGTGTCAGCATGTCCGACGCCAATGCAGGGGCCACACTGAGCGAGACTGACCATCAGAAGGTGCTTATATGGCCATGACGCACCGATGATCAGGAAATGCAAGCCCACAACGGTAAGAGCGAAAAAGGATTTGAGCGATCTGAGGGAGTGCCAGCCTGATGAACAGCAGCGGGTAGCTTGGAGATGCTACCTTCGTTGGACTATCTGATCAGAAGCATCACCAGCTTGCACAGTAGCTCCCAGCAATTGTTTTGCACTGTAGCTACCTTGGTTTGCGGGTGCTCGAGTGAAGATGTTACGTATGGCGAGGGCAACAGGACGTCGTTCGGAAAATGAGCGTTTCTGCGGCTGCGCCTGATACTTCAGCTGTTTTCCCTCATGCACTATCTCGGGCGGCCTGAGCAAACTTGATCGATGCGACCTCGCGGATGGCATGTGGTACCATGGTCCAGCGCCTGGTCCTGTCTGAGTCGTGCTGACATGGTGAACAGACGTGTAGTGTTTCGAGAGTTTGCAAAGGGATCCGCAAAGACTGCGTGCCCAATCATTTCGCGCCAACTGTGCGTGCTCCGCCGAATCTTGCTGAAAGTCTGTACAAAATCTGATCCAGTGGCAGCCTCCAACGGACCTACGAGGGCGGCCTCGTGTAGAATAGTGTCTACTGGGGAGCTGCACACCAGCAATCGCATTTCCCGTCTGGCCTACAGGAACGGTCAGTGTAGCCGTGGCTTACGGAGCATAGTCATTTCTCTCTTACCTTGCAGATGCATCCCAATAGGGCCAAACGCACTAAGTCTATGTGTGAGTGATCCAAGTAGACAATGACAAGAGTTGTGGGAAGACATACCTCTTGGGGACATATGCTCTTGCAGCTATCGATGTCGGCTTGCGCACAATTCGACCATTTGTGGCCTCCGTTTCGCTCATCACGTCCGCAATGCAATCGAAGTTCTGCCGCATTAATAGCGGCTATGGTGACGAAAAGAGCGGTCCAGAAGGTGAATGAATGCATAATTGTCGATTGATAGCTGCAGGAAAACTAACAGCAAGGCAGAAGAGAACTTTCTGTAGTTGTAGATATAGTTTGTCGAGAGTTGCCAAGAAACTGCTCCTGAAACGAGTGTAAGCACTAGTCCACTCGACCCAGATATCCAGAGAGCTAGAATATATCGCATCGCACCGAAAACGATCCGTTGCCGGCAGGAATGGGCTGAAGATGATACGTGAGGTTGTACTGATGATTCTCTGACTACAACGAGGTCCACCTTGCTGAGCCGCGGTACGCGATGGCAAACTCTTGAGCGCCAAGTACCAAGCATGGTATCTCAAATGCGCAAAGCACCAGCAGGAAGCATCGAAATGGCAATGCGAAGAAGAGCAGCGAAGGATGCCCATTCATGTAACTGCTGGCGTCGTGTTCGATAGGTATCTTGCAGTGCCATGCTCGAAGAGTATACTTGTAGGAGCCGAACTATGCTCTAACAACGCCAGAACTTCGTGAGTATGCATCAGAAGGTGAACGAACTTGGCGAGGTAGGCGATGATAGCGAGCGCGACAGCAAGATCCCGTCGATGATGTGTCACGATCGACCAAGTAAGCCAATGTCGACAGGCCACACCGATGGCGTTTGAAACAACTGACAGTGTCAAAGATCATATCAGAGACGACGAAAGCATACATCTTCGGCTTGGCGACGGTGATCGAATCTGCTGACCGCCTAATTCTGCTGCTCCAACTGCTCCTGAAGGCGGCAAAATTCTTGTCGAACCGGTTCTACGTGTGTACGAAGCTCGTACTCCTGTTTTCGCAGCCCAACGGCAAGTGAGCGTGTTGGAGTTGTGCCTCTAACGTGGAGCCATCGGAGGCCATTGCGGAAATGTGATCGAGGGTCGCTGAGTGAGGTGGGATGTGAGCGGATCGGAAAGTGCTCTAGCAGACTTGCAGTTGTTCGTGATGGCCTATCGTGATTGTCTTGCGGAATGGGCGACCAACGTGTTTTGGCAGACGGAGTTGATGGAGATGGAAGTGGCGAGTGCTGGGAACTTGGCGTCTTCTTGCAGAGTCACACGAGCATGGCCGAGCACGCGTCCCGGAAGCTGTGCTGCAGGTCTTCGGGGAAGGGCAAAGGCCAACAAAGACCTGGTTCTGTCTGGGCTTGTCGCGGCTGCAGTTCACTTGCCGCGATAATGATCTCGACTGTGCGGTGAGCCTACTACTGTTTTCACACGAGTTTTTCGCATGCCGCAAGGGTCAACCGCCCCTCCTGACACAATCAGAGGTCAAAGGGCTCAGCTCTGATCCGATCTGTCAGATCTCACCCCACTGTCTGACTATGTACTCGAATCTCAGCGGAAGCGGAAGGACTATCCCATCGAAGTTTTGCCACGATCGTCCACGATACCAAACTTGGAGAGTGTGAATCGATGACTTTTCAAACGAGCGACGTTGCCCAAACCCCTAATCTTACCCCCACCAGAGACAACGAACCCATATGCGGATTCCTCCCTTCCTAAGCGACACGCCCAAAGATATGTCGCTTTCGACATGCATACCACCTCCGTCGATCGCCGTCGGTGAGGCGGATGGAACACCAGAAGCGCTCACATTGACAGGATTTTACTCAGAACGTGGATCCGGGCTCTCAAGCTCGTCAACGCAGCACTCTCACCGCCATCATGAGAGACTTCAAGGTTTCCGCTCTGGTCATCATCGTCAGCATCACTGTCAGTGCTCTGGCGAGCTCGATCTTTCACCTCATGACACATACTGTCACACCTCCACCGCCACGCGCCACGACGTCTCCGTCCCATGCGAGACCACAATTGAAGGACTAGTTCCCACCCGGGAACGAGTCTTTGGGGCCGTCTCACACGTTACCTGCCAGCCAGAATGCATCCACTTCGCCGACCGCCGAATTGTTACCACTGACCCAGCGACAACTTGACTCAACGGCCTTTTTCTTCTCGCGCGATTTGGTCGACCAGGTCAATCGTAACGACACATCCATCATCAAGAATGATACACCTCAACCCCATCGCGCCCTCTTCATTGACAAGCCAGGATCGGCACCTTCGTCACTTGGTCGGTCCTTCGGACGCCCGGAAGAGGAGGAGAGCACATCTGACTGGCATTGAGACTCTCTGCTTGGACAGCCATCCGGTGACTGATGATCACAGCAACGCACACCTGCAACGGCCGAGCAGACCTTCTTTGGGCAGGAATGCTGCAATGATAATGGAGACAGAGGCAATTGGGAGACGTAAAAGTATCCCAGAAAGTTCAGGACAAGTCGTTTGATGGTGATACTTTGAAATTGGTCTTTGGGAGGGCAGGATGCATTTGATCAAAAGAGAGCTGAAGCATTCTCGGGTCAGCAAAGAGCAGGACCCGACGCTGTTACCATTGGGCAAGGTTGGCACCTCTATCAGCTTGAAGCAGAAAATGGCTTCGTCGAGAATAGTCCTCATTGGACATCTTGTCATCGCGTGCTTCGATCGATAGACACTCTTCCCAACGATCGACGTCGTGGCCTCTTCTCACACAAGCAAAGCATATTCTGGGAGTCATCCAGGCGTTGATGTCACTGCCAAGTTTGATTATCTGTTGCATGACTGTGCTTGTGACAGGTAATGGCACACATTCGATGGTTGGTGCAATGGAGTAGTTCTGAATTGCTGTTCGAAGATGGCCGAGAGATCCGTGATGTGGGAAATGGCCCTCATCTCCTGGAACAATGTTGTCTTTTGAGAGATGATGAGAAATGACGATTGCGGCGTCCCACGGACAAAAGCAGCAGTCCTCATTCTTCGATGCAGACTTAACTGTCGACTCGTCTTCATCGTGGTACAAGGCACATCTTGCACCGCGCCCGAGGCGGTAGACCCCGATGCGGCAAAACTTATCTGTAGAAAGCAATTTTGTCGAAGACAAGATCGAATTCCACGTTGATGCAAGCTGGACAGAGAAGTCAGTAAAGCCAAAAGGTCTTCCCAGTGGATCTCGCCAAGCATGTAGTCAGCTTCTTCCTCTTTGCTTGGGTCCAGGCAAGGATGAAAACCTGCGACTTCGTCGAAAGATCTGGTCCGGGTCAAGCTGCGGTGGTAGAAATTGCGGCTTCTCGTGCATTGAGGTCAGCATATGCAGCACAGCTGCTCCATCGTGGTCCTTGCGCAGGTCAAGACTGAGAGTCAGTGCTCTCCAGACTTGTTCTGAGCCCAAGTCCTTGGGTCTGGTTGCCAGTAGTAGGGAGCGACAGGAGCCCGGAGAGAGCAAGAATGACCAGCGACTGACTATCACACTACCTGACTCTCGAGTACATGTTTCCCGTAGACTGTAGAAGTGCCACATGTCCTTAAGTACTTGATGTCCAACAATGCTCCGGGTTGGGTAGGCGTTCTTTGCATGAACAACACAGATATGAGTGTCCAACCAGGATCACTTGGCTCAACCGGCCCGAAGGTTGTTTCTATTCTTCCGGTTTACTTTCCAGGATTCTTATCGACGCTTAGCAGTCGAATGTGATGTGATCGTGGGTTGTCCTCGCAGACTTGACACACAGCGATGAGACTTGTGGAATATAAAGATAAATCCGTCGTGAACGATCCAGCGCGCTCTCATTAAAGCGATGTAGAAATTCGGAAGGCGAGTTCGGTAAAACACCTTCAGCCAAGTGAAGTCAGGCTAACAAGCTCTCCGTGTAGGTAGTGTCGCTTGTCTACCAGCTGACGATGCTCAATATCCGTTTGCATCTTCTTTCTCGTCTTCCTCTTCGTCTTGGTCATTATCTTCCTCCCCATCTCTACCGTCTTCATCGTCGTTTTCGTCATCGTATTCGCTCTGCTCATCTTCTCTTATCAGGTCACGCGCATCGGCAAGGGTAGCAGGAGTTGGAAGTGGAGCCCGGAAAGCTTGTTTATCGTTGCTCGGGTCGTGAGCATCGGAAGAAGAATCATGTTGCCCATCCTCGCTGGTGAACTTGGCGGTACTCTCGTCGGAGTCTGCTCGCAACTGGGTCGATAATGATAGAAAGGGATCTGAGGTTTGGGGAAAGTACTCGTCGCCACTTTGAGGCAAGGCTGCGAGAGAAGGGGCAGGATGTGCGCCTCCCTGGACGGGTCCGTCAATAGGTTCACTTTGCTTTTGACGCCGTTCGTAGCCTCGTGTGCCGAAAGGAAGCTCGTAGTCATTACTGCAATCAGGATCGTTGCAGAAGCGTAGGCAAATGCTCATAATCATGCCTCCGGTCGTGGCAGGACGACGTGTGCTATCTTTCTGGGGCAACCACCCTTATCATCCTCGCCCAGTCTTGCTCGCGTGATCGCTATAGCTGAACAAAGTCAGAACGATCGTCGGTGAGGGCAGACGTAGAGGCTGGGTGAAGGTTGTGGTAGACTTCCATCGTACTTCTTTACTGAAGATGCTTGGATATGGCTTCAGAAGTCTCTGTTGCCAATGGTCAGAGCTGCTGCGAGGTAATCTTGCTGTGCTGCAGAGCTGTACCGTCGACTCCGGTTATAAGCTCGTTAATGCGCGGGATCACGGCATTCTTCACATCGTATTGGTCAATGACCGCAGCCAAGCCCATGAGCTGGGAGGGGGTGAGAAGTGAGGGTAAGTAGTGTGGTTCATCATGTAGAAGTGCAAACATGTGCAGCAGTGCTTCGCCGTCGTGTTCTTGACGCAGGTTGAGGTTGAACAGATCGTTGCCGTCCTTGCATATTCTAGCGAAGTCAATGTCTTCGGCGAACGAGCCCACTGCAAGTGTCAGCTGCCTTTGGCCCGTAGATGGAATGAGGCAGGCTAATTGCTGTGAAGGCTATTAAACGGCGCGCTGCTCTGACAAAGCACTTTGCTGCGCACGCGTAAGATATGGATTGCCTTGGCCTGCATTTCGACGTCGCCGTCGGAGGCAATGAGCACTTGGATCGGTGCGGGCGCTGCCATGCTGTGGTCGCTGTAGATGAAGTGAAATGTACGTGGCGCTCGCTGCGAAGGAGAGTTGTGATGTGTGGTTGACGAATGAAGACGACGCGCAGTGGACAAGACGCCAATGCTGCAAGGCGGCAAACGGAGGTGAATGCGGCAATGCAACGGTTCCGCGGCACGTACTTTGCCTTCACTTTGAAGTGGAAGCGAGCGACGCACAGACCACCAGTCCACTGTCGACCGCCTTCACACTCGTCCTTCTGCGCTCAGGTGCACTACTCGATCACTCCCTCTGCCTCGTCACCATTCCTTGTCAGCTCCACGATTCGCACGACCTCTGCTGCCGCAAAACTACACGAAGTCTTTCTAACAACAGAAGGACGGCTACCGAAGTCCGCGTGAACGCTGAGTTTACAGAGATTGCTCACTGCCGTACGCAACGCTCGACTGCCACACCACCACTTTCTACACTCATCGCCAACGGCAGCCACGAACGCTAGGGAACGCGACGGGACTCTGGTTTTGGCATTGCTTGGACTGATCAGGCCGTCGACGGCGTCAATCTGCGTTGCGCTGTCACTTCCCAATCCTATACCGATCGTCGGTAGCCGCGAAGATGGTCGCTACTTATTTGCAGAACATATCCGGCGATAATGCCTATACCCGTCTTTAAGACTTATTAGCTAGGCTAATCTATATAAATATCGAAGTATAGAATTATAACGTCGACCGATTAAGCTAGCTAGCTCTATACTCCGGCGCTACGACAAATATATCTAATATAGAATAGGAGCTAGACGTCGCCTTATAATAGAAATACTTATATAGTAAAGAACGAGATAAGCTCGATATATATAGAGAAGAAATTAGACAATTAGCTAATTAGATAGAGCGAATAGGATCTATTATAAGGAAGTAAATAGCTATTAAGAACTAGGCGAAGATATAGAAATCTATTATATAAACGAGAGTTATATATTAGAAGATTATCGAAACTATAAAAGCTTAGTATATTTTTAAGGAAGACGACCTAGATAATAGGTCTCTTAGTAATATATACGTATACGATATCTTCTCTCTATATATAAACGACTTAGAGATAGCTAAGACTATTATAGAATCGGAAGAACTATTATAGCTAGTAGTAGAGTTATAGCTTAAAGCTTAAGATCTTAATATATTACTATTAAAAGCAAAGTAGAATATCGAGGAAGTAAATAATAATATATATAATTAGGACTATATATTTATAAAGAATTTATATTAGAGGAACGTCTATAACTAGTAATTAAAATAATTAACTAGAATATTATAATAATTAAGTAGAGTAGTATAGATAGCGCTACTAAGTTATAAATTTATTTACTATTTAAGCTATAGATATATAGCGTACTTAGAGATACTTAAGGATTTATTAGTATAGTATATATCTAAGTACTAATAAAGAAAAGCGAATTTTCGCCTAAATAATCGGCTATACTCTTTATAGTATATAAGGTCTTAATCTATAATATATATATAATAATCTATAATATTCTAAGATACGATTATCTACTATATTACTTTCTACTAAATCGGAGCTTAGAGTTCCTCTTTAGGCTAGAATATAGAAACTTAAGTAAGATCGAAGGACTTATATTTACTCTATAAGACTTTACTAGTAAAGAATTTTTAGATTCTATACTACTACTTATAATATTAAGCTAGTTATCGAGTATATATCGTACGCGTACTATATTCTATAAGAAAATTTAGCTATTAGCTATAGCTTCTAAGTCGTTAGTAATCTACTATAATAACGACTATAAACTTATTATAGATCTCTATATAGTAATAGTACTAAATAGTAATATAGTAGTAGTATATAGTCGATACGATAATAAGATATAGGTACCTATTAATACTATATTATTAAGGCTTATATTTAAGAAAGAAGAACGAGAAACTATTAAATATAAGAAATATTAGAAGTTTAGTAATACTAATAAGGCGATAGGCTTCTTTTAAGAGTACTTCTTTTAGGAGGTAAATAGATTAGTAAAAGGCTTCTTATAGCGATTAGAATAGTAGAAAGTAGACGAGTAGTAGAGTATAGAGATAGTAAAGAAATAGAGATAGATTTCTATCGATATTAATTTAGTATAATATAGACGTATATAGTTCGTATTTTAAGAAGGAGTATATAACTAGCGGTTTATTTATAGTACAAATATCGAAAAGCTAGCAGCTTGCGTAAACGTCGATAACTTAACTCTTTAGTAGCTATTCCTAGTATGTCCTAATCGCCGACAACTGTCGTTAACGGCAACATCTAAACTTCGCAGTTGTCGTAGAGCTTTCGAAATAGGCGACATTTTTCCCTATCGTCGATAGCCTAGAAGCTAGGTAGTTAGTGCTATTTATTCCTAATCGTCGATAACCCGCAAGCTAGGTAGTCGCTGCGCATTCCTAATCGTCGATAACCTACAAGTTAAGTAGTCGGTGCTCATTCCTAATCGTCGATAACCGAGAAGCTGGTGGTCGGTGCTGCCTACTCCTGTTCGTCGATAACTGCCTGTTCGTCGATGACTGCCTGATCATCGATGACTGCCTGATCATCGATAACTGCCTGTTCGTCGTTAACTGCCTGTTCGTCGATAACTGCCTGATCGTCGATGATTGCCTGATCGTCGATAACTGCCTGTTCGTCGATGACTGCCTGTTCGTCGACAACTGCCTGATCGTCGATAACTGCCTGATCGTCGATGACCGAGAATCCGCAGAAGTCAACACCAACCTCTCCTGATCGTCGATGTCTTTCCTGGACGTCGATGTCTTTCCTAATCGTCGCTGTCTTTCCTGATCGTCGGTATCTGTCTTGACCGTAGATAATTCTGTTGATTACAGTTGGCATTGCCTAGTCTTCGACAATGCAGATCGCGAGAAGTCAACGCTGTCGCCTCCTGATCCTCGATAATGGTTTCTGGGCCCTTATAGTCTATGCAATATCTGGTAGCCCTCCTGATCGTCGGTAGCTTCTCGAATTCGCCTTGCTAATCGTCGATAATTCGGATCTCAGGTAGTTAAATCACCCTTCATGATACCGTCGGCCCAGATGCAGAGTGTTTCACGCTTCTTAGTGAGTTGTTCATTGTTCATTGTCGGTGTACACTTATGCGATAAAGCCATCTAGAATAAAAATTGAATTCGCTGTCAAACGTGCTTGGACGTACGAATTTGTAAATTCGTGATCTATCAAAGTGCTGCTGCTAATAGCTCAAGGTCCGACCTTCACAGCTGTGAACGGCAATGAAGATGCAACGGTCTGCCAGTGGAACGAGCTGGCTCCGTCCGCCGTCCATGTCGGAAACATGCCGCATTGAGTACCATCCAACCTCGCATTTTCTGCTCGCATTCGTAGATGTGCCCTTGCGACCCTCCACTCAGACATTAGGTGGCAAGGCGGGCATGTCTTTCCAGCTCACATTCGCCCCACCTGGGGTGTCCTTGAGCTTCGTCTGCCTCAATTCCTCGCATACCATCAGACAGCCGTCGAAGAGTGGTTGACTGTTGTCACGAGCAACGACGAATGTGTAGATGGCTTCGCAAAGAGCAACAAATTTTCTCTCCGCATGAGCTCGCCAGATGCGTTCAGTCTGTGGTGCATTATCTCGGTACAGATATGTGAGCGGAACGACTTTGAAGTCGGGAAAGATGGCAGTCAATATCGGTCCTGGGTCCTGTAGGAGAGACTAGTGTTCGTTAGCGCGTTGTTCCACAGTAGCGGCAGCGGGGAGAATACCTCAAGGAAGACTTTCTTGCGCTGTGATGATGTGCTGGAGAGCCAGCGACTCTTGTCATCCTCGCCTTTGAGATTGGCGAGCTTCCTCACGGCTGGCAATGCTGTATGGTACGTGTTCCTCAAGATGGTGTCTTCATAGTCTTCTAGCCTCTTCCTCGTCTCAGCCACTGAGGCACCTGGAAACCAATTGGTAATGATCTCGTCTATCACCGAGGCATCGTTCTTGATGGTGCCGTTGGCCCGTATGCAGAGGGTTTGATACCCTTTGGCGAATTCTTCGTTCTCGTTGTTCGTCATCGGTTTCGAACGGCTGTGCTGAACGGTTGTGGCCTGGTTCGCCATGATAGCTGGTTGATTGGTCAACGCGGAAGAGTTCTTCTCGAGTTTGGGAGCGTCGATGAGCACACCTGGAAAGGTCGAGGCGGCCTTCGACAAAGAAGATGAAGTATTGCGCCGGGTTTGTCGCTTGTCGTTGAAGTCTTTGCGTTTGCTTGGTTGTAGTCAGAGCGTCGAATGTTTCAGAAGCCAGAGATGTTGGCTCAAAGAAAGAGCTGGTGCGTTCTACATTTGCTGGAAACCTCACTTGTATTGACATCACAAACAGAACTCGAGACAATCGCGCTTCCAAAAGTACTTAAAACTCGCTCACTCTTGACATCCACATTTTCGTCTACACTGGGAATCGCACGACGAACGAGAAACGCGACAACACTCACGACGAACCGAACACCGTCAAGCCCACCGGCAAGCGAACTCAGATCAACAACGAGAACATGAGCACTTGCCCTAAAAGCTCGAACACCATCAGAACCATGCCCGCCACCGCCGAAAACCCTTCCACCGATAGCGCGCGGCTTCTGAAGGAACTGGAGGAGAAAGAGTCCGAACTGACTGCCATGAAGAACGAGATTACTCGCCTGCGAGAGGCTGTGGGACGACAAAATGAGGCCATCGAGCTCTTCAAAGTCCAACAGCAAGTGTACAACTCAGACATCAGCCCCGACTCGAACCTCAAACGAACCGAGACCGTCCTACGCGAAGAGTGGCTGATGAGAGACAAAGCGGACGAGGACATCAACGAATCACTCGGAGGAGCCATGGTGATTGCATCCGTCATTGCGGTCTTGCTGTTCTGCTTGGAGACGCTTCTCCCAGAGAAACCGTCCGAAGCGAAAGATGTCAAGGTCGTGACTGCCCGCAGGTTTGCGCTGAAAGGTATCGCTCACAACGAGAAGCTTCGCGAGGTGGTCAACAGCTTCTATCGAGAACTCAATAAGTTTGGTGGCAAGCAAGTTTGCGAGCCAAATCTCGAACGGATCTCGCTGGAGTCGGTCGGATGGGAGAGCGGGCACGGGGTTCAAAAGAAGCCAGTGCCACTTGCGACAGAGAGCATTGATCCAAAGGGACTTCCTTGCATGTCAGAGATTTCTAAGTCTATGGGTGCCGTGGAGCTGAAGGAGAAGGGATACCGCAAGCAGGGCCGCGAGTAGGCGAGTCCCTACAGAGAGTCGGGCGGTGGATCGGAGGCAGCACACCGGTCCCGAAGGCTCGAGATACGATTGCATGCAGAGAACACGACCAGGCTGAAGATGGGCGTTTGACGAGCATGTGCTCGCCAGAAGAGATAATGCGGTGAAGTATCATAGAAAGAGAGATCCATAGCTCACTTGTAGCTCCAGGGCAGAATTGAATCATGTTGAGCACAATTGACCCTCCAGCGAAAGTGCTGCCCGTGTTGAGTATCAGTCGTATTTGCCAGGCAATGCAAATCTCCCACAAGACTTCAGCTCCTTTGCACTTTTGATCAGCTTTCTACGTCGCATCGCTGCGCAACTCGCGGGCGCTCCTGCCTTGTTGGAGTGCAAAGGAAGTTGCCGCAGGCTGCTATTAGCCTTTCGTGGATTCGTTCAATCTCGGAGCTCCTAGGGCATGTGAAGCAGCTTCCACTCAAAGCAGCTTCAAATGTCGTTTGTCACTCCTGCACCCGCACAACTCGACATTCCTTCTTGCATGGCTTCAGAGTAGCGATCAACAATCTCACTCGACCCACCAACTGTCGCTTATCCCTTCGAGACCACCGTCACCGCGCGAGGGATTGAACACTCGACTAAACTCCTCTCGAGCTCGACCTTTCGTTACGTCAATAGCACCGGCGCTCCTGAACACCCATAGACTGCTGTCTATACAACTTCCAGGATCAGCTGCAACATACCAAGACGGACATCCCACGAGCACGCCCAAGACTTCTGCGACACAATTGACGACACCAGTGCGATCTACAAAAAGCCACAAAACATGCTGACTTGAGACTTGCTTCTTTTTTTTCTTCTTTGTGATTGCGACGCTCAGCTTATCGGCCCTGATAGCAGTCGGGCTTGATCGCATTCCGCTTTCCTTTTTCGAAAATCTCGGGGGCCCTGGTTCTGCAGTTTCGAATGAGTTTTCTATGCACCGAGAAACTATACGCTCAAGTGCTAAGGGTTCCGCTTATGCAGCAACAAGGAAGGTCAGCGAAAATGCCCATAGTTGTGATTTGAACAAGATAACTTATGAGCTCTATGCCTTCCAATCAACATGTCCAAGCCAATCTACATCTAGCCAAGAATGGCCTTTGCATACCAAGGGGAGAACCCTGGAAATGACAGAACTGCTTGCCGAAGCGATGGCACTATCGTTGCGCAGCTTATCCACATCGACACACCACGAGGAAAATCTATTATGCTCGCTCAAGGAAGGACAGTCGGGAAAAACAACTACCCTCCCTGATACCAAAATCACGAAGGTCAGTGACGATACTCACAATGAGGCATGATTCGACTGAGCTGACTCGTGGACCTCAGGGCTGCCGTTGAATATGTCCCAAACGGTCTACATCTTCCCCATGATGCAGTCGAAGACATCCACCGCACGGTCTTCCAGACCGACGGCACGTTCATCGGATACATCGTCCACATTTCAGATCGTACGTTTGTCCTAGGAGATGATCAACGCGGCAGATTTACCAAGGTTAATGTATCTGAGGCATTGAAGGACCACATAAGCCCCAGAAATCGGGCTGGGCCACATTCTGCTGCTTTTGTTTTCTCAACATTTCGAAGGCTCTGGTTTTGCGATTTCGGATAAGTTGGGTACACACGGAGACTACTCGAATACTGAGGAATATGGAAGATGGATGATGAGAAACAGGGACATTTCTTTGCAGAATATCACGAAGAAGGCCGCATTGGGCTTTGTTTCTGCTCAGCTTTTTATGTGCACACAACTTACGCAAATGGTATGGGCGGGGGACTTTACCACTTTCTATGCTTGGATTCTTCGTGATGTGAACGCTCTGGGGCCGAGTCGGCCTGGCTAGAAAAGAGGCGGTCGCTGCCTATATGTGCCAGGCACCAGACACCGTAACTGCCGTGTAAGGTCAAGGCAATCGCAGAACGAAGAGTCTTATAGATATTGCCGTGCTCCATCCATACCCAGACAGCCAACGCGTTGATAAAGGACATCAGGAACATGATACAGCACAAGCTGAGAGTCCGAAACTGGTCACGCCTACTTCTCCCCGTCGTCAGCGCTATGAAGACGTCCAAACCTCGGCTGAATGCTTCTGTTACTGACGTGTCTCTTCTTCCTATTCATCCTCCAGGTCGTGATGAGTCAGAGGATGTGGCACTAGTCGGTGTTTGGGCTGGAGTAGAAGATGTCTCAAATGTATGGCGGTGTGGATCACGGAGAAGCATATACACCCAACGACATTGCCGCCCGTCAACAGGTCGAGGTGACAAGCGGCCGCGATGGGAAACAACAGATTGATGGGTTAGGGTTAGGGTTAGGGTTAGGGTTAGGGTTAGGGTTAGGGTTAGGGTTAGGGTTAGGGTTAGGGTTAGGGTTAGGGTTAGGGTTAGGGTTAGGGTTAGGGTTAGGGTTAGGGTTAGGGTTAGGGTTAGGGTTAGGGTTAGGGTTAGGGTTAGGGTTAGGGTTAGGGTTAGGGTTAGGGT